>NW_017729030.1:57507881-57512525 GCF_001723915.1 Gavialis gangeticus
GGACTCAAATGAGTCCAGCCAGGTAGGCATCCAGCCTCTTCTTAAAGACCCCCAGGGTAGGGGCCAGCACCACTTCCCTTGGAAGTTGGTTCCAGCTCCTAGCCGCCCTAACTGTGAAGTAGTTTTTGTGGATGTCCAATCTATACCTCCTCTCCATCAACTTGTGCCCACTACTCCTTGTTATGCCAGCGGGTGCTAGGGGAAACAGCGTCTCCCCCAAACCCTTCTGGTCCCCCCTAGTGAGTTTATAGATGGTCACCAGGTCCTCCCTCAGCCTTCTCTTGTGGAGGCTGAATAGGTTCAGGTCCCGCAGTCTCTCACTGTAGGGTCTGCCCTGTTGTCCCCGGATCATGTGGGTGGCCCTCCTCTGGACCCTCTCCATGTTGTCCACATCCCTCTTGAAATGGGGCACACAGAACTGGACACAATACTCCAGCTGTGGCCTGACCAGCGTCTCATAGAGGGGGAGGATCACCTCCTTGGCTCTACTCAAGATGCACCTGTGGATGCACGATAAGGTCCGGTTAGCCCTGCCAACCATGACCTCGAATTGTCGGCTCATGTTCATCTTGGGGTCAATAATGACTCCAAGATCTCTTTCTGCCTCTGTGCTCTCAAGTAGGGAGTTTCCCATTGTGTAAGTGTGTCTCAGAGGGGCTGGCTGGGGCACAAGTGTGCTTCAGTATGGATTTAGCTGGCAGGCAGCCCCTCATTGAAGCATCCTTGCTCCAGCCAGCCAGGTCAGTGTCTACACGTGCATTGCTGTGCACAAACCCCGCCTCCGAAACAGGGCAGTACCTGTATTTATAAGTATTATCCTGCTGTGGAGTGTTTTAGTTTCCTGTGGCCTAATACATTCACATGTGTAGATGCTGAGACATTTACTGTGGAGCAAATAAGTCAGCTCTATATTAAATATCTCATGTAGACATGCCCAGTTGTTATTAAATTTGCTCCTCACTTTCAAAGGCTCAGAGACAGGAGGACCTGACAGTAAGGGGTGGGGAAGGGGCTGTGAGGGGAAAGAAGTTAGGAGGACAAAGGGCAAGGGGGCTATCTGACCTCCAGATTTATTTTCCTTGCTGTAGCAGTTGGATGGGGAAAAATTCAAGGCAAGGTTCAAATAATTAGATTCTATAACTGGAAAATTATAACAAATGTATAAATTTCCCTTATATAGAATCTAATTATTTGGGCTTACAGCTGGGGCAGATCTGGGAATGCTGTTGCCACTGAGAGCCTTGTCATCTGTGGGGATGGCAGTGGGTGGTACGCCCTTGTGTCTGGGAGCCTTGCAGTTGACAGCATTTCCAGCCACAGGGGAGCACCTATCCACACATTCAATTAGTGGAGGAAAAGTTACAAAGTTATTTAATCTTTTTCTGTGGAATAGCTTTGTAAGTTATTGCTTGTTTTATCACACAATTAATTGGTTTAACATGCAGATGGATCACAATTTAACTGGTTAATAATTTTATTAACTGGTTAATCATACCTAAAATGTAATGCGTGGGTGAGGCCTGAGACTGACAGATGGCACTAGACTTTTTGTCCACCTTGTATGGTTTGATTAGTTTATTGCTAGAGACATCAAATAGAGCTGGTAACATTTTTGGTGACATCTTTTGTTCCAAAATTTTAAAAACATGTTTACTTGAATATAATACAAAATGCAATACTATCCTACTGGATGCATCTACACATTCATTAATGTGAAGTAATTACTGTGCATTTAGATTAGTACTTATTTAATTAAATAGTAACTAAATGCACAGGAACTACAATTACTGTGCAGTAGCACTGGTGCATGTTTTTTGTGAGGCTTATTGCCTACGTAAGTAGCCTAATACTACTTTGCAGTAGCATATTAACACATTTATTGCCTGGCACACTACTGTGCATTGTTGTTAGGCTACTGTGCATTAAGTGTCTCATGTAGATGGGCCCACTGTGCAGTTATTTACTGTGCAGCAATGAACATGTAGATGCTGACCCAGAAGTAAATTGTGCCTTGTCAACCCAGCCAGAAGGGGGACATACTCTTGCCTGTTGCCTTGCCCACACAGGGCGCATCCATACATGCGTGGATGCTTGGTTCCCCGGGCACAAGTAGCAGCAGTCTACCTTGCACCACTTTGGCATGTGGCAAGTTACCCCAGGTGGCATAGGGAAAGCTGGGGACAGCACTGTGCAGGCCCCAGCAACCTTATCTGGGGTTCTGGGGGTCTTCTGGAGCTACAGCCATGGCGATCCTGCAGGTGGAGCATGGCCGGCAGCTGCAGGGTGGCTCCGAGTGGCCTGGCTCCACTTTTTAACAGCGTATGCTGCACCAGCATGTGCCACTTTGTGAGGGGGCAGTTCTGTGGGGTTTTTTTACCCCTGGATTTCAGAAGAATGACCTTGCAGTGTGGCAAACTCTGGATTGTGTGGTATGTGGGGCTGCAAATGTGTTTGCAGTGCCACATACCACATGACCGTGGTTGTCTGGATGCACCCACAGGATGTGTCTACATGAATAAGGCACATGAATAAACTTTGGAATTTATTGCCCAGGGGGTCAGCCTGCCAGCTTGGGGCTGCTCCCCCCAGTACAGAGGGCTGTGGAGGGACTGGCTGGGGCAGGAGGGTGCTCCAGTTCAAGGCGAGCTGGCAAGCATTCCCAACACTGAAGCACCCTCCTGCCCCAGCCCCTCCAGAACCTACATGTGCACTGCTGCAGAGTGAAAAACTCTGAATCAGGATAGTACTTGTATTTACATTTACTCTTGCTGTAGAGTAAATTAGTTTACTCCAGCCTAATAGGGTTTCATGTGTTGATGTGCAATATTTAATATGCATCTAATTAATCAACTGCGTAATAAATAGAGATCCTTGTTTACACTGGTAAAAAAAAAATCTCTGCTAAAAAAATGCAAATTCTCTGTTAAAAACTCTAAATCCATGATTAAGATAAAACATCCCCCACAGCCCTACTGATGCCCCTCACTCCCTGCAAGAGCCCCCCACAGTACTGTTGGTGCCCCTCACTCTCCTTCCCACATCCCCCATGACCTGCTACTGCCCCCTTATCCCCCACACAGTCCACTGCCTTCCTCAGCCCAGCTGCCAAGGCTATGGGGTCCTGGCCCCAGATCCACAGCAATGGCTCTTCCCTGCTGCCTGCCTGCTGTGAACTTGGGCAGGTGAGGCTGGCTCTGCACTGCTGCGAGCACTCCTCAGGGGGCATGGGAGATCCAAGGGTGGGGCAGTATGAGTGCTCAGACAGGGGGATGACGCCACAGATCCTTGGTGTTGTGCACATTCCCTGGGGGGCAGAGGGGACCCACACCTTCCAGATTTGTGTGTGGGGTGGGCACAGGCTGTGGGCTCAGGCTCCTGGCCTGCTGCCCTACTCCAGAGGCCTCCACACATGAGCAGGCACAAACCGGCACAGCAAGGAACAGCAGGGCTATGCAGAAAAGCTACCTGTTACTGCAATCTCTATGTTTCCCTGGCAATGTACCTCCTGCCTGCATGGCTGGAGTGAGGGCAGTGGTGTGGGACTGCACTGATCAAAGCTGCCTAGCATGCAGTGGACACATTGCCAGGGCAGTATGAAGCTTGCAGCAGCAGGCAGCTTCTCTGCATTGTCCCACTGTTCCAGCCACACCAGGTCACACCCACTGGGCTGTGGAGACCCCAGAGTAGGGCAGCAGGGTGGAAGATCCAGCCCACCCCCACACCTGCCCATAGGTGATGCATAGTGAGGGCATGGGGGGGGCATGTGCCTCCCCTGAGATTGGCCCTCACTGGCTGAAGAGTGGGGGGAGCAGGTGGTGCCCTCCTGAGATTCTGGGGACATGAGAAAAGTGCCATTGGCACTTCTGGGTTTGCCTCCAGTATTTCCGCCGGTGGTGGCCATTGGCCATAGGGGGACCCCCTCCCCACTGGTTGGCAACTGGACTCTGGTGTCCCCCGCCCCATTATCAGGAGACATCAGTTGCCCATGCCCCTACTCCAGGCACAGACCAGGGGAGCACAGGTCTCCTCTGCCCCTTGGGATTACGTGCAGTGCCAGAGAGCCAGTTCTGCCCCTCCACCCTCTGGTCAAGCTGCCCATAACCCCATTCCACTCCCTGCTGGGTCCCTGCAGCCACACATTGCAGCCCCAGGCCCCAAGCCCCACTCACTGCCCAGCTGGGCAGTAGTTCCAGTCCCAGCCCTATCCCTGCCCAACTCCTCCACCCAGCCGCTGTGGGGTCTTAATACCCCCCAACCTGCTTACCTGTGGGAGCTGCTCTCCGGGCTGCCTGGGTCCATGTGCATGTATATACACATGGTGCCCCCTGCCTGACTGCCATCCTCTCACTCCCTCCCAGCTCCTTGCAGGTTGGAACTATACCAGCTTTCAGGCAGCTTATCACAAAACTGCAAAATCCGTGGACTTCTCTGGTGAAATGAGAAATCCTTGTTTGCTGGAACCAACTTCCAAGGGAAGTGGTGCTGGCCCCTACCCTGGGGGTCTTTAAGAAGAGGCTGGATGCCTACCTGGCTGGACTCATTTGAGTCCTGTTTCTTGTTTTGGGGTTTTGTTGTTCTCCCGCCCTGGCGGGGGGTCGGGCTAGAAGATCTACTAGGTCCCTTCCGACCCTAAATCTATGAAAC
>NW_017729030.1:57513436-57514009 GCF_001723915.1 Gavialis gangeticus
CCCCCCCCCCCCCCCCAACCCCCCCCAAGGGAACCCCCCAGGCCGCCCCCCCCCCCCCCGCCCAGTCCCTGCTTACTTGGGATAGTGCCCAGGCCAGGTCACAATGCAGCCTTGCTCCACTTGTGTTTGCCCGACATGTGAACATAGCCAGAGTGTCTCTGGAGGTCCAAGCCTTGGCTTGCCTCAAGGCACACTGCAGAATCATGCCCTGCACCACTTTTTTCTGCAGTGCTTTTATTTTATTTTTTTAATAACTGGAAATCCTGGCATCAAATTTAGAGCCTGTGCTGCAAATGTGCAGCATGGGGAGCATTTTTTAATTCACAGCATGCCTCTTGCAGCATCTCAAAGTGGTTTAAGAAGCTGCAACAGGTATGTGGGTGCTCATCTGGACACACCCAAGGGGAGTATCCACAAATGCTGGCACATGTACTTGCAGCAGCTTAAATATCAGTAGCACAAATTTGTGCCAGAGATTTGTGCCTCATGACATGTGCATGAACATGCACTTTGGTGTAGCACAAGTTCTGCCACTTGAGGCAAACTGACCTTGCCCAGCTCCTCCTAGAACTT
>NW_017729030.1:57514058-57516326 GCF_001723915.1 Gavialis gangeticus
CGGGCTAGATCTACTAGGTCCCTTCCGACCCTAAATCTATAAGCTAATCTATCTATTAAAAGGTAAAATCTGTGGTTTACTCCATTTTTCCATGGGAAATGAAAAACCCAGATCCCTGGTAATAAATGTCTTGTGTAGACACAGCCACATTGTATCAATATTGTTATATCCATTTTACCAGTGCCTCACCCCTATTAGAGATCCAGATCAGTTGTACTAGGTGCTGCCTCATTCCATTATATAATGGGTGTGTCTACATGGTTATTAATGTGCCATAATTGGCACTTCTGTGCAGCAGTGCTGGTGAACATTTTTCAGGTGATGCTAATGCAGAGTAGTTTAATTCTTCTGTTCATAAGCACAGTTTTTGCCTGCCTGCTAATGCATAGTAGAATTAATCTACTGCACATGTAGCATCTCATGTAGACAGGCCCAATGAGAGACAACAGATGGTTGCAAGCAAGTATCATAGGTATATAATTTGTGTGTTAAGCAGTGGGTACAGCACACCTGCTGGTAGGCCATTGTCAAAAGATATGTGGATGTCCAGGTACACAAATTCATAGGTAAATATGGAAAAAGTTTAGTGTAGTGGTCCAGTTCATTTGTTTTAGGAATTCCTCCATGCATCAGGGACAGTAAGGGAACAGAACACTTATAGTTTTATTACCAATTTCGTATTTAATGATCTGGAAGATGCAATTGTTTGCTGGTGAGGAGAAATATCATCAATTTACTTGACAATGAAAATAATAAAAGACAAGATTGACCTATAGCCATCCTCTTCTGTGTATCTGTGCTTTCAGTTATTAATGAATCTCAGACATTATCATTTGTTTCAATTTGTAGCAGTTGGTTCAGTCCAAACACATTTTTTTGTATCACAATCTATGAGAGTATCACAGACCTGTAAAAGAAACAACTCCTCCAATGTATTCTAGGATTTAGGTACTATCTGAGTTTCCTACTGTATTTGAGTTTTTGCTTTAATCGCCTTATATTCAGTAGTTATTTGTATTTCCATTTATCCAGGACTGTCAAAAGCATGAAAGATCAAATGAAAATGCCAAATTTAAAATACAAATAAAAGCCTAAAGCAGATGGTAGATGATAAGGCTGTATCATTAAGGCAAATTTGATGTGGTTTACAGTACCATTAAAGCAAATGTTATTAACTAAAAATGAGGCATTTGTCAATAAGTATTTTTAGCTTTATTGAAAATCTAAGTATTAACATATTGCAATATTTTGAAAAAATAAATTCTCACAGTTGGTCGCTTGAAGGTTCTTTCTAGCACATGAATATCCTACTAGGCTTTAAGAATATTTGTTCTATTCCTTGGTATAGCTTGTAAAAGGGAAGTTCAATTTAAAATAAGGTACCATATTTACTCAAATATTATAACCCTGAATATAAGACAACCCCCAATAATTCAATATATATATGGAAAATGTAGAATGTTGTTAACATTTTTTCAGGTATAAAATGTAATTTCTGGAGTCTTGCCTCGATTTTTCCCCCACCCCACTGCTATAGCAAAGGAAATAAATCTGTGGGGTAATAGAGCTCCCTTGGCCTCTGCCCTCCCACAACTTCTTCCCCTCACAGCCCCTTCCTTAACTCTTACTGTCAGACCTTGCTCTCCCTGAGCACATTTAAGTGAGGAGCAAATTTGAAAACAAGGGGCATGTCCAGATGAGTGTGCATGTGCCCCTTGTGGCATCTCAAAGCAGTATGAGACATTACAAGAGGTACACTAGGAATAAAAAAATGTTCCCACACTGCATATTTGCACCACAGACTCTAAATTTCATACCTGAAATTTCATATGCTTTCCCAGTCCTGTCCAAAGTTGTGTGCAAGAGGGACAGGCTGGGCCCAGTCAGATTGGGTCCATTCAGCATAGAGCCCACATCAAGCAGTGCAATGGCCCATCTGGCTGCTGCTGCCATCCCTGAGAATTGTGCACCACAGGGAGTGGGGGTGTGTGGACGTGTGATGCCCCCCCTCAAACCCTCTCACACACCTGACATCCCCCCCAAGGGCATGCCAGGTGTCCAAAGGTGCCCTAGTAGGGCCAGCTGGGCTGGGTTGGGCTGGGCCTGTTCACCCTGGATGGACCATGAATCAGGCAGTGCAGCAGCAGGTATGGCCCAGATGGCTACTGCCAGCACTGAGGGTTGTGTGCCATGGGTGGAGGCATGTGATTGCTCCCCCTCAATCCCCTCACACACCCCACATCCCCCCATGCTTCTGCTACTCCTCCC
>NW_017729030.1:57516404-57523796 GCF_001723915.1 Gavialis gangeticus
CCCCCCCCCCCCCCCCAACCCCCCCCAAGGGAACCCCCCAGGCCGCCCCCCCCCCCCCCGCCCAGTCCCTGCTTACTTGGGATAGTGCCCAGGCCAGGTCACAATGCAGCCTTGCTCCACTTGTGTTTGCCCGACATGTGAACATAGCCAGAGTGTCTCTGGAGGTCCAAGCCTTGGCTTGCCTCAAGGCACACTGCAGAATCATGCCCTGCACCACTTTTTTCTGCAGTGCTTTTATTTTATTTTTTTAATAACTGGAAATCCTGGCATCAAATTTAGAGCCTGTGCTGCAAATGTGCAGCATGGGGAGCATTTTTTAATTCACAGCATGCCTCTTGCAGCATCTCAAAGTGGTTTAAGAAGCTGCAACAGGTATGTGGGTGCTCATCTGGACACACCCAAGGGGAGTATCCACAAATGCTGGCACATGTACTTGCAGCAGCTTAAATATCAGTAGCACAAATTTGTGCCAGAGATTTGTGCCTCATGACATGTGCATGAACATGCACTTTGGTGTAGCACAAGTTCTGCCACTTGAGGCAAACTGACCTTGCCCAGCTCCTCCTAGAACTTCAGTCAGGGGGAGCTAAAGCCTGATGCCAGCACCTGTGCTGGCCCTAGCAGTATAAAAAGCTGCCCTGGTAAGAAGCTCAGGGCTACTTGTCCTCAGGAGCTTCTGGGAGGAAGTTGGCCATGCCCCTTCTTGTCCCAGGCTGCTGCTGCTATTGCTGTTGCTGGTTGCTGCAAGCTTGGTCTCAGGAGCTTCTGGGGAGAAAATAGCCAGGTCCTTTCCTGCCACTGTCTACTGCTAGCTGCTGGCTTGGTCTCAGAGCTTTTGGGAGTAAGTTGGCTGCACCCCTTCCTGCCCTAGGCAGCTGCTGCTGCTGTTGCTGCTCCCGGTGGGGGGTCTTCTGCTGCACGCTGCTGCCTCCCTTGAGGAGGGGCCCACTGCACTGTACCACACCCCAGCTTCTGCACCCATGTGCTGGCCTGCTGTCCAGCCCACCACTAAGCCATGGTCAAGGGACAACCAGGGGAGGGAGCCTGTGCTGCCTGTGGGCCCCTCCCCTACCATCACTGCTGGAGTCTAAAGGTGCCTTGCCTGGCCCAGCTGCCTTGGCAGGCCAACCCCCACCTTCACCTCCACTTTCACTTTCACCAGAAACACACCCTAAGTGGCTGAACTGGACAACTTCTACCATCATTGCTGCTGCTGCTGCCATTGTTCTACTGCTACCCCCTCTCAGGAGAGAGGGAGATTCCTTGCTACACCACCTTGCACCATTCAATATCACACCTGCACTGGATTACTCCCTAACTGACTGACTGTTCCTGCCTTCCCACACAGCTATCTCATTACCTGCGATCCTGCGTTGTCTTCCTGTCTAGCCTTGCTCTTGTGTGGTAAGTCCTGTGGTCCACTCCCCCTGCTCTCATGTTTGCTCTGTGGCTGAGTAAGCCAACTTAAGTTTTCCCAGCCCGTGTGTGTGTGTGTGTATTCCCCTCCCCCGCATTCTCAAAGTATAGCCCTCCCAGTTTTTTTTTTTTTCCTGTGGGGCTGTAGCTCAGTGAGATTCAGCAACCTTCCTCCCTACCTCCCTTCTCCCCCACAGCCCCAGACTGCCCTTATTAAATATTTTGTTTTTCTCTTTTGTCTTCCCTGCCCTCAGGTGAAACAATGGCAGGGCAGGAACCTCCTGTGGGTGGGGGGGCAGATGCCCCCACAGAGCTCCCTGTAGCCCCCACTATGGGGGTGGATCCCAGGCAAGCCCCCAAGGGGATGCATGCCACTGCAGCCTCCACCCCAGAGGAAGAGTGCAGCCAACCTCCTCTGAGGGTAGAGAAGCCTGCAACCTCTGCTGCAGGGGCAGGCGGGACTTCATTAGGGAGACAACAGGGCCAGGGCCCCCCTGACCATCCCCCCCATGGAGGGGTTCCAAGTCCCCTCTCCCATCATTGGGGACCAAGGGTAAGGGCAGTGGGATGGGTTCCTCTTCAGCCTCCTTCACATCTGGGGGTGGGAAGGACAAGGGCCCTGCCCCAAGCCTAGAACACCAGCTTCTGAGGGGACCAGGTGTGCTACACCAGCCAGCATGCCCACTCGGCCTGTCCCTGTCCCTGTCCCTAGCCCCCTCAGGCAGGGAACCTCAGCTATGCACAGGCAGCTGTGGGGAGATCTGAAGTCAGGGGGGCTGGACCCTTCATTGCTGGCCCCTCCAGCTTGGGCAGCAGGGCCTCCTTTCCTGCAGGCACTAGCTGAAGTGCGAAGTGCCCAAGTGGGAGAACCTGCACTTTGAGACCTGGGTGCAGGTCCTGGCTCGGGTAGTGGGGTCCCCTAAGATTGTGGCCTCCTACTTTCATGGCAAGGGGATCTTTTTTTTGCCTTGGATGCGACCACACACAAGGCAGTGGAGAGGGGGCTCATGTTGGAGGGCAAGTACATCGCCCTCGAGTGTCTAGAAGAGTTGGGGACCAGGGTGGTCCTCAGATCTGTCCCTTGCTATATCCCCATTTGGGCCCTGCTCCCCCAGCTCCAAAACCTGGAGAGGGTTATCTTCCCAGTGGTGAACCTCTCACTGGGGTGCTGAGACCCCCCAGCCTCCACCACATGCACTCCTTCTGCCTCCAGGTTATGATCCAGCTGGCAGCAGGAGCATAGCGGGAGGCTGAGGGGTGCCTGGCAATTCCTTTTCATGGGGCCCTGGTGAAGGTGTTCTATACACTGGGGGACCTGGGGTGCTTCTGGTGCATGTCCTGGGGCACTTGCATCACAAGTATCCCATGGGTTGGGAGAGGAGAGCAACCACAGGTGCCACTGGTGAGAGGGGTGCCCCTGCCACTGGTACCCCTCCCACTTCAAACCCCTGTGGTACCACAGTCACTACTTCCACCCCTGCCATAAGCTCAGGGGATCTTTCCCCCAACCAAGTTTGCAGAGTCCTGAAGAGGGGTGCAGCAGCCAAGAAGAGAGGGAGCAGGGCCCCTCTGCCCATAGCCTTGCCCCTGCTGTAACTGCCCCACCCTCCCAGCCCCCACTTCTCCTACTGGAGTCTGTCCCCCTGAGGACCACCCCTTGGCTCAGTGGGTTCAGGTCCCCTCCAGGTACAAAGTTAAGAGGAAGGCCCAGGCACAGCTGGAGCCCTCTGAAGTGGAAGAACCCCCTCCTGAGACCACCACATTGGGGGAAAGAAAGGATCAAGTTCTGGGAGCCCCCCTCCCCAGCTGAAGCCAACAATCTACCGCCAGGAAAGACAAAATGGGTTATCCCAGTGGAGGAGTCTTTGAACAGTGGCTGCACAGTCCTGAATAGGAGCCCATGGGGGAAGCCCCTCACTATGCTGGCCAGGGCCTACCCCCTGAGACCATGGGCACCGAGGCTGACCCAAAGGAAGGTCCGGCAGCAGAACCCCACCCCTCGATCTGGGGGAGACGGGCTTTGCGGCTCACCCCGGGAAGTCCTGAGGGAGATCCCCTTTCCCAGGACCCCAAGGCAGACACCAAAGCCATCTCAGTGCCTACCGAGTCTCTTCTCTCCCCCTTCCAGAAAAACCTCACTTCCAGCTTCCCCCATGGTCCCTCACCAGAGGGGGGTATGGTGGGATTCCCTGATCAACAGGTTGATCTTGTTGGGGACCCTGCACAGACCACCCCAGGGATCCAGTTATACCCTACGATCTTGTGAGGGAGCCCCACCACCACCCTTACCCCCACCCCTGTTCCAAGGGGCTGCAGAGCTCTCCCAATCCCAACCAGAGTCTGGGGTCTTAGCAGACTGGGGTTTTCAGATGGTGACTAAGGAGCCCACTGAGCTCTAGGACTAGGTGGGGGATGCCCGAGAACCAGCAGGCTCCATGGTGATGGGTGTAGGTCCCCTGCAGGTCCCCTCCAGTTGTGGACCTCTTGGTCCCAGCGGTCCCCAGGGGCCCAGGGCCCATTTCTTGACAGCTTCATGCCAGAAAGGTGCAACTCACCTTGGACCACTGATGTGATGTTTGCTTTGACAGCATTCTTGCCACTGCAAGGGTACTGGTGGGGGATGGCAAGAGGCCCAAGAGCTGCAACACCCAGATTTATAGGCAGGCCCACATAGATACCCTCTATGCTTACGGGAGGGTGCCACATGAGCCAGCAGACCCCTTGCCAAGCATTGAGGCATGTGAGGGCCCACTGAACCATCTACTTCACCTCCCCCCCAGCCAAGAGTTCATTTAAGATCATGACCCTGAATGTCCACATCTGCAGAAAGGGTCTCCAGAGACGTTGGGTGCTCTCCTTCCTTCAGGAGGGTGGGGTTATCCCATGGTATTCTTGCAGGAGACCCTGGTGACTCCAGCCAATGAGCCTAGCTGGTGACTGGAGAGGGGAGGCAGGGTCTTTTTTTTAGTCGCCTCTCGGCCACCTCTTGTGCAGTGGCCACCCTGTTCTCTCCAGGTCTGTAAACAGAGGTTTTCCAGGATGTTGACATGGTGCTGGGCTGCTTGTGGAACCCCAGGTCCAAGTACAGGAGCTGGTTTTGAACCTTCTGAACATGTATGCCCCTGTAAAGGATCAGGAGTTCATGGATTATTTTCTGCCAGATGGCCAATTACATAAGCACCCTCATTAGTGCCAGGTTCCTGGCAGGGACTTTAACATCACCTTGGATGTGCAAGACCAGTGAGACAGAAAGCAAAACTAGGCCGCCATGGGCATCCTTAGGGAGATCCTCATAGATTCATAGACATTTGGGTAGGAAGGGACCCCAGAGGATCATCGAGTCCAGCCCCCTACCCCAGGGGCAGGAAGTCATTAGGAATCATAGGATCCCAGCAAGATAAACATCCAAATGTGTTTTGAAGTTGTTCAAAGTGAGTGCATGAACCACCTCCAGTGGCAGTCTATTCCAACCCTTGGGGGCTCGGACAGTAAAGAAGTTCTTCCTTATGTCCAGCCTGAAATGGTCTTTGAGGAGTTTATGACCATTTGACCTTGTAGTCCTTTGGGGTGCTCTGGTGAACAGGCATTCCCCCAGATCCTGGTGAACACCCCTGATAAACTTACAGTTGGCCACCAGATTGCCCCTGAGCCTACACTTTTCCAGGCTGAAGAGTCCCATGACTCTCAGCCTCTCTTCATAAGGTCTGTCTTCCTGACCTCTGATCATGCATATGACTCTCCTGCACTCTCTCAAGCTTCTCCACATCCTTTTTGAATTGTGGAGCCCAAAACTGGATGCAGTACTCCAGCTGCAGCCTCACCAAGGCTGAGTACAACAGGAGAATGATGTCTTGGGATTTGCTTGAGAAGCATCTATGGATGCAAGCCAGCATTTTGCTTGCCTTACTGGCCGCAGCATCACATGGAAGGCTCATGTTCATCTTGTGGTCAATCATGATAGACGATAGTGATAGCGATCATTGCCTATTGGAATTCACCATCCAGCACAGGGTGGCAAAGGCCTGTGGCAAGATAGCAGCCCTGGACTTCAGGAGGGCGGATTTCATTTAGCTAAGGAGACTAGTTGGGAAGGCACTGAAGTCCTGGAAGGGTGGGGAGCTTGGAGTCCAAGAAGAGTGGTCGTTCCTGAAGGAGACGATCCTCCAAGCTCAAAGGGTGGCAATCCCAACATGTATCAAAGGGGGCAAGAGTGTTCAAAAGCTCCCATGGCTAACCAAAAGCATCCAGGAATGTCTCAAAGTTAAAAAGGAGGTGTACACCCAATGGAAGGGAGGACCCATCACCAGGGAGGACTATACCTCTGTTGGTTGGAATTGTAGGGGGACTGTTAGGAAGGCCAAGGTGGAGATGGAAATGGGACTAGCAATCCGGATCAAGGATAACAATAAATCCTTTTTTAAATACATAGGGGGTAAAAAGAAGGTTCAGGGTAATGTGGGGCCTCTGCAGGACACACTAGGAAATCTGGTGGTCTCACCAGATGACGAAGCTAACCTATTTAACTATTTCTTTGCCTCCATTTTTCTGAGCAGGGACCAGGTCATCCCCCCCACCGGATCCCAGAAGGTCCCAGGGAGGTGCAGCGAGGCCCAGGGTCAGTGAAGACCTAGTCGGGGAACTTCTGGTGGGACTGGACATTGTTCAAATCAGCAGGTCTTGACTCTTTCCACCCCAGAGTGCTGAGGGAATTAGAAGAAGTCCTTGCAGGACCCCTGGCACAGCTTTATGAGCACTCATGGTGCCCTGGCAAGGTGCCGGAGGACTGGAAAAGGACCAATATGGTCCCCATTTTCAAAAAAAGGAGGAAGGAGGATCAAGGAAATTATAGGTCTGTTAGTCTTGCCTTGGTCCTAGGGAAGTTCTTTGAGAAAATTATCCAGGCGTACATGTGTAAAGGGCAAGCAGGGGAGTGTATGCTTAGGGGCAACCATCATGAGTTCATTAGAGGCAGGTCCTGTCAGACCAATCTAGTAGCGTTCTATGACCAGGTCACAAAATCCTTGGATGCAGGTGTTGCAGTAGATGTAGTCTTTCTGGACTTTAGGAAGGCCTTCGACACTGTCTCTCACCCTGTTCTCATTAAAAAATTAAGAGATTGTGGTGTCAATACCTACACAGTCAGATGGGTGTCCAATTGGCTGGAGAGCTGCACCCAGAGAGTGGTGGTGGATGAGTCATTTTTGACCTGGAGGGATGTGGGCAATGGGGTCCCTCAGGGCTCGATCCTCGGACCCACACTGTTCAACATCTTCATCAGCGACTTGGACAAGGGGGTGGAAAGCACCTTGTTCAAATTCACAGATTAAACCAAGATGTGGGGAGAAGTGGGCACACTAGAAGGGAGGGACAGGCTGCAACTGGATTGGGACAGGTTACAGGGGTGGGTGGATGAGAATATGATGGAATTCAACACCAACAAGGGCAAGGTGCTGCACTGGGGAAGGAAGAACCAGCAGCATACCTACTGGTTGAGGAACTCCCTTTTCATCAGCACAAAGGCAGAAAAGGATCTTAGAGTCATTATAGACTCCAAGATGAACGTGGGCTGCCAATGTGGGGATGCAGTCAGGAAGGCTAACCGCACCTTGTCATGCATCCACAGATGCATCACGAGCAGGTCCAAGGAGGTGATCCTCCCCCTCTATACGACATTGGTCAGGCTGCAGTTGGAGTAATGCATCCAGTTCTGGGCACTGCAGTTCAGGAGGGAGACCTAAACTTGTTCAGCCTAAACAAGAGGATGCTGACAGGGGATCTGGTGGCCATCTATAAACAGGCCAAGGGGGACCAGAAGGCAATGGGAGTCCCTGTTCCCCTGAGCACTACTGGGAGTAACAAGGAATAACAGCCATAAGTTGATGGAGAGTAGATTCAGGCTAAATATCAGGAGGCGCTACTTCACAGTCAGGGTGGCTAGGATCTGGAACCAGCTTCCAAGGGAAGTGGTGCTGGCTC
>NW_017729030.1:57523950-57528657 GCF_001723915.1 Gavialis gangeticus
AAACTTGAATTTTTTGGTGTTAAACACCCTCAGGTTCTCATCTGCCCACTTCATAAGCCTGTCAAGATCTGTCTGGATCACCCTCCTGTCCTCAAGTGTGGATAGTCTACCACAGAGTTTGGTGTTGTCGGCAAACTTGGCGAGCCCACTTCTGACATCAATGTCCACATCATGGAATACTCCCTGGTGGATGTCTGGCATACCTGTCACCCTAACATCTCCCCTGACCTCACCTACATGAGAGTGGGGGAGGAAAAGGCATGCCATGCACAACTGGACCGAATTTATATCTTTTTGCCACACTTTACCCAGGCTCACTCCTCCAGCGTCTGGCCAACCCCCTTCAGCAATCACCACCTTGTCTGGATCCAGACCATGCTGGGGCCTGGCCTCCATGGTTGGCCTACTGGCATTTTAATGCCAGTTGGCTGCAGGCTGTGGGATTCAGGGAGGCCTTCCAGGAGTTCTGGTTGGCCTGGTGGGAGCAACGGGAAGCTTTTCCCTGGCTTGGAGATGGTGGGACATGGGGAAGGTGCACGTCTGACTCTTTTGCCACAGCTACACTCAGGGGCAGGAAGGATGTTCAGCAGAAGCTTGAGTGGGAAGTGCTGGAGTTGGAGATGAATCTGGCCACCAACCAAACCAACCCATGCCTCTGTGGAGAATATCGGGAGAGGTGGGAAGAGCGTCGCACTCTGGACGACCATCGCACCCACAGTGCATTTGTCTGCTCAAACATCCTGCTCCTCCAGGTTATGGACTGTGGCTCCCACTTCTGTGCCCTGGAGAGGAGGCAGGGGGCTAAGAAGTACATCACCTGCCTTCTGGCAGATGACAGCACCCCCCTCATGGATCCCAGTGAGATCTGCCAGTGACCACGAGCCTTCTATAAAGAGCTCTTCTCCCTGGATCCAACCGATGCCAAATCTTGTTGGACCCTGTGGGAGTGACTTCTGCAGGTCAGCGTGGGTGGATGGGACCAGCTGGAGGCTCCTCTCACCCTGGCTAAGTTTATGGCCACCCTCTGCCTGATGCCTGGCAACAAGGTGTCGGGCATTGTTGGGCTGGCTGCAGAGTTCTACTGGGATTTCTGGGACATCCTCAACCCGGACTTTACCATGGTCTGTGCCAAATCTGAAAGAAGTGGGGGACTCCCCCTGTTCCAGTGAGCTGTGCTGTTCCACCTGCTGAAGGGAGATCCCTCAGGACCTGAGGAACCAGTGATCCATGTCCCTCCTCTGCACACACTACAAAGTGGCAGCAAAGGCCATGTCACTGCACCCATGGTCCATGCTGGCTATGTGATCCATCCCAACCAGACATATACGGCACCTGGACATTCAATCTTTGATAATGTGTCCCTGGTTTGGGACCTCCTGGAGCTGGCACACCAGGAGGGCCTGTCTTTCACCCTCCTGTCCCTGGACCAGGAGGAGGCATTTGACAAAGTAGATCACAGGTACCTTACAGGCATTCTGTGGGCCTTTGGCTTTGGTCTCTGCTTTGTGTAGGCTCTTCATGTGCTGTAAGCCTCTGCAGAGTATTTGGTCAAGCTCAACTGGACCCTGACAGAGCCCTTCCTGTTCAGGTGAGGGGTGTGTCAAGGCTGTCCACTGTCAGGCCAGCTGTACACCTTGGCTCTAGAGTCCTTCCTTTACCCACCTCCTTCAGAGGTGGGTGGTGGGGTTAATGCTCTGGGAGCCAGCAGTGAGGCTGGCCTTGTCAGCATACACTGACAATGTACTCCTTGTAGTCCACGACTTGAGTGATCTGGTGCAGGTGGAGGCCTGCTAGGCATTGTACTTGGCAGCCTCCTCTGCCTGGGACAACTGGGTCAAGAGCTTTGGCCTGATGGTGGGTGATGCGTGGGAGGTGGGCTCACTCCCACCCACACTCTGCAGGATCCACTGGAGCACAGGCTTGTTGCTCTACCTGGGGGTCTACATGTCCCCATAAACCACTCCCCACCAGAGAACTGGCACCAGCTGGAGATGGGTGGTGGAGCAGCTGCAGGCATGGGCAGGCCTCCTGAGGTGACTCGTCCTGGTTGGGAGAGTGCTGGTGTTGAACCAGCTAGTCCTATCCATGTTTTGGTACCACTTACACACCCTGCCTGTGCCCCCTGAGATCATCGCCAGGCTCCAGAGATGGGGGCTGGAGTTTTTCTGGCCAGGATGACACTGGGTCGCTGTGGAGGTCCTAAGCCTCCCCTTGCAAGAGGGAAGGCAGAGCCTAGTTTGCCTGCACAGCCAAGTCCTCACATTCAGCATTCAGGCCCTCCAGCAAGTGATGTATGATGTTACTATCCTCACAGCATGGGGCTAACTGGGGTGTGCCTTCGTCCGCCACTTCTGGGGGTTCTGATATGACTGGCATCTCCTTGGCCAAGGGGCTTCTCCCTACAAGACCTTTGAGGTCTTCCAGATTTCTACCAGGACCCACTCTGGGCCTGGAGGCTGGTCTCCACCTCCAGGTCCCCTGAGACACTTTCCTGGGGCACCGACCTGCTTGTTGAGCCCTTCCTCTGGAACTCCCAGTTGGAAGTACTGATGGCAGAGGTGCCCTGGTTGCAACAGAGGTTCATCCTGGGTGGTGTCACCCATATCAGAAACCTCCTGAACCACGATAGGTGGGCATGGGTAGACCCTGCTGTGCTAACCCGGTGCATGGAACTACCCATGACATGTGAGACCTCCTGCCTGGTCCAGGAGGTGAAATCTACTTTGTCTCTTGATGCTCTGGTTTTTGTTGAGCAGGTCCTATGCAGTGGTGGTCCCCCCCACACTGTGTCCTCTAGCCCACTGGAGTTTGTCATGGGGCTGGTGCCTTGCCTGGCCTTGTGACCCTCCCCCCTCCACCACCTGAGCCAGATGGAGGACACTTAACTGGTCCTGTTTTCCACAGTCCATCACCACCACTTCTACATGCTCATCATGCTGCCCTTGCATCCCACCCAAACAGCAGGACCTGCTTGGTGAGGGCGTAGTTGGGGCACCCCAGTGGCTGAGCCTATACTCCACCCTCATCCCACAAGATACTGGGGACCTCAGCTGGTGGCTCCTGCATGGAGGTGTCACCACAGGTGTGTATGTGGTGAGCTTCACAGACACTCTTGTCTCCTACCCCTTCCGTGAGCAAAGGGAGACCCTGTTGCACATAACATTGGAGTGTGCCAAGCTGCAGCCCCTCCACCTCCACCTCCAAAAACTCCTCCTGAGGTTCTGGTTGAACTTCACCCTGCTTCTTTTTATTTTTGGGCTCCTCATCTGTGGCTGCACCACATCCTGGGACCTCCTGGTCAATGTCTTCCTCACCCTGGCCACATAGGCCCTGTACATGACCAGGAAGGAGGTTCTGGCTGGGAGGGTGACTAGGGACTGCAGGGCCACTTTCCTGTCACTCATCAATGCACATGTCCAGGCAGAGCACCAGTGGGCAGCATCCACCAACTCCTTGGATGCCTTTGAGGGCCGGTGTGTGTGGCCCCATGGGATCTGCTTGGTGTCCCCCTCTGGAGGACTTATTTTCACATTTTGATCCCCACATCACTCCTATCCTGTTTTTTTCTTAGTTGTCCCCACCCCAATAATTAGTTGTATCTTTAACTCTTTGGACCCACACAGTGGGGACTATTAGTTAACTGGGTGGGCTTTAAGGCCCATGTCCAATGGAAGATACAAATAGACAGGAGTGTCTGAGACCTTGCCAGTTGGTATCTGGGGACACTAGCCCCTTGTCCCAGCTGGACTGCTGAAAGAGCCCTAATCTAGAGTGGCCCCTGTACCAACTGCAGCAATATGGCAGTGGGGGTTGTTGCCTGGCTATGACATGCTGCCACCTGCAGCAGTATGAAGCCCCCTTGGAACTGTGGCCCCATGGCTGCATGCTTCTCAGATCCAGATAGGGACCTCATGGCCACCTGGGCTGTGGTACAGGCACTGCATCAGAGCCTCCTGCACTTCTTGGCCTGCTGCCAGTGGGCCGTATCTTCACAGTTGGCTAATGTGTGAAATTGCTGTCATGTCGTCTGGTTCCCCTGTGCTACCATCTGGGCAGTTATCCCCTAGATGTGCTTGTTGTTGTTGCCTACTTTAAACTATCCAAGTGTGTACTTCTGACCCAAATGGCCAGGTCCACCACTTCATCTGCCCTCCAGCTCAGTTCCTGGTGCTGGGCCTCAGTAGGCTCCTCTGCTCAGGTCAGGCTATAGTCCCACTAGCGGAGATCCTGGTGTTCCCTGCTATAAAACTGCAAATTACCTGATAAAAAAAATGCAATTATCTGCCTGCCTCCCACCCCCAATAGCTCCCTTCTGGCAGCAGCTCCATCCCAGCACTAGGACATGAGTCCAGCTGCAGCTGTTTCACCCACTGCTTTGTGGCTCTAAGCAGTGCCAAACCTTGCTGTTCTTCTCCTTGTGCCCAGGCCCCAGTGATTCCCCATGCTGTTCCTAGGAAGCCTTTGACTGGGGCTCAGGGACAAGGCTGGGCAAGCCCCTTCCCTTCCAGGCCAGACTCCCCGTGCACAGACTGCTCTAGTGGGAAAGGGTGAAGGGTCTAAGCCTGGCCCTGACAAACACTCCTACCCAGAGGTCTCCCCCACCACCAACTCCCATTTCTCTCACACACACCCCTGCTGCCACCTCCACCCCTTCCCCAAGTACATCACACCCATAAGTTGTTCCTGGGACCAGGAGACCCCCAGGCT
>NW_017729030.1:57533657-57536209 GCF_001723915.1 Gavialis gangeticus
AAACACTCCTACCCAGAGGTCTCCCCCACCACCAACTCCCATTTCTCTCACACACACCCCTGCTGCCACCTCCACCCCTTCCCCAAGTACATCACACCCATAAGTTGTTCCTGGGACCATGAGACCCCCAGGCTAGGGTCACATGTCCCAGCACCTGTGTGGGCATGGGGAAGCCCTTTAGTGTGGCATTTTCCCCTGCAGCCATGTCTCCTGCCAGCAGGTCATGCCCCATTCCATTTTGCCGGGTGGGCATGCAGTGTGAGATCTGTGGGGTGGGGGGTGTTTGGGGGGGAAGGAGTGTCGGGGAGTGGATGTGGTGTTTGGGAGGGTTGGGGTTGTAGGGTTTCTGGGGGTTATGGGGCTTGTGTGGGGGCTGGGGGTTGGGTTGGTGGGTGTGGGGGGACTGTGTGGGTGTGGGGGACTGTGTGGGGGTGGAGGGGAATTCTCCAGAGGGGTGGGTTCCCTTCCCAACCCCCACACAGTTCACAGCCCCCCTACAGCAACAATAGCAGTGGCTGCTGAGCACCCAGGGTTCACTGCTGGCAGAGCCTCCTGGCAGTGAGGCATGGCCTTGGCCACCTGAGACCCAGCCTGGCCTGTGTTACATAGTGCAGGCCCAGCCTGGCCCAGAGGTGCATGCCTTTGGGCTCGACTGGGCCATTCTTACTGTCATCCAGGGTCCCAGCACTGCACGCAGGGGCTGCAAATTGGGCTGGGCCAGGTCCTGCCTCCAAGTGCCCCATGTGCCATCAGGTCAGGCTAGCTCCATGGAGGCAGGACACTGCCTAGTCAGATGCACAACCCCTGAGTGTGGTGCCAGGACCCTGGGTGATAGTAGGAGTGGCTCAGTCCTCCCCAGAGGTTCATGCCACCCCAGGCCAGGCCTGGCTGGGCCTCCAAAATGTGGCCCAGGTGGTATTGGGTCTGAGGTGGCTGGGGCCACAATGCGCAATGGGGGAGCTCTGCCAGCAGCAGACCCTGAGAACCTGATGGCTGCTGCTGCTGCCGGGGCTGCTGCTGCTATAGCAAAACCCTCGGTTTTTCTTTTTTTTCTTTTAGAATGAATTCCCTCCCCTTCCCCAGTCATTTCTGACTTTGTCTCCCCCTCTCTATTCCCTATAGATAAGTATAAGTAAGCTAAGATGTAGGATAAGCTTTAACATTTTATTTGAGGTAATAAGTTTTATTTTTTTCTCTCCTCTGCAAATAAGTGCCCTGCTATTTTGATGTAGATATCCATTGTTTTAGAAGTGATAATTATTATGTTTGTATTGATTTTTTTACTGCTTTTGTGTTGTGTGATTACGGTTTTAGTAAGTTAGTGTCAGTCATGTCAAGTTTCCATCTTGTAATTTCAAGCCTCCATCTTATCCCGATGCCCAGTTGTGTAACCTATGACTCAGGCCTACCCCTTCTATGTAACTTGGTTCCTGAATGAATGGGGATGAATGAGAGTGCTTGAGAGACAATGGCAGTAGGTCTAAAAATAGCTCCCTCTGAATGACCAAACCATCAACACCAATACCTGGACCAAGGACCCAGCCATTGGAACCACCCTCAGAATTCAAGAAACCAAAGATGAGGCAAGCCACCATTGTGCTAAGCTGCACGTGCTCAGTAAGAACACCTGCAACCCTCTGGAACAGGACTAACACTGCCTGGACAGGCCCTCCCCATAGGAGATCAGAGGTAGTCTGCCTCATAAAAAGGAGTAATGAAGAGTGACTCCTTGGGACACCCTCTGCACCTGGACCAGCACCATGCCACATCAACTATCCACCCAGAGGCCCTGTCAGCGACCCTGCTCTGGACAACACCTACTGGACAAAAACCCCTTTCCAGCCTGGATAGGTAGCTATCACCCCCACCCCCTCTTCAACCAAGAACTTGGACTCTGTTTCTCTTCCCTACCTGGACTCCAACCCTTCCACTGAGTCTCACTTTCCTGCTGCCATTGTAAGTGCTTATGTGTGTGTGAACCAGTAACTTCATGGGACTGTGTAGTGTGTTGTCTGTTTAATAAACCTGCTATTTTGAAACCCTGAGTTGGGTTTTTGTCTGTTTCCTGACTGTTTCCTCCTTGTCACCACTTATTTGCCCCCCAAACTCCCAGCTTTCAGCCTCTGTTTCCAGCCCCAAGCTCCCAGGTTTCTGTCTCTCTCTCTTTCCTGGCTGTCTCATCCTTGCCACCAGTCTTTTTTTCCCCTTGCATCAGTGACCTTGAGTAATCCTGGGGCCACTTGATATTAAGTAAACTGAAGCCTCAGTTCCTCAGCTAGCTTCTCTCTAGTCCACCAGTTCTAATCGTGGTTCTGCCAACTGTCACTCGCTACACTTTAACACCCTCTCTCTCACCTTAACCTTCCCCCAGGTACCCCAACCATACACATATATACCGTACCATCCAAGTTAGGAACTTTCTTGTGTGTATGTATAGGTGGGTTGTATGTGTGTGAACTGATGAGAGTGTGGGTGTGTATATGTACGTGTGTGTGTGTGTGTGTATATGCATGTGTGTGTGTGTCATTGTGTGCATGATATACAAATTAGTG
>NW_017729030.1:57536220-57542768 GCF_001723915.1 Gavialis gangeticus
TTGAGATCCTGAGAGCTGGCCTGACCCCAAAGGGCAACACTGCTGTTGCAGAGGGCTGTGAACCATGCGGGGGGGGGGACCAACCTCTTCCAGAGCAGTTCTCCTCACCCCCACACAGTCCCTGCTCACACCCACAAGTCCCCCAGACACAATCCTACCCACCCCCACAGTCCATCTACATCCCTACTTACTGGGGACACTGCTTGGGTCCAGGTCACCATTGCAGTCTTGCCCTGCTCTTATTTGCCACAGCATGCTGAGCCAGTGTTGAGGGGCACTGTGTACAATAGGGACTACTAGGTGTCATATTCAGATAAGTTGCACTAATTTATTATTGTGCTAGTTTCTGATCCATATGTTTGCCTAATATGCGGCATGTGTTTTATAACGATGCTTAGCACTGGTTGTATTTAATTAACTTCATAGTCAGCTTCCATTACTGAGTATGTGCTGCTTTGTCCAGTGGTTTAATGACAGATAATGCATTTAATGAGATTGTTTTGTCCATATGTGTAAGATAAGAGACTTTTTTCTCCACACTGACTAGGGGGAAAAGCTCTATCTTGTATTTGAGTAAATGTGGTATGTGTATAGCTGTGGGTTACTTCAGTGGGAAAATAAATAGACTGTGTTTTTATTTAAAAATCAGAACACCTACCTTTTAGCACTGGAAAGCATGGCGGGCCAGATTCTAGTACCTTCACTTACACTGAAACATGCATTATGTTATAAATACCCACAATTGACTCAGTGGTATTGGAGGACATGCTTTATGTAGAAAAATGAAAGACAGATTGTCAAAGTGTGACAGAGAAATAACTTATGCCAGATCACTCACTGTGCCTGTCATCAGACTCTTTTGCCTTAAAGAAGGTGTATGCACAAGGAATCTGGGCCCTTCTAGGGACAGACTCTGAATATGATGCAAGTGTCATAATTTTCCTGATTAGAAGGTAATTGGATAGAGTTACCAATCAGTGCTAGGGGAGAATCAGAAACAGTAGGGAGGGATATTTTGGGGGAAAGTTAGACCCACAACCCAAGTAAAGTGGTACAAAAATGTCTCAATGGATGAGAGATTTGGATCAAATACACATGTTAACTGGTTATACAGAATGGGTTTTGGAGAAGCATAAAATAATCGAGACTCCCCTTGTTTTCCTAAATAAACTGTGGAGCTTATTGGTCTGCAATGTATTGCTCCCACGAAGTTCCTAAATGTGTGGCTTACCCATGCACCAGTAGTGCAGCACATTGAGCCAGGTTTCAGCAGCCTCAGCTGGCAGAAGAGCTGGGGCATCATCCTGCCATCCCAGGGCTGCTACAACTGGGTTCAATGTTCTGTGGAGGAGCTGGATGGGACATAAAGGTGATTCAGTGTGTGGCTACCAAGCAGGCAGCCCCACACTGAAACACCCTCATGCCCCAGCCAGCCTTATTGGCATCTACATGTGCACTGCTGCAAACAAAAACCTCTGCAATCCTAATCTGGTGTGGAGTTTATTAGTTTCCTGAGCCCTAATGGGGTGCATGTGTAGTTGCTAAGACATTTACTGTCATTGGTGATGCATAGGGGGTACATGTGGGTGCATGTGCACCCCTTGAGCTTGGCAGTGCACCCCCTGAGAAAAGGTTGCCACTTGCTCCCTCACCCCTTGCCACCAACACCACTGGCAGCTTCTGTGGGTGATCACCAACAGCTGGTCGGCACTCGCCACCCCACCCCACTGCCAACAGAGCTGCGGCCACCTGTGGGAGCTCTTCACTTGCTGCTGCTATGTTCCCACCTCTGACAGAGCTGCCCCTACCGCCTGCAGGAGCTCGCCATGCCCCCACAGACTCCGGGGGTATGTGGTGTTCATGTTTACTATGAAGTTAATTAGTCAACTAAGCAGTAAACATCTCATGTAGACATGCCTCTGGTGAGTTAATATTGTATTTCATAAACATTAGAGCTGGAAGGGACCTCGGAAGATCATCAAATCCAGCTTCCTGCCCCAGGGGCAGGAAGTCAGCTGGTCGTCACAGGATCCCAGCCAGATAAATGTCCAATTGACTCTTAAAGGAGTCCAGAATAGGTGCTTGCACCACCTCTGGAGGCAGTCTGTTCCAGGCCTTGGGGGGCTCAGACAATAAAGAAGTTCTTTCTTATGTCCAGCCTGAAATGTTCTTGGAGGAGTTTGTGATTGTTTGACCTCATCATCCCATAGGGCACTCTGGTGAACAGGCATTCCCTCAGATCCTGATGTACACCCCTTATAGGCAGCCACCAGGTCCCCCTTGAGCCTGCACTTTTCCAGGCTGAAGAGTCCCATAGCTGTCAGCCTGTCATCATAAAGCCTGTTTTCCTGTCCTCTGATGATGTGCGTGGCTCTCCTCTGGACTCTCTCAAGTTTCTCCAAACCTTTTAAAATTGTGGAGCCCAGAATTGGATGCAGCACTCCAGCTGTGGCCTCAGTGTGGAAGGCCATCAGGTTTTTGTCCGCCCATTTTCCAAGCCCTTAGAGAATGAGGAGTGCTGTTTAAGCTAAAGGGGAATATTAGTAGTAGAACAGATGCATACAAACTGGCCCTAAAAAAATTTTAGGCTTAGAAGTTTTCTCTTTATCAGAGAATAATTCTCCAGAACAGCCTTTGTGAAGCTGTTGTGAAAAGGGAAATACAATGAAATGAAAAAAAGCAACAACCCAAAAACCTAAATTCTGGATAGTTTTGGGATGAAGCTTAATACATTCATGAATGGGATTATTTGACATGATTCCCCAAATAGTAGGGGACTTGATCAGTAGCTCAGATGGTCTCATCCAGTTCCTACTTCCCATGCCTTTTTTCTCACCAGAGGATTATCACAGAGATTATGTTTTGCAATCCAATAGCACTCGGGAGCCAGGAGCAGGGAGGAAAGGAGGGAGCTGGGCACATGTGCATCCCACACACATGTGTGCCCTCTTACCTGACTCAAAGTGGAGGCAGAGGTGGACGCAGCAGCAGCGGAGCCAGCAGTGGGGGCAGCAACAGCTGATCCCCCAAATGTAAGTGGGGCAGAGGGAGCCAGCACAGCTGAGCCAGATCCAGAGGGGAAGCCCCCTGGATCCCTTTTAGTTGAGCTGGGAGGGAGCCACACAGCGCCATCAGAGCATGCAAGCAGGGGGAGGGCTAGAGGGGACTGTCCCCCCAGGCTAGGGAGCACCCCAGGGGTTAACCCTTGGGGAGCAGGCTCCAGAGGAACTGGATGCCCCAGTGGGGGAATGTACAGGGCGGCACTGTCAGCGGGCACTTCAGGAAGACCGGAGTGCCTTATTGGCTGTTGGGGCAGTGGCAGGAATTTCAAACTGTGGCCTTTAAAAGCTGTGGTTTGACGTACCCCCAGCACTCGGAAGCCAGGAGCAGGGAGGAGAGGAGGGAGCTGGGCACACGTGCATCCCGCACACATGTGTGCCCTCTTACCTGACCCGAGGTGGAGGTGGATGCAGCAGAGGCAGAGCCAGCAGTGGGAGCAGCAACAGCTGGCCCCCAAAGGTAAGTGGGGCAGAGGAAGCAAACACAGCTGAGCTGGATCTGGAGGGGAAGCCCCCTGGATCCCTTTTAGTTGAGCCAGTAGGAAGCCATGCTCCCGAGCCACGCTGCACTGTGCCACACGAACAGAGTGTGCAAACAGGCATGCTCTGTAAGAGTGCACGGGCGTTCGCTCCAGCGGGCGGGCAGGAAGGGCCAGGAGGGAGACTTCTGCAAGGGTAGGGCAAAGGCACCACACTAAAATATAAACAGACAGCAACTCATACAATAGTGTCGATGTGGAGTGCTGCTAGGGCCTCTGCCCGGGGGGCGCTGCCTACCCAGGGCTTGTCTGAGGCCTCCACCCAGACAGAGTCCATGGGAGGGGCTGGCATCCCCCTGCCCCCCAGCCTGCAGGGGATGCCCAGCAGGGCTGGGGGCGGGCAGGGATTGGGGGCCCCCACCCCTGTCCTGAAGGTGCCTGTCATACAGCCCTGGAGGCACAGGTGAGGGAGCTCCAAGAGGAGGTTAGCGGGCTGAGGGGAATCAGGGAGGTGGAGGATGAAATTGATGGTTATTTCCTCTCCCTGCAGGGCCATGCACCCAACGAAGCAGCACCTTGCGAGGTGCCCTCCACTGCAGAGTGGCAGACAGTCACCTCCAGAACCAGGGCTGCTCACAGCAAAGCAGTACCAGTTCCTCCGTTCCGGCTGGAGAACAGGTACGAGGCCCTGGCAACACTGTAGGAGAAGGAAGGAGAAGAGGAAACCTCCAGAGAGAAGGCAACTCCACACTCCCCACACTCTGAACAGGCTGAAGGCAATAATCAGACCTGGAGGAGGAAACGTCGAGTGATCATCATAGGTGACTCCATCCTGAGAGGTACAGAAGGTCCCATATGTCGCCAGAACCCCTTGACAAGTGAGGTCTACTGCCTGACTGGAGCAAAGATTCAGGACATGATGGGGATGATCCAGGCCTTGATCCAGCCCACTGATTACTACCCCTTGGTCCTAATCCATGTGGGTACCAGTGATGCAGCCAGGAGAACCCCTGATCACCTGATGGCGGACTACCATGCTCTGGGGGGTGTGCTGAGGAAGATAGGGACATAGGTGGTATTCTCTTTTGTCCTACCAGTGAGTGGATGTGAAAGACAACACAAGAACTGCATCAGGGAAACCAACTGGCGGCTTCAGGAATGGTGTCTTGAGGCTGGCTTCGGTTTCCTAGACAATGACCCGCACATCAGGATGAGAGATATGCTTGGGTGGGATGGGCTTTACCTTTCCCCCAAAGGTAAGCATCTGTTCTCTTCTAGGTTGGTGGATCTCCTCCGGCAGGCTTTAAACTAGGCTCATTGGAGGAAGGGAAGATGAGGGTGGAGGAAGCCTTGGATCACTAATCCAAGCAACACCCACAAGAACAGACCAGCCTGACTTACGATGAGCAGTTCAAATACCCAGGTAAGCAACAGGGGCCAGGGCAGTACTGAGAGTAGAGGGCCAGTGCACACATATTCAGAAGGCCTCAAATGCCTCTATAAAAATGCTCATAGTATGGGGAACAAGCAGGAGAAACTTACCCTCCTGCTAGCTGACACCAACCCAGACATAGTGGGGCTCACAGAAACATGGTAGGGCCCAACACATGACTGGGAAGGAATATAAAGGGCTATAGTCTGTACAGGAGGGATAGGACAGGGAGTAAAGGTGGGGCTGTGGTGCTCTATGTCACGGGGGAATACACATCCTCAATGATTAGCACTGGGTCAGAGAAGGGGCACACTGAAGTGGTCTGGGTTAGAGTACAAGTAAGTCGAGAGGAAAGGGACTTAACAGTGGGGATCTACTACAGACCACCCAACCAAGGGGAAGAGCTAGACCGGGAATTTTTAAGTCAGCTCGCAGAAGTAGTTAGGTCAAAGGATGTGGTCATCACGGGTGACCTGAACTTTCTAGACATCTGCTGGGATGAGCAGTCAGCCAGGTCTGACCACTCACGTAGGTTCCTAGCCCAAATGCAGGACCTCCGTCTAACCCAGGAGGTGCACAGCCCCACCAGGGGAGACACCTTGTTGGACCTGGTGCTGGCCACGTGTGATGACCTGGTGAGGGGGTTGCGTGTGCCAGACCACCTAGGTGACAGCAATCATCGCCTGCTGGAATTCACCATCCAGCACAAGGTGGCAAAGACCTGCAGCAAGGCAGCAGCCCTGCACTTCAGGAGGGTGGACTTCAATGAGGTAAGGAGAATAGTCGGGGAGGCATTGAGGTCTTGGAGGAAAGAGGAGTCAGGGGTCCAAGAAGAGTGGTCATTCCTTAAGGAACTATACCATGGTTGCTCGGGGCTGCAGGGGGGTGGTCAGGAAGGCCAGGGCGGAGATGGAACTGGGACAAGCAACCCAGATCAAGGACAACAATTTATTTGCTTGAATTTTCCTAAGCAGGGACCGGGTCACCCCCCTCCCCGGGACCTCCGTAGGCCCCAGGGGAGGCACATGCAGGCCTAGGATCAGTGAGAATCTAGTCAGAGAACTTCTGGAGGGACTGGATGTATTTAAATTAGCAGGTCCTGATGTTCTCCACCTCAGAGTGCTGAGGGAATTAGCAGAGGTCATTGCGGGACTCCTGGCACAGCTTTACAAGCACTCATGGTGCTCTGGTGTGGTGCCAGAGGACTGGAAAAGGGCCAATGTGGTTTACATTTTCAAAAAAGGGAGGAAGTAGGACCCAGAAAACTATAGGCTAGTTAGTCTTACCTCGATCCTGGTGAAGCTTTTTGAGAGAATTATCATAGCACATATCCATGAGGGGCCAGCAGGGGAGATTATGCTTAGGGGCAACCAACATGGGTTCACTAGAGACAGGTTCTGTCAGACCAACCTGGTGGCCTTCTATGACCAGGTCACAAAATTCTTGGATGCAGGGGTAGCAGTGGACGTAGTCTTTCTGGACTTTAGGAAGGCCTTCGACACTGTCTCTCACCCCATTCTCATTAAAAAACTAGGAGACAGTGGTGTCGACACCTACACACTCAAATGGGTCACTAAC
>NW_017729030.1:57547768-57560371 GCF_001723915.1 Gavialis gangeticus
TTACTGCATATACAAATACCTAACTTAATGATGTAAACCTTTTTAGATCTTGGACCTAAATAAATGTTACCATCCAAGCATTAGACAGAGCATGTCTACCATGTTTATGGTAACCTACTACATCCCATATTATTCAGATGAACAAAATTAAATTTCTCAATGGTAAAAACTGTCAGTCTGAAGATGCTAATACAGAATACCTCATACCATTAAACAAAATATGCAACAGAAGGGATAGCATTTTATTCTTTAATTAACTCATACATTTCTTCACTCTACTGTGCATCAAGTTCAGTCATAAAAGTGGCAATTTTATAGCATGCAAAAAAGAATAAAATGATTCAAGGAGATTGAAGAATCATTTTGAGCCAGCAAATATGCCTTGAATAATATAACAGACTCCAAACAGACATTTTACTGACATTCGTTAAGTATATAAATATCTTGTTTATTGTAATTGTAGATGACATTGTCATAGCTGAATAGTTATATACAGCCCATACATTCATAGGATCACCACAGTTTGTTTCAAGGAGTTTTCTCTCAGGTAGGAAAAAATACAGGCATACAGTAAATGGGCAGTGCAATAACTTGATTTCCATTATTTCTACTAATTCTTGTTAGGTTATAAAATGGGTGGATGAACATCAGAATAATCTGTGCAATTTAAGGAAAATCTAATTAGAATATCTAATTTTGCTACTAAACTTTCTATTCTGAAAACTTGAAAGATAAGACTTAAATGTAGTGCAAATATAACCAGCTAAGAAAAAAAAAAATGAAAATGGGAATAAGTTCTTAAGTGATGTAATCTCCAAAGAGAACTAGCAATCAAAGTCTAATATCCTCATATTGTGCCAGATAATGAAACATTAAGCTGAGGATAATAAGATTTCTTTCCACAGGATGGTCTTCAGCATAGTAAAAACTGTGAATGAACAGATGAAGTATTTTATATAAGCAAGGGGTTATATGTCAAGGATTTTGAGGGAGAAAAACATCCCAGCCCATTTAGTGTGAATTGGACATAGATCAAACCTAGCTTTTTTTTTTTTTTAATTGTGTAATGATTAAATGTCCTTTTTAAAAAATGGTAGTATGATCTTTAAGTGTCCCAGATGAATGGGGACTTTATGGACACTTTTTCCTTCAATAATCACTGTTATGGAAAAAAAAAATAAAGCTGGATTCTCTACACGAGCCATTTATGCCTATGGAGCAAAAGTCTTAATACTACTGGATCATAACTGTTGCATATTGCACACATTTTTCCTTCCTTTCATGGGTATAGGCCACAATAAAAAAATGCAAAGAACAAGAGATTTTAGTTTACTTTTTATCTGCTCTGCTGAGGTGTTAACCTACTGCATAACTTGAAATATTTTGCAGTATCATTAAATAACATTTTTTTCTTCTCTAGGTAGAAGGATTGCAAAACCAAAGCTTTGTTTTTTTTTACTAGCAGTCTGCAAATATTTTACTGGGTGTGTCTACATGAGACCCTGACTGTTCAGTAGCCTGATACTATTGTGCAGTAGTGTCATGTGGCAAAAACTGTGATGCGATGCTACTGCACAGTAGTATTAGGTTGCTGCACAATAGCATCACAAAAAGACATTTAGTGGTGCTAATGCACAGTAACTTAGGTGACTGCACATTTTATTTAGTAGTTGTTTATACAAGTACTAAATAAATGCAAGAAACCACTGCTCAGTAGCATCTTGTGTAGATGCGGCTACTGACAACCCAAAATTTTATATGACGTGTCTTTATTGACATGTTTTATATAATATAAATGTGAAACTTCTTCCAGCCCCTGGACAAGGGTTGGGTTCAGATCTAACAATTTAACACCAAGCATAGTAAAATATTTGGTTGTCAGTAAAGTTTTACAAATATCAGTAAAAAAATAATCTTGGGTTGGCCACCCTGCTGGATTGCACCAGTGGTTTTATACCATGCTCCCCTACATCCCAGGGGTCCCCTTCTCACTCCCAGACCCTGATATCTCCCAAGCACACCCTATACCATGCTGATATCCACTTCACCCCCCATCCTTACCCCTGCCAGCCCCATTTGCCTCATCCTAAAACAGACTCCCAATGAATGACTACTTTTTGCATATCTATGAGACAAATGGTGTTACAAGCAAAGGGGACACAGGCAAGACCACATGGCTTGGTAGGGGGGATGAGAGTGATGGAAAGTCCTGACAAGCTCTTTTCAGAATGCATTACTTCCATTCAGACAACAGGTGGAATTGCTGTACTTCATCTGTGCTTCAACAGTGCCTCCAGTTACTTTCCAACCGTGGAGCTTGATTGAAGCTCTGGTAGCTTCCTGTTTCTATGAAAAGTATAATTTGCTTATGGATTTTGTGGATAGGAGTTCTTAAGTTTGATTTTTATGACTTGTCCATAAATTTATGGACAGTTGACAACCCTGGCTGGAAGTTGCATATGCTTGAAACAAGGAAAAGGAGCACTGTTCACCCACAGAACCCTCATTATGAATAATTTTATCTATATAAGGTTTTTATTTCAATAGACTTTGGAACAACACCATAGCTATCAACCTGAACATTTCCCATGTATCACCATGCACTGTTATAATTAGACTTTGAACTGGAAAGAGGGTAGGTATGCACATAGTGACATGTGTGGACTACTTCTCATTGACTCAGTGATATGAGTAAGGATTTTCAAAACAGCAGCAAAGCTTTGTACAGATGATTAACTAACTTCTGGAAATGCTGGAAAAAGCAGCAATCTTCAAAATGACATACTGTTATAGTTATGCTACGTATTTAGGCATGTATTTACACACTTGGTGAGTAATATGCAGTGTAAAGAAGAGGAAGATCTTTGGGTTAGTTAAAAAGTGTGCTAAATTGCAGAGTCCACAAAATTATCAGTATATTTTCCAGAAGAAGCTTTTGAATAGTTCTTGCTCTCTTCTAGCAGATTTCTTTATCTCTACTTTCACTTCAGGTGTCATATGTTAGAATCTGCTGCTGAATTATATCCTGCTGTGAAATCATGTCAATAAACTCTCTCTCTCTCTCTCTCACCTGAATTTATTCTGTGATGTCTTTTGCCTGAATAAGGAGGGAAATGTACAGACTTGGTGATAAATCTAACTTCAAATTAACGGACAATAAATACCATCTCATTTAGATTTTTTAAAAAACAACATATGAAAATCCTAAGAATTGTCTGGAAAGAGAGGGATGATCTAGGAATGTGTAGGAATTTATCAAATCACTGTAATGTATGAGATCACAAGGACAATGCAATATCATTGAATAACTTGCTTAGATAAAGCCATAGGAACAAACATACATAGGCTACTAGTAACATTAATAATAGTTAATTCTAAGGTACTTTGTAGGTATCTTTAACTAGTTTGCAAAAATCAGCTAATAGTTTTTTCTTAATTTTTTAGTAATGAAATTTAGAAAAAACATTACTTGATATGTTGGAGGTAGAGTTGTAAAAAAATGGTGCAGGAAGTTTTTATCTTTCTAGCAAAGGACCATTTTCTCTTGGGAACACAGTTGGTGTTCAGAAAAAAAAAACTCTGAATATGTTTAAAAATCCCACGAAAATGCATAAGAAATGTGGCAGATGGTTGCTTTCTAATCTGCACATGAAATATCTTCCAATTATGGAATTTGTTCCTTAATGTTTCAAAGGACATATTAATTATTCACTCTAACTGAGGGGCAGTGTTAGGAACTATTGGATCTGGTTGTGAGAGTGAATCAACTTTAATGAAAAGTTTTATTGTTGTTCTCTATAAAACTGGTGAAAATCTGCAACAAAGAAATTTTGCCAGATGGTAGCTGATAACACAGCATGTTTTCTGCTGCTTTTTCTTTAGGATATTGTCAAGGGAAAAGAATATTCTCCTAAATCTCTGAGCTCTTTTGAAAAGAATGGAAGATACCCTGGTTAAAAAAAGACAACACAAAATCTATCCTGTATGATGAACTTCAAAAGGTATCAAAATAAAGTTTAAGCAATATTTAACTGGTTTACAAATTGAATATCTATCATTGAACCTAAAGGAAGAGATACTTAAGATACAAACACAACCAAGAACAATTAATCACCAATCAGTTTACCTGAACTCACACACATCCTATACAACTGCAAAACCTGGGTCAGAAAAACCAGCCACAATATGATGAAAAAAAGACAAAGAAACTTTTCTGTGCTAGCTAATGATGTTTCCTGAAATTTTATTAGGTGCCTTTGAAATAAAATGGCAGGAAATAATCTATAAAAAGTAATGTGCTTTTAAATACAAAGGCCTTGAAGTTGAGCATAAAAAGGAGACTGAATCCTTAATTTAGTGGAACCAGTATGATTAAAAATAATTACATTTATAAAGTGAACATTAGGAGGAAAAGTGATTAATGTACTTAGTAATATCATCAATCTCATTTGTATAATGAGCATTTTAATTTAAAGCCATGTTTCCATTCAAAATATGAGAAGATTAAAAAGAAATAATTCAGAGTCATTAAATCCATCTTCACATATTTATATCTACATTCTGATTCCTTGTATGATACAGTTTTATGGTTCTGTTTGTCATTCAGTCTTCATGAAAAACAAAAATGACAACTTTTAATTAAAGTTCTGAATTTATTAACACACATACATACCATGAAACAGTAATTGTGGCAAATCATAAGAAATACCAGACAATTAACAATTGTTTGCCATATCAGCAAAAACACAGAAGTTAGCAATTATCTGCAAGATAAATTAATATTCATTAGCAGTCTATTAATTTTCATTGGGAACAACCTTGGAAAATATCTTTTCCTTTTTCTGCTTACACTTATAAGTTTAGCCTGCCTGTTTATTTTCTCTCTGTATTATATTGTGAGTACCATGTTTTTCTCAGAAAGACTTAGTTATTATTTTCATTAAAAAGAGTTGGAAAAATGGGGATTATAAATTAAATATGATCTTTAAACAAACCCAAGTTAAAGCCAAGTCATATTATAAGTTGCATATTGAAACCCAGTATCATCCTGTTGCCTTGCAAATCATATAAGAATTAATCAACCTACAAAGAGCATCAAAAAAGGTCAAGACTAATATAGTCTGGCTGAAACATAATCATAGAATTAAAATGTGCATGTGTGTGTATACATACACACACACACACATATATAATGCAGTGTGCAACAAATTGGTCTAAGGAATTTTGGATGTTTTCAGAATTTTAATGAAAATTCAGAATATTTATGGAGACATTAATGCTTCAGATTTGGGCACTGTTTTGCATTTCTTCTATACTCAAAATGCTCACTGAGGTCAATGGAGCTACTGCATGCATCTACATGCGTGCTTTAAGTGTCACCATCTACACATGCACAGCAGTTGGGCTGGTATAGACTAATTACAGCACCATCAGACACAGGTACTATCCAACAGTGGAGAAAATTACTATGCTTAAATGCACATGTTGATGGTGACATCAGGATTAGTTTACTCTGGCTCAAAATGCACCAGAGTTTATGCAGTCACAAAAATTACATGTGTAGATATGCCTAGTTTAATTTGCACCACAAATAGATTCGGCCCTGTCCTGCATTTTCAACTGAGAATTTAGGATGGCACACATCTCATGAAGTATGACTGAGAGAGGGGTAAATAATTAGCTTGTTTGTATGTCTTTTTTTTCCTGTTTGCTTGCTATCCTCCAGAATTATATATTTTTTTTCACATCAAACCCAACACATTTATTTTTAAAAACTGACTAATCAAGAGTTCATAGATTTTATAGATTTTTAGGGTCAGAAGGGACCTCAGTAGATCATTGAGTCTGACCCCTTGGGCAGGAAAGAGTGCTGGGATCAGATGACCCCAGCCAGGTGTTTGTTGAATCTCCTCTTAAAGACCTCCTGGGTAGGGGAGACCACCACGTCCTTTGGAAGCCCATTCCAGACTCTGGTAACCCTTAAAGTAAAGAAGTTCTTCCCAGTGTCTAATCTAGATCTGCTTTCTGTCAGTCTGTGGCCATTGTTTCTAGTTATTCCAAGGGGTGCCTTGGTAAACAGTATCTCCTATACCTTGCTGCACCCCTCCCACAACGAATTTGTAGATGGCCACCAGTTCTCCTCTCAGCTTTCTTTCTCAAGTTCAGGCTGGATGCTTGACATGAGTCCCAGGCATTGGTGAGGGCGATGGGCCAATGATTTTTGTAGGGTGAGACATGGCCTTGGGGGCTGAGGGGTTGAGGATCCCCAGTGGGAGGGCCAGTAGTCTTCAGCATCTACTTCAGTGATGCCTGTTAACCCGCAGCTCTCTCAGACAGACATTTGGGATTACACACATGCCAGCTCCTACATGGAGATGTTCCTGATCTTAACTCTGGACTCCTGAAAGTAAGGTGCCAGGTCAAGAGCCCCCTACCCCATGCCTCCCATCCAGGGTTATGTGTTTGTTGAGTTCAGGCTCTGTATCGTTCCTCCAAACCCCAAACCTCCTTCCAGGTTCTCTTGCCCATTCAAACCCCTCTCCCCCCTACCTTGCTGCCACCAAAGTTTTGATATTTTGTGTTAACTTGGAGAAGAGGCCAGGCTGAAACAAGGGCAATGTTAAACAGGTTTTGTTTATTAAATACAGGGAAATTTTGGCAACTGCATCATTTTAAAGTGAGGATCTTCTCTTCCTTGTCCACATTCCCCCACATCCCAGTGTGTGCCCCTGGGGTAGGCTGGGGAGGAAGAGAGGAAGGAGGGCAGTATTCAATCAGCTTGGGTTGTGGGCAGTGGTGCCTGGGGCAAAGAGGCATAAGAGCCAATAGCATGTGACCCATGGCCGAGTGCCAGGGCGTGAGCACTTGAAGCCCTCTGGCCCTACTCATCCAGAGAGGGTTCCCTGTCCACATGAGTGAGGAGACAGTTGGCCAGGGCTACATCCTGCCACAGTGTAGGGCCAGGGCCACACACATTTGCAGGGAACTTGCCCTCTTCCCCATCCATGCACCATATTTCGATCATGGTGCCAGGCCCAGTCCATAGTTGAAGTGTTCCTTCTGATCATCCAGATGCCTCCTATAGGGCCTCATGAGCAAGGGCAGGAGCGGGTAGGCTGGGCCCCTGATGAGGATTCAGCGGGCAATGATGTTGCCGATGACAAAATATCACAAGTTCTCCATTACGCTGGGAAACAGTGAATTGCACAAGAGATAGGCATTGTCCTCATTGCCCACATGAAAGTTGGTGGCCCAGTCCTTCCCTGAATGCCTGGTCTGTGTGTGTGTGTGTGTGTGTGTGTGTGTGTGTGTGTCCAAGACACCTGGGTTCTCTGTGTGTGAGTGTGTGGGGTGCAAACACACTCATGCACACAGAATTCAGGTACCCTGAACACACACACACACACACACACGTTGTGTTAAAAAAGTATCAAGACTGAATGTGTATTTGTGGTACAAAGTATTGGATGGGGGGCATGGCTTTGCTGAACATGTCTGGGCACACTGGAACTTCTCTGGAAATGTTTGCAGCACATGGTGTTTCCCCAGTTTGCTGTGGCCACTGGTTGAAGTAAGATTGTTTGAATCTTGTGTCCCCTTTTGTTATGTAAGAGTGTCCAGAATGAAGTGTGTGCATTAAATTTTGCATAAAAATCAGGAAAATGGCAAGCGAAACATACGAATGACTTAAAATAGCATTTGGTGATGGCACTATGAGCTGTGCAAGAATTTTTGAATGGTATCATTGTTTTAAAGGATGATCATCAATCAAAAGTGATGAGTATTAGAGACTCCCTTCAACATCACAAAATGATGAAAAAGTGGCAGCGCTTCAATTTCATTTGAAATGATAGGTGATTGACTGTCCGAGAGATAGCAGAATAAGTTAGAATTTCTGTTGGTTCATGTCATTCAATTCTAACTGGAGATTTGGGAAAGAAACAACCAGAAAAATGACCAGAAAAGTGGATGTCTAATTCCTGGATGCTTCACCACAACCACATCTGCCCATACAACACAGCTTGTGAAGCAATTTTTAGTCCAATTTTAGCCAATCACCATATCACACAAGTGTTGCGGCCTCCATATTAACCTGATATAGTCCCATGCAACTTTTTTCTCTTCCCTCAACTAAAGAAAACCCTGAAAGAAAGAAGATTTTGTGATGTGGAAACCATAAAACAAAATGCTTTTGAGCAGCTTTTAGTGATTCCACAAATTGCTTATCAGAGGTGCTTCCAACAATGGCGGAAACGTTGGGAGAAGTGTATGGCTCCAGAAGGAGCATACTTTGAAGAAGATTAAGCTGAAACACCTGTAAATAAAATATTTTGTTTCCTACAGCATCAGTCTCAATATTTTTTGAACAGCCCTTATATGCATGACCCAGGCATTTGAGGCACAGGCACACAGTTGGTGAGCACAGGGTGTGTTGGGTGGGCATGATGGCTCATAGCCATGATAAGTTGCATGAGGTCCAGGTGGGCAGCTGTGATATCCTTGCCAGCCAGTCAGGGGTGACTCAGCTGTTCAGCTCTGCTCAGGAGTCTTCAGCAGCTCAGGGATCCCACAGGGCATACTGGGAGGCATGCTGGAGCCCCTCTTACATGCTGTACTTGGGCTGGGAAGGCAGGCTTGGAGTCCCACCCCCCATCAAGGGCTAATGTGTGTTCCAATTGCTCCCAACCTAACCTTGAGCACTTAGAGTAAAGCTTGCAAGTTAGAGCACTTCCATTGCAAGCTTTTTGAATGTCTGTATTTAGCCAAGATTTCTTAGCAGCATCTACCATTTCATAACGCATTATCTATCTTTGTACTAGTAGAAGGATTACTATTAGCAATTTGAAGGGATGTTCTGCCAAAGACATTTCTGAAAGGATTTAGTGTCCTGATCCCAGGCACAAGAAGCTCAGGATTAACTCATTCAGGGAACTGATGGGCAGGATCCTCTGGGAGGCCAGTCTAAGGTGGAAAGGAGTCCAGGAGAGCTGGTTTTACTTTAAAGAAACCTTACTGAGGGTGCAGGAATGAACCATCCTGATGCACAGGAAGACTAGCAAGTATTGCAGAAAACCATATTGACTTACCAGGAAACACTTGAGTGAGTTAAAATGTGAAAAGGAAATTTACAAGAAGTTGAAACTTGGAGAAACAACTAGAGGAGAGTATAAATTGCTTGGGTATGCAGGGAAGAAACCAGGAAGGCTGAAGTGCAACTGGAGTTGCAGCTAGCAAAGGACATGAAGGTTAGCAAGAAGGGTTTCTACAAGTATGTCAGCAACAAAAGGAAGATCAGGGAAAATGTGGATCATTTACAAAATGGGGGCAGTAACTTAGTGATAGATGATGCACTGAAGTATGCGATGCCTTTTTTTACCTTGATCTTATCAGGCAAGGTCATGTCACAGACTATTGTACCAGGCAACACAGTTTGTGAAGGAGGTGAGCAGCCCTCAGTGGTGAAAGAACAGGTTAAGGACTATTTAGAAAACCTGGATATGTACAAGTCCATGGAACCAGATGTGATGCGCCTGAGGGTGCTGAGGGAATTGGCTGATGTGATTGCAGAGCCACTGGCCATTATCTTTGAAAGTTGTGGTGATCAGAGGGAGGTCCCAGATGATTGGAGAAGGGAAATATAACGCCCATATTTAAGAAAAGGGAAGAAGGAGGATCTAGGGAATTGCAGACTGCTCAGTCCTGGAAAAATAAAGGAATCCATTTCTAAGCACTTGGAGGAGAAGGAGATTAGGAAGAGTCAGCATGGATATACCAAAGGTAAATCATGCCTGACCAGCCTGATTGCCTTCTTTGATTCGATGACTGACTGAGGGGATACAGGAAAAGCAGAGGACATGACATGCCTTGAGTTTAGCAAGGCTTTTGAAAGGTTTTCCCACAAAATTCTTGCAAGCAAGCTAAGGAAGTATGGGTTGGACGAATGGAGTGTAAAATGGATAGAAAGCTGGCTGGATCATTGGGTTCAGCAGGTAGTAGTCAATGGCTTGATATCTATTTGGCAGCCAACATCAAGTGGAATCTTCCAGGAATATCTTCATCAATGACTTGGAAGATGGTATAGAGTGCACCCTCAGCAAGTCTGCAGATCACACTAAGCTGGGGGAAGTAGTAGATTCCCTGGAGGGTAGGGCTAGGATTCAGAGAGACCTCGACAAATTGGAGGATTAGACCAAAAGAAATCTCATGAGGTTCAATGAATAAAAGTGCAAAGTCCTGAACTTAGGACAGAACAATCCCATGCACTGCTACAGGCTGGGGGCTGACTGGCTGGGCAAAAGCTCTGCAGAAAAGGACCTGGGGATTACAGTGGACAACAAGCTGAACAGTGTGCCTTTGTTGCAATGAAAGTTAATTGCATACTGGGCTGCATTAGCAGATGTGTGGTCAGCAGTTCAAGTGAAGTGATTATTCCCCTCTATTCAGCACTGGTAAGACCACATCTGGAGTACTGTGTCCAGTTTTGGGTCCTCAGTATAGAAAAGATGTGGACAAAACTGGAGAGAGTCCAGTGGAGGGCAACAAAAATGGTTTTGGTGCTGGGGTACATGACTTATCAGGAAAGTCTAAAGGAATTGGGTGTATTTAGTCTGGAGAAGAGAAAAGTGGGGATTTAATAACAGCCTTCAGGTCCCTGAAGTGGAGTTCCAAAGAGAATGGAACTACTGTTCTCAGTGTTGGCCGATGACAGAACAAGAAGCAATGGTCTCAAGTTGTAGCAAGTAAAGTTTAGTTTAGATATTAGGAAAAACTTTCTTATGTGGGTAGTAAATCACTGAAATAGGTTACCCAAAGAGGTGGTGGAATCTCCATTCTTAGAGCTTTTTAAGACCTGGCTAGACAAAACACTGTCTGGGATGATATAGTTGGGGACAGTCCTGCTTTGGGCAGGCAGTTGGACTAGATGGCTTCCTGAGGTCCCTTCCAACCCTACTTTTCTATGATTCAGTGACTTTATCACTCCAGCATGAAGGGATCTGGAGGGTAATTCAGTGCCTCTCATTCTGGTGTGTTCTCCAAATTCCAAAACATCATTAGCTTTGCATAAGATTGCAAATGTTAAACACATGAGCCTTAGTAACCAAACAATGTATTCAAAAGCACTTTATTGTATAACACTGTCCCAGTACCAAAAAAACAAACAAAACAAAAAACAAAAAAAGCTAGAACATTGCAGGCAAACTGATTTTACATTTTGCATGTGTACCACATTTTACACATGCATACAGTTTCCTCAGACAAGTAAAAAAGTAGCAGTGCCACATATTAGTATGCATAGGTGTGCTGAAGTATATTTTGGGCATGGTCAAGTACAGTTTTTACTTTCACTGGGGAACTTTCCCATAGCCAGAAATCAGTGAAGATGAACCATTTCTTAAAATAGGTTAACTGTGAGTAGAGGCAAAATAGCAGCTGACTCACATTCAGCACCTGTTCACCTGCTTCCATGAGAATATGCAATAAAATAAATTCAGCAATAATCAGTGTTCTTTTTGAGGATGTATCTATGCTATCTGGAGAGAGGATGTGGATGGGCCTGGAGACAGGGGCTTTGCTGACTCTTCATAGTTTCATAGTTTCATAGTAGCTAGGGTCAGGAGGGACCTGAACAGATCATCTAGCCTGACCCCTGCCACAGGCAGGAATGAATGCTGGGTTCACAAGACCCCAGACAGGTGATCATCCAACCTCCCCTTGAATTTGCCCAAGGTAGGGGCGCGGACCACTTCCCTGGGAAGTTGGTTCCAGATTTTGGCCATCCTAACTGTAAAAAATTGCCTTCTGATCTCTAACCTAAACCTATTCTCCATCAGCTTATTACCATTGTTCCTCGTCACCCCAGGTGGTGCTGGGGAGAAAAGGGCTCTACCTATTTGCTGTTCTTGCTGAGGCTGAACAGGTTCAGGTCCCTCAGTCTCTCCTCATAGGGCCTTACCTGCTGCCCTCTCACCAAGCGGGTGGCCCTTCTCTGAACCCTCTCCAGTCTGGCCACATTCCTTTTGAAGTGCTGCGCCAAACACTGGACACAGTAATCCAACTGCAGCCTGACCAAAGTCGCATGGAGGGGGTATCACCTCTCTGAACCAGCTTGAGATGCACCTTTGGATGCATGACAAGGTATGGCTGGCCTTGCTGGCTGCGGTCTGGCATTGGAGGCTCATGTTCATCTTGTAGTCAATAATGACTCCAAGATCCTGTTCCGCTTCTGTGCTTTCACGAGGAAAACTACCCAGCCTGTATGTATGCTGTGGATTCCTTCTCCCAAGATGCAGCCCCCTGCATTTGTCTACATTGAACCCCACCCTATTCTCATCTATTTGCAGCCTCTCTCTCCCTTCAAGTGTGTCCACCTCGCCCCACATCTTAGTGTCATCAGAAAACTTGGACATAGTGCTTTCTGCCCCCTCATCCAAGTTGCTGAAGATGTTAAATAGTGCGGGCCCGAGGACCAAGCCCTGGGGTACACCACTGCTCACATCTCACCAGGTTGAGTACAACCCATCCACCACTACTCTCTGGGTGTGCCCCATCAGCCAATTTTTTACTCATCCAACTGTGTAGGCATCAATACCACAGTCGCTTAAT
>NW_017729030.1:57565371-57566111 GCF_001723915.1 Gavialis gangeticus
GCTACAATGCTCCATGGAATGGCACCAGAATGTGACCTATCCTGAGTTGCATTGGGATATGATGCAGATATTTATTATGGCCAGCGTAATAACCTATATGCTGAAGTCTGATACCATTCAGAGTTATTGTGACAGGGGCTGCAACACTGGCCCACCCTCTGTCAAGGGCAGTCTTCCCTCACTTTCTGACCATGCTTGGATGTCACAAAATGGATGAAAATGTGGGAAGCTGACCATTTTATTGTCCCAATGCCTAGGCCAAATACACAGCTCTGAACCTCCCCTAATACCATGTCTCATGCCTTACATATAGCATCCAATTCCCCCAGCCCCTAATTGGACTGACATTCTCACTCTGCCCCCTCTTACTGAGGCTTTATCATCCTGCCCTTTGTTGGGCCACACCCACTCTGCCCTACTCCATGCAGTCCTTTGGGTCATCTCTCCAGCCCTACTCTATACAGCCCTTTGGGCTACATCACTTATTCACTCCTTCCTACTCCATGCAGTCCTTCGGGCCATCTCACTGGCCTTACTCTACTTGGCCTTTCAGACTACCTTTCTCATTCACTCCCCAGGGCTTTTGCCCCTTGGGCCTCAGGTCCCACTAGGTCAGGTGTTCTTAACCTTTTTTGTGCCATGGACCCCTTTGGCAGTCTGGTGAAGCCTATGGACCTCTTCTCAGAATAATGAGCGTCTGTAGACAGGAAGACTGTGATCACGTGCGATTTAGTGGCAGG
>NW_017729030.1:57566379-57568847 GCF_001723915.1 Gavialis gangeticus
GGTCTAATAACTACCATAATTTCAAAGTAGTGATGAGCGTAAATGATATTTTGAGATATTTCCAACAACTGTAATGTGATATGAAAATATCTGTGATTTCTATTGGTGACAAAATCACAGGTACTACTAATACTACTGTGATTTGTTGCCTACATTCATAATTGAAGGAAATGCTAAATTTCAGTTAGAGGTTAGTGAAAATAAAGATGTAATTTTTTTCCCATCCAAGTTCACAGACCCCCTGAAATCTATCCACAGACCCCTTGGGGGTCTGTGGACTCCAGGTTAAGAACCCCTGCACTAGGTGGACCTTTGTCCTGTCTCAGACTGCAATCAATGGGCCTGAACCCTGTCTCAGGCCCCACTCAGTGGATCTGGGCCCTATACTTTTCTGTTGGAGAATGCTCCCCTAGCCTTTCCTCTTGATGGTGTATCCACAAGTCAGTGGGGGCTAAGGCTTTACAGTGCCCCATCCTCACCTTTCACTGTGGAGTCAAAGATGTGGCATTTCCTGGAGACTGCCCCATCACATGCAGCCCCACCACACCATCCAACCCCAGCAGAGTGTAGTTTCAGATCTTACACAGGACCAAAAGGAACTTCCTCCATTCCCACAGTTCCTACCCTAACCTTCATATGTTCCAGGAACTGTTCTCCTCAGGCTGTGCAATGATACTCCACTGGCTCCCTAGCTGTAACTGCTGGCTCTGCTCCTAGCACCTGGGCTTATACCCTGGTTTCCCAGCCTTCATTCAATTAGGTGGCCCCCTTGCAGTCATGTGACTGCCTCATTGGGCCTGACTGCACCTGATGGCTTCTTCACACCCTGCCTAAACCTCAGGCACATCTTGTGCTCTGTCACAGTTACCTTAGAACACGATCCACCATTTTACAGCACTCTACATCCCCTGACCCTCTGTTCAGCTATGGTTGTATAGCATTTTTTGTGCACCTATCATGCAGTAAGTGTAACTTCTGTATTTAGGCCTGGGGAAAAAGGGAAATAAAAGAGATGAAGTAGTCTGAAATAGGCCATCATGGTTTGTCTCTGATAATTCCTCAGGAGCAAACAGTTCTGAAGTTTCCTTCCAAGGCAGCCATATAGAAGATATGCCCAAAGAGGGAGGGTCAGACCAGAGGCACAGACCTCAGCAAAAAATACTATGGAAGTTTTGGCTCAGTTTATGGTCTATAAGAAATCCTGGACAGAAGCTGTGTTAACTTTTGGACAGGCCCCTTAGCACTTCTTCAGCTTCCTGTGCAGCTCAGAATAAGGGGAGTAGGAAGTTGGCTTATAATGTCCATGGCCCCTATGCCACTCTGGCTTTGAGGTCCGTGGTGAACCTCTCAAACAGCATTACAGCATCTCATCCCCTGTCCATGTAAAGTTATAGACATTCTGTGCATGAAGTCTCACTTTTCTCCATGCTCAGAATAGTATGATGAAGTTCAAACATCCTCAGGAACTAGACAGACACTCCATATAGTTAGGTGTGCCATATGTTATATCTGGTTGGCTATTTAAAAATGTGCAAATGCTATCAGGTCCAGGTCCAAATTTCCATAGGAAGCTAAGGGTGTTTGGTTTTAGAGATCCAGTAGGTATTTTCTCTTTCTAACCAATTACAGAATGCTAACTTTAGCTGTTAGGCTATCTGATTCTCAATTACCAGTGTTTCTTCTGTGAGCAGTTTCAGATCATTTGAGCTCAGGTTCAAGAGACTAAAAGAAAAAGAAAAAACCTGTACTTGTACTGTATTACATCTCCTTCAATACACCAGTTAGTTAAATTAATTGCATTTCCCATGCATTCCCATAGAGATTTCTGAGTGGAATATGTTTTCCAGCTGCTGGTTAAATGATGTAAGAAAAAAAAAAGTTTAATTCAATCCAAATTCAAATAGTGCACCCAAAAGTGGGATTTCTGCTCCCAGATCTCATCTCTCAAGGTTGATGAAGAAATTTTTGCATAAAGTTTAAAGGGAAGGAAATGTAATACATTAAAACTTTCTGTAAGGCTAGGGACAAATATTACACACAAAACAGTTTAAGCAATCAGAAACTGGTTTAAACCTGTAACAGAAAAGATGCTCCATGCACATAAACCAGTTAGAAAATGTCTGAAACCGGTTTGAGATAAATCTGGTTGAATGTTGTATCAAACTTAACTGATTTGGCTCAAACCAGTTTATGCAATGTCTGTCCCAGAATCCTTGCACGTCTCAGCACAGACTTGCAGGCACAGCAGGCTCTGCTGGCTTCTCTCTGCCAACCTCTAACCACTCACTGCTTAAGCAGAGATCCCTTCCTCCTCTCTGGCACAGCAGGGACCATAGCTAGCATGTGGTATGCTAGCTAATCCCAAGCTATGGATGTGTGTATGTGTCTCTCTCCAATTTCACTGGGATAGACAGGCAGAAAAGTGACTTCTTAGGGCTTTGGGAGCTAATCAATAGGTCAGCCAGTAA
>NW_017729030.1:57569751-57571705 GCF_001723915.1 Gavialis gangeticus
TCTGAAACCGGTTTGAGATAAATCTGGTTGAATGTTGTATCAAACTTAACTGATTTGGCTCAAACCAGTTTATGCAATGTCTGTCCCAGAATCCTTGCACGTCTCAGCACAGACTTGCAGGCACAGCAGGCTCTGCTGGCTTCTCTCTGCCAACCTCTAACCACTCACTGCTTAAGCAGAGATCCCTTCCTCCTCTCTGGCACAGCAGGGACCATAGCTAGCATGTGGTATGCTAGCTAATCCCAAGCTATGGATGTGTGTATGTGTCTCTCTCCAATTTCACTGGGATAGACAGGCAGAAAAGTGACTTCTTAGGGCTTTGGGAGCTAATCAATAGGTCAGCCAGTAAGATGTTTAAAAAGTTTGAAGTAATGTGAAGAGAGGCTATTGTTTTGCTAATCAGATGATAAAGATTGTTATCAGACCCCCCCACCCCCCCAGCTTGCTCATCTGTCAGTTTGACGCAGACAGCATGACAAAGCAGGGAAGGAGATTGAAAAGCTCTGTATCATCAACAGATGCATGCACTGCACCCCACCCCCCTCGCCTCAGAGTGGTAGCCCGGGCCTGAGGACTGGCAACACTCCTGCCCCTTGAGCAGCCAGTGGGGGAAAGCATGGGACCATGCAGGCAGACATCCCTAATGAGAGAGTCCTTCTGGGACCTGGTGATGTCCCCCTCAGCTCAGCTCCCTGCAGAAGGGAAGGGAGGGCTGCTTTAGCATCGCCCAGCTTCTAGCCTGAGCCACTGCAGGCATATGCTGGAATTTCCTCAGTCTGGAGGGAATGTCTGTCCAGTTTCAAACCAATTCAGCGTAGTCAGGTTAGACTAACCTGCAAAGATTGAATCAATTCAGGCTCAGGCTTTTTGAATGTTTTTCCCTAGCCTAAGTGTGTCTTGTGCTATTTTTTGAACATTTAGTCACACTTTTAAACTTGTTTAATTATTAAACAAGACAAAGACATTTGAATTCCTTTTTTATCTAGCCTTTTCTGTACAAAAAAAAAAATGAAGTGAAAAAAATTGACTGATTTTATATTGATATCACTAAAACAATGCACACTATTCACATTCATGCACTGAGAACTTTCCTCAAAATAAACATGAGAGGGCATTATTTGGTGGTTTACTGATATTACTTCCTTATGTTGCCAGAAGTCTTGAGTTCAAATATGTTTGGTAAGGGGAAAGGAAGTGAAAATAAAGACATGTTTTAGTCAAATACAAGCTGCTGGAGTAACTGGATGAATTTTATAAAGGTCAGAGAAGATGTATTTAGGAACTCTTCTGGCCTTCAAAATATATTAATAAGAAGCAAGCATTAAATTACATTTTTATGTTTGGTGTAATAGTGTCATTTTGTCTCAGTTTTGCTCAAGTTTCTGGCAAACAAGTTTAAATTCATCCAACATAAAATTACTCGCACTAGGCTTTATGATAGTTTAACTATATTTGTTTGAAAACATTGAGTTAAAGGGACACAACTTTCCCATGCAGAGAAACTGATTTGACCTTTCATTTAAAGCAGTTGCTCTTCCACCTTTAAGGAAGGTTAAACCAATTTAAGCATCTCTCCGATAGGAAATTTTATTGATTTAACTAAACTCAGTCTAAATGAAGGAAATGTGTGCCTGTAGTGCAAGTGTGTATGTGTGTATGAGTAGGGTAAACTTCTTTGTGGGGAGGTGCATGCAGTGCAAGTGTGTGTCTGTATGTGTGGTATGCATGATGCAAGCTTTAGTGTGTGGGGGAAGTATGTGTGTGCATGTAGTGCAAGTGTGTGTGTGTGTGTGTGTGTGCGCGTGTGTGTGTGTGTGGTGCAAGCATCAGTGTGCAGGGGAGCAGTGTATGTGCTGCAAGTGTGTGAGATGTAAGTGTGTGTGTGTGGTGCATGTGTGCTATATATGGTACAACCCTCAGTGTGCAGGAAGGGGCCTGCGTGTGTGTGTGGGTA
>NW_017729030.1:57576705-57585010 GCF_001723915.1 Gavialis gangeticus
GTGTTGTGATAATTTTGTAGGAAAGGCAAGGTCATTTTTTTTTCTTTTTCTTTCTTAATTTTCTCTTTTGAAAGGAGAAAACACATGGATCTGGACTTCTGCTACATTTTAGTATGTATTGCTCCCTTTAAGGAAAGGGGAAAAAAAGGTTGGCTGGAATGGGAAACTAGCCTGTCATTTCTAAGGTAGAACAAGGAAGAAACTGTCATGACTATTATTCAACTAATCAGGAATAACGTCAATGGCCTCATTCTGTCAGAAAATAGGTACAACAATGACTTCTTCTTTTATCAGGAACAATAGGATATGGCAGTACAGCCATTATTTCTGTGTAGATAAGAAACCCTTTTCTCCCCAACTCCCCCCGAACAGTGATAAATGTTGTAGCTTTCCCTATCATCTCCCATTTCTCATGTCTGATACATTTTAAATCCAGTGTTAATAAATAATTCATTTGGAAACCCTTGTAATATTTTATGAGATTGTTTTGTTAATGAAAAGTAATAGATGGCAGTCATGTGGTGTTAATTTTCAAGGCATTGGTTGTCCCATTCAATTAATAAAGTACAAACAGTGATCTTGGTTTCATATAGTTCATATAGTTTCATGTAGTTCAGGTGTGAAGCATGCATACAAGGTAACCCAACTGTTCTGCTGGGAAAAATCCCCCAATAATTGACATTAACTTAAAGCTACATTAAACTGATTTTTAGTTGACCCACATTTCCAAAGTGACTCACATATTTTAAGCCTATCTTAATAAATTAGTAGGTTGTTGTTATTTTCATTTTTATTCTTATCTGAGTTTGGCCACCTTCAGCTTTTAAATACTGAATTTCTTTATGCCTTTTTCTACCAACAGAAATCTCTTCTGAAGGCAGGTTCTTGTATAAGTGACTAATTCACTTCTTAGCTTCTTGGAAAACTAAATGGATAGAATTTATTTTTGTCTTACTAGGGTTATATGTTCCACCCACTGAAGAATTAACCTAGGCTCCTACCTAGTTGCTGTGCCTAGGTTCCATCCACACAGAACAAATACTCAGGTACTTTAAACCTAGGCTGGTAGGCATGGCTGAAGATACAAAAATGGTCTTCACCACAGGTTGGCTACCTATCAACTTCTCTGTATGTGCAGACAGAAGTGACAATTTTTACATGATATAGCCCCTGAAAGCACTCTACAGCTGTGACCTAACACAAGTGCATGGCTACAGAGTGCTTTAAAAGAGCCTGGTCCCATGACAATCTGAACCCCCATTGCACGAGGGTTCAGATGAAGGCACTCCAAAGTGGAACACCCTCATTAACTCATGTCTGTGTGTGCCAGAAGCAGGACTCAGCTGACACAGCCAACCCTACTTCCAGCACTGTTTTCAGAATGAGACTAGGGAAAAGGAGAGGAGAGATTTCATTCTGGGGTTGCCCAGCTGGTGCTAGATGATGGGGCAGGTAGTTGGAGCTATCCCACCTTGGGGATCTCCAATCCACCTGCCTCATCATCCAGCGCCAACTGTGCAAACCCAAAAATGAGCTCCTTCCATTCCCTTTCCCCGCTCCCATTCTGAAGACTGTGCCGGGCCTGAAAGGGGGGGAAGAGCAGAGCTAGGGGAGAGTAGCTATGGAGTCACAGATACTCAAAACTGCAGCTTGATTCCCCACCCCCTGAGACCCAACAGTGAATGTCTGTTGGGTCTGGGAGATCACTGTAACTCAGAGCTTCTTGTAAAACACCATGCATTATAGTGGAAGCTGCACTTATGTTTGTGCCTTGTGCATGTTGTTAACTCTCAAATACTATACTGTGGCTCCCCACCTGGAATGTGGTTTCTATTTCCTCTTTTCTTCTGCACTGTAAGTTACTTATACTGTCTTTGTGTTTTACCCCAACGTTTGACTGGCCCATTTTCAGTGCATGCCCACTAAATTTTAACATAAAATCACATCCAGAAAATTCTCTTGCAGGGCTTGCTGGCCAGAAGTTAATGCCAGGTTCCTCATAAAGTTATGGTGATACTGAAGTAAGCTTTATTCTCAAGTGATACCAAAGTGATACCAAAGATCCATCATATGAGGAAAAGTTATATTTTTTATTATATTTGTATGTTAGTGCCCAGGGGAAAATAAGTGGGGAGAAAGGCAAAAGAGGCACAAAAGTCAGTCAGATGTACAAAGAAACATTTTGTAGTTTGCAGACTGACTTCCTTAATGACATTCTCATTAAAAGTTCCTGCTGCCAAATGCTGTTTGCTTTTGCCTCCAGAGCTGTCTGCATTAATGATGAGTGACTCAACTGGAATCTGTTTACATAAAGTCATTGCTGTCTTGTCACTGGCATAGACAGCAGCTCTATGCTAGGAGGGAGAAAATGAGAGAGAGAAACAGTAAATCCTAGGAATGAATTCATGGAGTGACTTCATTTAATGCAACATTAAGAAGCATGAGACATCCCACTAGAAATCCATCCTACTGCACAGGCTGAGACAGAAACCTAAAGTTTCAGGTGTCTCAGTGCTGTTGCTAGACCTTCACAAGCAAGGATGCCCAAGAAGTGCTAGACTAGGCTGGGCTAACTAGACAGTGAAGACACACCCTTAACAACAGGTTTTGCAGACACTGAAATTCTCTTTGCCCTCTTTTGTAAAACCTGTTTCCAATTTTCCAACTTCCTTTTCGGAGTGTGGACACTAGAGTTGGACAAAGCTATATAGAGGTATATCTATACCTCTCAGGTATGGTGCCAGCCAGTGCTGCATAAGAACGTGTCATGCTGTTCTATTCGTGTCACTTTCCCAAACAGAATTAAATTAGCTGCCTTACAAACCATTTCTACATGAGACCTTGACTGCCCATGAATACTGCACAATAGTGTTGCATGTCAGGAAGTGTGACATGATGTTATTGTGCAAAAGTCAAAACCTACTCTGCAGTCAACATCATAAAAGAGCTATTCCTCAGAGGAACTCTGGTTACTGTGCAGTAATTTAGTACTCCTTTAAATGACTGCACAGTCAGCATCTTGTGTAGATGTGGGCACTGAAGAGCTGCACAAACAGGAATATGTTCTGTATGAAGGCAATTACACTACCTACAGTTTTGGAGGGAGCAGGCATGGAATAAATAGGTACAGTGTGTCTCAATACTCAGTGCTGCCTGGTGCTGTAACTGACTGGTTTGATACTTGCAGAGTTCAAGTAATGGATTCACCAATGTCACATACAGACAGGATGCCACATCCCAATAAACCCTTGTTTTACATCTGATGATCATGTTCAGTCACTTGTTGACAAAACTGCTCTAGAACAGATGTTCAGATGGTTATCTTGTATAACACTGAAGTCCTCTTCAGAGTCACTTCCTTCCAATATACCGTCTTCCATCTTACAAGTGTGACCCATATTATGCATCCTTGGATGTATGATCTTGCATTTTCCACTCTGTTAAAAAAAAGGCATGCTATTCATATGAACCAGTCTGACCAAGCAATCCAAGTTGGTCTATATGATTTACTTTTCCTCATCCTTAGTGTCCACTCACTAATTTTTGTGTCATCCTCAGATTCAAGCAGCAATGGTTTTCACATTCTCTTCCAGATCATTAGGCAGATATTGAAGAGGACTGGGAGGTGACTATGTCCCTGTGAGACATCTCTAAAAACACCCTCATTTGTTGATGGTTCCTAATTTACAATTACTTTTTCATATTTATCCATTAAATCATTTACAATTTATTTAAAAGTGTTGCATTTACTTTGGACAATGCTAATTGTTTTACTAGAGTATCCCAGATGACTAACTTGTCCTATGAAAATTGAAGTATCATAGGGTAAAACAATTACCACATTTTCTCATATGCCACATGCTCCCAAATAAGAAAGGCAGAATGTAGGGTGAAGTTATACATTACAACTGGACAATACTATGGACACTTAAAATGTGAGTATCTGCATGTTAAAATTTGTTAACTCACACTAAGTGACTTCTGTGCATATCAAAATTATATTACTTCAGGCAAGGTTTAACTCTAGGACATGCTACCTAGCTCGAGTACATTCAATCTACTACACAGAGCTCAAAAAGCAATTTGCAGTCCTCCAGCATCCTAGGATTCATCTCTTCCAGCCCCTTCCATCCAGAGCAGGGATAAAACCCAGCTGTTCTTCCTCCTAGCCATATTCCTGTGCATCAGCCCTCTAGTGGCATGTCAGTGCTGTGCAGGCAAGAAATGGTATTAAACATTACTGTGCAACATTAATGCTCACAGCACATTTGGATTTCAACACTGTTTAAGATTCCACAGATTTAGTATGGTCTAAGCGTAACATGTAACTATACCTTTGGAAAGAAAGATTTCTCCAGGGTCACAGCTAAATTGAAGGCTTCATGGAGCAATGGCAGAATCTACTCTTCAATATCACTCGCTCTCTGCTTACACACTTTGAAGCTCAGGATTTAACCCTTGAATGGCTGTGATGGGGTTAAAGCTTGAGCTGCAGAATTTGCAAGGAGAGAGTGAGTAACACTGGGTTCATCTATATGTGCTTTACTGTGGAGCTGACTAATTAGTTCAATAGTAAAACATCACCATCTACACATGCACTTTTATTAGATCTCAGTAAACTGATTAACTCCACTGGAAGATAGTACTGTCTGGGACAAGTAATATCCTACAGCAGAGTAGTTATTGACAGTGAAATGCACATGTAGACAGTGACCTGGGCTGGCTGGGGCATGAGGGTGCTTCAATGTGGGGGCTGCCTCCTGGCTAACCCTGCACTGGAATACCCTCATGCCCCAACCAGTCCCTCTGCAGCATGTTGAGCTGAGGCAGAGCAGCCTTAGGTTGACAGATTGACCCCTTTGGCCTCATGCCAGCTGGGGCTACTCCATCCCAGCACAACATACTGTAGTCTTGGGCACATATATAAACGTTGCACCCAGCAGCAATAAACTCCATCGCAAACTGTTCCAGAGTTTATTGCTACGTGCTAATTGCATGTGTAGATGCACCCACTGAAGAATAGATTCTGCCTTTCTTAAATGCAGTAGAAATTCAGCACAGAGCCAGCACCTAGTTACCATTATACACTAATGCCTCAACTCTGGCACAGAAATCAGCTGCCTTGCTTAAAACATGAATCCCAGTTCTGGAAAGCTAATTTTGGAGAAACAGGTGTGAATAACTAAATACAGTGCCTTTTTTTAACCACACTTTGGATAACTTCAAAGAATTACATGTTTGTTTTACAAGACCTATTTTTCCACTGCAATGTTGATTGCACCTCTTTTCAGTTTTCCTGTGATTTTGCCAGGACAGATGTGAAGCTAAACAACCTACAGTTTCTTGAATCATCTAATTTTCCCTTTAAATATTAACACCATGTCAGGTTTTCTTTCTTCTCAGCCTGTGTTTCTTCTCTAATGTTCCTGCATGTGTTAAAAAATTGGTATTGACCATTAAGGTTTTGTGCAGCAGTTTAGCTCATGTCTTTTCCTTTGGGTTTTGGGAACTGCCACTTCATGCCAGATGCAATAAAGAGCAGAGCTGTGTAAAGTGGGATTTAGGTGGAATTTAGGCATGTAAGTTCAAAACACCATACCAGAAAACCTCTGATCAGTTGCTGCTTAGATCCAGAGATGCCAACACATTTAGCACCCCTTCCTTTTGCTCATCAAAGCTCCTTAAATGTCTATAGGTGCACCTCAGTCTGCAACTGCTGTAGTCTTCACAGGTCTGACCACATTAATAACTTGTTTGCATATAAACCAGACCAAGATCAAGAACCCAGAGGGCACATATACATGAGAAGTTTACTGCAGAATTGAATAATTAGCTCTGCAGTAAACATCTTACATCTACACATGCAGTGCTATTAGGCAGGAGCAAATTAATCACCTACAGCAAATTAATTAGGCTGGAGCAAATTAATTAGCTATAGTAAATACAAGTACTATCCTGCTGCAGTTTGTTATTCTGCAGCATTGCATGTGCAGGCACTGGAGGGGCTAGCTGGGGCATAAGGGTGTTTCAGTGTGGCGGCTGCCTGCTGTCTAGCCCCACACTGGAGCTCCCTTGTGCTCCAACCAGCCCTTCCACAGCATATTGAGCTGGGTTGGAGGAGCACCAGGCTGTCAGGCTGACCCCCCAGGACTTCTTCTAGCCAGGGCTGCTCTGACAAGACTCTGTATGCTGTGTTCCGGGGCACACATGTAAACTCAGCACACAGGAAGCAATAAAATTTGGTGTGATACATACCAGAGTTTATTGCTTCAACTTAATTGTATGTGTAGACAAGTCCAGGTACTCCTTTACCCAAGCCCCCTGAAGGGTTTGATCTCAGTAGGCATTTCCAGCACATGTTACCACATTGGCAGAATCAAGCTCTGTACAAATGGTAGCTGAGGCTATTTCTAAAGCAGGTCAAGAGGAAGAACAACAAATGGTTACATTACCCCTCCCAATTCCTTTATGGGAGAGTTCAGTTATTATTCTTAAGTGGTTAAGGCACTCACTCAAGAAGAGGGAAAGCTGGGTTGGACACCCTGATTCAGGGTCTTTTTGATATTTTACCTCAGACTATCAGTGGATAAACTGCATCAATAAAACTAAACATAACTTGAAAGAACATTTAGACCCAGAAAGTATCAAGGGAAAGTCACTGAAAATGTTAGAATCAGCAGTTGCTGTCAAATTGATAATAAAATGGCACACAGTGTTAATAAACAGATTGCCAATTATTCTTATTTAAATAATGACTATGAATTGGAATATAATTTTTAAAGGCTGGAGGTAAAAAATCTAACAGTAAAAACATAGGCCACATGGTTTGCTGGCACCATTTCCTCTCAGTAATGCATTCAATATAAACTTTGCATAATGAGTATCAGGACAAGAAGTACATCATTGTTTTTTCAGGGTTACAGACTCCAGCTTTAATGCTGTTTTCTTTACATAATGATGAACCAGTTTGAAGAGGACTGAACTTTGTTGGGAGCTATAGACAGAACATGACTTGGGGGGAGACGGCGAAGGAGTACTAGAAATGCAAAATGAAGGATTGCTATTTGAATAGGCAAAGGAGATATTTAAGGATTCCAAGAAGGAAAGTAGTTGTCAGTGGAAATGATTTAGATAAAATCCAAGTTGATTGAGAAGGTAGAGGTCATTAGGGTGAGTTTTTGAGAAGCAGGCTGGTTAAAAGGATCCTCAATATGGATTCTAAACTTCCCAGGTGATGAGTGTAGACTTGGGATAGATAATAATGGAGACCTGAAGGTGCAGCCCAGCAGGAGGCCACCCCTGATGGTCCACTGGGCACATACCTCTCTTGTTCTGCTGATCCTCTGTCAGCCATAGGCATCTGTCAGCAGTGGAGGCAGCAGTGGGGTCTGCTCCCTGGGTCTTCCCCTACTTGCAGGGGACATGAGAATCCCTGGGTGGGTTCATGCACACCTACCCAGGACTCCAATGCCTTATGTTAGCGGGTGCAAACCCAGGGAGCATTAGCAGGCTTCAGGGGATGGTAAAGCACCCCTTCCACCTCTCCCCTGTCATCATGGCTAGGGACAGACATTACACATAAACCGGTTTAAGTGATCAGAAACGGGTTTAAATCTGTAAGAGAACAGATGTTCAGTGGACATAAACCAGTTTGAAAATGGCTGAAACAAGTTAGAGATAAACCTGTTTGAATGTAGTATCAGTCTTAACTGATTTGGGTCAAAGCAGTTCATGCAATGTCTGTCCCAGACCCTTTCCTAATTTAAGTTAAACCAAACTCCCCCCAGCATCCTGGCATGCACTCCTGGCTGGGCTCTCTGCTCCACTGCAGAACTGGCTCCTCCCCTCTTCTCTTTGGCTGGAGCTCTGGCAGAGACTGCAAGTGTCTGCCTGGCTTCCCCCTGCTCCCTCCCCCTCCCCTTACCAGCCCCTGCTTAGCACCTCTCTTCCTAGCATACCACATGCTGGGAACAGTTTGTGCTGTGGGAGACCAGTTACTTCCTTGGAAAAGCTGTTTAAGAAAAGCTTGAAGTAATGGAGAGAAGCTTTTTTTCTGATGGGGTAATAAACAGAGTTAGGGGTGATAAACACTGTGTTATCAACTCCCTGCTAGGCTGCTCGGGGCGGGGGGGAATCCCTCCGTAATCAGAGCATCCTGCCAGGGCCTGGCCATGTCCCCCTCAGCTCAGAAGGGAGAGAGGGATGCTCTAGTGCCCCCTGGCTACTAGCCTGAGCCACTGCAGGCATCATAGTATCATAGTAGCTAGGGTCAGGAGGGACCTGAACAGATCTTCTAGCCTGACCC
>NW_017729030.1:57585149-57587600 GCF_001723915.1 Gavialis gangeticus
AAAGGGCTCTACCTATTTGCTGTTGATCTCTCCTGATGAGTTTGTAGGCAGCCACCAGGTCCCCCCTCAGCCTCCTCTTGCTGAGGCTGAACAGGTTCAGGTCCCTCAGTCTCTCCACATAGCGCCTGCCCTTCTGCCCTCTCACCACGTGGGTGTGTCGCACTGCACGCAGGTGCTCTGCGCCTAAAAGCAGAAACGGTAGGAGAGACCCCTAGTGGTGAGAAGGGGGAGGCTCAGGTGCCAGTCACCAGGGCAGCACAGGTGCTGGTTGCCAGGGAAACCAAGGGGGTCAGCTGACAGGAAGGGCAGGGCTTGGCCCCTTGTTAAGCCCAAGAATAAGGCCAGGAGGGCAATTTCCCTCTGGCAGCCAAGGAGGAGGGAGCTCAGCCAGTGTGGGAAAAGAGGCAAGGTTTGTCTGCATGAGTATCCACTGGTTTGCTGCCATGGGCTGGAGCATTTTCCCGGTAGGGATCAAATGTTGTTCAACCAGACGGTTTAGTTTTATGTTATAGCCCAGGGGCTTTGTGCTTTCTGTTTACTGTTTAACCCGAGGACCGGGTGAGGCTATTAGGGGTGAAGGAGGCCTCAGAGGGACGCCACGGTAGCGTGGGGTGTCCTGGCACCAGAGAGGGCATAGCATTGTTTGCGGGCGCATTGGCCTCAGCGCTGTAGCCCCGGAGCGAGAGGGGGCAGCAGGGAACCCCAGAGTGAGATGGGGCAGCGAGAAGCCTCGGAGCTAGGGGGCAGTGAGAAGCCCCAGAGCAGGAGGGGGCAGTGAGAAGCCCCGGAGCGAGAGGGGGCAGAGAGGGGCCCCAGAAGTAAAGAAGAGGGCCAAGGCATAGGGCAAACCATGTCAAGTACCCTCTGCGAGGCTTGGGCTGCGGTGTAGGAGAGGAAAAGGAGCCGCAGGTAGCGCCCCCTGACACCAGGCACATAAAGTGGGCAGCCTCCCGCTAATTACATCACTCAATCAATTAAGATCAAGGCATGGCAGGCGAGTAAGCAGGCGGTTAGCCCAAGACAGGAAGGCAGAGCCATCAACAGAAAGGCTCCAGCGCGCCAGACCTGTTACAGGGTGGCTGTCCTCTGAGCACCCTCCAGACTTGCCACACCACTTTTGAAGTGTGGCGCCCAGTACTGGATACAGTACTCCAACTGAGGCCTGACCAAAGTCGCATACAGGGGGAGTATCACCTCTCTGAACCGGCTTGAGATGCACCTTTGGATGCATGAGAAGGTATGACTGGCCTTGCTGGCTGTAGTCTTGCATTGGCAGCTCATGTTCATCTTGGAGTCAATAATGACTCCAAGATCCCGTTCTGCCTCTGTGTTTTCAAGAAGGGAACTCCCCAGCCTGTATGTATGCTGTGGATTCCTTCTCCCAAGGTGCAGCACCCTGCATTTGTTTACATTGAACCCCATCCTATTCTCATCTGCCTACTTTTGTAGTTTGTCTAATTCTAGTTGCAGCCTCTCTCTCCCTTCAAGTGTGTCCACCTCGCCCCACATCTTAGTGTCATCAGAAAACTTGGACATAGTGCTTTCCACCCCCTTGTCTAAGTCACTGATGAAGATGTTAAACAGTGTGGGCCAAAGGACTGAGCCCTGGGGTACCCCACTGCTCACATCTCACCAGGTTGAGTACAACCCATCCACCACTACTCTCTGGGTGCACCCCATCAGCCAATTTTTTACCCATCTAACTGTGTAGGCATCAATGCCACAGTTGCTTAACTTATTAATGAGAATGGGGTGAGAGACAGTGTCAAAGGCCTTCCTAAAGTCTAGAAAGACTACATCCATGGTGACATCATCATCTAAGGGTTTAGTTACTTTGTCATAAAAGGCAATCAGGTTGGTCAGGCAGGACCTGCCTTTGATAAACCCATGCTGATTGCCCCTGAACATGATCTCCCCTGCTGGACCCCACAGATGTGTTTCTTTATGATTCTCTCCAAGATCTTCCCGAGCAGCGATCTTCCCGTGGTGAGGCTTACAGGCCTATAGTTACCTGGGTTCTCCTTCCTCCCTTTCTTGAAAATTGAGACCACATTAACCAGTTTCCAATCCCCTGGCACCTGGCCAGATGACCATGAATGCTCATACAGCCAGGCCAAGGGCTGCACGATGACCCCTGCCAGCTCCGTCAACACCCTGTGCCTGCATTTCTGTAACATCTTTACAGTTACAAATCGGTTTAGCATAGTCAGGTTAGACTAACTTGCAAAGACTGAATCAATTTGGGCTCAGGTTTTTTTAATGTCTGTCCCTAGTCCATCAGGCACTGTCTCTGCTCTGTGAGAAAGCAGGGTGGGACAGGCTGAGTGCTAAGCCAGAGCAGCCGAATGCAGGCCAAGTTCCAGCATGCCTATGCAAGTGGGGGTTAGCAGGACTTGCACAAGGGCCTCGGATGCCAGTGGACAGCAAGGTAACTTAGAATCATAGAATCAT
>NW_017729030.1:57587642-57588375 GCF_001723915.1 Gavialis gangeticus
CATCCCACCCCTTACTCAAAGCGTGACCATCCGCAACTAGATTATCCCAGCCAAGGCTTTGTCCAGCGAGGTCTTAAAAACCTCCAAGGATAGAAAGTCCACAAACTCTCTGGGTAACCCGTTCCAGGGTTTTACTACCCTCCTAATAAGAAAATTCTTCCTAATATCTAACCTAAACTTCCCTTGCTGCAACTTGAGATCATTGCTTCTTGTTCTGTAATCCACCACCAATGAGAAAAGGCTAGCTCCATCCTCTTTTAAACTCCACTTAAAGTAGTTGAAGGCTGCAATTAAATCACTTCACAATCCTCTCTTCTCTAGACTGAATAAGCCCAGTTCCTTCAGCCTCTCCTCATAAGTCATGTGTCACAGTCTCTGAACCATTTCTGTTGCCCTCCTCTGGATTTGCCCCAATTTGTCCACATCCTTTCTGTTTTGGGGCCCCAAAACTGAACACAGTACTCCAGATTACAGGGAGTAGGTTACAGGGGTGGGCTAACAAAAACACGATGTCTTTCAATACTGATAAGTGCAGGGTGCTGCACTTAGGCAGTAGTAACCAGCAGCACACTTCTAAGATGGGAAACTCCCTTCTTGAGAGCATGGAGGCAGAAAGGGATCTTGGAGTCATTATTGACTCCAAGATGAACATGGGCCGACAATGCGAGGTCATGGTTGGCAGGGCTAACCGGACCTTGCTGTGCATCCACAGGTGCATCTCAAGTAGGGCCAA
>NW_017729030.1:57588475-57602042 GCF_001723915.1 Gavialis gangeticus
TGAGGGGGGACCTGCTGACTGTCTATAAACTCACTAGGGGGGACCAGAAGGGTTTGGGAAAGACCTTGTTTCCCCTAGCACCCTCTGGCATAACAAGGAATAATGGCCACAAGTTGTTGGAGAGTAGGTTTAGATTAGACATCCGTAAGAACTACTTCAGTCAGGGCGGCTAGGATCTAGAACCAACTTCCAAGGGAAGTGGTGCTGGCTCCTACCCTGGGGGTCTTTAAGAGGAGGCTTGATGCCTACCTGGCTGGAGTCATTTGACCCCAGTTTTTCTCCTGCCCAGGCAGGGGGTCAGACTTGAAGATCTACAAGGTCCCTTCTGACCCTACTTCCATGATTCTATGAGAAGTGGCCTCATCAGAGCTGAATAGAGGGGAATAATCCCTTCCCTTGATCTGCTGGCAACACCCAGTGCAGCCCAGTATGTTGTTAGCCTTCTTGGGAACAAAGGCACACTATTGGCTCATATTCAGGTCACTGTAACCCCCAAGTCCTTTTCTGCAGAGCTGCTGCCCAGCCAGTTAGTCCTCAGCCTGTACCAGTGCATGGGATTGTTACATCCTAAGTGTTGGGCTTTGCACGTGTCCTTGTTCAACCTTGTTGAAATTGATTTTATAGGGGACCTCGTACAGAAATTCAATGTTCCAGACTAACCTAATTTGTTAAGTATGAGTGCACATCAATCCAGGGCTATCTTAGACTCTGTTCTTCCATTTATTTCTGTTCTATGTGCCCCAAATTTCTGTCTGGTTATGGGTTTGGTTTGAATTCTGATCACTTAGTGTGGAGTATAGGTACTGTCTGTACCTAGCCTAGGAGGAAGTTTGAGATGACCAGGGAATCTAGGGAGAAGACAATATTTCCACTGGCAAAAGATGTGACATATTGGTACAAGATGAAGGGAAACCAATTTTTCTAATGATGAAGTCCAAAGAATAGAGGTATTAGGAATGGTTCCTCAGCAGTTTACCCTCAGGAATAAAGACAGCAGCATTCCGAGAACCAATACATCAGTACTGAGTTCATCACTTTCAAAAGGAAAGAGGCCAAAGTCAGAGTTCTTTAGCCAGAATCTCCAAAAGTATCAAGGAGCTCATGTGGATTCAGGGTGGCTTAACACCCTCAGGGTGGCTTCACTGCCTCATTTCCAGGACTGACACATATGAAACGGAGGTGGGTGGCAAAGCAGACTTAGGAATGCCATGCATATGGTAGAGTTAGACCTTTTGAAATCCAGCCCACAGACACTGAAATATATGGCCTGTTCTTGAATGGTAGGTGGTAGATGCTTAGTACATTTAAGCACCTTCAGACCTTGATGCAAAAAAAAATGTGTGGTAGGGTTCTGTATGCAGGAAGTCAAACTAGACAATTTTAATCCTCTGCTGCATCCTGAAATTCTATGAAGCCATGAAAAACAGGACGGTTATTTAAATGCTGAAACAAGGATTTAAGAGCCTAGCTCTGTCATCCATGTTTGAGAATCTTGGTTCACTAACCAATGTCTAGAAGTAGCTGTCTCAGAGTGATGCATACATAGGTGAATGTATACAGATAGCTGTGTCATATGTATGCATACATACCGATGTACATATAATGTATGTATACATATTCAGAAATGTGTTATGAATGGTATTGTAGGATTAAGATTGCAAAGCTATCAAATTCAACCAATTTTGAAAATATTTGTTGTTTAAACCCAAACTCTTGTACAGTGTGTCCTAAAGAAATGAATTAAAAATGCAATTAATGTTCCCACATTTTAGAGACAGATTTTACTTTGAGTACAATTTCCCAAGGAGACTTGTTTGAGAGAAGTAATGAAACTTTAATGCCTGCAAAGGATTTTAGGAGTGGTACTTTAGGAACTATTTGGCTTTGATAAAAGCTTTGACTGCCTGATAACCCCAAAGCCTCCAGTTATAGTACAATATTTATAAATGGAGGAGACATTTACAGCCTCATAAAAACTTGTGTTTATTGTTATCAAATTGCAATTTTGCACTGAAACATTAATATGTGGTTTAACCTGTTTCTTGTTGCTCTGTTACAAGAAAATATACAATGGATATTGATGCATGCAAGTACAATGTAAAAAAATAGCCAGTAAATGGCAAATGACACACATAATGCATGTCAGTAAAAAAAAGCAAGTTTAGAAAATCCTGCTGAACCTGCAGTTTGCCCTTAGCTCATGGAAAATCTAGCCCAAAGGGACAAGTTGATGTAACAAAGTGATGTATAGCAATGTACATATTCCTCATACTCCTTATCCTCTTATCTAGAAATGCCCATGTATACCTCCCTTAATTCCATTTATAAACACATGCAACTCTGTTTCTCAACACCTTCCTTACTGTGTCCCACTTCTTAAAGCCTTTATAGTTTTACATTCCTCACCTAATGCAACACAGGATGCTGAGGTAAATGTGTGGAGATTGTAGTCTCTCTCTTAATTGGATGGACTTACATAAGCATCCTGATTTATTAGGACTTTCAGTAGAATTAGGGATGGAATTATCCTCTGTTCCTGTGGAACATCCCCTAAGATGCCTCAACAAAGTGACTTTACTCCAGGAATTCTCCTTGGAAACAAGAAAACGCAAAAGAGACCTCCAGTATGACATACAGCTATAAAAGTTTTTGTTTTTTCACTGTGTGTTCCAGCTGATTGACTACTGCATTTGATAAGGCCCAGTGGTCCTGATGATTGAAATGAGTCCCACGGCTTTACAGTAGCATGATATTTTGTTTATCTCTTTGATGAAAATATCCCCATGGCAGCCTCAGAACAAATGAATTGCATTTTAAATTATAGGTGTGTAAAAAAACACCATTGACAGTGACATGTTTATTGTAAAATAATGTAAAATCCCCCCCCCCCCCAATCCTTTGAAATAACATTGAAGCTCAATACAAGGATTGTTTTGGGTTTCAACATTTATTGCTTTTAGGCACAAGGTACCCTTCCTCAAGTTACAGACTGTGTGCCCAAAAGTTTGTCTAAGATTTCTCCTAACTATAAAGCACAGTAACTAATTGGACATAAATCTGATACCAGCATGATGCAGGTATCAAATTTACACTCAAGTAAGTACTTGAGTATTTACTCTGCAGTACCAGCCTACACATGTAGATATGCACTGGGGCTGTGTGAAATTTTGCTGGTAGTTTCATATTGATGCTGTTTTGACTCGTTTTGAGCTTGAAACAGTTAAAGCAAAATGAAACAGAGAGCTTCAAAATAGCCTCAAAATGAAATGAGGCAAGTCAAAAAGTTTCAACATTTTCAAAATGTTTTGAGTTTTGAAGCTCAAGCTAGGCTTGCCTGCAGGGAAACAAGAACTGAGGGAGGGGGAGGGTGGGGGAAGGTAAGGTAAGGAGTGCTTTCATTATTGACTGTGTAGCTGGCCAGTGACTGTCATCCTTTCCTGAGGTCCCTGCCAATCCTAGTGCTCTGGGAGAGGGATGGAAAAACTGCATAAAAGGCAGCATTGTTTGAACTGCCCTGCTTCCCACCTTGGAGTCAGTTACTGAGCTGTGTGTTCCAGTTTTGCCTGTCAGCAGCTAGGGGTGCAGGGCCCCAGAACCCAGACTGTCCTGCACCTATCTCCTTGACAGCTGGCAGGCTTTGTGGCCTCAGCAAGAGCTAGCATGCCTGCAGCTTTCACCCTGCTGCACCTTAACACACAGTGTCACCCATGTCACATGTTGTGCTTGTCCACAGCTTGAGGTGCAGTTTTCTTCAAACCTCTACACCTATCTCCTTGAAACATGGCAGGCTTTGTGGCCTCAGCAGGGGCTACAATCCCTGCAGCTTTGACCCCACTGTGGCTTAACACGTACACATGACATGAGTTTTGCTTTCAAGACTTTGAGGTGCAGTTTCACAGAAACTCCTGCACCTATCTCCTTGAGGCTTGGCAGACTGTGTGGCTTCAGCAGGGGCTACTATTCCTGAAAGTTTCATCCATATCAGGCCAGAAATGACAAAGTTATATGCTTTTTCAAGCTTCCCCATTATAGCCTATGGGCGAAACGTTGAAACAGCATCAAAACAGAGAAACTGTTTTGATGAAACAAAATGGAACAGCAGTTTTGAATCAAAAAAAAATTCAAAATGAAACACTGTTCCATCAAAACGTAAGTCAAAATAGAACAGTGCCATTTCGCATAGACCTAATGCGCACCTCTACTGTGCAGTTACAGCACAGTAAATGCTCGTGTGTACAGTTAAAACAAGAAATACACCAAGTCAGATCAAATTGACCTAAAATGCAATATTTTAATTTTTCCTAAGGAAAATAAAAAATGTTGGCACAATCAATACTATTCTGTGGAAATATTCATATATATTTACATTTTGCAGAAATTACATTTTCTGTTAGAAAACCATCCAGTTGAAAAAGTCCTGACCACCTATACACAAATCCCATTCTGTTTTTAAATTCCTTAGTGTGTCTTTAGCTACCTGGATTTCAAATCTGGTAGTCCATAGCAAGATTATCCATGCTGACCACTCATAGTCATATACGTACACAGGGTACAATTTCAGGAATAGCATACGAACCTGTGGGAAAATGTTTACTGTGGGGCTTAGACAAACATATAAAAAACCCCAAATCTGTTCATCTGGCTGTCCAAAAAGAAGATTGCCACCTTTAAACATCATGGTTGCTACTTTGTGACCAGAACATAAACCATGTCTGGCTTTATAAATCAAGTTGGGCATCTTGAATTACACATGGAAACAAATGGTCTTCAAGACTTTCACACAGCACAGGTGTAGCACGCTGTGCTCTAAGGCTGCTCATTCTAGATGGAATACTATTACCCTTGATGCCCTTAAATGGCCATTTTCCAGCTGCATAAGTGACATTCTAAGCACTTGCAAACATTTTGTGATTCTATTTGTGCATGCATAGACTAGGCATGCCTAGTAGGCCAACTCCACACTAGCCAGGTCACTACATAGCTACATATACATGCCCATAGTGGATGTGTAGTAACACAATCGTAGCCAGACAAAACCCCACGACTAATAGGGGTAAGAAGGAGAAAGGCCTATCCGTGCTTTATCCCCAAGAGCTCAACTAATATTAAATGCAAGTTGTGGTGCTGGAAAAGGAAGTGGCTAGCCTGTGGTCTGCTGGTCAGAACACTGTGCTGAGTAGTTGTGCTGAGTAGTGAGTGAGATGCAGAGTGAGAAGGACCTAGAATCTAGTTCTTTCTGGCTGAGTGTTATAACCAGCTCTTGAAATTAAAACAGTGGGAAAGAGAGGGGTGGGGGTTCCTCCTCCTTTGGCATCTAACACCCACTAGTCGCTGGCATTCCAGCTACAATTATGTGACTTATGCACATAGAATGGTTGTGCATAGGTAGCCACATATCTGCCTCTCTAGCATGTAGCTTACTGAGCATGCTCAATATATGTACAAGTGATGAAGGGTAGTCAAACTGCAAATTGTACATAAATGTTAAAAGGACACATAATTGCTGGAAGGATGTTATTTAGATGCAGAATGGGCAATAGAATTCTACCCAAAGTCTTGCAATATGTTGTCCCAATGAAAATCCATTAAAATAAAGTTCATTCGGTATAAAACTGATGGATGGATGGAGAAAGAAAGAAAGAATGAAAGAATAAAAGAAATAGCAAATTGGAAAGCTGACACAGATATAAACCCATATCTTTCTGTGACTCTATCTAATAAACCTCTTAAAATGTTTTGGATGAAATTCTTACACTTCTGTTCTTGTCCTCATATTTATGGCTTAACAATTTAATTTTCTGACTTAGATACCCTAGGATTTAACAGAAATATATATAGTTTTAAAACCCAATAAATACAAAAAAACAAACAAAAAATTGTATATTATTTCTGTAATGTTACTATAGACACATTAATCTTAACTGCTTTTACAATTCATGTAGTGCATCATTTCAAACATGCCCCATGCTGAAAGCAGCATGATAGCTGCAATTTTTAAATTGGTTCTTAATTCAAAGACCTTTGAGTTTTGAGACTGTAAACTTGAATTTTTAAACTTCATGACATTTATGCCTAGGCACTAGGGCTATTTGAACTTATTTTTCATTATCAGTGAAAAAGCCTTCAATATATTATGTCATAATTAATTTGAACACAAGTCCCTTAAGTGAAAGAAAAGTAAGAACAAAGCTCCTGCTCTCAAGTTTTAGCACTCAGCACAAATTTTGTAATGGGAATGCAGCCTTCTCTTTCTATAACTTTCTCAGGAAGATGGCAATAGAGGTCTGAATGTTCTTGTCCACTTAAGTCATCATCCAAACATCTCTACTGGAAGGAAAAAGACTGTGTCCTGTTTATCTTGCTTCAGCTCCGGTCAAAATGCAGCAAAAACATAAGTCTTACTAGTGTCACAGTTAACCATTTCAGTGCTAGATGTCTGCCACATACAAAGTACGAGTTGTTTTCTATCTTCCTTGTTGAAATGTATGTTGTGAATAAATCAGCGAGGCTAAAACTTTACCTTCCCTAGATAAAACTATAGGGCACCTATATACAAGTAGTGAGACTGCTCCAATACACTGTAATTACAGCACGCCAGAGCTGCTTCAGCAGCAGAATTACCATGCTTCAGCAGCCCTCAGTGTATCGGTGTTCCCACACTTCAAAATGGCAGCAGAGGGCACTTTAACTAAAGCTTGTTTGACTTTAACTAAAGCTTTAGTTAAAGCACCCTTGCCACCATTTTGAAGCAGATGGACACTGACACATTAGGTGCTCTAGGCACTTTAATTAGAGTGGCTCTGGAGTGTGTCAGTGTATAAACACTCATAGTTTCCAGCTAAAAGTATTTGAGATGTTCTAGAAGAAGAAAAGTTTGATCACTAATGAAATATGATTTAATGAATTCTAAATAGACATTTAAAATATTTAGATCCATATTTTCAAAAGGATTCAGTACCCAAAATGGCTGCATCACTACAATTGTCATGGTAGGAGTTGTGCTGCCTTGGGGTCTGTGCAGCTGCTTTGGGTGCAGAGCTGTGCTGCTACATCTCTGGTTTCTACCACTGAACCTAGGATTATCTTTATCCCAGTTCAATAGCAACATAATTTAGAGAAGCAGAAAGACCATTCTAAATCATACCTTTCTTTAAGGATCCTATCCTTTGCCTCTTGCCTAAAATTATAAATGGATAATGAGAATATTGCGAGTTATGTTGACTCTAAAATACACAGAGAATTTTTCAGCATCAGCAGCTTTGTAGCTGCTTCTTCCTGTTACCCCAATTTAGGGGTCGTGTCTACATAAGATGCTGATTGCACAGTCATTACTGTATAGTTACACTGAGGAACACCTGTTTTGTGACATTGACTGCACAGTCGCTTGTGACTACAGTGCAGTAGCATCATGTTGCACTTCCTGCCATGCGATGCTAGTGCGCAATAGTCACAGGCTACTGCAGTCAGTCTCTTGTGTAAATGTAGCTAATAAGAAACAACTCTACAGCCTGTCTATTAAGGCAGAGAATGTATTGACACAGCATGCATAGGATCTAGATAACCACAATCACAGTTACCTAAATAATTATCCTAATTGATCAATAACCCCTTCTATGGAATAGCTAATCCATCCTCAGGTTCTCAGGGCTCCCAGGGTGCTTTCCCTGAATCTTTTTCTTCTCCTCAGCAGTTTAAATTAATCCAAGTGCTCTCCAAACCCATGCTTTCAATTTATATGCAAACCCAACTTCCACCAGTGTTATGTCTCACCATAAAAAAAATCACTACCCTTCTAAACCAAAAGAACAGGAGAAAATGCAAACCTGATTTTACCTTTGCTGTGCCTTATTCCCTTACCATTATTCTCACAAAATCATAAATTCTAAGATACAATTCTTTTGAAAATTCATCTATATAAAGGGTGCATGTATATGAGGTGTTCACTGCAGACATGACTAATTAGCTCCACAGAAAAGTCTCAATGGGAACTTCTACATGGGCATTTTAATGTGCAGTAGAATATTTTACTACACATTAAAGCATTATGTAAAAAAATCATGACATTTACACTAATGCATAGTAATATAGTCTAGTGTGAATTAAGTGTTACTAAAAAAGCATGTAAATGTGCTACTATGTATTAGCACAGTCTAACCTCATATTGGAGGTACTAAATTGAATGTGCGTTAGAAAAGGCACATTAATGCATCTGTATGCAGTCCTATCAGGATGGAGTAAATTAATTAACTCTTTATGCATGCTTTATTGCACACCAATGCATATGTGGAGTAACTGCATCCAGACAGTCATTGGATACATAGACATGATTTAGCTATTTTAATGGTGATTTTTGTCATGGGGACACAGGAAAAGTGTAATGTGGTAAGAGGAAAGATGCAACATGGACAAGAGCCCATAGATGCTGATGGGCTGGCTGGGGCAAAAGAGTGCTTCAGTGCAGGGGCTGCCTGCTGGCTAGCTCTGCACTAGAGAACCCTCATGCTCCAGTCATCCCTTTTGCAGCATATTTAGTCCAGCTGGTGCATGCCCATGCTGGCAGGCTGACCCACCTGCATTGCCCCAGCTCAGCTTGCTGTGGTCCTGTGTGCACATGTAAACATGGCTCCCAGGAGCAATAAACTATGGCACAACATGCACCAATGTTTATTATTTCGCATTAATTGCAAGTGTTGATGCACACAATGTGGTTTTAAAAATAGAACTGGTTAAACCAAGGCTCTGACCTACTTTTTGCATTGTGGAATACCTATGCCGAACTAAAAGGGAATTCAGCACAGTCATAGACAGTTCTCTGTTGAAGGTTTGTTGATAGGGAAACGTGCTTCCACAGAGAACAGGAGCAACAGTGTGGAAATACTTGTCCTTTGCATAAACCCTTTCATCCTTTATCCTCAAACCCATGCAACATTTCTGCAAATGATCTTCTGTTTGTGATATTTGTTTCTCTCTCCTCACCTTCCATTCCCCTCCCCATTGTGGAGGAAAACAACACGTCCCTTGGGGAAATCCTGGTTTAAAAAAAAAAAAAAAAATCAGTTTTCTGGACTTCACATGGGTATGGCCAGTGGGATCTTACCCTCAATATTACTATCATGTCTTGTATATCAGTAACTTTCTTCCTGTGCACTTCCATAATTAATGTCAAGCACATATTCTTTCTACAAACAGACATGCCTCCATGATTAGTTTAATTTGAAAGCAAAAGATATGTTTACAAGTATTTTAAATACCATATTTTGGTAAGGAAGTTACTAGATCAAAAAAAGGGCAAGCAAACTTATCTTATAAGATTCAAATGTGTATCTGCTGAGTGGTAGATTTCCATTGACTTGTACATTAATTTCTTGTCAAAGTGGAAATCAGTGATGTCAAATGAAACTATTTTCTTGTGACTTGCTTACACTATAGACCCACTGCTCCTGTAGTTATGCTGTTAGAATCTAGAGAGTGAATTCAGCACACGCTTTTCTGCTGATGTAATTATATGAGCTCCCCAAGCAACATAAGCAAAATTGACAAGAGCCCTCTTCTGCTAGCAAACTGGGTTCTCCTGTCTTTGCTAAATTGGCTGGAAAGTGTGATCAAGGCCAGCAAAACTCTTGAACAGACTAAGGTCTTTGCTTATATTACAGAGTTCCATCAGTAAATCCACTTCATAGCCAACCTTGCTAAGCCAACAGAACTCCCAATGAAGATGCAACTCTGCTGGTAAAAGTTTTGCCTTTCTGGGAGGCTGGTGTAATACAGAAATACTCCTTCTGACAGTCAAGTTGTGTCTATACCAGGGGACCCAGCTACTGTCACATTACCACCAAGGTTAGTGTAGACTGTGGGTGCATCCAGACGAGCCCACATGTGCCTCTTGCAGTGTCTCAAACCCCTTTGAATCGCTGCAAGAGGCACATGCGGGTACAAAAAAGTTCCCTCTACCACAAATTTGTGGCAGGTTAGCAAAATTAGACACCTGGATATCCAGGGGTCAAACAAAAACCCAGGGGAAAAAAGTAGGTCCCATACTGTGCTGAGGCAACCAGCAGATCAGTCCTCCAGAGCCACTCTGGCAGAGTGCCAGAGCATCTCTGTGATTGGTCCTTTCCTCAGTCCTGAAGCACTCTGCCTGAAGCGTGCTGCTTCTGCCAGGTAAGCAGGGAGTTGGGGGGCTGGAGGAAGGGACCTTCCCCAACTCCCTGTTCATCCCCCAAAGCCCATTCATTCTCCCCACCCCCTGTTTGTTCTACCCACTCCCAGTTCATTCCCTTAGCTCCCAGCTCACTCCCCCCACTCCCACTTGTTCCCCCCACCCCTGGTTAGTTCCTCCTGCCCCACTTTTTCCCCCTAGCTCCCTGCTGGCTCTCCCACACTCACTGGCAGTACCAGAGAATGATCAGGAGGCTGGAGACAGCCCCAGGGACATTCACCTGCTGACTCCAGCCCCCTGCTCCTTCCCCTACTTTTCTCCAGCCTCGGGATCCTATCCCTCAAGAGAGCAGGAGACAGCAGAGGAATGTCCCTGGGGCTTTCACCAGCCCTCTGCTCCTTACCCTGCTGTCTCCATCCTCCTGAGGCTGGAGGCAGAAGAGGGATGCCTCTGGGGCTGTCTCCAGCCCCCTGCTCATTCCTGTGCTTGTCTCCAGCCTCCCAAGGCTGGAGACAAGCGGGAGAATGAGCAGAGGACTGGAGACAGCAGTGGAATGTCTCTAGAGGCTGTCTCCAGCCTCCTGCTCCCTCCCAAGGTTGGAGACAAGCAGAGGAAGGAGCAGGAGGGTGGAGACAAGCCCCTGAAGATAAGCTGGAGACTTCACCTGCTCTCTCCAGCCCCCTTCTTGTTCTCTGCTACTGCCAGTGAGTGTGGTTGGCCTGGGAGAGTAAGCAGGAAGCTGGGGGAATGAATGGAGGGTGGTGGAATGAACAGGAGATGGGTGGAATGAGTGGGGAGCGGAGGGAATGAGTGGGGAGCAGGGGGACAAACAGGGGGCAGTAGGGAATGAATGGGAAGATGGGGGAACCAATAGGGGTAGGGGGAAGGGGCTTCCTGTTCATTCTCCTATTCTCTCCAGCCTCTTGCTTGTTCTCCTGCTCATCTCCAGCCTCCAGAACTCCACCACTTAAGGTAGCTGTGGGGAAGCGCAGGAACAATCAGTCAATTAGGAAGTAATCCAGTGCAGATATGGTGTCAAGTGGTGCAAGGTGGTGCAGCAGGGAATCTCGTTCTCTCCTGAGAGGGGGCAGCAGCAGCAGCAATGGTAGGAGCTATCAAGTTCAGCCACTCAGGGTGTGCTTCTGGTTAAAAGTGGAGGTGAAGGTGGGGGTGGCCTGCCAAGGCAGCTGGGGCAGGCAAGGTACCTTTAGGCTTTGGCAGTGATGGTGGGAGAGGGGTCCACAGACAGCACAGGCTCCCTCTCAAGACTGTCCCCCAACTGCAGCTTGGTGTTGGGCTGGGCAGTAGGGGTGCAGAAGCTGGGGTGCAGTGCTGGGGTGCAGTGAAGTGCAGTGGGCTCCTCCCTGAGGAGGGGCAGCAGTGTGTCGTAGAGGACCCCCTATACCCTTGAGGGAAGGGGCAGCAGCAGCAGCCCAAGGCAGGAAGGGGTGAAGTCAACTTACTCCAAAAGCTCTGAGACCAAGTCAGCAGCTAATAGTAGCCAGAGGCAGGAAAGGGCCTGGCCATCTTCTCCCCAGAAGCTCCTGAGACCAAGCTTGCAGCAACCAGCCACAGCAGTAGAAGCCTGGGACAGGAAGGGGTGCAGGCAACTTCCTTCCAGAGGCTCCTCCCCCTGGAGCTCTTGAGGGCAAGGAACTCTGAGCTGCTATCCAGGGCAGATTTTTGTACTGCCGGTGACAGCACAGATGCTGACCCCAGGCTCTAGCTCCCCCTGGCTGTAGTTCTGGACGAGCCAGGCAGGGTTATTTTGCCCCAAGTAGCACAATTTGCTCTACAACAGTGTATGTCCGAGCATGTGTGCAGAGGCAAAAAGCCCCTGCTCAAATTTGCACTGCTTCTATCTGAGCTGCTGCAAGTGCACGTAGTTGCATGTGTGACTGTACACTATAAGTCTACTACTACAAAATGTGTACCAACCTTTTTGCCATAAAGAAGGTGGCCACAAGGAGAACACTGGGATATTCTCCTGCAGCCTAACCCCTTGCACTGAAGCCCTGCTGCTTGTTCACAGCATGATCACCTAAGATATCTAATGTAAAGCTAATGCAGATATACTTACACATGAGCAGCACTCATTTCCCTCTACTGCAGGGTTCCCAGAGTGCTAATGTAGGAAATCTGACCCTGGTTTTTCTTCTTTTTTTTTAACTTAAAAATACATTCCCTCCCCTTCTCCAAACATTTATGACTTTCTCTCTGCCCCCTCTATCCTTTATAAGAAATTATAAGTAGTTATAGGTAAGCTAAGGTAAGTTCTTGTATACTATTATTGTAATAAGCTCCTTTTTATATTGTAAATAGTGTTCTGTTATGCTTGTATTGATTTTTACTATTTTATATGTATTATATTGTATTCCTATCATTTTTGTATTGATTATTATTATTTTATATTGAATGTATATGATTTAGGCCTTTGTCTTTAAAGTCATGTCAAATAATGTCTAGTTTCCATTTTGTATGTCAAGCTTCCATCCTGTGTCCCCTGCCCGGGTATAACCTATTGTATTGTGACTCATGTCTAACCAGTCTCATGTAAATTGGTTCCTGAATGAATGGGAATTAATGAGGGTGCTTGAGACATAATGGTAGTAGGCCTCTGCTGAATGATCAACTCAGTGACTGGACCTTCAAGTCAATGACTGGATCAGAGGAGCACTGGTTCAGAACAGGGGCACACTGTAGTGCTCTGGGTCAGAATACAAGTGGGTTGGGGGGAAAAGGACTTAATGGTAGGGGTCTATTACAGACCACCCAACCAGGGAGTAGAGCTAGACTGGGAATTCTCAGGTCAGCTCATGTAGGCAGTTAAGTCAAAGGATGTGGTCACCATGGGTGATGTAAACTATCCAGACATTTGCTGTGAAGAGCAGTCAGCCAAGTCTGACCACTCATGTAGGTTCCTTGCCATGTTACAGGACCTCCATCTAACCCAGGAGGTGCATGGTCCAACCAGGGAAAATGCCTTGTTAGACCTGGTCCTGGCCACAAGCGACGACTTGGTGAGGGGACTGCGGGTGCTTAATCACCTGGGTGATAGCGATCATTGCATATTGAAATTCACCATCCAGTGTAAGGTGACAAAGGCCTGCAGCAAGGCAGCTTCCCGGGACTTCAGGAGGGCAGATTTCATTGTGCTAAAGAGATTAGTTGGGGAGGCACACAGATCCCAGAGGGGTAGGGAGTTGGAAGTCCCAAGAAGAGTGGTCGTTCCTGAAGGAGACAATCCTCCAAATCCAAAGGGTAGCAATCCCAACACAGATCAAAGGGGCTAAGAGTGCTCAAAAGCCCCCATGGCTCACCAAACGCATCCAGGAATGTCTCAAAGCTAAGAAGGAGGCATACACCCAATGGAAGGGAGGAGCCATCACCAGGGAGGACTATACCTCC
>NW_017729030.1:57602913-57603271 GCF_001723915.1 Gavialis gangeticus
TGCCACACTTCAGGAGGGATGTGGACAACATGGAGAGGGTCCAGAGGAGGGCCACCCACATAATCAGGGGGCAGCAGGGCAGGCCCTATGAGGAGAGGCTATGAGACCTGAACCTGTTAAGCCTCCACAAAAAAAGGCTGAGAGGTGATCTGGTGGCCATCTATAAACTTGCCAAGGGAGACCAGCAGGTCTATTGCTTTGCATTGACTCACCCAGGAACCACTGATCTCACCCAGGAACAGAGACAAAACCCAGCATTTGAAAGTTAAGAACCTACAGAAACCCAACATTTGGAAGACAAAGACCCTACAGAAGCCAGCAACCCAATCATTGTGTCCCACCAGACAATGAGGACACC
>NW_017729030.1:57613385-57613614 GCF_001723915.1 Gavialis gangeticus
CAGGGCTGTTCTTGCCTGGACATGTCCTTCTCATACGAGACACAGGTAGCCCACCCCTATAAAAGGGGTGCCCTCTTTGGGATGCTCTCTCCATCTGGACCAGCACTACACCACATTCTGGATACCCAGAAGCACTGCTGGCGACCCCCTCTGCACAACACCTTGCTTGAGAAGAAACTGACTGGCCATCAAGGATCAACTCATAGCCCAGAATAGGTAGCTATCACCC
>NW_017729030.1:57623793-57624811 GCF_001723915.1 Gavialis gangeticus
TGTGTGGCTGTATAGCGTGCTGCCTGAGTAATAAAACTGTTATTTTGAAACATTGAGTTAGTTTTTGTCTTATTGACCTCCTGGACCTCCTCCTTGATTTCCTGTCTTTCTCCCTCAGTTCTTTTTGCCTCATTTCCAGCCCTGATCTCCCAGCTTTCTGCCTCTCTGTTTCCTGGCTGTCTCCTCCTTGCCACCACTTATCTGTCTCCTGATCTCCCAGCTGCCTGCCCCTTCTTTCAGCCTCGATCTCCCAGCTTTCTGCCTCTCAGTTTCCAGCCCCGATCTCCCAGGTTTCTGCCCCTCCATTCAGCCCCAGTCTCATTTTCCTACTTCAGCTCCTGTTCTTTATGCTGAGGAGGACCCCTTTACCAAAGCTGTTCACCAAGACATCTGAAAATGGCTTGGGCATAATTTCCTTTGAAGCAGTTGCTATTGAACATAAATAAACCTCTTAATGACTGCCTGGATGCAGTTACTCCCTAATTAACTTCATGTTGGGTGTGTCTACACGAGATGATGACTGTGCAGTAGCTAAATAATACTGTGCAGTAGTGTGTCATAGCACGGGCAGTGTTAATATGCTACTGCACAGTATTATTAGGCTACTGTGCAGTAGCATCACTTAAAAGATGTTCACTGGCACTATTGCACAGTAACTCTGATTACTCTGCATTTATTTAGTACTTGCTAAAATAAGTAGTAAATAAATGTGCAGTTACAACTGTGCAGTAGTAGTGTCTCTCATATATGTGCCACCTAGATGTTTATATACATCTATGGCTTCTATTATGCATGCTATTAGCACCTGCTAACATAACAAAGCCTGTTTATATGTCCAGGTAAGATATTTTTGACAGGGAGTTTCATTTCTCTGTTCATTTCACCACCAGGTACTGTCACTGTCTTCATGGTCTTGCAGCAGAAGCTGACCCACAGACCAGTATTGACAGGCACCAAATGAGCTTTGTTAGCAGAAGGAAGGAATGGCTCAAGTCAATGCCCTTGAGAGAAAAGCATG
>NW_017729030.1:57629811-57638476 GCF_001723915.1 Gavialis gangeticus
TGTGCAGTAGCATCACTTAAAAGATGTTCACTGGCACTATTGCACAGTAACTCTGATTACTCTGCATTTATTTAGTACTTGCTAAAATAAGTAGTAAATAAATGTGCAGTTACAACTGTGCAGTAGTAGTGTCTCTCATATATGTGCCACCTAGATGTTTATATACATCTATGGCTTCTATTATGCATGCTATTAGCACCTGCTAACATAACAAAGCCTGTTTATATGTCCAGGTAAGATATTTTTGACAGGGAGTTTCATTTCTCTGTTCATTTCACCACCAGGTACTGTCACTGTCTTCATGGTCTTGCAGCAGAAGCTGACCCACAGACCAGTATTGACAGGCACCAAATGAGCTTTGTTAGCAGAAGGAAGGAATGGCTCAAGTCAATGCCCTTGAGAGAAAAGCATGAAAGGTGAAAATGTGATGGACCCCTGAAATATTCCAGCCACCAAAGAATTGCTCCGTCAGAAGCCTGTATACAATTGCCACAATATATGGCTGCAAGCCCAAAATAATGAAAGTGCAATCATAGCCAAAGAGCATCCTGGGGGACATTGTGGTCTACTAGATCATTTACCCAGCTTAAAAGAATTTGGTTTGTAGGGTTCACTGCTAACTGCAGACAGTTTCTAAAGGACCATCAGTAGTTAAGCAGATGTGGTAGCAGATGGCAGGACAACAATGCTGTTTTGGATGATTAACTAATATCTTTGCCAAATGCCAGTGGTCATAAAGACATTTTGCCCATCTTTGACTAGACAACAAGGAACTTTGATCTCAAGAGGCAGCTGTCAGCTCAATTTTATGTCACTTGCTGTGCCTGTAAATGGCAGTAAATACTCCCAGTCTATATTCTCAGCCCTGAAAAACTTCCCTTTCTCTTCCTTTACCTAAGAAATCTTATTCTCTACATAGTTTGAAAAAAGTGATATAAATATTTAATCAGTTTTGTCATGTCTCAATTCTGTTAAATATAGGATGACATAGATACCGAAGAGAGGGAGTAAAATCTGTCCAGCATAAGAGAAAATTTATGGCTGTAATTTTACAGAAGGGTCCCTATGCTGCTCTAAACCACAAGAACGAAGCATGAAGAGTTTATTAAAGTGATAAGAATCCTTAGATGAGATTAAGCCTTTATACTGTGGCACACTTCAGATTTGATAGCACGTCTCCTTTCCCTTTGCCAGCACTCTTGGAAATGGGGGAAGAGGGGAGAACCATGGATTGATTTTGATTTCTCATGTAGCATTCTCATTAATTTTCAAAGCATCAACTGACAAAGATCAAAGTGGCAGAAGATGCTGACATCAGCTTTCATAACAGAGAACTTATCATTCCCTGATGATAAAATTGTAGGATTATCATGGAATGCATCTGTAAGTCTATTGCTATTGTAAAAAGCATTGTGACATATAAATGAACAATTTGACACTACTGATACATCATCTTTACTAGAACACTTAGCAAAACAATTTAAGTGCCAGCAAATGATAGTGTTGACCTGATTGTATTTTCTTTTCCAGTTTGATAGGTTTTTAAATTATAATTTTGGAGGGGTGGTTTTTCTTGTGCCTCCATGGCTCTTGGCTTTCCCATTACTGGCTGGAGATTGTGCCATTAAAAATGTGGTGTGTCAATGCCAAGAAATTATCTTGTCTTTTTTTTTGACATGTTTATTGATGTACTGTCACTGCAGCAGTAAATGATCCACTAACATCTATATGAAAAATGCCTATTTTACAATTAATTTTTTTTAAACTCATATTTGTTGCTATATCAGGATTCAGTAAAAAAAATGTTTATCTGCTTTTATGGACAACTGTGATTTTAATATTAAAAAGCATTTGCCAAAAATGATTCTGCCCTTCATGAAATAATATCATGATTCACGTGCCTTCAGGATTTAAACTCTGGACTTCAGAACATGAACTTCTCCTGCTTTGGATAAAATAAAAGGTTCATTAGGTCAAGTTGAGTAACATAATCATAATCCTCTATATATAATTAGCCTCTGCAGCTGTAGCCTGATTGGTACTTATAAGCCATAACTACATGAGATGTTGGCTGCGCAGTAGCTTGTGACTATTGCACAGTAGCATCACATGGCAGAGGAAGCATGATGGGATGCTACTGTGCAGTAGTCACAAGCTACTGTGCAGTCACAAAAAAGCAGTTCCTTGGTGTGACTGTGCAGTACCTTTGGTTAAACAAGTACTTGTATAAAACTTAGAAGTGCAGAGAGGTAGCAAGATAAAAAATAATGGGATAAAATATGACGATTAAAAAAAAATACCCCTCAGAGTAGGTTGGTTTAAACATGGGAGAGAAAGGTAAGTTACTGTACCAGATGATTATAGAAATCCTTAAGTAAAAATACTGTATGAAGAATAATGCGCATGCTACCATCTTGTAAAACCTGCAAGCCATTTTAAAGCAGTTACAATGTAGGCCCCACTCCTACAAAAACACATGTGAGCACGGGTGGATCCAGAGAGGGTTCAGTGGTAAGGCCACACCTGCTCTTGCCCACACAGCAGGAGGAGCAGTTAGGGACTTTCTTAAGTCCACAAAGAGGGTAAGAATCCCACCCCTCCATTCCCCTCCATACTCAGTGGCACATCTATTCCCCTCCCTTGCCTGCCACTGCCACTGCCACTGTCCCAGCTCTCTAGGGGCTTAGGAATCTCCTGTCCCACTCCAGATGAGCTGTATGGGGACCAGGCTCAGATCAGGATAGTGGCAGCAATGGCACTGATGGGTGGGTTATGGCCAAAAATTGACTGGCGATTATCAGCCTTGGCCTCAAGACTGTACCTGGTCATGCAAGGCTGTGGGCCCTCAACTTTCAACTTGAGGAGCAGGGGGACCCCAGAATCATGATCCCAGGCTCACCTTTCAGTGGCAGAGGGTGAGATTGGGATCTGATCCCTGATCCAAAAACTGCACGTGTCATGCATGTGTGGCATGCCAGGAGGCACAATTGTTGGAATTGGGAACCACACCCTATGTTGCTTTTAAATGAATATGTGCCAGGGACCTTAGTACTGTATATCTATTCAGACCTTCCTCACTACTGCTTAATTGACATAGTAGGCAAAGAAAAGTAGCAAAACTGTAGGGTATTAAGGAATCTCTCAGGGGACATGCCTACACATGCAATTAATTAGAAACAATAAATACTGGCATTCACTGTTTCAGAGTTTGTTGAATCCAGGCATGCTGTTTGAGTGTGTACCCAGGACCTCATCATGTTGATTCAGGTTGGAGCAGCCCTGGTTGGCAGGGGACCTAGAGGGTCAGACTGCCAGCCCAAGGATGCTCCAACCCAGATCAGTGTGCTGTGCAGGGACTGGCTGGGGCACAAGGGTGTTCCAGCGTGGGGCTAGCCAGCAGGCAGCCCACTTACTGAAAAACCCTTGTGTCCCAGCCAGCCACATCAGCATGTACATATGTGCTGCTGCAGAGTAAAAGACGCCACAGCAGAAAAGTACTTGTATTTACAAGCATTACCCTGCTGCAGAGTTTATTGGTTTACTCCAGCCTAATAGCCCTGCATGTGTAGATGCCAAGATGTTTACTGTAGATCTAATTAACCTACCCCACAGTAAATGCCTCTTGTAGGTGCACCCAGGTTATATTAAGTTCTAAAGAATTTAATTTTCTAAGGGCTAGGAAACCTGCCTTATGATGAAAGTTTAAAAAACTCAACATTTTTAATTTATCCAAGAAAAAATTAGGAGATGACTTGATTACGGCCAGTGTTTGCCAATATGGGGCAGAAATTTCTTATACTAAGCAGATCTTTAATCTGGCAAAAAAGAGGCTAATAAAGGCCAATGGCTATAATTTGAAGCTAAGCAAATTAGGACTGGAAATAAAGAGCAACAAGTTTAAGGATATGGTGAATTCTTCACAGCTAAATGGTTATGAAAATCCAGATACTCCCTCATCTTTTGGAAAGCTCTAAAAATATTCTTCTTCAGAATCTTGTAGATACTTTATTTTTGGTAAAGATTCAAACATACACTTTTACCTCTGGTGTGAGGATGCAATTATTTTACTATGGAGTACTGAGGGCCTGCCCCTCTTCATAAATGATGTGTCAAATCCATCATTTAGAAATATTAAACAGGTACTGAACAGAGATTACAGCAGCTAAAACAAAATAAATATTACTTATCTGTATAACATACCAAAGCAGTGATTCTCTTGAGAAATGAATAAACACTGTTAAAAAAATTGCTATGGCAAAATTTATGTTCCTTGTAAATCTGAACAAAAAAAAATTCTTGCTGAAGAAAATCTCCAGAAATAATTGATCTGGAGACACTAAAATATTGTGTTTAAATAATGTTGAATTGTTTTGTTTTGGTGTGGTAAAAAAGAAGGTTGAACAATAGACAATATTAAATGTTTACATGATGTCAAATATAATATGATGCATTATTAGATATTATATTAAATGTATCATAATGAATAATACATTGAATATCTATAATGGCATAATACAAGTCCTAAATGGGATTAAATGAAATGCTGAAGTCAAAGCAAAATGTTTCCACCTTACTGAAGCAAAATATTTTGTTACTTACTAGTAGAACAAAATAAGGAATCTGAAAGTTTCAATTTAATGCCTTTCCTGTCAAAATTACATCAAAAGCAGTATATTTCTATGGGAAAAGCTTTGATTTTGACCAAACTATTTTTTTCAACCAAAAACTTTTCTGCTGAAAGTTTTCAAACAGGTTCTAGTGTCTATTATGTTTAAAATTTAGTGATAGATGTTAAAAGTGCCCAGCTCCCAGCCAAGAGCCTCTGAGAAGCGGCCCTGTTATTAACAGTGCTCAGCGCCTTGCAGTTCTCATTGAGAATGATGGACGCTGTTAGCCAATAAGGTCTTTTTGCAAATATAGTCCTTTCTGCCCACTAATGCTCATGTAGAGTATAAATATATTAAATAAATCTCTCTCTTTGGCTCAAATTCTGTGTGGTGGATTTCTTTTTTCAGTGAATTTTATGCTTGAGTTAAAACATGCTTGCAGTGATGTGGGCACAACCTTGACTATATCCATGCCAGCAGGTGTCACTGTATGTTCATGCCAAACTAAGATTCATTCAAAGGTTAAGTGTTTGATACTGGAAAATGCAATTAAATATTTAGTACAATACAGACTAAGCAAATACTGTCTTAAATCTTTCTCCTTCCTTTTTTCTACTTTGTCAGCAGAGTGGAGTCTTCCTACAGGCAACCAGTTATGACTGAATGTCCAGTGATAACCATAATACACCATCAGCATTTTGAAGGTCTTTGCTTTTCTGGTTTCCTGCAGGGTGAAGCCTGTCTAAATAAGGAGTTGTAAGAATGCTGTTACAGTTCACACCATGTTTTCTAGCATGGCAATGAATTGGGATGGGTTTGCAGCTAATTAAATTAAATGATCTTTTAAAAGGGACAGGGCAGTCGTTATGTAACGTTAATCTAGGAATGCGATCTTCACCCTTCTAACCAGCAAGACCTTGGATCTACTTGCATCTACTTTCCATGTTGGCTTTATGAAGGCACTGCTGGGAAATGCTTTCTGTAATCCAAATTACAGAACCAAAGTAACCAAATGAGAGAAAGCTGCAGTGATGGATGCTTCTCCTTCAGTTCAGTAGCTATATGCTACTAGTATATAAGGGTAAGATCCAGAAAGGCAGTTTAGGAGCTTCCACATAGCATCACATTGCCTTAAAAATTAGATGCCTGGTCCCAGAGGGTGATTCTAAGAAATAATGTTAGGTACCTAAGCACTTGATGAAGTCAGTGCAATGATTAAGATGCTTCTGAAGGGTGATCCAGGACCTTGTTAGACCTTGCAATGTAAGCCAAACAAATGTCAATCAGCTTAGTGTTGTTCAGCTTAGTGGAGCAGTCACACAGTAAGGTGAAAACCTGCTCAGACTGTCCTTCACCTGTACAGCTGTGACTTGTCATTAGAGGCTTGGTGAGCAGGGGCAGGACTAGGAGCGATGCCCTGCTTGCTGCTCCCACCTGATAGAGAGTGGGTCCACCACTATGTCAGTTTCGCTGAGACCAGAAAGACCCAGGAAGCAGCTTTCTTGGAACTCCTTCATCTCGCTGAAACTGACACAATGGGTCTGCCCTGAGAGCAGGGCCACCAGGCTTAAGCCCTGACAGCCCTGTGCCCAGCATGCAGCTGCTGTCAGCTTCACCTAGACCAGGTGATGCCCACCCCCTGTGTCTCCACCAGTGGGAGCAGAGCTGGTCCTGGCAGCAGTGGAAGGCATCACAACTGCTGGGCACTTGTGGGAAAAAATGGATCAGGCCCCTCAGAACTCAGGTAGGACCTGGCTGGCCACAGCTTGGCTGGGCAGGGTGGTGAAAGCCTCCTGAACTCCAGAGAAAAAAGGGTCAGGCCCCTCATAGCTCAGAGAATTCTGGGATACTAGAAGACTTCAACTGAGGTGGAATAGCCGTAGGAAGTGTCCACAAGGTAATAGAACTGGAATTAAATTAGGCAGATTGGAGATAATCCTGCCTGGAGTGGTGTAACTCTAAAATGAATAACAAGAGTTTTAAACCACTTAAAAGGTATTACTGTGTAGCCAGCCCAGGGGTTTAGAGCTCCAGTAGCTGCCTAAACTTACCATGTAACAAGGCCCTCAGAGACCCTGAGCTGGAAAGTGCCTAAAGGAAGGTAAAAGCAAACTAGGCACAGAGGTGCATCTGAATTCCAACTGTCCCTGAAATGTAGCCGCCTGACTCCACTCTGCATATTAGATGCCTCTGTTAATTCAAGGTCTAGACTTGATACTGAATCCAGTACTTCTGGTGTGAGTTAGGCACACTCCTACAGTCACCTCCCTCCTTGTACCTCCCTGCCCCAGGGACCAAGGCAGAATTTGGATATGGCCCCACCTCCATTCTGCAGCTCAGTAGCGCTCAGGAGGAATTAGGTGCCTTTCTCTTTACATGCCGACACTTCCCCACATTCATAGAACCTCAAAGTGAGAGATCTCAAAATCTAAGGGTCAAAAGGCTGCTGCAGCCGGAGCATTCTTGATTGCATTTTGTAACTTAAGCACATAAATTCAGCCTGCACCTCAGGTAAGCACCTCATTTACCAGTCAGGATCTAGTACACATACCCTTTAAGAAAGCCAGAAGAAACAGAAGGAGAATTCCTTTGCAGCACATGCAGTGCAGGGCTGCAGATGCCCAACACTACTCCCTTTTCAGTTACTAGCAAATGGCTTGACTGTGCTGGTGGGGAGGGGAGTTTCTGGGGTTTGGGAATGCACATACAGATTATATATGCTATGGAGGGATGTTTTGAATTGTGATATGACCCATAGGTATCCCAGGGGATGCTGTCATAAATTAAAACAGCCCATAGCTACTCTAATGTATATCAGGAGCTTCACCAGCTCAGAATGCAGATGATATAACCAAAGCATAAAACCTTACTCTCTGTCCTCAGAATCTGTCATTCTACTCTAGGTACAGCACAAAACCAGATCCAGTATGGTATATATCAGGGTGCACTAGGGGACAGATCCTAAGCTAATGCAGATTCTCACACCTCAGCTGACATCAGTGCATCTAGGGCAAGTTTCACCAGCTGAGAGTTTGGCAACCTTTAAGAAAATGAATGTTGCTCCTGAATATACTGTGTATGAGGATCTGGATTTTCAAATACCAAATGCTTTTAGCTCATCAAAAGGTTATAATTAAAACTACTAAAAGGTATGTGATTAAAGGGCAGCTAAGTCAGACACAGTAAAATACTGTTCATTTTTATTCAATCAACAGTGAACCTGTTGAATCTGTGATCATAGTAGGTCACTGAGTCAAGTACCCTGCCTGGCTTTTTTAAAAAGACTGGATAATTTTATGGCCTCTACAAACATTTATAGCTATGTAGGTTCACTTAATGATTATATTTGGCATTTATAGAGCACTTGCATGCATTCATTTCAAAGTATGAGAGGTGGTAAAAAGCATTAGCTCCAAAAGACTGAAAGAGAAACTGGGCATGTCTACATGAGGTGCTTTACTCAAGATTAGCAAAAATTACTGCACAGTAAGCATCGTGGTCTACATGTAGAGGTGCTTACTGCACAGTAATTTGCTCTCATTGTGAGTAAATTTGCTACCTGTTAATAAAAGTAGCAAATTTACTCATGATTAGTTACAGTGCAGTATGACACCTCTAGATGGCCAACCAGGAGCAAACTTGCTCCCAGTCAGCCAGGCAGTAAGGGGTGGGAGATTGTTCCCTGTCCCCAGGATTTGTCTACTGACAGGGCGGGCTCTGCCACCAGAGCCAGGCAAGGAGAATGTTCCCCTGCCCCAGCAGCAGGGTGTTCCAGCTCCCACTTCCTGAAGACAATTACAGAGTGGAGGCTAGGAACTTATTCCCAGCTCCCACTCCATGATGGTGAAGCTGGGGCTGGGAACAGACTGGTAACAGGCTGCCCCTCCCCTGCAGCTCTTTCCAAGCCCCCTGCCTATGATCAGAGAGCTTGGCCCAGGAACTCCCTGCTGCTGGGGCAGGGTGTTATTGTCCCTGCCTGGGCTCCTGTGGCAGAGTCTACGCTGGCAGGCAGCTCCCAGGGGTGTTGCATAAATTGCTGATTTTATCCCCTGGAGGCT
>NW_017729030.1:57638487-57639988 GCF_001723915.1 Gavialis gangeticus
AGAAACATAGAGAAAAGTATCTATTTTCGCTACAGGGGCAGGGAGCAATCTCCCAGCCCCTGCCAGAAGACAGCGTCTCCTAGTCCTGTGCTTCCTGCCAGCCCCTAGGCGGGAGCCTAGAGGTCTGCCTGACTGCTGCAGGGGGCCAATGCAGGGCCAGAGAAAGTGGGAGGAAACTACTGGCAGGAGCAGCAAATCTTCTCCTGCATCCCCACACATGTAGACACCTACCCAGGGTTGGTTTATTTGGAGTAATTTACTGTACAGTAAACCCACCCCACAGCACTTGCACATGTGGATCTACCCACTGAGTTATAGAACTAAATTTCTAATCTTACCTCCTTCTGCAGAATTTAAATGCATTATCTTTAGCAGTCACTATTCAGCTACAGTTTCCTAATACTATTATGTAACCATTCAAAGAGTCACAGCTGTTAAGGATGTCAGGTTTTATTTAGATTATCTAGGATATATCTGCACATGAAATTAATGCAACACTGTATATTCTGGCACATACTGCACTGGTGTTTATTGTTCCTGGGTGCTGCATTTACACATGTGTCTTGGACTGCAGCACAGTGAGGTGTTTGGGACAGCCCTAGCTGGCAGGTGGCTCAGGAAGTCAGCTTGCCAGCCTGGAGCTGACTCAACATGCTGTGGAGGGGCTAGCTGGGGTATAAGGGTGCTCCAGTGCATGCAGTAACTGGCAGGCAGCCCACTGAAGCACCCTCGTGCCTGACCAGGCCCATCAGTGTCTACAAATGTGTCGCTGTGTATTAATAGTCTTTGCAGCAGAGTAGTACTTGTGCTTACAAGCACTAACCTACAGTGGAGTTAATTAGCTCACTGCAGCCTAATAGGGTTGCCTGTGTAGACACTGAGATGTTTACTATGGAGCTAATTAGGCAGCTCTGCAGTAAATGTCGCATGTAGACATGCCCCTACTGTCTTGTCCAGTATGACCCATTAAATCCTATACCAAGCCCATTTCTGGTGGTACAACTGCATCACATTTTTTAAATAGGCATCCACTCTTGACTGACAGACTCAGGAACACTGAAGAACCCACCTTACAACATAAATTGTCCCTGTTGTTCTTTTTATTCTCATGTAAAAATCTGCACCCATGCATAGTCTGAATCTCCTATCCATCTATATTAGTGGTTCTTAACCTTTTTAGCTTCAAAACTTCCCTCTGCTTCCATACCTTTTTAAATTTTGTGGCACCACAGTTGAAAATCACTGACCTAGATCTAAATTCAGAAAAGATGGAGGGTGGACTTAATGCTAAAAAAGCTGGGGACTAGGGATCTAGCTGGTGCCACAAAAGGATAGCAGGGACAGGCCCTCAACTTTCTGTACCCTGCTCTTTTCACTGTCTGCTCCTTGGCCTATCCCCTAAGAGACAAGGACAACCCTCACTGCTGGGGCTGCTCTTTGGGGGCATCCTCCCCCACTAGCCCCAAGAACATGGGAGTAGTGGAGGGATGACACAGGCTTT
>NW_017729030.1:57644988-57664872 GCF_001723915.1 Gavialis gangeticus
TCCATACCTTTTTAAATTTTGTGGCACCACAGTTGAAAATCACTGACCTAGATCTAAATTCAGAAAAGATGGAGGGTGGACTTAATGCTAAAAAAGCTGGGGACTAGGGATCTAGCTGGTGCCACAAAAGGATAGCAGGGACAGGCCCTCAACTTTCTGTACCCTGCTCTTTTCACTGTCTGCTCCTTGGCCTATCCCCTAAGAGACAAGGACAACCCTCACTGCTGGGGCTGCTCTTTGGGGGCATCCTCCCCCACTAGCCCCAAGAACATGGGAGTAGTGGAGGGATGACACAGGCTTTAAAATGCAGTTCCATCTGTTTGTCCATACACCTACTTACTAGCAGTAGAGCTCACTGCTGGGATCATAGTGGGGAGTAGAACAGGGGTGCTAGGGGGTGATGAAGGCAACAACAGCAGCAGTGGCCATCCCTAGAGAAGCGGCCACAGGCATGGCTAAAGTAGCTGAGTCAGGTGCAGGATGCTGGACAGAGGAGATCATTTACCTCCTCATACAGGTATGGCATGGCACCCCAATAGGATCTTGTGGCATCCCAGGGTGCTGCAGAACCTTGGTTGAGAATCACTGCTTTAGATATTGGATCTTATGTAAGATTCAGGATTGCAGTGCAGGGAGTGGAAGCAGATGCATTGTTGAGAATTCTCTATCAGAATGATTTTCCCTGTATTTTTCCCTATACAATCCATGAAAAAGTCCAATTTTGCTCAAGAATTCTATATTTCTGTTGGCATAAATGAAATGACAATGTCCTCTCTTCCCATCTGGAAGGTTCTGCTCAATTTCACTAAAGGATTACCCTAAATAAAATCGGCAAGACTTTTATTTTGTGCTACCAGAGACTGAGGCCTGGCTCTGTGCCTCTCTAACTATCAGCCTCCCTGCTCACCCAGTTGGCTGGCTACATTTTTCACATGTGGGGAAAGGGACATCCAGAGAAACTAAGAGCTGGGAAGTAAAGAACCATGGGGCATATTCTCCAAGAGCTGACTTGAAGGCTGTTGCCTTGAAATAATTTCTTCCTGAAAAAAAATATTGAGATTTTATGTTTTGTCCCAATTCAGAATGACAATTTAAAAATCAGATCTTATGTAGGAGAAAAAAATCTCCATTCTCTGACCAGCTGTAGAGAAGAGGAGCCCATTCCTGAAATGTAGTAAGAGTGATCAAATTGATATTTTTTCCACACTGGATAAGAAATTAATGCATTTTGGGGGCAGGGAGGGGTCGGGTTGATAGGGGTAGAACTGACTTATTTCAGGAGATGGAGCTGATATGTTTGAGGATGAAGGGCAGTCAGGATAACAGACAGAAATGGTATCTTTGAGTGTTGCTGGTTGCTTTTAGAGATCTCTGGGTGTACCTGCATGTGCAATTAATTCAAAGCAATAAACTCCAGAGTAGTTTGAGCCAAAATAAACTACTCCCAGGTGCAACATCTACAAGCATGCCTAGGCCAGCAGCAATTTGACCTGGGGTGGAGCAAACCCAGGCTGGCAGGGGGCATGGGGAGAGTCAGCCCTGGAATCTGGGTGGTGGCATTGGGCAGTGGAGAGGCTGGCTGGGGCATGAGGGTCCTGAAAGGGCAGAGCTGTATAGCTAGGCAGCTGGTAGGAGTCTGGCCCACTTCTGGCTGGGCTGACTGTGCACAATTTATGCCTTCAGTAAGCATCTAAACCTGTGTTTAATCACAGTGAATTACCCCAGCATAAGAGAGTGCTATCCCTGACAGTACTATCTTATGGCAATGTAAATTAGTTTACTGCAACCTAATAGTATTGCATGTATGGACAATGATACTTAGTTTACTCTGCAGTTAAGTGCATGTGCAGATGCAGCCCCTGTATTAATGCTTCATTCTGTAAAGTTACATCTGCTTAAAAATAATAAAAATATCTAACTCTTTGATTCTGATGTCTGTAAAGAGATTCTTATGTCTCAAGAGAAGAAGAGATTCTTTCTAACATTCATGGAAGTGTCTCTGAATTATACCCAATACTTAAGTTTTCTTCTCCTATGGGTAACCTTCATATTATTTTTGACTTATTCAGCTGCTGAATTTATTTTTATTAGGTCTGTCAAATTTAGCACACAATTAATGATTAAGGGACCTTTTTTTCCTTGTGTGAAATGTTTCAATCCCAACATGTTTAGTGGCCTTAACTATTTTTGACAGAGTTCATTTTAGATATTTGCTGAGATAATTTAGCTGTACTCTTTTATGTATTTTCTCAGAGCTTTGCTATTTATTATCATTATTTTTGAACTTATAAATGTCTTAGAAACTTCTTTTCTTTTTTCTTTTCTTTTTTCATTCAGTTAAAAGTCATTCACACCCAAATTCCAGAATGACTCTTTCTATAGTGAGAAAGGAAATGTTCTTAAATGTACATTTCTTTCTTTCCTACTACTTTTAATTTTATAAATTTTCTGTATTTTTGACAATTTCTTTTCTCTTAGCTATCATATAATGGTAGCTATTCATATTCTGTAGTAATGTCCACAAAGCAGCCAGTTTCTACTGAGAAGATAGCATTTTCAATCAATATTCCGCACAATATATCTATGTTTTTTCTCAGGATGCAGGACATGTATGAGGTGCTACAACCTGGAGCCTTTTCTCACAGTAGTGAGTGGAGTGTTTGCACCCATGCTTTCAGAGTCCAGGAGTTGCGGGGGGGGGGGAGGCAGTACTTTTCTGCTTTCTGTTCTTTCCTAAATATGAGTTCAGTAAAGTTTAATAGCATGTACTTGACCAAACTCTTCAGTCTGCTTGCCTAACTTTGGGTGGCCATGGTATGGGAAAGTATCTGGACCGCTGTTTTTTGGTTCCCAGGACTTGGGGAAACATGATGAGGGAATTGGTCAAGTAGGGAGTGAGGCCACAGATGGTAGTTACAAAGGTAGTTTCTTTTGAAAAGCAGTGCAAGGAACCTCACTGATAATAAATTCCGAAAAAGGGGACTAAAGGGGCATAGAATTCTGGCTGCATACCAGAGCAACTAACTGCGGTAGTGGGGTGAGGGAGGATGAGGACCAATACTGTGTGGGATGCCTGAAGGACTGACTAGACACTAGACCCAGCCAAGACAATGGGCTTGTCTGTCTGTCTATTTCAGGTTTAAGCCACATTTAAACCAGTATAAGTGTTACATGTGTCCTGTATTACAGAGAAGGTTCTGGGGGTACAGTGAAGCATAAGCTGAATATGAGCCAATAATGTGTTGTGGCTACCAAAAAAAAAAAAAGCCATCAGCATACTGCTTTGTATTAACATAAGTGTCACGTGTAAATAAGATTTCCACGCCCTTCAGTACTGGTGAGGCCTCACCTGTGTCCAGTTTTGGGACCTACACTTCAAGAAGGATGCAGACAGATTGGAAATAGTCCAATATAGAGAAATAACAATGATTAGGGGCCTGGAAAGCAAGACTTATGAGTAAAGGCTGAAAGAAGTAGAGTTGTTTAATCTGGAGAAGAAAAGACGGGAGATTTGATAACAGTCTTAAAACACCTGAAGGACAATTACAGAGAGGAGGGAAATGAGTTTTTCTCTGTGGGTGTAGGGGACAGAGCTAGGAGAAATAGCCTGAAGCTTTAGCAGAAGAAATGTGGGTTGGAGATTAGGAAGAACTTTCTTATGATGAGGATAGTCAGGCATTAGAACAGGCTACATAGAAAAATGTGTACAATCTCCATTCTTGGAAGTTTTTAAGAGCATGTTAGAGAGATGCTTGACTGAGATGGCTTAGTCAAGAATGATGCTGCCTTGAGCAGGAAGCTGGACCAGATGACCTTTTAAGATCCCTTCCAGTCTTACTTTTCTATGATCCTACGTCCTTAATATTTGCTTGTGTAGCTGAGCAAGAAAGATGTGCCAGCCTTTTTATGTAGTGTAGTTCACTGCCTACTCTGGGAAATTATTCCAGTTATTCATCCACTCACTACTTTAGCCCATCCACTTGGACTGGAGTGGGGGAAAGCAACTCAAAGGAAGCTTCTGACCCTCTTTGCGTTGCAAACTGCGAAGTGAGTAGGCCACACAAGATAGCAAGGGGGAAGGAAGGGGGCAGCTACAGGCCACCTCATGACAAAGCCTTAAATATGCATTATATACCATGCACACACTGCAGGAGGCTGAACTTTGAGCTGAAAAAAGCCACCCATTTGCCTTGGCTACTCTGACCATTATTTTTCTCTACGTAAGTGCATTACTTTGTGGCATTTGGCTTTTCAGGATTCCAGAAGATACTGCCAGGAAATGCCAGATTCACAGTGTCAGCTCTTAACTGATGGCCCACAAGGCAAAGGCTACGGTTAGGTAAATTGACAAGAACTGCTGCAAGACTTATGTCATGGAAAAGGTGAAAGGCCACCTTCATGTGGATCTGATGTCGGCCATTTCAACAAACAGCCCAGTGAATGACAATGCAAAACTTCTCTCTTTCCCATCCTTTTTTATTAACTCCTGTATTTATGATGTTGGTAGTATCATATTTCAAGTGCAGCATATTGAATTGCTTGTTGATATATCTCAAAGAGAATGTGGTGACGATAGTCACCATGTCAAAAGCTAGCAATTGCAAACAGCTTGTTCTCTTCACTTCTGTTTTGTTTTATTCTCCCTGTAATCCAGATAGTAAGGCTAATCCAGTTCTTCAGTCTTGCATGCTAAAAGCATGATCCAACACTACTGAAGTCAGTGGGACTTTTCCATTAATTTCACTGGGCTTTAGATCAGGCTATAACAAACTAGTACACTGGCTTCATATGCTGTGACCTAGCTTTGCACATCTGCTATATTCAAAATCTGGTTAAAACTAAACATGGTCCACAGTTACCAAGCTATCTGCCTCTGAGCTCTCAAAGATGACACATGGGGTGGGAGCTGAGTTCATGTCAGCCACCAGCCTTTGCTAGACTCTACAGTCTCCATCACTATCAATTGCAGACTTTTCCCCTAAAAACAGTTGACCCAGACGTATACCATGCATCTTAGCTCCCAAAAGATATTTCATTCCAGACAAGTGGGTATTATGAAGCAGTCACAGCAAGGTTATCAAGTTCATACCTCCCAGGAAGAATCATGGAGTTTTCTCTAGAATGCCACACTACTATATATTTTAATTACAATCAAGAGACCATCCAACTTAATCCTAATTTACTCCCAAACTTCCAACCAGCAGACTCCATCCTCTATGCAATTAGTGTGAAGTTACACTTAGACCATAGACTAAAGGTGTTAGAGTTAGAAATGATGCTGTGAGCAGATGCACATTAAGGGTTAATGCTGTTTCTTGCCTGCACCACTCTGACTTGGCACTAGAAAGTTGATGGGCAGGGGCATAGGTAGGAGCCAGGACACCTGGGCTCTATCTCTGCTCTGGGTGGCAGGGACTGGCAGCAGTGCATCCTGGGATTCTGGAGGACTGCAAATCCTCCAGAAATCCTCCATGGAGCAGATTGAAAATACCTAAACACAAGCTATGTAGTATGGCCCAGAGTTAGCCCTCACCAGAACTGGTGTAACTTTGAGATGCTCAGAGGGCCCTGAGCATGAGTTAACAAACCTTACCCATGCAGGTATTTATGTTTTAAGTGTTCTTAATATGGTCTAAGTGTAACATGCAACTTCATCCTTATTGCAGTGCTTTGTGCTATCGCTAATTATCTCTGGTGATGAATAACATCCAAGTCATTGCCCCCTGAAAGGAATGTTCCCCTAATAAGAACTAGGAATTTCTGCAATAACATCTATGTTGTTTACAGCTACCGAAACTGAGAGCAAAAAAGAAACATAGTAACAAATACTGAGACATAACACAGCAAACACAACACGAGTGGTGCAAACTTGCTAGAAGGTTCACATGCAATTACAGTCCCATGTCCATACAAATTCCCTCCAACTGTTCTACTCTGTATAAATAATTAATCATGCATTGTGCCAGTGAGAAAATCAAGCCTGTTGTGGCCCAATGAATTTTTAATAATTTATTTAAAATAGAAAAGCTGCAAAAAGAGAGAGAGAAAACGAGTGATTCTATAGGGCATATAGTGAAAGCTCTCAGCAGGGAGGGTTAAAAAATCAAGGTTGAGTCTGATTAGGGATCTAAACCTTGGTGTTTCACATCACAGGTAACACTTTTATTAACTGGGCTACTGGCCATTATAAAATCAAGCAAACACTCTGTTTTTATTTTATTTTATGAAAAGAAACCCTCAGTTTCATTCCACTGTAAAAGGAAAAGAAATTCTGAAACTTTAAGATGTTTTGCAAACTAGATATTTTTTCTAGCTAACTGTAGTCCATAGATTCCTCTGCCTCTGATGTGACTTGCTCAACTTCACTATGAATAACTGCTAGCAACAGCTGGGTGCCAGACTACCAAGCGTTGACCCTGAGATGTTGCAGAGATACTTGGAAGGACTGGATATGTTTAAGTTGGCAGGCCCGGATGAGCTCCATCCGAGGGTACTGAAGGCACTGGCTGATGTCATTGCACAGCCACTGGCAAGAATATTTGAGCACTTGTGGCACATGCGATAGGTCCCGGAGGACTGGAAAAGGGCCAATGTGGTCCCTATTTTCAAGAAGGGGAGGAAGGAGGATCCAGGCAACTACAGGCCAGTCAGTCTCACCTCCATCCTTGGCAAAGTCTTTGAACAGATTATTAAGGCTCATGTATGTGAGAGCCCAGCAGGAAAAAATTATGCTGAGAGGAAACCAGTACAGGTTTGTAGCAGGTAGATCATGCCTGACTAATCTAGTCTCTTTTTATGACCAGGTTACAAAACACCTCAACACAGGAGTAGGGGTTGATATAATTTACTTAGACTTCAGGAAGGCCTTCGATACGGTATCCCACCCCATACTGGTGAACAAATTAAGAGGCTGTGACTTGGATGATTACACAGTCCGGTGGGTGGCAAATTGGCTAGAGGGTCATACATCGAGAGTGGTAGTGGATGGGTTGGTATCAACCTGGAAGGGCATGGGTAGTGGGATCCTTCAGGGCTCTGTCCTTGGACCAATACTCTTCAATGTCTTCATCAGTGACTTGGACGAGGGAGTGAAGTGTACTCTGTCCGAGTTTGTGGATGATACAAAACTGTGGGGAGAAGTGGACACACCGGAGGTCAGGGAACAACTGCAGGCAGACCTGGACAGGTTGGACAAATGGGCAGAAAACAACAGAATGCAATTTAACAAGGAGAAATGCAAAGTGCTGCACCTACGAAGGAAAACTGTCCAGCACACCTACTGCCTAGGAAATGACCTGCTCAGCAGCACGGAAACAGAAAGGGATCTTGGAGTCCTAGTGGACTCCAAGATGAACACGAGTCGTCAGTGTGACGAAGTCATCAGAAAAGCTAACTGCACTTTATCATGCATCAGCAGATGCATGACAAACAGAACCAAGGAGGTGATACTTCCCCTCTATTGGGCACTGGTCAGACCACATTTGGAATACTGTGTGCAGTTTTGGGCGCCACACTTCAAGAGGGATGTGGATAACATGGAGAGGGTCCAGAGAAGGGCCAGTCGTATGATTAAGCGCTTGCAGGCCAAGCCCTACAAGGAGAGACTAGGGCACCTGGACCTCTTCAGCCTCCGCAAGAGAAGGTTGAGAGGTGACCTTGTGGCTGCCTATAAATTCATCATGGGGGTGCAGAAGGGAATTGGTGAGGCTGTACTCACCAAGGCAACCCTGGGGGTCACAAGAAATAATGGCCATAAGCTAGCAGAGAGCAGATTTAGATTGGACATTAGGAGGAACTTCTTCACAGTTAGAGTGGCCAAGGTCTGGAATGGGCTCCCAAGGGAGGTGGTGCTCTCCCCTACCCTGGAGGTCTTCAAGAAGAGTTTGGATGGGCATCAGGCTGGGGTCATCTGAACCCAGCACTCTTTCCTGCCTATGCAGGGGGTCTGACTCAATGATCTATTGAGGTCTCTTCCAACCCTAACTTCTATGAATCTATGAATCTATGAACTACTAAAACAGTATTTGTGAATTTATAGTTTAATTAATAGTGCAAAGTCCTGATTCCCATCCATGTTCAGGAAAGCACTCAAGCATCCACATATGGAAGAAGGGATATAACTTAGGTAAACTAAAGATGAATAGACCAAGTTACTGCATCAGTAACTGCAGGTTATAATAATAAATTATTTTAGAGAAATTAAAAAAAAAATAAAGGAAGGCCACAGTGACAAGTGCTAGTTTAATAATCTCCATAGAGTTTCTCTCCACCTTTTTTTTCATTATCTGCTGAGCTGTAATTTAAAGCACCATTTCAATCACCATGTTGTTGTTTTTATTTTTTCATGTCACTTTCTGTGGTTTTTCTCATCTTTTTTCCCCTAGGTCAGACTGGCATGAGTTGTGGGAATTTTCCTTCCTCTGTGGAGTGTCATGGCTATCTTTCTGGAAACCTTTCAGCATATATTGGCCAGCTATTTCCCTGTCATTGTAGTGACAGAATATTGGGAGTGCCCTTGGATCCCCACTTTTAGCTGAAGCATGTGAGGTACATATTGTTGGGGAAATTTGATCAGCTACTGTGTAGCACCCATACACCGAAGGGTGTGCTTATACACCGACGAGCACTGGTCACATCCCGTCTTTGGACTCGTTCCTAGCCGTGATCAATTAGGCAGAGAACGAGGGGGTGTCGGCAAGATGATTTATTTCTCTGCAGAGGGGGGCTCTCTACTGTTACAAAGACAGAGGGTTCCCCCTGAACTGAGTTTACAGCTTGGTATTTATACATTAAGCATTGCACTGCTACATTGTTGCACGCGCATTCAGGGTTTTTTTCCTTGCCGTTACAAAATTACAAAACACAGTACAGAGCAAGCTTGGGCTGGTTGAGACTGGTTTTGTGGTTACACATTACTGTCAGTGAGAAGTACATGTCACTTACTGTCAGAAGGAGGTGATCTTTTAATTTTAGGGGAAAAAAGATCATTTGCTTTTTCAAGGGTCATCTGCTTTTTATGATTGTATTGCTGTTTTCTCTTACAATATCACACGTTACACATATTACGGAATTCACTAGTGAACCGTGCAGTAAATTTAGACCACCCCCCTATATGCAAAGTGATTATCAGCCCAGAAAATGTTCATCCACCTATAAAAAAGAGCCAGTCAGCTACAAAGTTAGTGCTTGAAAACATGTAACAGCTTTATAACTGATTTCTATCCAGCTTTAATTTGAATTTCTAGCAGGGACCTTAGAGAGCATTCTTGGTGTTTCTGGTTTATGTCTTGTAGTTATTTGTGTGTAGTTAGATGTGAATTCCTTGGGTAATGGGTTGCTTGTACACTCAGGGGTCTGGACCCCATAGCCCCAGAGACTCCTTCTAGGCCTAAATTTAGAGGATGGTTTTGGAGCAGAACTCAATTTATTTTAGTTCTGTCATGCAATTACTGTGTGACTTCATAATTCTATGCCTCAACTCCCCATCTGCGAAATGTGAAGTAACATTATCTTCTTACTTCATAAACCCATTGTGAGGAGAAATGAATTTTCTGAGACTCTCAAACTGCCTATATGGTAACATTATAGTCTGCAGTGGTAGCTCCCTCAAGTCCACCCTGTTGCTCCAGACAAAATGCTTAAAAAAGCAGAAACAATGTAGCCACCTGTAGCTAGCCTTTGGGATGACCTAATTAGCCCTGCTGAACAATAGTGCAAGTAAACCTGCCTGCAAGTTAATTATCTGGGCCACACACATGCAGTTAAGAGGTAGACTGCCTGAAAGGGTGTGACCTACTTGAGAACACTGTTACTATAGACAAAGCCTAAGATACTCCAATAATGGCAATCATGTAAAAAGAAGGTAGAGAGAATTTATAATGAGTGTCAATAGTACTAATGGATGAGCTAACAACTGTGCAATTAGAGGATATTATCCAATATTCCTTATCACTACAAATAATTGAATTTTATTACAACTATTATTTGTAACAAACATAATCCATCTTCTGGTTAGGAAATCCTAATTGCCTATCCATGAGTTTGTTTTTCACTAAAGAGTTTGGAATTTAGTTATAACACAATAGGGTGGTTACCAACACTTCCTTTTTATTTGCATTATGCTGTTGGGTTTGTAAACTCCTGGATATTGTCACTACTCTCTGATTGGATGGTGATTCCACTTTAAAGAATGTTAAGCATCGGAACACATTACCTAGAGAGCTTGTGGAGTGTACCTTCTTATATGATTTTAAGAACATGTTAGAAAAGCACTTGTCTGGAATGGTTTAGACAGGGATGATCATACTATGAGCAGGTGGTGAGACTAGATAAACTTTTGAGGAATTTTTCAGCCATACTATTCTATGACTCTATAATACAGAGAGAAGACATTAAGAAAAGCTAGTTTATTGTACATGACACTAAAGCTTGAAAAATCTGGATTTCATTTCCAGGTTTGTGCTGGCTGATGTGCCCTATAACTCTGGAGCAGAAAATCTTTATATCTCTGTTCTCCCATCTAGCTATTGTCTGGATAGACCTGGAACCACCAAATTCCCTAGTGTTTCTAGCCACAAACCAAATTTTTGACTTGACAAAGCATTACAGGACACAAAGGCTAGGGACAGAAATTACATATAAACTGGTATAAGTGATTGGAAGCCAACATAAACCTGCAACAGAACAGAAGTTCAGTGCATATAGACTGGTTTCAAAATGGCTTGACACAGTTTAAGATAGATCTAGATGGATAAAGTATCAGATTTAATTGCTTTAGGTTAGACTAGTCTATCAAACCTGTGTCCCAGCTCCCTTTTTGATGTAAGTTACCTCATTTGAGGATGGGAATCCCTCTCTGCTCCCATGGTAGGACAAAACACGGTTTGGGAGACCCTAGGCCCAGGTGGGGGAAACACCCTGAAGCATGGGCCTCCACACCTTCAGTGGGCTGTGTCCCAGGAAGGGAGAGGGAAGAGATAATAATAAGTACTTACCTACAGCGGGAGACACAGCGCAGCAGGGGCGGAAGAAAGAGCCTGCGCAGTTCATCAGCCACTTCTTTATTCAATTAAAGCTGGCCAGTGATGTCAGCCATGAGCACTGGCCGGCAGGAATAGAAATGGTGGCCAACACCACAGAAGGGAAGGAAAGAGAGAGCAGGGGGGGAAAAGGGCTACGGCTGCAACCAAGAGAAGAGAAGACCTTCCCCACGAGGCTTGCAGAACCTGACAAGTCGGGGGCAGACCGAAGCAGCGTGGGGCAGAGCGACCCACCGGGAGTGAGAGAGGAAAGGCAGACGAGCGGCAGAGACCCCGGACTCAAAAGAGGACCCAGGGCTGAATTGGAGGCTTGACGAGATCCCAGGTGGGAGTGTTGGGATGACCAGGGCAAGAGGGGAGCCACGCCAAAGGGGAGGACCCCAAGAAAAGCCCCAGGGTGGTTACAATTGGGGTGGGTACCGCTGCCAGTCCCAGCTGAGTAAACAACAGAATGGGAGGAAATCACAGAGATGACGGACAGCAGGAGAAGCATCCCCAAGCTACAGTAGGAGCGGGGGAAGTTAAATGAGGAAGCGGGGTGTAGCCACATCAGGAAGTGGCCCACCGTTTAATGTTCTGTTGATAGTTTTCTGTTCTGTTTCCCCGTGTGAAGGGGTTGAGGAGTGGATGGTATAGTGAGTATCCCCGAAGAACAGGGCTGAGGGAGAGCCTCGGAGATTTTCTTTGTGTTTCCCCAGCAGAGGGGGTAGAGATAGGTGTGAAGCAGGGAGAGTGGGCCCACATTGGTGAACCATTGTAACAGGCAGCAAGCAGAGGGACGCGACTCCACAGAAGAGGACGAGGCCAACGGAGGAATAGCGCACATGGGGGGGTGTGAGGCCAAGTTGTAGGGGTGGCGGAGTCCTGTGAATGACCGCTGGGCAAACCACGGGCCACCGAGCAAACCAGGCGACCAACCCTGTCCACTGAAGAACCAACAAGTCGTGGCAGGTGAGAACGGGGAAGGTGAGTCGAGGAAGAGACACCTGCTAGGTCAAAGATTCGAGCCTGGAGAACTCTTAATGTTTACCACCAGGGCAAAGGCCACTTGAGAAAGGATACTTGAAGCCCGGCGGTCACAGGCTGATGCCTGGCACTGGCCTGGGGGACTGTTCCCCATTTCCCACCTGTGGGGGCAGGGCTGAGTCATGGCCCAACCACACCAAGGAAGAGTTGGAGGGGGAATCCCTCTCTGCTCCCTAACAGGGCAAACCAGGGCCAGGGAAGAGGAAACTCACTGAGGTGTGGGCCTCCCCTCCCATGTGGACAGATGCCAGCTGCAGGGCCTGGCACCTGGATGGGGAAGGGGCTCCTTCTACCCCTTGTGGGAAGACAGCAGGGGGTTGGGAACATGTGTTAGGCACTGATTCAGAAATGTCCCCTGCTTAGCTGGGCTTAGCAATGGCTAATGGTCTAGGAGGTGTGTTCCTTGGCTTCCTTTCCCAACTGGAAAATGAACATCTGTTCAGTTAATTATCGGTCCAATCTACAAAGCTTAGAGAAACCGGCAAAGTTTGAATCAATTCCACCTCAGGCTTTTTTCTGTTTTGGTTTTGTTTAAAAAAAAAAAAAAACAAGAAGTTGATCTAAACAGATTTTATTCACATCACGAGAAAAAATCTTTTCAAACAGATAATTTCATTAAAAGGCATTGTGATCAAACTTCTTGTGGCATGCAACAGATTATAGCCCACCCACTCTCACTAATTTGCTACACAATTCACTGGCAGATATGAAGGTTGAGAAGTATGAGCATAAGATCACAGGGATAGCTATTTAAGATCATAGAATCATAGAAAAGTATGGCTGGAAAGAACCTCAAGAAATCAAATTCATTAGCTAGATACCCAAAGGTAAGTCCTAAAAGAATGAGATGTATTATTAGGGATGTATATAGTGGCCGTGTTGGTCTGAGACAAAAAGAAATGCAAAACTCTAGAACTCTTGGTGCAGAGATGTTACCTTTTATTAGACCATCTAAGAAATCACAAAATAAAATAAAATAAATCTTTCTTTGCAAGCTTTCAGGAAGCCATTTTTGGAATTATAAACATTGGTAAACAAGAAAGAAAGATTTCTACATCTTCCTGCTTTTCTGACATCTGATGCCACCGGGGAAGAAAAACTGCCTTATCTGCAGATGAAAGGGCAATTCACACAAAAGGACTCTCATGGACCCAGAGGAACATATATCCACCTTTAGCTTCCTGTGTGCAAAATGAAGTCTGTTTTCTACCTAAGGGAATTTTTACCATCTTTAATTTTCCCTCAGCCTGAAGAAGGGTACCTGTGCCCAAAAGCTTGCAAAGAAAGATTTTTTTTTTTTTTTTTGTGATTTCTTAGGTGGTCTAATAAAAGGTATCATCTCTGAACCAAGAGTTCTAGATATATTGTTATAAACTTTGGGCAATATAGTTTAAAGGCCCCCTTCTTTTCAGAGCAAATATAGCAATTAATTCAGTCATATAATGCAATGCTTTGTTTTTGCAGAGTTAAAGCTGCTGACCTTAGGTGAACCTCATCATTGTTAAATCACCAATCCATATTATGGCATTCTCCTGTTCTATTTTCTCTTTTAAGGTGAGTTATTCACCGAACATATTTTCACCTGAATATCTAATCCATAATCTACACAGTTAAGTATTCACACTTCTTCAAACCCTGGAGCTGATGGCTTTTACCATTCACACTTTTTTTCCCTTATGTACCCATTTCATTGGTAAAAGACAACCCCCTAAATGTGGTATTTTTCAAAACTGTCTGAATTATAGTGATTTCTGCTAAAACAATTTCTGGGACATACGAACTGTATGGTCCTGTGGCATCAGTAATGAGCCATCTTTATCCCAAAATTCAAAACCAAAAAGTTGGAAATAACCATCAAATGGTTTTCATTGCATCAATTCTTTTAATTCCTGCATCTTTTTTCTTTCCACAGAGGCCTTTCATTTAAAATAATTACCCCTCTATGTGAGGGAGCAGTACATCTCCCTGGAAGTTGACATTGGCTCCAAAAATAAGCAGCTTGAAACTCTCTGGGTCAAGCTTCAGGGTGGGGGTGAGAAAGACCTAACTGTAGATGTTTAATACAGGCCACTAAACCAGGAGGAGGAGCTTTATCTAGAGTTCTCTTGAGAACTGACAGAGGCTTTGCATGCAATGGACTTGATTGTCGTGGGCGACTTCAGTTACCCAGACATAGAGTGGGAGGAACACTAGGCTAGGTTGGATCAGTCATGTAGCTTCTTACCTGTAACTGAGGAGCTTTTTCTGACCCAGAAAATGCAAGGGACAACCAGAGGTACCTCTCTCCTAGGCTTGGTCTTGGCCAAAGGAGATGATCTGGTATGTGGCTTGAACATTGAGGGTAGCCTGGGCGACAGTGACCATGAGCTCATCAAGTTCACCATCCGCCATAAAGTTGACAAATCAACTAGCAGGATTAAAGTCCTGGACTTTAAGAAATCTGACTTCAACAGGGTCAGGGCATTAGTAGGAGAGGCGAGGCAGGAACAGGGATAGAAGGAGAATGAGGTGCATGAAGAGTGGTTGTTCCTTAAGGACACAATCCTCAAAGCACAAAAGAAAACTGTTCCAGGTAGCAGGAACTCTGGCAAGCCCTCCTGGCTCAGTAGGGATATTGTGGTCCTCTTGAAAAATAAAAAAGTGGTGTACACACCATGGAAGCTAAGGACAGTCTTCAAGGAGGACTATACAATAATGTTCCGCACTTGTAGGGAAATGATTAGGAAAGCTAAGGTGGCAACTGAGTTTAATTTAGCCAAGGGAGTCAAGGACAATAACAAGTTCTTCTTTAGGTCTGTAGGGAGCAGAAAGAAAACAAATGGAAGCCTGGGGCCCCTGCTTAACATCTTGGGGCAGCTGGTAACAGACAGTGAGGAAAAAACTGAACTCCTGAATGTCCACTTTGCTTTGGTATTTCACCGAACCAAGGGGAAATACAAGTGAGATAAAGATCACAGGGGGAATGGTGGGAATGATAGCCTTCCCACTCTGGATGCTGAGCTGGTGCAAAGACAGCTAGAAAAGGTAGACATTTATAAATCAGCAAGACCAAATGAACTTCACCTGATAGTGCTGAAGGAGCTGGCTGAGGTCATTGCAGAACCCCTGGCAAAACTCCTTCAGAAATCTTGGCACACAGGGGAGATCCCTGAGGATTGATAGAGGGCCAACATTGTGCCCATCTTTAAGAAAAGGAAGAGGGAGGCAACTATAGGCCAATCAACCTAGCTTGTATCTCAAGGAAAATCCTGGAAAAACTCATTAAAGAATCTATGTGTGATACGCTTGTTGAGGGTAAGATTCTGAATGACAGCCAGCATGGCTTCATCGCGGGTAGGTCTTGTCTTACCAATCTCATTTCCTTCTACGAACAGGCCTCTTGACACCTGGACATGGGAGAGAAGGTTGAAATTATATACCTAGACTTCCAAAAGACTTTTGATCTAGTATTCCATGATTTCCTCATGGAAAAATTGGAAGACTGTGGGCTTAAGTGCTTAATAGTTCAGTGGGTGGAAAACTGGCTGCATGGTAGGACCCAAAGAGTTCTCATGAACGGATCTGTGTCATCCTGGCAAGAAGGGCCCAGTGGTGTCCCTCAGGGGTCTGTGTTTGGACCGGTGCTTTTCAACATCTTTATCAATGATTTGGATGTGGAGGGTGAAAAGCTTACAGGCCAAGTTTGCGGATGACATCAAATTATGGGGGAGCATGGAAATGCCGGAAGTTAGGTTGCACATACAGGCAGACTTGGACAATGTGGAGAGTTGGGCGGACTGGAACCAGATGAACTTCAACACTCAGAAATGTAAGGTGCACCATCTAGGGACAAACAATCCCCAACATACCTACAGGCTCGGTGGTGACAATTTGATTTGCACCACAACCAAAAGGGACCTAGGGTAGTGATTGACCATTGCATGAACATGAGCTGGCAGTGTGATACTGTGGCCAGCAGGGAAACAACATGCTGGGATGCATTAACCATTGCACCTCATGCAAACTAAGGAAGTGATACTCTCACTGTACTCCACACTGGTGAGACTGCAGCTGAAGTACTGCATCCAGTTCTGGGCACTGCATGTCAACAGGGATGTGGAAAAAGGTAAGAGGGTCCAGAGAAGAGCCACCTGTATGATCAGGGACTTGCAAGACAAGCCACACGAGGAGAGGCTGAGGGAATTGGGCTTCTTCAGCCTATAGAAGACAAGGCTGAGAGGAGACTTGGTAGCAGCTTACTGCTACAATCAAGGGAGTACATCAAGAACTTGGCGAATACCTGTTCACCAGGATACTCCTGGGGAAGTCCAGGAGCACTGGATAAAATCTCCTGGAAGGTCGCTTCAGGCTCAATTCCAGGAAAAACTCGTTCACAGTCAGGGCGTCCAGACTGTGCAATAAGCTCCCTCCAGAAGCGGTGCAGTCACCTACCCTGGAAATCTTCAAAAGGAGATTGGACAGTCACCTCACTGGGGTAACTTGACCCCAGTTGTCTTTTCCTGCCTAGTGCAGGGGGACTGGACCCAATGATCTACAAGGTCCCTTCCAGCCCCTAACGATCTATGAATCTACACAAATAATAACTGTTTTTTAACTAAGAAGGCAATTAAGCACTGGAGAAAATTAGCAAGGGTTAGGTAGAGTTGTCATCATTTGATATTTTTGTTTTAAATTGAGTGGATGTCTCGTTTTAAAAGGTATGCACTATGCCAACCACAAGATATGGGCTTCATGCAGAATTTACCAAATGAAATTTAACAGCCTATCTAAAGGAGATTATTAGACTAAATGATCCCCTTTGGTAATGAAATCCCAAATCCATGAATAAATTGCAGTCCCCTGTCATCCTCTATCTGGTCACATCCAGCCTGCCCTCTGCACTACACAGTAGTGGATCTGTTCTTTGCCTTCTATAGATATTTTAGAATTCCTTTGCCCTTTTCACAGGTTCATAGAAAATACCCCAAGAGGTCATTTAATTCATCTTCTGTCCTCAAGGAAGTATCATCCTTGACAGATTCAAGACTTCTCTTACTAAACTGAAGGTACCCCTCAAAAAATTCCAGTTCTTAGTTTTCACTGATTTTTTGACTACAGAAAAAATTATAGAGCACTTCTACTGTTGCAAATAACTCAGAAGTTCCATAACAGATCAGAATGGTTTTAACACTAAGAATTGTTATTTGAAATCTCCGGGTTTATCTTGTGAATCGTATTTATACACCAAGCGTGTTAACATTGAGCGGCACCTCACAGTACACTTGAAAGTTTCTCAAGGTACTCTAGGATGCCATGGCACCTTGATTGAGAATCACTAGTATAACCTGTTTCTAAAAACCTCCAGTGATGTAGATGTTATAGCCTTTCTATTTCAGACCTTAACTCTCCTTTCACTTAGAGTTTCCCACTATATAACCTAAATCTCCTAAACTACAATTTAAACCTACTACTCCTGGTCTTGTCCCCAGTGGATGTGGAGAGCAGTTTTTAACTTCCCTCTTTGTGGTAACCTTTTCAGATTTGAAGACTGATACCATATCTTCCCAACAGTCATCTCTTGTTGGGACTAAACAAACCCAATTCTTTTAATTCTTCCTGACAAATCAAAAATGAAAGAATTGGGTTTGTTTTTACACAAATGTACATACAAAGAATGTCAGAGAACTCAGTCATAATGCTCAGTGAAGCCTTAAACAAATGTTCAGAATGCCAAATAGTAGATTACACATGGAAACTTGCAATCCCAAATACGAAACTAACTGATAAAACACATAAAATTATAATTTCTGAACCAGAAGGAAAGAGGACTCTACTGCATGTAGCAATTGTTTTCCATTTTACATGTATAAAATCCTTATTATTGACTGTTGTAAGTAGCTCAGTAGCAAGACAATGTGTTAAATGTATAAATGAATAGCAAGTGTTATGCTGGAGATTATGGGAAATCTCTCTTACAGAATAAGGTAGCTGAGATAATGGGAAGTCACCACCCAAAATATGGGGCACATCCCCAGCTAGTCAGAAAACTGAGCTGGGTGGCGATAGATTTCAGTAGGGGGACAAAAAATAAGTATGTGAGGCTGATTATTCTTTTGGAGGAGTTGAGTGTGATGGTACCCAAAAGCTGGACAGTGCAGGAGCAGCTATTATTATACAAACCTTACAATAACTCGTTAGGTAGACATTATTATAATCCCTGATGTAGGAAATGAGTTTACAAAATCCATCAGAAAAATTGCAGAAGCAGACTGAAAACGCTGAAAAAAGCCAAGGAGAGCAAGAGAATGACTTGCAGTATGACCCAAAGAGAAAAATGAAATAGGTGACTTTGATGGCAAAGTTGTGCCTGAAGAAAGAGACTTGGAATATTGAGCAAAGAACATTTCTCCAACTGCCTGATTCCTTCTATATTCAGGAAAACCATTTGCAACTTCCAGTGAAAACAGCCTTCAAGACCCTGAATATTAGCTAATCACTCAGGTCAAAAGGGATGACCCATGAGATTGTCCCTGCCATGAAACGTTTATATCCTAGCTAGACAAAAAGACAAAGATGAAGAACTGAGAAACCAAGGGATGAAATGGCTTGCCCCAGGTCATGAAGGAAGTCAGCTCCAAAATGAGCCTACATCTCCTCTGACCTATATAAAGCCTTATTCATCAGGCATTCATTCCTTCTGTAGTCGGAGACAGAGCTAATATTGCAGGCACTGAGAACATACAAGTAATAAAATGTCTTTGGTGAACATAGCAAAAAGAATTTTGCCTACTAAGTCTCAGCAAAAAGGGTTTTCAAATCAGACTTCATCTTGGAACTAGAAAAATGAAGAAATTAATATGTATTGATTATATGTCCAAAGTAGAAATGGAGAGTGGGCAAAAAAGCACTTTATTACTGGAACTAATGCTGACCCATAGGATACAAATCAAGAAAAATAAGTAGATGTATATTTTATATTGTAATTGATCAACAGATTAATCCACTAATTCTATAAGAATCTTTTCCATCTTCATCAGTTCATAACAACGATCTTGTTTCTCATGGGCTCAAATTGTGTGGAATTACTTTATAGCTGATTCCAGAATTACATGCTTATCAGCTACTAGGAGACTGGGTGATCTGCAGATGAAGATGTGCTGTGGTGGTTGGTCTTGGATCCTTTGTACTCATGTAATTGTCACTGGGTGTGCCTACACATGCAAATGCTCTGGGGTGGGTTTACTCTAGAGTTTACTGTAGTCTTTTTTGTCTTTTCTGTAATTTACTCTAAAGTAATTTGGATTTCCTTTTATGTAATTTAATCTAGAGAAATGTGGTACCTGGATTTCCAGGTACCAAATTTTGAGTCTGCAGCCTGCATCCTGCAACATCTTAAACTGCTTTGAGATCAGCAAGAAGCACATGCGGGCTCATCTGGACATGCTCACTGAGCACATCTACGTGTGCATTAATGCACCTTTTCTAATGTGCATTGAATTTATTACTTCCAATATGAGGTACTAAATCAATGCACATTAGGCTGCACTAATGCACAGTACTGCATTTGCATACTTTTTTTAGTGACACTTAATGCACAGTCCACTATGTTATTGAGCACTAGCATAATGTCATAGTTGTTTTGTGTGAGACACTTTAATTCCCAGTAAAATAGTCTACTGGGCATTCACGTGTAGATGGGCCCCCTGAAGTCTACAGCTTTGTACATGAAAATACTGCAGGGTATCATATATCTGCCTATTTTTAGGTAACCAAGTTTGAATTTTTTTAAGCCTGTCTTTCATTTCACTCTAGAATATTTTGAACACGCTGAAGTCAACTA
>NW_017729030.1:57665044-57665812 GCF_001723915.1 Gavialis gangeticus
AGAATCTGCCTAGAGAGAGGGCCCTAGGAGCCAGGCAGACACTCACAGGTGCAGGTTACTATGGCAGCAGGCTAAGGATGGAATTAGCCTGCACCTGCATCTGGTCAGCTGACTGGAAGAATGCAGGGTCCTGGTCCCATATAAGCCCCAGGGCTGGAACTGGATTCAGTTAGGGCCCTGGAAGCTGCCAGGGAGAGTGGAGTTTGGGCAGAAAAGCTCCACGGCGATACCTGAGTGCCTTTGCTACTGCTGGTGAGAATAATGAAGTTTAGGAACTCCTAAAGTATCCAGAGCTAGGAGGCGCACATTGTTGAGGGAGAAACTGGCCCTCTTAAAGGGACAGAGTGTGACCTCCAGTGTTATGGTTCCTTTTATGTTATAGCCCAGGGGCTCATATTTATGTTGTTGCTTTTAATCCGGTGGACCAAGCTGAGACTATTGGGGAGGAGGAGGCCTCATTGGGGCACACTACTGCACAGAATCCCAGCACCAGAGGGTGTAGCAACAGGGGGTGAACAAAGCCCAGTGCCAGTGAGGGCACGCAGACAGGGCTGCGGAGAGCCCAGCACTAGTGAGGGTGCGCAGACACATGCCAAGGGCCCAGTGATGATAGGAGGCTGAATTAGATCAAGCCCTCAGAGGGACAATGTTTAAATACCATCTGCAAGGCATGATAAAGGGTTGGTTTTGGAGTCACACATCTAGCCCATAAGGCTTGGGGTGTCCTGCAAGGCACTTACTTAGAGAGGGACCCAGCAAGGGGTCCTA
>NW_017729030.1:57670812-57675552 GCF_001723915.1 Gavialis gangeticus
AGGGTGCGCAGACACATGCCAAGGGCCCAGTGATGATAGGAGGCTGAATTAGATCAAGCCCTCAGAGGGACAATGTTTAAATACCATCTGCAAGGCATGATAAAGGGTTGGTTTTGGAGTCACACATCTAGCCCATAAGGCTTGGGGTGTACTGCAAGGCACTTACTTAGAGAGGGACCCAGCAGGGGGTCCTAGAACCTACACAGTTTAGTGGGGGCCCATCAGAACCATGACTGCAGCACCTTGAGAGCAGCCTTCCTATCTACCATCTATTATGTTAACCATCAAGATGTGGCAGATGAGAATAGAAGACGCTCGTGGGGCAAAGCTAGCGAGGTCACAGGGCCCTAGGAACATCACGGCCATCCATAGGTACCCCACCCCATGAAAGTATAGATTAAAATAGGAGAGTCTGTTCAGCAGTTGGAGCAAGGCCTGAACATGAATACTTCAATGTTTTATTCTAGGCCTTGTTACTGATTTACTAGCTACATAACTGTAAGTGATAGGTTCTGTAAGCTCAGCTCCCGTACCTGTCAAGGGGTTGTAATAAAGCCGACCTCACAAGGTATTGTACAGTTTGCATAACAACATTAACTCCTGCACAGCACAGGTTTCAGGTGTATCACAAGGTGCAAAGTGATGAACAATGCAAAGAATACAATGGACTTGATCTTACATTATTGAGAGCTATGGCTTAGTGGCCACGTCTACATGAGATGCTGGCTACACAGTAGCCCAAGACTACTGTGCAGTAGCGTCATGTGGCAGAACGCACGGCGTGATGCTACTGTGAAATAGTCTCGAGGATACTGCACAACAGCATCATGAAAAAGTTGTTTGTCAGTGCTACTGAGCAGTTACTTGGGTTAGTACACAGTCATTTAGTACTTATAAACAAGTACCCAGGTTACTGTACAGGCATTTAGTATTTGTTTATACAAGTTCTAAATTACTGTGCAGTAATGACTGCACAGTCAGTGTCTTGTGTAGATACAGCCAGTAGCCAGCAAATTATCCTTGTATATGATTAGCATCAAAGACTGATAGATATATGTAACATAACTGTCATATCACCGCGGCTTTGTCAATGCCATCTTATATATGGCTATTTACAACCCACATAACATTCCTTTCTTCTTGTGCATGCTAAAATGGCATATTAGAAATTATGCCTGTGAACTTCTACACCATACTTTCAACCATTGCTTCTAGTACTGGAAAACTCAAACATTCCCCATATTCACAATGTATAAAGTATACATAAGTCTAGTTATTCCAGAACATAATGCTCCTGGGTGGCTGCTATACCAAGACCTGGTCAACTACATATGATCTTAGTCGAAAGGCTAACAAGTGTAAATGTCTGGAATTTACAGTGATTTCAACAGGAACTGCCACAGCAAAATTCAGTCAAAGGCAGAATGACATTCACAACACACAATTTTAACTAGGACCTATGCAGTTCTGAATACTTAACATTAGTGTATAGATCTATATAAAACTAGGAACATTTTTAAAGTACAACTTACATTTATTGCTTAAAAAGTATTGACAAAGAAAAGGCTAGTTATCAAGTGCCAACAATAATAAATGCAAAGAATTATTATATAATTTTTCCCTGGCACTATAGCAATGATTTAAAGTAGCAACACATGACATTTAGAAAGATGTATTTTAGGGTTATTATGTTTAAAAACAAAATATAAATGTATGTTTCTTCAGTACATCAGTGTTTGGAGAGACAAATGTTTTACTGAACTTAATAAGTAAAAGTGGGTTTAAATTAAGAGTACTTGACACATTGTGCATTTCATGACCCAGGACATTTCTTTTTGAGGCGAGGTAATCTCATCTCTAAGCTTTATTACATTTCAGAATAAATCAAGTTTGTTTAATCTGTATTTAGCATTTCCACTTCATGCATCTTTTTTTTTTTCTAAACAAAGATAAAATGCCATGTACAAGGAACTAATGGTGTAGAAATAGCTCTCCCATTAATCACCCTGCTACCAAAATGGTGCCAAACAATTTATCTTGGCTGTGTTACTTTCAACAAGGAAGGGAGAGATAAATAAACAGCCACGAAATATGGAAGTGCTTAGCTACTGTAGAATAATTTCCAGTGTTGGTGAGAAGGAAATATGAAAGAGCCCATTAAGCACATGCTCACACTAATTTATTTACATTTAAAGAACTAGGCGACCATTTGCTGTAACTAAATGCAAGATAATTAACAGTGGAAATTACCAATTAGAATCTATACATTAACAATAATTACCCTTAAAAATACTGTAATGCTGAATGTGCCAATATTAACAATCCATTTTATTTTGCAAGCACCAACTATTTCAAAATCACTACACAGGATCTTTAGACTATGCTAAGGTTCATTGACTTTTTATGAAAGGACAAAGCATGTTGAATGTCCCCTTGAATGAAATGGCCAGTATCAGGCATTGCATATTAAATAGTTTTCCTGGCAAAGACTTTACTTTTTTTAACCCTTTAAAACTAGTTGATATGGTAGATTGGGGCTCAAAAGAGCTGGCTTCTATACTTCTCTCTGTCCCTGTCCAGTTGTGTGACTCTGAGGAAGCCATTTCTCTTCCCTGTGGCTCTCATTCCCTTCTCATCTGTTTTTTGTCTTTTCTGTTAAGATATTTTTTTAATCAGGGATTGTGTCTATATAGTCTTTATAGTTTATGTACTCATGTCTCTATAATCCCTAACATGGATTACCTTCAAGAAAAGTAACAGGAGGTTACATTTTTCTGTGCCTTCAGAAGACCTAAGGATCCAACGTTTCCCATTGCATGATGGGTTAGGTCCAAACCATGCTTGATTGTCTTTAGTACTTCATATAAGGAGAAGTCAAAAGCACATAAATGGCACTTGCAGGAAACACTATATTGGAAGGTATTGGGAATATCAATGAGTTTAAGAAAATAATACAAAGGTATCTAGAGTAACTAGAAATATGAAGAGGTGACAAAACATGAGATTCTTCTTGGAGAGAAGAATCCTATATAAGAAAATTGTCTGAAGTTTTTCCTCTGAATGATAAGTATCAATAATAATTGGACAAAATATGTCATTGGAATAGAAAATTCTGGATGAAAATACAGGATTAAATTTTGAAGAAACTCTCCTCTGTTTGTCATCCAGCTAGATGAAAAATGTAGCATGAGTGGGACAGCAAAGAACTAGTGATAAAGACCCTGTGGTGAAACCAGGCAGAATGAACTATTAACTTCCAAACTGTGTGTTTGCAAATGAACCCACACAATTTTATAGTGTACTGCAAAACACCGATGGAAATGAAGAGGATATAAAAGTTCTTCCCATTTCATGATCTGGTATAAAGACTAGCAAAAAATGCTACAATCCCTGTGCTCAAAACAGCACATGCATGGTTCATTCTAAGGCATGGACAGATTGTCACCATCCTGTTGAAATTTACTTTAATTTACTTTAGTACACCAGTGTAAATTACACTGCTAGTCTATGCTCCTTTGAGCTAGAGTTTCTGTAGCCAACAGCAGGTGGGGAAGTGAGGTGACTAGGTTCCCATGTGGCTTCTTTGAACTCCCCATCCTGAATGACTAGAAACTCATTCACATTTGACTTGAATGAAGTTAGCCCTCAATGTAAGTCAGAGATCAGGGTTCAATTTCATACTCTTGGTGCTGTCATATGATGCTTTTCCACCATTCCCCATCACTGGGAAACCACAGAAGAAATACAGACCCCATTGTACTGGGGATAACTCAAAGAATAATCCTTCCAAAGATCTCACAGTTTAAATAAACAAGGGAAATAATATTTTCCTCATGACATAGATGAGAAGCAGACAACAGGGAATACTGATGACTCATCCATTGTAACAGAAGATTTATAGAAAGACTAGGCAAGGATTTCAGGGTTCCTAAATCCCAGCTCAGTGTCTTAAGTGTAAACACTTTCTTCCACCTTTTTTTCCCCAAACAAGTGTCCTACAAGGAAACATGGTGTTAAATAAACATACTCTCCTACAGTGAGACCAGAAATGAAAGGGCCTCAAATGATAGCTCCATTTTTACATTAATGTAGTCATGTGTAACTTCCATTTGTGCTAAAGAACATTATGCATACCCACTGAGAAAAGAACCTACCCCCATACATATAATGAAAGAACAAATGTTCTGAATGGATGGCAGCCCTAAATGCTGTAGCTAATAGAGTATAGTGTATAACTGACAAGTAAGATAATTTTCCTGCAGCAGTGGAAGCACATTTCTATTATCAGCAAGTAAAAGCAAGTGGATGTATCATCTCTTACAAATTTCTATTTACAGGGTTTATAATACCTTGATTCCCCATAGTGCTGTCAAGGAAAGTTCTTCTAATTAATTTCTCTTAGTAGCCCAACATGTCATCACTTACAGTAGTATTTAGCCTGACAAGGTATCAAGGCTTGAGAATATTTTAGGGTCTCTCTACCTTAGTAAAAAACATGTTTTGCCTGCAAATATCTGCAGTATAAAAGTAGTCATAATGCCATGGATCCAAATGAACAAGATGACACATGTCAAGTTTGCACACCACACTAGGAATGTTAAAAACAAGGGAAGCTGCATATACTGAAGGAGTGATAAGGCACTTAGGAAAGCAAATACTAGCAAGATTGTTTTTTATAAATTTAGTAGCAACACAGAAATGCCTTGAAGCTGCAGCAGAGATCAGTATACCGTGCATTCT
>NW_017729030.1:57680552-57688306 GCF_001723915.1 Gavialis gangeticus
TTCTCTTAGTAGCCCAACATGTCATCACTTACAGTAGTATTTAGCCTGACAAGGTATCAAGGCTTGAGAATATTTTAGGGTCTCTCTACCTTAGTAAAAAACATGTTTTGCCTGCAAATATCTGCAGTATAAAAGTAGTCATAATGCCATGGATCCAAATGAACAAGATGACACATGTCAAGTTTGCACACCACACTAGGAATGTTAAAAACAAGGGAAGCTGCATATACTGAAGGAGTGATAAGGCACTTAGGAAAGCAAATACTAGCAAGATTGTTTTTTATAAATTTAGTAGCAACACAGAAATGCCTTGAAGCTGCAGCAGAGATCAGTATACCGTGCATTTTATAAAGACTTTCTAGTATAAAGATACAATTTATATAAAATCTGGGTGCAATGTGGTCAGACCAATGCTTATGTGCCCAGCCAGTCCTAACTGAGCAATAAGGGCAATCAGTTCCCTGGGGTTGCAGGAAAAGGCCCCCATCCACTCCAGCCTTTAAAAGCAAGCCCAGATAGCAGTAGGCATTCTAGGCAAAGATTCTGGTGCTTGTTCATGGCTCCTTCACAGGTTATTGATTCCTTGCTTCCTGAAAACTCTGCTCTAGACTCCTGGCTTATCTTGAACTCTGATTTAGATGACTGGCTTACCTTGACTTTGGATTTGATCCCTGGCTTGCCTTCACTTTGGACTTGATTCCTGGTTTACTCTGAGATTCAGCTTAGACTCCTGGTTTACTTGAACTGCAAACTTGATGCCTGGTTCCATCACTCTTGGCTTAGCATGAACCTCAGTTTTGATTCCTGGCCTGCCATGACACCAGCTTTTTGACTTTGTTCTATTAGGTGACTTTGTTTCACTATTCGTGCCACAGTCCCTAACACTGGGAAGGTGAAATGAAAGCACGGAGGCACTAACATATTTGCCATAAAGAAAAAAAACATTGTGGAGCTTGGGTGTGATCCCACCATGAACAAGCTTGCCATACAGAATCAGAACCACAGTGAATTTTCAATGAATTGTTTTAATCTCATTTAACACAAGGTCTTTTTTACAGAGTTATTCAATGGGAATTGTTCTGCTATAAATTTTCCCATTTCATTTTCACAGAGCATTGAGCTGTTCTTGGAGTATGAGCAAAGCATAATAAGTGCCTGCTTTGCCTTCTCTGTTCCACTCATCTTTCTTTATAACTTAATCCTCTGCCTTTTTTATTTGTTGCTTCTGCAAGGTGCACAGTCCTACACTTCCCAATATCTACAGTCTCCTTTCTGTGCCCTGTAATCATTTTTGTCACCCATCTCTGAACCTCCTTTATTCGCTCACAAACAAACTCATAAAAGCATTTGTCAATGAATTTAATGCTCTAGTTAGCAAGGAAGAAGGGTGTTATCTAACAAGTACTATAAATACTTTTTGTTCAACAGGAAATTGACTTCACAGACCCTTAAGTAAGAGATAAAATACATGGAATAATTTTGGATATTTTAAACTGAATCAAATGGAAGAGCATGATATTCATGCCTGAGAGCTGTTCTAAGAGGACTCTTTAAAATAGTTACGCCTGTATATATGAAAATAGTTACTAGTAAGTGTGTCATCGATGACTCAAAGAATCTATAGACAGTTTTGAATATTTGTTGGGACATTTGATGAAGTTATTGTTTTTATGCACAGCAAATTTTTTTTTGGACTTAATATGCAACTTCATACTTCACATACAATTTTAAGTGGCATAGGAAAGGAAGCTAGTGCATGATTTTCAAAACTATTTAGAAACCATCGCATGCAGCTGGGGATCAAAACTGCGTATGGAGGTTTAGGGTTTAATATCAGAATCAATGACCTACTGCCCACCTAGGGTTAGAGCAGCCCTGAGAAATCTTGTCCTTGGGCTGGGGCTGCAGATAGGGCAGAGGCTCAGGAAACTTTCCCAGCTTATTAACCAGGATGACATGCTTTGCTCAGCACACACTCAGTAAAGAAGGACATCTGGCCTTCTGCTTCCTTTTCATGACTGGGTGATCTCTCTATATCTATAGAACAATCAGACTAGCAGGCAGAGTTTCTAGCTAGCTTCTTTCAAAGTCCTGAAGGAATTTAAATGTACAGTTCTCAGTGCAAGTCTTTATGCAGGTTTTGGGAGGACCCCCCCATCTTAATTTAAACTGTTCCTTGTGGTGTAAGAGCACAACATTATTTAAAGTAATTAGGTACTAGATGCTAGTTTTTTGTTTTGCTTGTTTAAATAAAATAAGATGGAAAGCTACGTTCTTTAACTACTGAAGCCGCTCACAAAATATATGGGACATTCATCTCTAGATTTTGCAGACCTACATACATTTAAAGAAATATATATATATATATATATATATATAAAACGCTGCTTTCTAGCTGAAATGATCCTATGTATTTTATACTGAACAAATCAAATAAAAATATATTAAATTGTCAAGGAAAATAATGGGAACAGAGAGCTTAATGGCTCACTTAATGGTAGCTGATGCTAGTCAAAAGAACATAACAGGTAGCTGAAGGTCAAACATGGAAGTGACAGCAATTTGGTGAACTGCCTTAATCATTCTGACAAATGGACAAACTACAATTAATTACCCAGCTCACCGCTCAGGCCAAAGATGGAGAAAATAATAAACCTTGTTAAAAACCTTAATAGTCAAATCACCGATGAGGTTGATTAAGAAAGTCCTCCAAGAGGTTGTCAGTATGTGGTGTGCAGAGGACTGGGAACTTTTGCTTTGTTCAGCTAATTGTCAGTAAAAGGCACTCCAGTTTTAAAACCACATTGGTTGTGCTCCTTATTTTTTGTCAATTTGAAAGTGATAAGGTATGACGTTGAATTAATTAATTCCACAGAACAAGGTGCATGACTGTTCATGCTGTCTTCAACCCCTGAATTTGTGAGCATCCCTCTGTTCCCTAAAAAGGAGAGGTGCCTTAAAAATAAATACAGAACATCCTCACATAGTCCAATCCTTAACAGCTCTTGATCCAAAGGCCTCTAAAATTAATGTGGGTTTTTCTCTGACTTCACTGGAACTTGGATAATGTCTTTACCTGGGCAACTCATGTTAGAAGACAGTGTGAAGCAGTGACTAGTGTTTAAAATTGGGATCTGGAGATCAGATATTAATTCTTGGTTCTGGTGGTGTAACCAGGATTTCATCCCTGGGTTCTACTTTTGTCTCTGATACTGTGAGACCTCAGCCCAGTCATTGAATCATAAGGCTGGAAGGCATCTCAAGGGTTACACTTCAGGAGACCTCTCCCCCAAATCTCCTCTAGTCACATAGGGTGTGGCAGTGGTGCCTTGTAGAACTCATGAACCACATGTTATGTGCTCACGGGCTACCAGTTCAACAGCTCTGATCTAATTCTAATCTAGTTCAGTCCCTTGAGTTGAGACACATTTTACTTACCCAAACCACCCCTGACAGATGCTTATTCTTTCTACTCTGGAAAGGTTCCAGAGAAGGACATGCTTCTATTTCCCTAACCAATTTGTTCTAAAATCCAGCTTCTCTTACATTTAGAAAATATTCTATTTCCACTTGAGGTCTAACTAAAATGTGCTTTTCTATAGTTTAAACCCTTTCCCCTCCACCCTACCCTCAGTGGTTATGGAGAACAATTATTCGCCATTCTGTTTATGGCAACTTTTTGGACATTTGGAACTGATATCATATCACCCATTAATCTTCCTTTCTCCTGTCCAAAGGTTCCCAGCTGCTTTAAGCTTTTCTCATTTGTTTTGTCTTTCAAACTCATTATGATTTTTCCTATTCCTTATTATATTCTCTGTAGTTTGTCTACATTCTTCTTAAGATATAGTGCCCCAAACTGGGCCAAAACTGGACACAGCTGCCTATACACATGTAGCAAGGCTGCTCTGATGCACTGTAATTACAGTGCTTTGGAGCAGACTTGATTAACTGAGTGTGCTGGAGTGTGGTTTTTACTGTTCCAGCAGACTCCAGCCAGCCTCATGTGTATCAGTGTCCCTGTGCTGAAAAGTGGTGGTGGGGGCACTTTAACTAAAGCTTGTTTGACAAGGTTTAGTTAAAGTGCCTCTGCCACCATTTTTCAGCATGGGGACACTGATACACATGACACTTCGGGCACTTTAATTAAAGTGGCTCTTGGAACCACTCTAACTAAAGCCCTCTTCTCCTCCCCACTCTTAGAGCATGTGTATAAATGCCCAGTATTCCATCTGAGGTCTAAGTAGTGCCAACTAGTGCCCAGTGCTATTACTCCATACACCTTGGATTTGATACTTCTATTATTACAACCCAAAAATTCTGTTTGCCTTTTTTATTTTTTGCAAGAGGATTTCATTAGACTGGTGTTTAGTTAATAAAACAACAACAGTTTGGCTACCCAGCAGTTCTGCTATTCAGCTAGGTATCCCCACTTTATACTTAGGCATTTGATTTTTCATTCCTACGTGAAATACTGTAAGATTGTCCCTGATTAATTTAATTTTATTGTTCACAGCCCTTCTCTCCATTTTTTACATTCTTTCTGCTAAAGCATTTCCTTTCTCATCCAATTTTGTCATCCTCAAAGTTGGTGACTTTTATATCCAAGTCATTAATAGACATATTAAACAGCACCAGATCTAATCCCTGTGGGACCCCACTCGATATTTTCTCTCAGTTTGTTATTACTTCCTTACTTATTGCTGGTTATATCTGGTATGTCAGGCAATGGTGTCTCCACATTATGGCAGTTGCTTCTAAATAACATTTTTTTCTATCTTACTTTTGAGAATATTATGTGGCACCTTGTTCAATGTTTCACTGAAATCAAGATCTACCATGCCTGCTGAGCACCCTTAAATCCATTGAGTTATCTTCTCAAATAAGGAAAATAGGTTGACTTGGCATGATTTGCCATTAACACATCCATCCTTGCTGCGGTTAGCAATTGTCCTTGTGTCTATAGATGCTTACAAATTGATTATTTTAGAATTTGTTTGAATAACATCCAAGGTACTGATGTTAGTGAAGCCACTTCACCTGTCTGCATGCTGCTATTTCCCCTTCTATCCTAGCCCCATTGTTTGTTTATATCAGTTGTGCTCAACCTTTAATCCATGTGTGCTGGATGAGTGCCATAGGACTGGTTCTCTCATTTGGAGACCTCATAGGTTGGTATGTGGGGTTGGGCCCCACATGGCTGGATTGGGCCTCACACCACCGTGACTCTTCATGCCCAGGTTGGATTCCATACCACCTCAGTCTCAACTTGCAAACCATGTACCAGCCCTGCAGCACTCCAGGCCTGCATGCCCTGACCCACCAGCATCTCCATGGGTTTAGAAATGTGGCAGCAGGGAAGGAGCAATACCCCCACCGCTCCCCCACCACCATTTTTTCAGACACAGGGGGAGTCCAGCAGGCCAGATGACACAGGTCTGTGGGCCAGATGTGGCCCATGGGCCAGGGGTTGAGCATCCTTGGTCTATATTATGAATTCCTTGGGAGAAAGATGATTAGTAGTACATGTTTTTACAACAATTTGTTTGATGAGTTGTGAAGTTGGCGGGGGGTGGTGCTTAGATGTGGGCACTATATTAGTAATGAACTTAACTAATATGTATCTAGAAAATACACCTATTATTTGAACTTGTCCTGGGGTCCCTGAAGATCCCTAGCCACTTTTTTTAGGCCCTTTCTAGAAATTGCTTATTATGGGCTGTGTGCGAGATTAAAAAAAAACAAAAAAAACCAAGCTCCATTTTAGCTTAACCTTCCTCTGATTAAGGTAAATAGGAGCTTTACCTGCATTACCTATTCATGCACGTACATATCCATATACCCACATTCATGCTGATGGCCTCATTTCCTAAACTGTTCAGCAGTATTCATTGTGTTCTATGACAATACAAGGACACAGATGTACAATGTACAACTGGGAAGACACTTACAAACAACAGAGAAACACTGAAATGTAGCCAGTGATTATGTAATACATCATGATTATATGCCACCTTGTTTGTTTATTCATATTTAAAAAAGCCTAATTCATTTTCATTTGATTTCTTTTTTCTACCTTCTTTTTTTGTTCAAGAGACACTCTTGTCAATGACAGAGACTTTAATCCAGGTGCTCAGCCTGCCAGTGAGGTGCTGAGGTTCTTTAGTTTCTATTGGTACTTAATGAGATCTAAGCAGCCTACGCACTATGAAGGATCAAACCCAGAATGCCTTCTGAAAATAGAAATTTCTCCGATGGCATCCAGCAGGGATGATGTGCAATTGGCTAGCACATACACAATTAATTATCCATTAGTCTGAGTGTAGGGCTATTCTTCTTTATTTTCCTCTAATTGCTATGACAGTATTTTGTAATCCAATTAGAGCAGGGAAGAATTATTTTTTTTAAGTTTTCTCTTCTAAAAATATTGCTAATTCTCAACACACATTGTGAATAGCTTTGTTGTATGTTAGGTGAACAGGCAACACTCTTTGGTTTTTATTATTTTAAAATGAGAATGTTATTTCTGCATTATTCATTTTCAGTCCTTTCTACATGAGAAACAGTCTCAGGCTGTGGCAGTGGATTGGGATTCAGGTTTTCAGTTTATGGTTCTGTCACAGAATTATTAGATGGCCGTGGGCAAATAACTTAATCTCTCCATGAATCATACCTTTAACTGTAAAAAGGAGTAATAACATTTCCTTTTTCTCATTCTTTGTCTCTTTGATTGTATGGTAAAGTCTTTTGAGCAGGGATTAGCTTTCACTAGGTGTATAACAATAATGTAACAATGAACCTTGATTTTTGTGGTGGCCTATAGATATTCCTGTAATATAAATAACAACAATAACTACAGCCAAAGAACATTAGAAAAATCCATGCTGCTCATAGGAGGGCTTTTTCAGCTAAATTATTTTTTTCATGTGAATTAAATTAACTCTTTATTATATATTCCTTTATCCCAAATTGTCATGCTGTTCATTGGACATATATCAGTTAAATTTCACCCTTGCTTGTATCCTAGACTCTTTCTCAGAGCTTACATAGTGCTCTTCATTTCTACAGTTAGAGGAAATGAGACACAATCAGTTTGGGGAAGTAGAGTCCAGAGCAGTCCAAAAAGTGTCTGAGCAGTGGCATCAAGAAGGCAGGAACCAGAATCTTGTTGATAGTTATCTACACCCATGCCATGCTAGCCACAATTTTATGGCGTGGTTATTGTTGATACTGGCACAGAAAAATGCCTGAAAGTGCTTTGGAGCAATATTAGTCATGGAGAAGCATAAAAAAGTGTCATAAACTATGCTAATGTATAAATACCTAGCAAATGCCCCTTATTACTGTATTTACATTATGGCAGCACACAAAGGCCTTGCTGTGTTTTGTTTGGTACATGAGATGAAGACCAACAGCCTTGTATTCTAAATGTAGAAGGTATAGGGAGGAATTATTATTGTCACAGCTATATAAATGAGAGATTGAGGTCCAAACAAATAGAAAAATACCCAAAATCAAGCAGGAAACGTATTGGAAACTAGGGATTGAATCCCAATGTCTCTTGCTTACTGTATTTACCATAATATCATTTTGGCTTTTTTAGTAGTTGGTTGAAGTTAAATACCAAGAACAAAATATGACTTTCTGAAGATTCATTTTTCATAGTTTCATAGTTTCATACCAGATAGGGTCAGGAGGGACCTGAACAGATCATCTAGCCTGACCCCCTGCCACAGGCAGGAATGAATGCTGGG
>NW_017729030.1:57688942-57691653 GCF_001723915.1 Gavialis gangeticus
ACTCCTTCTTGGTGATAGCTCCTCCCTTCCACTGGTTGTATGCCCCCCTTTTAGTCCTTGGACATTCCTGAATGCCCTTGATGAGCCAAGGGGGTTTCTGAGCATTCTTACCCCCCTTGCTTCTCTCAGGGACTGTTACCCTTTGGGCCTGGAGGATTGCCCCCTTAAGGTACAACCATCCCTCGTGGACTCCCATCTCCTCTACCTTCTGGGCTCTCAGTGCCTCCCCCACTAGTCTCCTAAGCTCATTGAAGTTGGCCTTTCTGAAATCAAGGGCTTTAGCCTTGGTGTGAGCCCTTGATGCCCTGTGTTGGACAATGAAATCCAGCAGGTGATGATTGCTATTGCCCAGGTGGTCAAGGACCTTCAGTCCCCTCACCAGGTCATCCCCCGTGGCCAGGACTAGGTCCAGCAAGGCGTTACCCTTAGTGGGGCTGTGCACTTCCTGGATATGGTGAAGGTCCTTTAATACAGCCAAGAACTTACACGAGCAGTCAGACCTGGCTGTCTGCTCCTCCCAGCAAATGTCTGGATAGTTTCGGTCACCCATGACAATAACATCCCTTGATGTAACTGCCTCCATAAGCTGACTGGAGAAGTCCTGGTCCAGCTCTTCCCCCTGGTTGGGTGGTCTGTAGTAGACACCCACCGTAAGGTCCCTTTTGCCATGCCCCCCTTGTAGTTTGACCCATAGTGTCTCTGCCCAACCCTCCTCTACCCCGAAGGTAATCCTTGATGATGTGAGGTGCTCTTTAACATAGAGTGCAACCCCCCACCCTTCCTCTCTGTCTTGTCTCTTCTATATAGGGTGTATCTAAATTTTTCTTTAGATGCACATTATTTTTTCCTCTTAGATGTGGAGCAACTTCAAATGAAAATGGGAAGAGAAACAGTATCCTTAAGAGTGCCTAGACAACTGTGTTTGGGACTCTGAAAGTGCTCTATAGCCATGTTATGACAAACATGGACAGCTGCAGACTGCTTTTAAAATGGCCAATCATGTGAAAAATTAACTCTCTGGGGTACTTGAGGAGGGGTGGACCAGAGTTCTCCTCACCTGGTGGGCCTGGCTTGGATCCCCCCAATACGTCAGCCAGTGGGGCTGGGAGGGAGTTACCAGGGGGGCTCTAATCCACCCCTCCCCGCTTCAGCTCAGGCTGGGCAGCTGGCAACTTGCTGCTGATCCCACCTCCCCCTCCCCTGCTAACAGCCCTGGAGCTGGAAGGAGGGAGAGGGGCACCTTGGCAACCTCCTCCAAGGCTGCTGGCATGCCCCTGCCTGCTGGCCTGGAGGGCCAGTTCAGCCAGCCTCAATCCCTTCCCACCTAACAGGCAAATGTCTTTTGGTCAGGGGGTTGCTCTAACTTATGGTGCTTCATATAAAGGGGCCTGAACATCTCTGTGGCTTAAATTACAGCTTTGCAAATACAGTAATTGCCATTTTACTTTGGTGGTAAAATTGGACAACTGAAAAAAAAAGGTCCTGAAACAAGAAAAAAATGTTATTTAGGTGCATGTTATGTTTACTTTATATTTTAGAATTTACATTTCAGTAAATTCAACTCTCAGGATGCATTTAAAAATGAAAACTCAAAATGCTTTATTTTTAAAGTGACAAAATGAAATGTTTCAGGTTTTATTTCCCCCCCCCCCTTGCCTTTTATTTTTTTTGGAACAAACCATTCACAAATTCAGATACTCACATTCAGCTCAGTTGACCCAAATGTGAATTTTTGGCAAATAAACTATTAAGAGAAAAAAATGGCTCCATATGTCCTCTAAATATTTTAATTTGCTTTTGTAAGATCTTATTACGTTTCTTTATTGATGATTTAATGAATGAAGCAGTATTCTTAGTTTAGTTCTTGACTGTGTTCTTGGTATTAAAGAGTATAAACAGAAAGTAAGTAAATGAAATATAATAATTGAAAGCACAAAAACATGCTTTCAGAAACATACAAAACATTATTATAACTACAAGTTAAATGTGCTTCTGAAGATATACTCCAGTACTGTTAGAGTAATGACTGCCACTGGAAATGTAATGACTACACACTGAGTAATTAACATATTATATGAATTACTAATACGTTAAGGACACATGTTTATTTTAGCTCACTGGGTACCATCAAATAAAATAAAGTATTCTATAATTTACTCAGTATGGGGTTCTTATTTCCTGCAGTTTTGTTATAACTTAAGATATGAGAATGCAAAATCACTCATACAGTTTAACATTTCAGTTAAATCATTAGAGTTAAACTCAAATTCACAACAACTTTGCTTATGACTCAACTGTAGAAAATAACTAAAAACTAGTGACCCCTTGCCACCCAACCAGCTTGTTGAAGACAGAAACCATACGGGTTAGTAGAATCTGATACTATAGTTCCTTTTATATCAAGTTGTTACTATGGGGTTGGTTAAACATTAGAACAAGCCACCCAGTGTGTCTGTGAAAGCTCAATTCTTGGAAGATTTTAAGACCAGGTTAAATAAGCACTGTCTAAAAATGGTGTAGACAGAAATAATCCTGCTTTAAGCAGGGTGCTGGACTGGAGGATTTCCTGAGCTTCCTTCCAATCCTACTTTTCTGTGATTTTGATTCTAGGTCTGGTTCAGTCTTAGTCAATCAGACAAGTCAATAGTCCCATGATTTATGTCTTTGGCACTCTTTTGACACAAGCATAGCATACTTTTATAATCCACCAG
>NW_017729030.1:57696653-57699421 GCF_001723915.1 Gavialis gangeticus
GATTTCCTGAGCTTCCTTCCAATCCTACTTTTCTGTGATTTTGATTCTAGGTCTGGTTCAGTCTTAGTCAATCAGACAAGTCAATAGTCCCATGATTTATGTCTTTGGCACTCTTTTGACACAAGCATAGCATACTTTTATAATCCACGAGAAAAGAAGGCTGGTATCTTCTCTCTGCTTCTAACATATGGTTATTAGAGAATTTTCTATTCAAGGCTGTCATCCTTTAAGTTAACCAGGAGAAACAAATGCATTTCAGGTGGAAGGTCAGATAAAGTTGGGTAGACAAAGTTGAAGTTGAATTAATTTTCATCAACATTTTGCAGAGAAAAATTTGACTTCTGCCAAAAAAAATGAGATTTTTCTTTTCTTTTTCTTTTTCTTTTTTTCTTTTTTCCTTTTTTTTTTGGTGAATGCTACTATGATTCTTTATGGGAATTATAGTTCATCTACCTTAAAACATTCTTCTTGATGGATTGGGCTTTCTGGCTGTACACTTTTCCCCATGTATCATCAAGAGCAACCCTCTCTTTGAGCTGCCACATTACATCATGAGATTCCCAAGGCAGTTACCAAAACATGAAACAGCTTCCAAAAAGGACTGCTACAGCAGTTCCAGCTTGAAGTATTTAGTGTTTCAAACAAAAAAGTTCTGGTTTCCAGTGCTGATAGGTTCCAAACCTGTTGTTGGCCCTGTGGAGAAATCCCCCCCTGTCTCTGCTGTCAGGCGGCAGCCCAACCCTGCCTTCCTGTGTTATCACTGCCTGAGTGACTGGCTGGGCTATAAAAGTTCCAATGGGAGGGGGAACCTGGTCCTTTATTTCTCATGTTCCTGCCACTGCAGGTCATGTGATTAGTCATTTCACCTGGTCAGGCTGATGTCATTTGGGAGCAAGTGCTGGTCAGCAGCCAATGGGGCTGCTCCTGCTTGGAACTTAGTGATGAGGTCACAACAGGTGTATACAGTCCCTCCATGAGGAAGAGGGACAGACATGTTTTGGAACACAGCCAACGAGCCACGCAGCCTCCAGAGAAAGAGGTTGGTCAGATTCTGGATATGTATGTAAGTAACTCACTTAGATTTTAGCTGATAACTTAGGATGATGTGATCTAGAAACATATCAAAAGGCTACCAAGCCACTTCTGTTTGCTGAAGGTTTTTTTCTTTTGATACTTCTCTGAACTGTATCCCTCCCCATGCCTACCCTCTCCAATCAATAAAGCTATCTGTTATAGCAAGGCTTGCTGTACCTGCTTGAGAAGGATTAGGTAAGACTTTTAGCTCCCTTCCTCAGCTGACTAAGGGAGGCTACTGTTAATGGTTCAGGCTATAAGAAGCACCCAGATACATCCTGCTGGGGGCAAAACATCCCCAAGGACAAGGTGTGTACACCCAGGGCTGTAGAGAGCCCTTACAAAGATCAGACCCCAGGTGGTGGCACTAGTTACCCCAGGCTTGCAGGTGTGCTCCAGAAAGGGGCCTGGCTGGATTTAGGCACCCCAGGGGAGACATCTGAAATGTGGTTTTGGTCAGGCTCAGTGAGGTGGGTGGCTCAGTGCAGGAGTGCCTCCTATCAGCCACCACAGCCCCAAATGTAGTTTCTTACAAAAAATGATATAAAACCACAGGACTCTTCCAAATTTTTGCTAGCTGAATCTGACTCTGTTCACACTAGTTAAGGCAGGGCCTAGCATATTAAATGAGTCCAAAAATCAAGCAGCTCTGCTCCAAAAAGCTGCATAGTTTAGCAAATGAGCATTGTAATTTGTTAGTGTTTACATTTGTTAGTGCATTTCCTCAGATTAGATACAAAATTTTATGAGCTACAGAACTGAAGAGGCATGGCCTTACAGTTAAGCCCCAAAATTAGGTGTCAGGAGATTTTGTTTCAATTCCTCTACATAAGAAATCACTTCATAGACATAGGGATGGAAGGGAACTCAGAAGATCAATAAGTCCAGCCCCCTGCCCCAGGGGCAGGGGTCACAGGATCCCACAGCAAGATAAACATCCACATTTCTTTTGAAGGTGTTCAGAATAGCACCTCTGACAGCAGACTATTCCAGACCTTGGGGGCTTGGACAGTAAAGAAGTTCTTCCTTATGTCCAGCCTGAAATGGTCATGGACGAGTTTGTGACTGTTTGACCTTGTCATCCCTTGGGGCGCTCTGGTGAACAGACGTTCCCCCAGATCCTGGTGAGCACCCTTATAAACTTATAGGCAGCCACCAAATCACTCCTGAGCATGTGCTTTTCTAGGCTGAAGAGTCCCATAGCTCTCAGACTGTCATCATAAGGTCTGTTTTCCTGACCTCTGATCATGTGCATGGCTCTCTTCTGCACTCTTTCAAGCTTCTCCAAATCCTTTTTGAATTGTGGAGTCCAAAATTAGATGCAGTACTCCAGCTGCGGCCTCACCAAGGTTGAGTACAATGGAAAAATAATATCCTGGGATTTACTTGAGAAGCATTTATGCATGCAAGCCAGCATTTTGCTTGCTTTACTAGCCGCAGCGTCACATTGATGGCTTATGTTCATTTTGTGGTCAATCATGAATCCCAAGTCCCTTTCGTCCATAGTGCTAGCCAGTGTAGCACTGCAGAGCCTTTAAGCATGCTACAAGTCTTTCTTCCCAACGTGGAGAACCTTGCATTTTCAGTGTTAAACACCATCAGGTTCTCCTCCGCCCATTTGCTGGGCCTGTCAAGGTCAGCCTGGATCACCCTCCTGTCCTCAGGTGTAGATGCTTTACCCCAAAGTTTGGTGT
>NW_017729030.1:57699514-57703551 GCF_001723915.1 Gavialis gangeticus
CCGTCCTGTAATGGGCAAGGGCATTCCTTGGGGCAAGGGCGTCCCTTGGGACTGGTAAAAAATCGATGCAATGTACCTATTTAGCAAGTTGGCTTTTTCCTGGGCATTGATTGTCAGTTGTCCCATCTGTGTTAGCAGCGGTCCAGTGTTACCCTTTCTTTTCCCCTGGCTCCCCACAGGTCTAAAAAAGGACTTTTTATTGTCCTTGATACTTGCAGCTAGTTGGAATTCTGTCACCTCCTTGGATTTCCTGGTTCACTCCCTGCAGGTCCGGACCAGTGCAGAATATTCCTCCTTGGAGGTGGGTCCAGTCTTCCATCCTTTGTAGGTCTTTCTTTTTAGATGCAAGAGGTCTGCTAGTTCCCTGTAGAGACAAGGGGGCTGCTGTGCCCTTTTGCTGCCTTTCCTCTGAGATGGAATAGACTTTGCTTGTGCATCCAGGATCGCTCCCTTGAGTAACCATTTATTCTGAACTTCCCTCCCTTTTGGGTCGTGGCCCCTTAGGGCCTCACTGACAAGCCTCCTGAGCTTGTCAAAGTCAGCTTTCTTGAAGTTGAAGATTTCTGTATTGCTGACTGACTTGCCAGCTTTATGGAGGATGGTGAAGTTGATCAGCTTGTGGTGACTGTCAACCAGCTTCCCTTCAATTGTTAGGTCACTGATTAGGTTGTCCCCCATTGCCAGTACCAGTTCAAGCAGTGCTTTATCTCTCATTGGCTCATAGACTTCTTGTCAGATAGAGCTCATCCACGCATGAGAGAAAGCTTTGTAACTGTTTGGATTTGGCTGAGCGCTCTTCCCACAAGATGTCCGGGCAATTGAAGTCTCCCATGACAGCCATGCACTGGGAGAGTGCAGCTTCAGTCCATTTCCTAGTGAACTCCTGGTCAAGCTCTTGATCCTGGGTAGGAGGTCTGTAATAGACTCCCACCATTGTGGCGCCTGTGCCATGTTCCTCATGGATTTTAACCCAGAGGGTCTCCAGTCATTCACCCAGGGTGCCAGTGTCAGCTTGCAGGGATGCATAGCTTTCCTTGACATAGAGAGCTACACCCCTGCCCCTTTTGTCCACTCAGTCTTTCTGGTATAGGGTATAGCCATCTATACCTGTGGCCCAGTCATGGGTGGAGTCCCACCAGGTCTCTGTTATCCCTATGACATTGTAGTTATTTGTGTTAAGCAGGAGGACAAGTTCCTCCTGTTTATTCCTCAAGCTCCTAGCATTTGTGTACAGGTACGCAAGTGTCTCTTTGGGGGCCTGTGCCTTGCCTACAGATCGTTCCAGGGCTGGGGCAGGGGTGGACTCCCTTAAGTACCTTGGCCTGCTGACTTTGCGAGGGTTGCTCAGTGGGTTAGCAGTGGCGGTATTCCTCAGCGGAGAGAAGTGGAGGCCATCCCTTTCCAGCAGCTCACTGCCTGTCACTCACCAAAGAGCAGACTGTGGTCATGGAAGCCGAAGCCTTCCTGATGACACCAGCACAGCAGTCTTTGGTTTACTACTTTGATCCTCTTCTCTCTCCTCACCCCATAGGCCAAGACTGGGAGGATCGAAGAAAATATCACCTGTGCCCCCAACCACTTTAGCTCTCCTCCCAAATCCCTGTAGTGCTTCATGTCCCAGCTGGGAATGCTCCGAGCCATGTCATTCATGCCCATGTGGATAAGGAGCATAGGGTAGTAGTCAGTGGGCTGGAAGAGCTCAGGGATCTTCTCCACAATGTCTCAGATATGGGCTCCTGGAAAGCAGCAGATTTCCCAGGCTAAGGGGTTGGAGCAGCAGATTATCCCCTCAGTCCCCCTCAGGATGGAGTTTCCCATGACAAACACTTTGTGTTTTGTCTTAGGGAGAGCAGGGACGGTAGCTGCAGTTGAGCCTGTGTTGCCTGCGGGAGCTGGCAACTTAGCAGGCTCTTCTGGGGCTGCAAGAGGTTCATACCTGTTGCAAGGCTTCAGCGGGGCAGGGACCTTGGTGCAGCAGGCCTTGGGGCCCTTGACCACTTTGGTCCAACCCCTTGGCTGGAGAGAATGGGAGCTCCCTGAGTCCTCCCTTGTCCTGGAAGGTGACCTTGATGTACCCTCTGCCTCCAGGGGCTGAAGGGCCTGGTAGTAGGAGCTTATCTCCCGCTCACCATCCCGGATGGCACAGTCTCTGGACTGCGGCCTGGTGCTCCTCCAACTGGTGCACCAGAGACCCCAAAAGGGAGGAGACCTCACATGGGGAGGTATCCATGCTCCCAGAGCCTGAAAAAGTGTCTGGCAGCCCCTATAGCCAAGAGCCAGAGGCTCCGTCTGCGTGGAGCCCAGAACCATGGGCTCCATCTGGGTGGAGGCCTCTGAGGAACCAGAGTGGGGGGCTGCAGACCCCTTGGGGACCCTCAGTTTTCAGCGCTTGCCCATCTGCATTTTACTGTTGGTAGTCTGGCTACTATTGTACTATTGTGGCTACCTACCCTGGGGTGCACTGACCGGGCTGCAGGCCCTCCCGCTCACCCTCCTGTACAAACTCCCATGCTAAATCACATGCTGGGCAGACAAGTGCACCTGTTTGTGAGGCCTGTTCATGAGGCTATGGTCATGTTGCTCCGTGTGAAGTAGGAGCTGGGGAGGGGCATGTCCCTCCTCAGCTCTGACTCAGCTGCCCCACAGCTGTCTGGGTTGGGGTCCCTCCCTCCCTGCCGTGGTCCCCACCTGCCTCTGGCTGCACTGGAGGTCTGGGTTGGAGTCCTGCTGAAGGGTCCTGGAGGTCCCTGGGCTCAACGGGGGCGCAACAGGCTTTTACCTGTGCATCTTATGCCAGAGCTGGGGACAAACTGTGGCTAAGCCATCTGCGGGCCCTTTTAAAGTGCACGCATGTGCAGAAGGGCTCGCCCATGGTACCGCGCTGCTCTAGGGGCTGGGGGGTCCCTGCCCCATGGAAGAAGAATGTTACTTGTGTAACATTGGCTAAATTATTTAATATCACTGTCTCTAATGACTGAGGTATTCTGAGACTAAATGAATGAACACTTGAAATATATTGAGGTCCTTTGGTGGAATAGGCTGTGGAAGTAGAAGGGATTATGGAAAGAAAGAATGCACTTGTAGCAATGTGGTAATAGGGACTGCATACAGTCCCTAAGTAGCCCAGGAACCCTGGCCAACCCTGAATGGGTTGGGCAGGGAACCCCGGGAGAAAAGGTGAACTTACCAGCAGAGGCAGGACACCTGGAGCCAAGACTATGCACAGCACCACCACCACAGTTTATAAACTCCCTATCAATCAAACTAGGCAGCACCCAGCTGATGATGTTAGCCACTGACACCAGCATGGGAAATTTAAAAGGCACCAGTGGTGCCAGCAGAGGGAGGAGGGGAACGGCCTCTGCAGTAGCAGAGGCTAGGGCAGAGAAGGTCTCGGGGCACCAAGGCAGAGTTGGGTTAGGGCCACGAGAGCCCTAATAGCCCTGGTCAGAAAGGCTACACCTGGTGAAAGCGGGGGCTAAGGGTCCAGCTGAGCCCAGGGATCAGCTTCCATAGGGAGTGAATAAAATAACATAAACTCAACACGGGCACTAAGCCCTGAATTGATAGCTCCTCCAGAGTGGAGGTATTTTTTCTGTTTTTATTGATTGTGATTTTTTGAGACACTGTAGGGGCAAGGGCACCAGTGGTCCCCTATCTATGCCCACCATTTTGAGTAACACCTAGAGGGCAGGGAATAGACAGCTGGCCATAAGAGGGCCAGGGGATGGCAATCCATAGAGGAAGTGGATGTGGGACACTGATTGATGAATAATGAGACCGTATAAGGCTGAAGTTGCCACAAGCAATCATAATGCCTCAACATTGATGGGTAGTGTGTGGACAGGATGTAGGGGAGGCAAAGCCGCAATGTTGACTGCATTAACACCATGAGCACCACTAGTGGTGACATCTGTATGCACAACACTGAACCCCTCCTTAGAATTCTATTACCGATCCTCCAGGCCCAGAGGAAAGTAATCCCCAGGAGGGTCAAAGGGGGCAGGAGAGCATATAAGCCTCCATGGCTCACTAAA
>NW_017729030.1:57703965-57712566 GCF_001723915.1 Gavialis gangeticus
GGGAAGGTTTAAGTTGGACATCAGGAGGCGCTACTTCACGGTCAGGGTGGCTAGGGTCTGGAACCAGCTTCCAAGTGAGGTGGTGCAGGCTCCCACCCTGGGGGGTTTTAAGAGGAGGTTGGATGACCACCTTACTGGGGTCGTTTGACCCCAGTACTCTTTCCTGCCATGGCAAGGGGTCGGACTAGATGATCTGCTCAGATCCCTTCTGACCCTAGAAACTATGAAACTATGAAACTATGAAACATCAAGTCATGGCAGGGGAGTGGGGGGGGGGGGGAAAAGCCTGCTTTGGGTACTGTTAAGATCAATTGCCAGATAGGCAAAGACACGACAGCAAAGGTGTTAGTTTCAGGTAAGATGAGTTTTTTTTTTCCAAAGGGAAAGTTTATTAACAAAACATTCTTTTTTTTCTAGAGAGTTTTTACTGGTGTGGACAATTTGAATCAAATGTAACTGATGTTTTATTGAAAATCTGAATACTTAAACCTCAACAGTCTTTTGTTTCTGAAATGACACGAAAGTCTCAATGGAGTTGGTATTTTGATCCAACTCAGCTGAGAAGGTTCTGATTCAATTCAGATACATTAAAGGGTCCTTTGATTCTATTCAGATTTGGAGACTCAGACACGGAATCGGGCTGAATCTCCATCGAATCAAATCAGGAACCAAAACTTCACACAGCCGTACCACTGGCCATTATCTCTGAAAACTTGTGGTGATTGGGAGAGGTCCCAGATGACTGGAAATAGGCAAATATAGTACTCATCTTTAAGAAAGTGAAGAAGGAGTATCCAAGGAACTACAGACTGGTCAGCCTTTCCTCAGTCTCTGGAAAGATCATGGAGAAGTCCTTAAGGAATCCATTTCTAAGCACTTGGAGGAGAAGAAGGTGAGTAGGAACAGTCAGTATGGATACACCAAAGGCAAGCCATGCCTGACCAGCCTGACTGCCTTCTCTGATGTGATGACTGGCTCTGTGGATGTGGGAAGAGCAGGGGACATGACAGGCTAACCTTGACAGGATCAGGAAATGGGCAGATGAGAACCTGATGGTGCTTAACACGGAAAAAGGCAAGGTTCTCCACCTTGGGAAGAAAAACCCACAGCATGCTTATAGTCTTGGCTGTGCTATGCTGGCTAGCACTATGGAGGAAAGGGACTTGGGAGTCATCATTGACCACAGGATGAACATGAGCCTTCAATGTGATGCTGCAGCTAGTAAAGTGAGCAAAATGCTGGTTTGCATCCATAGATGCTTTTCAAGCAAATCCCAGAACATTATTCTCCCATTGTATTCAGCCTTGGTGAGGCCGCAGCTGGAGTACTGCATCCAGTTTTGAGCTCCACAATTCAAAAAGGATGTGGAGAACTTGAGAGAGTCCAGAGAAGAGCCACACGCATGATCAGAGGTCAGGAAAACAGAGCTACGGGACTCTTCAGCCTGGAAAAGTGCAGACTCAGGGGAGATCTGATGGCCACCTATAAGTTTATCAGGGGTGTTCACCAGGATCTGGGAGAATTATTGTTCACCAGAGCCCCCCAAGGGATGACAAGGTTGAACAGTTATAAACTCCTGCAAGACCATTTCAGGCTGGACATAAGGAAGAATTTCTTTACTGTCCAAGCCCCCAAGGTCTAGAATAGCCTGCCATCGGAGGGGTTTAAGCACCTACTCTGAACACCTTAAAAAATATGGCTGGATCATCAGGCTCAGAGGGTAGTAGGCAATGGCTTGATGTCTAGATGGGAGCCGATATCAAATCGAGTGCCCCAGGAGTTGGTCTTGAGGCAAGGTTTTGTTCAATATCTCCATCAATGACTTGGAAGATGGGATGCAATTGCAGATGACATCCAGCTGAGGGGAGTACTAGACATACTTCAGGGCAGGGCTAGAATTCAGAGACCTCAGCTAATTGGAGGATTGGACCAAAAGAAATGCCATGAGATTCAATAAGGAGAAGTGAAAAGTTCTGTACTTAGGACAGAACATTCCCACGTTCGGACTGGGGGCTCATTAGCTGAGCACCAGCTCTGCAGAAAACAGCCTGGGTGTTACAGTGGACAATAAGCTGAATATAAGCCAACTGTGTGCCTTTGTTGCCAAGAGGCTAACTGTTTACTGGGCTACATTCAAAGGAGCTTTGCCAGCACAGCAAAAGAAGAGATTTTCCCCTCTGTTTGGCACTGGTGAGGCCACATTTGAAATGCTGTGTCCAGTTTGGAACCCCACTACATAAAGGAGGTAGACAAATTAGAGAAAGTCCAGCAGAGGGCAACAAAACTGATTAGGGGGCTTGGGCACATGACTTCTAAGGAGAGGCTGAGGCTTATTTAGTCTGGAGAAGAGAAGGCTGTGAGGGGATTTAATTGCATCCTTCTGTTACGTGAAGGGTGGTTCCAAAGAGGATGGAGCTAGACTGTTCTCAGCAGTGGCAAATGACAGAACAAGGAGTAATGGTCTCAGGCTGAAGCAAGGGAATTTTAGGTTAGATATTAGGAAGAACTTTCTCACTAGGAGGATAGTAAATCACTGGAACAGGTTACCCAGAGAGGTTTTGGAATCGCCATCCTTGGAGATTTGTAAGACCCAGCTAGACAAAGCTATGGCTGGGATAATCTAGTTGGGGATTGTCCTGCTTTGAGCAGGGGGTTGGACTAGATGGCCTCATGAGGTCTCTTCCAACCCACATTTTCTATGAATCTATGATTTCCTACTGGACTGCATGCATGCCATCAAATACTAAGGAATCAGGTACTTAGGTGCCCCCTGCCCATTTATCCGGATTGCAATGGACACTCAGCAGGAATGAAACGGAATTTGATAGCTTCTGTGCAAGCACAGGCCTTGAAGCCCAGATACTTGGGTATCTTCTCAGGCCAAAATGGAGGCACCTAATGCATCAAGCTATCTATACAAGCTCTAGAGTGAGATAAATTTTGATTGCTTTTTACTACTGATGCCACATTTGGATGCCTATGTCCTGTTTACCTGCCTACAAGATCAATTTGGATGTGGCCAGCTACTGTTCTATGAAAAACTCCATTCAGAATAATTCTGCAGACAAATTACATTAGTAACATGATTTTTGTGCAATGCCTGCATACTAGTGGTTTAAACATACAAAACTCCATTTCAAATATATGCATGTCGACACCTTAGGTCAACCTGAAAAGCTAGTGCATGTGTATTATGCAGAATGGCACACAGTTTATTAAACTTCCAGACCCAACCCAGTATACCCAAAGCTTCTTCTTTTTCTCCAATGAGCTATTAGCTATAGCTGAGCCTGAGGGTTATCAAATCTTTCTTATATAGAGAAGGCAACTTTGTTTCCTCAAAAACATTTAGAATATTACATGTACCACAAAAACTAAAACAAACCACTCTTAGATTTAATAAGTTACCTTAAAGGTATCTGGAATTATTAGTTTGTGCTCCCTGGTGTTGATAATATTTATTCTATTGAGGAAAAAGAACTGGGTTTTTTTTAGAGATGTTATACTTAATTATTAAAAGAAATCCCTTTGTTTTCCACATACTTGACAATTCCCTCACAGGTTTATGTGGATGGGAATATATACTTATTTCACTGTTTGAGGCCCTCTTCCCCATATGTAGAGAGCTTGTAATTTTTTTTGGTAAAACCTTTTGTTTTTCATTTTAAAATGTTGATTTGCTGAAACAAACTATTCCCAGGTAAGAGTGAACTTGGAATATACTTTGACTTGAAGACATTTTGGAAAAAATACAAAATTGTTTAATTGTTTTGACTTTATCTAATGATAATAAATATTACAAATTAAAATGGTCAGTATTAGCATTAGTATTACAGAATATTTTGATTGCCTGAAAATGAAATTTTTATTTAGTATTTTAAGTTCACATTTTTTTTTTAATATCAGCTTTTTATAATGAGTTAGGATGGAGATACATTCTGAAATCTTGCAAAGTTTTAAGAGATAGGGAAACCATTCCCACCCAGCTTTTGCCTACCATGCAAAATAGTATTGTGGGCTAGAGGGCATAATTCAACTTCCACTATTCTGCAACTCAGAGCAATAAGAATTATTGCCAGGCACAAAGTAGCCATATAACAATAAGATCACTTTCTGCAGAGCGGATAAATCCCTTCCCATTTACACAGGCAGAGAATAAAGAAACGAGTGATGAATGGACAGACTCCAATGAACTGGTAAGAACATCAAGAAAAGCACTGTGGGATATAGCTTTTGCCAGACATAAGACTGATATTTTATATTATCTCCCCAAAAGCAAGGAAGCCCCCAGGGACAAGATTGTGGGTCCTAATCTGGTTTTTGCTCTTGTTCTAGTTCATATATTTCCCATCACTCCAAACATGGTAGACCAAGAATGCCACCCTTTGCTTACCAGGGATGCCATACCATAAGACCCTGTGCAACAAAGGCACATGTTAAAAAAAGACTAGCGTAAATAATTTGAAGGAACAGCAACAACAACACAAAGCAAGAGCCTTACACACCTTGCCATTCATAGATTTTTCAGTCCAAGTTTTGCCCTGCATTCAAAGCTGTATTTCTTTCAGCTCCACCTCCCCAAGAGCTCCCGACTTGTGAAGAAGTAAGCTTGTTACATGATGGTGTAGTGAACTAACCATTTTAAAGCTGGCCAAGTTCATGGGCAATAGCAAGACAAAGTCTTGCTCTGGGCAACAGCAAGACAGGAAATGTTGGCAGGGTGTGAGAGGTAGAGAAGATTTTCTCTATCTCCCTTCATCAGGTGCTGGATACAATCTTGCTGATTATGCTTACAAACTAGTATAGGATAGAGGAGCTGTGACTGTAATAAATGAAATATATGAACTATTGTCAGTGCTTAGCATGGAGTGGGGAGAATGGGTACGTAGAAAAGCTAGATGAATTAGATAAAAAGGAGTTTTCACATTAAAAAAAAATCTGCAATAAACTGATAGACCCATTTCCTTTACTTCTTTGCATACCTTTTTCATTTACAGTTCAGCGCTTTTTTGCTTAAGATGAAATAATTAGCAGCACAAGACTGAGACACTAAGGTCAATGGTTCACTTGCTAAATGCACAGTTTGTTTTTTGCTCCTAGCCCTTGCCCCAGAATTTTCCTGTGTGGCTCAGGTCATAGCATACCTAAGGAGAGTGTGTCTGAAAGAGACTAAAATAAGAAAATGAAAGCTGACTGCCTCACTTTGTTTGTATATGTATATTTCAGAGGCAGCTTGAATTCAGCCCTTAATATGCAAGATGTCAAATGTATGACTTAATTTATTGCAAAGATGCTGACTCTAATGGAACTATGATTTTAAATAGGCCTCTACACATTCACCCACACTTTGTGTAAATATAAGTGTGCCCTTGTGTAAACTGAATTCCTGATTTTAATATACTGACAGATAGGTAAGAGAAGTATCATTCCTGAACCTTGCATGGGTCTACAAGCAATAGAGAATGTGTAAAAACCTCTCTATCTATAAAAGATGAGCAAAATTTGGGTCTTTATAGTCTGGGAGAAAAAAGGGTTCTACAAAGTCAGTGCTGCTGCTGGAATACTTTATAACAGGCACTGGGCAGAGGAGGTAACCCCCTGAAAAAACATGTACCCAGAGGTGAATCTTAGTGCCTTGTGCAGGTCCTACTGGGTGACAACAGTATGCATCATCATAGGATGATTTTTTTAGCCAAATTCAGCTGAACATTTCTGGGTGAGAGTCTCCTGCTTGAAAATTTGCCCTCATACACTTTCTTAATTTGCAAGGGGGGGATCTAATAGATGTAACTATGGCAATGAAAACATTACTGCAGCAAAAGAGCTACTCCTTTTACTTTGCTTCAGCAGACATTCTGCATGATGCCAATTAGACAAATTCTTCCTGATGGCTTCCACAGTGGTTGAGGCGGAGGTTCACTATCTAATGAACAAGTTTTGTTTAAAACAATCTGCCATAACAACAGTGATAAAAGATGTGAAACAAATTTTCCATTGCTTCCATAGATTGCCTATCCCTTTCCATTGCAGAGTTGTCCTTTAAAGATGAATTGGCTGTAAGTGAAGGATATATTCAGTGAGTGTCCCTTGATTTTTCTCTAGCAGCAGCGTACCATGCCATAGTCTGACTCTTGACTTTCTAGTGATCTAGAAAGCATCTAGTTTTCAAAAGTTGAAATCAAGCATCTAAGTTTTCAAAACTACAGATATGTAGAGATTTTCAAAAGAGCTAAGCACCATTCGGAAAATCAGGCCAGGTCATTTATATTCCTAAAGGGAGCTCTTTGGAAAATCTCTATCATTTGGCGGTACTGAACATTTTGAAAATTAGGTGTAATAAACCCCATAACCCCAGGAACTGGCACAGGAAGCCAAAAGGGAAGTTTCCAATTTTATACAGGAAATGCTGCATATTAGGGTTACAAACCAGTGGGCTAAGGAGAAATAAACAAATACAAGTAGATAAACTTTAAAGCACATACACTTAGAAGCTGAATAACAGATAACAAGCAGTAACGCTGTGGTGTATTGCTTAAGAACGGGCAATTAATAACATGTACTAGTACTCAACCTTGTACCCTCCCACACCTTCAAAGGTGTCCCAAAAAATTACTACTGCACAGTGGCATAACGGGGCATGGATTGTGATGCAATGCTACTGTGCAGTAGCAGTGAGTTACTGCTTAATAGTAATGAGCTACTGGGTATGTCTATATGTGCATTTATGTCATCTTAAATGTACTGCACAGTGAATTACTGTTCAGGAAGCGGGAATAGGTCAGCACCTACACGAGCAGGAGTTAAAGTGCAGGCTGAGTCAAATTAACTGTAGTGAAAGTCTTCATGCTAGTAATGTTATTTGGAGTATTTGTGGCAGTGGAGTCAAGCATCTACATATGTCTTTAGAGAACTGCAGCTGGAGCTGTTTGGAATTTTCTAGTGGGATATGTACTTATCTATCTATCTATCTATAAACTTTTTGTTTAGAAATGACATTTGAAAATACAATTGTGTCAAAAATCAAGTGTGTGCACATGTCACTGAAATGCTGATGAAAGCCAAGTGGATTTCTGATGTTTTCCTGCCTGCAGGCCCATCTTCCATGGTCTTTTGGGATCCTGGATCCTTGGCTGTTTATAATGCAGGTCCTTGAGGAATATGGATGCTGTAAATGCCAGAAGCCATTGCCCCCAATCTCACCAACTCTTCAGCAGCTCACCTAGCAGGCTTCCCTCAAGCAAGTGCTTCCCAGGCATTCCACATTGTTGGAATTTTGCCAGGCACGCTGTCCTGAAGCTGGCTTGTAGGCTCCCAGCTTTTTTTTTTTTTCGTGACAGCTGTTCTGTCTTACTAAAGCCTTATTACTGAGCCCACAACCTTGGATTAATGCCCCTTTTTATTTTTTCTATAAAACTAAATGAATAAAATCAAGCAGCAGAGTGTAGGCAAGTGTCACACACGTGAACTGAAATGCAAAAAGAACAGCCAAAATAATTTTGCCTTTCCCATCCCCTAGGGTTTCTACATAGATAAACACATCTGACAGAGATATAATCAGGACTACCTCATAAATAATAATGGTAGTGTAATACTAGTATATTTAAAACTATGCCAGTATCTCTGTGAAAGCAAAACTGATATGGGGATGGAATGTGATTTTTATTTAGGTTTCAAAATCTATTCAATGCTCAAAAAATACCTTACATTGGCAAATAACTGTCATTAAGATGGGAAATAATGGGATTGCTTCCTTCTTGCTTCCCAGGGATGTGTAAAGATGTGGGTGAGGTGCCCTCCCCTTTCCTGGGCCCTCTATTCCATATAAAAAAGTCAGAAACTGTAGAAAGGAGCCCTAAATTATCTGGATGCAGACAAATATTGTGGAGGTATGTGTGAGGCTCCCATCATAAACCTGCTGTAGGAGATAAGCCAGAGAAGGAATTGCTGCCAGGAGGGATATGGAGTAATAGGCTTGTAGCATGCTGAGCAGCAGGGACTCTGGAGGATGTGTGGAACAGCCTAGTGAAGCTGCTTTAATTTAGTCAGGGCCCTGTGGGTTGGCTGAAGTGTGGTGATTGGGGCCTAAAGTGTCAGCCTTACTACAGCCTGTGTATTTGCTTAGCTGTTTAATACTGTCCCGGTGTTCTTAGGAAGTGTCCCAATTTAGCATATACCCTGTACCTGCTTGCACACATCAAGCCCGGAGTGGAGACTGTGAAGCTTCTCCTGGAATCCCCTTGCTACCACTCCCCAGATCTCTGCCTCCAGCCTGCTCAAGAGCAGCGGGAGAGTAGGGCTGTGCAAAATTTCACTGGCAGCTTTGTTTCGACTCATTTCGAGCTCAAAACAGCAAAACCAAAATGAAACAGAGAGCTTCGAAACAGCCTCGAAATGAAACGAGGCAAGTTGAAACATTTCAAAATTTTTGAAACGTTTCAACACTGAAGCTGGGCTTGCCTGCAGGGAAACAGAAACTAAAGTAAGGATAGGGAGGGGGAAGGGGGGGAAGGACTGCTGCTCTCATTATTGTCTGTGTAGAGGGCCAGTAACTGTCATCCTTTCCTGGGGTCTCTTCTAATCACAGTGCTCCGGGGGGGGGGG
>NW_017729030.1:57712703-57724764 GCF_001723915.1 Gavialis gangeticus
CCCCGGGGGGGGGGGAGGGGATGGAAAAACTGCATAGAAGGCAGTGTTGTTTAAACTGTCCTGCTTTCTGCCTTGGGGTCAGTTGAGTTAGGGCGCACCGTAATGCACAGTGTCACCCACCCATGTCACGAGTGTTGCCTGTCAGCAGCTAGAGGTGCAGGGCCCCAGAACCCAGACTCCCTCTGCACCTATCTCCTTGACAGCTGGCAGGCTTTGTGGCTGCAGCAGGGGCTAGCACCCCTGCAGCTTTCACCCTGCTGCACCTTAACACGCACAGTGTCACCTATGTCACGAGTTTTGATTAGCAGCAGCTTGAGGTGCAATTTCCCCCAAACCCCTGCACCTATCTCCTTGAAAGCTGGCAAGTTTCATTGACCCAGCAGGGGCAAGCATGCCTGCAGTTTTGACCCCACTGTGGCTTAACATATGACATGAGTTTTGCTTTCAAGAATTTGAGGTGCAGTTTCCCTTAAACCCCTGTACCTATCTCCTTGACATGTGACAGGCTTCATGCCCTCAGAAGAGGCTACCATTCCTGCAAGTTTCATCCAAATCAGGCCAGAAATCACAAAGTAATAGGCTGTTTTGAGCTTCCCCATTATAGCCTATGGGCAAAACAACAATATGCTGTCAAAACCGCTAAACTGTTTCGACAAAACGAAATGGAACAGCAGTTTTGAATTGAAATGAAATTCAAAATGAAATGCTGTTCTGCTAAATCATCAAAACGCAAGTCGAAACGGACTGGTGCCATTTCACACAGCCCTACAGGAGAGGGCATTTCCCAATTGTTTGCACCACCTGATTTCCAGGTTTAGCACATGTGAGCAGAGATGGATAGGTATGGATTGAGAATGGGGACATCTGGGAGTACTGGGAACACCCTTAATGTCACAGCACAGAAACTCACCCCTGGTATTTTTTCTTTTAAACCTAGTGCTCTTTGACTAAGGACTAGAAAGAGCTAACATAGATTACAGAAATCAGAAGTACAGAACTGAGGCTGAAACCTATGCTATTCTCTTATCTGGACTTAAACCTTTGTTCATCAGATCAGATCCTTAATACATATTTACACTGCTAAAAAAAAAAAGAGAATATTGTTCACAGTTTTTTCCATTGACTTTAACATGATCTATTGCACAGTGTTCATTAAATAGGTGAAAAATGTTCAATAAAAATAGCTTTTCAACTAAAAAAAAGTTTTTAATCAAAATGAATTTTGCTTAAAATTTTACCCCCACCCCTCACACCAGTAATAGCAGTCAAACATTTCAACAGAAACTTTGAGATTTGGGTTAAAATTTGAAGAACTTTATTTCAGATTTAATTTAAAAAATAGTGTTTGGTAACAACTAAGGCTTTTTGCGGGAAACTAAACTTTTGTATTTATGTTGTTTTTTTAATCTTTTAAAAACTTGAAGTTGTCAGTATTAGGTTTTTTGGGGGGTTGTGTCAAAAAAACACTCCCCATCCCTTCACTCTTCCCAGACAAACTCTCTCTCCCTCTTTCTCAAGTGCACACACACACAATTTTGTTAAGCCAGTGACATAGTTCATAAAAAAAAATGACTGGCATTTTTAAAATAGTTCTTAACTGGGTAGCCACAACTCTTTTTGAAACCCAGCCACTGACTTATATTAAATAGAAATTTAGTAAACTAATATTAGGCACCAGCCTTTAAAAACTTACAAATTTAGACTGCATTTTGAATTTAGGACAGCTTTTACTATGGATAGTGTCATACATTCAATTTAATACTAAGTAGAGTTCAACATAAGCAAACACATGATGAAGTAGTTTTATTAAGTGTTAAATTCCATCATAATATGGCAAAGTGGCACTCTTTGGGTACATCCAGATGAGTGTGCACATGCAGTTTGTGGTGCCTCAAACCTGTTTGAGGACCTGCAAACTGCATGTAGCACATGTGTACCCAGTCACCTTGCTGCTAATTTGCAGCACAGAGGGGTTTTTGGCAATGGGAGATTCCAGTGTAACAACAGAAAAAAAATACTGCCACTAAAAAAAGTGGCATGGTGCACATGACAGTATTGTGCTCTGCCAGAAACAGAATCTGGCCAAGCAGAGCTACTATAGCTGCTGGCCAGGCTCTGAGTGGCTGGCTTGGTGCTGCCACTGTCCCAGAAGGCCCAGAGGACCCTAGCTAAGACGGGAAGCCCTAGCTAAGACCCTAGCTAAGAGCCTCAGCCTCCCCTGCCACATCCAGGTCAATTTGCTTCGTACTGGAGTGCATGCACAACAGAGTGCCCTGGGACAAAAAGCAGTGGCACCTCCCCCTCCCCGGCAGGTGCACACTCATCAGAACTGGCCCTTCCAGGTGAAGATTATCTAATACACTGACTTCAATATGCTGCAGCATTCCAATGATTGACAACCATTTCAAGTGAACATGTGACTATATCTTGTGGCCCCTGACAGATGTTATATTGGTTAATCAGATCTTAAGTAGTGACCTGGCCACATGTTCATTCAATTAATGGTGTGATGAAACAGGCTACAAGCCACAAAATTATTACACAAAATAGGTGTAATAATTTTGTTGCTGATCCCCATCTTACTTTAAATAGAACATGCTGCTGTGCTCCCAGCCCTGGAGCATTCTCCTTGGAGCCCTTCAAGACTCCAGCTTGCTCCCTGGAGCTTGAAGTGCTGGTCAGCTGATTGGAGCTCCTAGTCAGCAGAGTGCCTGGACTGCTTGGTTCTATGTCAACCCCTGGCTGGGAGCCCCAATTAGATGACCAGGGCTGCAAAATTCAGGAGCACATGGGTGCCAAGCTTATTACTTGCCAGTGCATGGGAAGCCTGGAATCATGACCAAAGCCTTCCCTGCAGGTGGGGGTATTGTAGTTTATTGGTGGTGTTAGACCCCAACTCCATGCGGTGCCCAATGACTAGGGAGACAACGGTCCAATTGCTTATGGATCCTGGTACTCGTTAGCCAGAGCAAGCAGGAAGCAAACGCCAGTACACATTGCTTGCAACAGCTTTATTCAGAATGGAGGCAGCTTTGGGCCAAGTCCCAAAAAACAGCAAACCAGGGACCTACCCTGAACAATAGTTTTCTCCCATATTTATACACTTTGGTTTATACTCATTAATATTCATTCCACCCTGTCCCTCCTTCTGTTCCACCCATTTCTCCTCCCATCTCAAGCTCTGCCTCTGTTTACTGTTTGCTTCATTAACACAGAATTGCCTATGCCTTTCATTCATTGACATGTCTTTTTGCTATGAGTGCACGTCTAAGACCTTGACTTCTCTTCTTTGGTCAATGGGTGGACATTGACCAAAACCTGGAAGCTTCTGGAGGCTTCTTCACCCATCACCATTCACCTTTTCGCATATGTTCATCTTGGATTCTGTTACCAATTATGTATTTTTTCACATTCCAATCTGTTTTTCTGTCTCAGATTGTACCATCTTCCACATTCCTAAAATGTCACCTCATTCACAGCACACAAACTCACACAGATTCACTTGCTGCCCTTTCCTCAGAAAACGGTTGACACAGTTAAGATGGTTACTTAGCATAAGTAAATGGCTGGCTTAGATATCATTCTGCCTTGTGGTCAGCAGCTCTACTAGGCCACAGGTCATGCCTTTATTCAGCTGCAAATCCAATGCTCTCCAAGATCCAAATATTGTCACCCTAACAGGTGGGACCTGCCAAAGGAGAGTGGAAAGTCACTAACTACACTGGCATACAGACAGACAGACTTGGTCTATGGTTTGGAAGAGATACAAGCCACAGGAGTAGGATCTTGGATAGTCCAGGGCCCCTCAGAAAAACCCAGACAACACTCCAGAGCACTGAGAAAACCAAGGTAGGTAAGTATGTGTGAGAGGGACTTATTCTTTTTTGTTTACATCTGTACATCTGTTATGCAATCTAAATAAAGACTAAGCATTTAGTAAAGCTATGCAAAGTCTGTGTGTCTTCATTCAACTGCTGTGTGCTTCTGAAACGCTATGACCAAAACCAGAATATCTGCAAGGATGGTCCTCCTGGAAAAAGGTTTTCTTAAGCTACTAGGGTCAACACAACCCATGAGGCCTTGGACAGCTGGACTGCGATATCCTATTTTCTGTAACAGATGGAATGTCTGTTCATACGAAGCATGCTAAAGGGTTCAAGGAAAGACAGATATTCAGCCACCTTAGAAACTTAAGAGCACACGAACGTAATGTATTGGTACCCAGCAGTTTGGTGGATATCCAGCTATGGGAAGATGGATCAGGGTTGCACCACCACATTGTAATCCAAATAGGAACATTTTTTGCCAGTTGTAATTGAGCATTGTTTTGTTTCCCTATGCCAAATTGTCATGTAGCTTAGCCATGCACTATTAAGCATCTGCTGTGTTCCACCTCAGAGGCAGCTGCATTTCAGTGATGAGGAAAGTGATATCTATTTCCCTGAACAACACAGTATTTCTAAGAACCTTAATTGGTTAATCTTTGCAAAGAGCTTTGAAATCATTTGATAAAAGATGCTTTAGGAATGTATAATATGATACAATGAACTAGGTAATACAGTCCAATATTTTTAAGATGCAGTATGGCGGTTTAAAATTATATATATTTGTTTGACACTATTTTCTTTTCTTTACAGAATTTCTATAGATAGAGCTGTTGAAAAGACACAAGAAATATTAATGGGGCACAGTGATGGTATCTAGCTACAGAAGGCAGGGAGGCACTGTAATTATATTGTTTCAGAGACAGAAATCAGCTTTTATTTTCTTTCTTTTTTTTTTTTTTGCTAGCAGACTAACTTCACTTGTTTGTGAATTCACTGTTGCCAATCATTAAGTTCTTCTGTAAGAGGAAGATCTGCTTCCAAGATGCACACGGGGGAGCTGGTAAATTATTTGACAGAATATGAATCTGACTGTAATTTGACTTGAATTGTGAAAGCCTATTACTAAACATTCTGAGTCTGGATCTCATTGGTTTAGAACAGAGTAACTCCATCAAAGGCTGGGAAATTACAGAGGTGTAAGTCAGCATAGGATCTGGCCCTGTAATGTCAGGGAAAGCATGAGGCATAATTATGTAGAACTTGCAAACACATCCTGTAATTGTCTTACCAAAAAAAAAAGGGGGCTGTATTTACTGCAAATTTCCTTGAAACAGCTTCATTATCTGCCTTGTACTGCACACTTCAACAGTCATTCTTACTTCCTGTGATCTGTATCCCCACTCTCAAATAGATTATTGCTCTTTCTTCTAAAGAACTTAGTGTTGTGCAAAAGTTCCCTGGCACAGGCAGCACTTATTAAATAGTTTCTGTAAAGGTTTGTTTGTTTGTTACTGTTCCTCAAGTAGACAGTCATTCATAATTCCAAAGATGAGCAATTACATTAATTCTAAACTAAAGGTTGGAACCATAAATTTTCTCGACTATGACCTGTAACAAAAGTAACTTGGCCATCAACAAAAAAGAAAACACTAATGATATTTCATGTCTCCTTTATTTTATTATGCCACGTGCTGAGGTAAAGTACAGAGGCAAGTATAGAACTAGCTTTTCAGATTTCATTCTGAACACAAAAATCACTGTCATGCACACAATAAAACTGGATTTTTGACTTCTGCTCCCAAAATCAATATCTCCACCTTTAGCTGAAGAGTCAATACAAGATGTTCTGCTTAATCTTTTGTCTACCATGCCATCTTCATTATCTTATGCTTTTTAAATTAAATTAAATTGTGATTGAACATCAGAACTTACAACATATAGATCCAATGCCCTTACTTAACAGTAAACAAAACCTTGTTTTAGGAAGAGTCATGTGGATTTCAGTGGTGTTACTTGGAGGCTAAGGTCCTGATCAGTAGTTGGGAATATATATCCAGCAAAGGGTCAATTAATTTAATTATTATCATATATATTTGCATCCAGATTCATCTTCTGATCTGGGATAGAGCAGTAAAGAATGATCTTCAACAAATAATTCAGAACAAATAAATATATATATATATTCACAGATTCAGCTCAGGTTACCCTCTTTGTGTTTTCTCCTCCTGGCTGTAGCTTTTATATTTTCTTTGGATCACAAGGAAACATGTTCAAAGGCAAAGGCCAAGTCATAAACTCAATATATCTTGACATTTTAATTAACTAAATGCTAGGCAAAGCACCATCAAGTTATGCACCAGTGTGAAAAATGTTCTACCTCCTGTCAGTTCCAAAATTAATATTTCTGTAATCTTTATAAATTGGTTTTCTATGGACTGTGAAGCACCCCAGCGAGGCTCACTGTGAAGCAGAGGAATTTTGTAACTGTAATGTAATCACTTATTTTAATAGGGTCTGTGGACTTTTGCTTCTAATTGGTCATACTGAAGATAGGAAAATCAGATTGAAAGGTTAGCCATCCCTAATGCAAACTCAAAATATTTTTATTACACCTATAATAATTCTTCTCATTCAAATCACCCACAATTTGTGTTGTTTAGTATGCATGAGATTGTTAAAAAAAGATATTTCACCAGCTCCTTTCTCACCCAGTCACATAAATGAGCAGTGTACTATGTCTGGTAAAGTATCCCTGATACCTTTCACATCTCAGATTTATACAGTCCCCAGTCAATCCTCCTCTTTTTAACATATGCCTAATTAAGCCACACAAAATACTAGATTTTGCAACTGAAGACTAATAAGATGGGACCATAATTATCTTCCATTTTGAACTAACAATAGATTTTACAGGAAGCAGAAGCTGTCCATTAACTATTCTGATCTTACTTTGCTGGACTGGAAGCAAATGGAACAAAAATAACTGAGATGAACAAATATTTTTCTCTCTCTGGTATCACAAGCCTCAAGTCCCTATAACTGCCTTAATTAACCTTCCATTCTTCTTCCACCTTGTCACACCTTCACCCAGCTCTTCCAGATCAGTTTTTCTGTTGTCTTCCAATTGTTGTCTTGGTATGCCCCAATGAAGAAATACAATTAAAAATAGCTTTGCTTTTATAAATTAATTTTAAAATGCCATGGATAGATATGTATACATGACCAATCTATATCAGGGGTTTTCAACCTTTTTAAAGTGTAACACTTTTAGTGGTGGTGGCCAGACATGGAGTGGGTGTGAGGGGCTTGCATGCAGTGGTTGCCTCTGCTGCTCACCACCCTTCACTGTCACACCTCACTTTTCCATGGCCAGTCACATGTGCAGTTCCGTGGGCTGCTGATGGGCCTCCCACCTGGCCAATCACACACTGCCCATCAGCAGCCCAGGGAGCTGCATATGCAAAAGATTGTGGGAAAATGGTGTGTGGCCATGGTATGGGGCAGTGGGCAGTGGTGGCAGCATGGAGTGGTTGATGGTGGCAATGGCCACCACTTGTGAGTTCCTCCCCCACCCACATCCGGTCAGCCCGGTATCACCTGTGCAGTCCTCAGAGGGGCACCGCTGCCATTGCCTGCCCTGGCCCTCCTCCTGGGAGGCAGTGTCTCGAGGTAGTAGGGGATGTTCCATCCCAACCCACCCACAGGTACCCCCTAAGACATTTCTAAGTACCCCTAGGGGTAAGTATTGACAATCCCTGATCTATATTGTTACGTATTGTTCCGACAAAAGAATTCCAATTAGGTGATTAGTCTTCAAAATAGCAGAGGTGTTCTCCTTTGCCATGTAAGAACTCAACTCCTTGCTTTTTTAGTTTAGAAAAAGACATCAGTTTAATATCCAATGTATTGTTTCTTTTTTCCCCTATCAAGATAGTCCCTCACCTTTTACACATGCATGCCTGTACTGCACACTAAATAAGGTGACTTATGCTGACTTGAGTGTAAATTTGGTATCTGCATCATGCATCATGCAAGTATCACATTAATGCCCAAATAGTTACTATGCAGTAACTCACATGTAGATGCCATACTACACAGTAACACTGTGTGTGGACTGACTTAGGACTAACTTTAGTACCATGTCAGTCCACAAACAGCATTAATGTGCTTTAATGCCTGCATGTGTAGGCACTGGCCTATTCCTGCTTATTGTGCAGGTACTTACCACACAGTAAATTTAAGCCAGCGTAAATGCACTTGTAGACATGCCCACTGAAAAGTGGTACTCTGCACGTGTGGGTTAATGGGACGGGGCTCCGGGTGAGACCAGCATAAGTTAGAAGAGAAAAGATAAGGAGCCACCAGGAGTGCAACCACTGGAGTGGATGCATACCCTGGTTAGGCCAGCATTTGTGCAGTTTACTTCTTTATAGTTGTTTACAAGTCTTATCTCTACATTCCCTTCAGCCAGTTATCCACCATACCTACCTGTGCTCATTTACATACAAGTTGGTGTGACTGACTAGGAGTGAGAGATTGGGTGTGGGCTATATCAATCAGACTAGATATAACGAAAAATTTCTTCATGGTTCATGTGACCAAACTCTGGAATAGACTCCTAGCAGGGTTGGGGCAGGCACCTACCCTAGAGATCTTCAAAAGGAGACTGGACACACACCTCACTGGGGTTATTTGAACCCAGCAGTCTTTCCTGCTGGACCCAATGATCTCACGAAGTTCCTTCCATCCCTAAACTTCTGTGAATCATGCTGAGAACTTCTCTGTTTTGTGAACACTTTTATGATTATAACTTTCACTGCAGCCTTCACTCTATATCATGCCTCCATAATGGGTTAAAATTGCAAATGCTGTGTGGAAAGCCAGTCTAAATTTGACAGTGCCAGACTCTTCTAGACAATGGGGGCCAGATTCTAATTCCACTTATTAGGTACCTAAGTGTTTCTATTCTAATCTGCTTGAGTCCCTGAAAAGCTATAATAATAAACAGTGTCATAGCAAGGAAATTTGGCACCCAGAACAAGCCCACAGTGGCAGCATGCCCTTGCCCCATGCACAGATCTGGTAAACATGCAGCAGTAGGGGCTGCCCTTCCCCTGTCCGGTGCTCCATGAAGTGAGTGGCTTGCGGCTCTCTCTCATGCCCCACCTCAGTTGGGCAGCACCTGTTGGCACTCCTTTGACATCTGGAGCAATCACCCTGCTCATCCTCCAGCCCCCATCCTCCCCTTGCTACGACACTGATAATAAAGGTGAATGGGTCTCCCCCTTTCTGCTTTTTTATCCCCCAGTCTTAGAGGTCAGATGATGGTGGACTACAAAAGTAGATACATTGATGCAGGATTGTCAAAATCATCAGGCCCTGCAAGCAGAATGAGTGTTTCAGGGCCAGTCTACAGGCTTGATCAGGCACACAGACCATGCCCATGCACTGGATCTGGCATGTGGGTCAGGTTAGTGAAGGCACCTCATGCACCCTGGACCAGCTGTGTATACTGCATACAGTGGGTGCCAGGCCTAGCCATGTGTGCTGTGTGTAGTGTATGTGCTAATCCCATATGCCAAGTGCAGTCCATGAGGTCAGTCCGGCTCATGACACATGAGGCTTATGGGTCCAGTCCAAGACCCATGGGCATCCCTGTGGACTGAATTATAGGGCTGGATATGACCCACAGGACATAACTTTTTATGCCCCTGCATTAATAAATCCTTAGGGACTTGAGCAGGGTGGAACAGCATTACACTTTGGGTGCTGAAGTCCACTTAGAAAAGGCAGGTAGGTCCTCTGTCACCTGTTGCTGCTCTCCATTGTCCTTCATTAATGCTGTCTACCTCAACAAGTACACCAAGCTGACAACAAGTGAAGCAAATTTGGATCCTGACATGACAGAATCACCTCCTCAAAGTCTTGGGTCAGGTTCCTGAAGTTCACACACACACCCTTTACTACCATTTGCCATTGGTTTCTTGTAGGTGATTGTGAAGGGAAAGGAGCAGGGAAAAAGAAAAGCCCCAGGAGACCCACACAAGGAATACTCACCACAGGTGCAGCAAGAGGCTTGCCAGAATGGGGAACATATTGACATGTTTCCACAGTGTGTGTGTTCCCTCCAGATAGGTGAAGAGAAGGTATGGAAGGGTATTTCTGGCCCCGGTGAGGGGCAGTCAGTGGAGGACCACAGCCAGTGGATGGAGGTGATTCTCAAAGTCTCCCCTGCTAGCAGCAGCCTGTGGCCAGCAGTGGGAGAGAGAGAAGCAAATCCTCTAGGCACAGTGGTCAGAGGACCACTGACAAACTTTGCAGTGCACTGAGCCAACAATCCGTCAGTGGAAGCTGACTGAAGTTTAAAGCAACAGAACCACAGAGAATTAGTCTGTGAGTTCAAGGGCATTGCCTCAGTATTTCTTTTATGTTTTGTTTTTGAGTTCATTGTTTTCTTTTCTTTACTGCCCATTGGATTATCAGATTGGGTCCCTGAGGTACCGCCCAGACTTGATTACCCCAGGACCCTGGGAAGAACTAATTTAAGGTCATTGGCCTGCTGGACTTTAGATGGAGTAATTTCATTTGACAGATTCCCAGATAAAAGGGTGATTGATTTAGAATGGCCTCAGGCAGCCTAAGTTAAAGGGCCTAAACTCCTAGGGATCCGTTAGGTCCTCTAGCACTTAGATATCAGTGGTACCAGGGCAATACAAGATTTAGGCCCCAGTGTGTCCAATTCAGGAAGTGGTAAGGGTAGGTAATGTAGGGGTGGCAGAGCTTCACAAAGAAGGACCCATCAGGACCTCTGCCAACCACACATCAAGCTCCCAATAGTTCAGGAACATTAAGATGTGTCAGGAAAGAGAAAAACATTGGAGATTGGTGTTGACATTACTGTCTGGTACCCCAATGGCTTTCTCTGTTAAGATGTTAGGGAGACATGGGCCATGGCCATACAGCACTTATCCCCAACAGTGACTCCCTAACTACTGCTTACCAGTTCTGGAGGTCCATAAGGTTGTCCATTGAAAGCAAAAGAAAATTATGCTCTTCTCCTGGATAAATAGATTTTTCTCTCCTGATACGAAACGCATATTTTTAAAAACAAATATCTATCCTACATAGTCAGCTGAAATGGACTAGAGTTAAGGAGACAGCATAGCAGGCACATCTACACGTGCATTAATGTGCCGTGATTACTGTGCATTAAGTTTAGTACGTGTGGGCATTTATATATGTGCTCTGGGGTGGGGGGGGGCACTTTAATTAAAGTGGCTCTGAGAGCCACTCTAATTAAAGTGCCCACATCATCATGTGTATTCAATGTCCCACACTTCAAAATGGTGGTGGGGACAAAGCTCCCCCGCCACCATTTTGAAATGTGAGGATGCTGAATACATATGATGCGGAGGTTGCTAGAGAGCGCTAACTAGCACGCTCCAGCAGACTTTCACTAGACTCAATTAATCTAATTAATCACATTAATTAGCATGCATTGGAGCAGAGATCCATCACATGTATAGACACCTTGTAATAACAGGTACTAACTAAATGTGCAAACTGGTGCTACTGCATAGTAGAGCTGGCACATGCCTTTTAAGTGATGTTAATGTACAGTAGAATAATTCTACTGCACATTTGTGCAACAGCATGGCTTTTGCCATGACATGCTAATGTGCAGTAGAATTAGTCTACTGCACAATTAGAATCTTGTGTAGATATTCCCATAGAGTATAATTACTACAGCTTTTTTCACAGGGTAACTTACACTGGAGTAGAGTGACTTATATTGGTGTAAAGCTATGCATCATGTATCTGCTTCACTGCTACAATAGTGGAAATGTGTTCTCAATACCCAACTCTACCAGAAAATTGCTGTGTGACCCTGACAAGTCATTTGAGTTCTACAAGAGCATTCCTCAGTACAAACAACTTTCTTGATCTCTCTGGTTTCATTATACTAAGTGTTTGGGGGGAGAAAACTATTACACTATGCTGGTAGGTTATTGGCCACAATAGGAACACTTAGTCAACTGAAGTGACTGTAATAAGTACCATATACACATCAAAGAGCTGCTCATTAGTTTCCAGGTAATTGTCATGCAGTTTGACGACCTTTAGCATTGAGGCTTCTGATATGGGGAAGGAGTTGTTTCTGTTGGGAACTGTTTTTTGCCAGGAACTGGTGATAATGTAAACTTAACGCACGCAAATGTACTCCCTACTGCTCA
>NW_017729030.1:57729764-57738798 GCF_001723915.1 Gavialis gangeticus
TCATGCAGTTTGACGACCTTTAGCATTGAGGCTTCTGATATGGGGAAGGAGTTGTTTCTGTTGGGAACTGTTTTTTGCCAGGAACTGGTGATAATGTAAACTTAACGCATGCAAATGTACTCCCTACTGCTCATTGATTAGAAACTGCAAGGCAAGAACTTATATATATATATATATATGTTCTATATCGATATAGGGTAAATGTCACTAAGACTGGGTGATGAAACTCTTCATTGTATAGAGTGCACAAACACATAAAAGAGAAGCTACACCTCCTCCAGTCCCTAATGCATAACTCTCCTTTACACACATCCAGAGAAGCTATTATGACTGAATATGAAATGCAGTGTGATTGCTGTAATAAATTTGGCCCAGTCAAAAGTACAGGAAATCTTTTGTAATTCAGTTATTTTCCTGAATGGAGATTTTTTTCATTCTAAGCAGAAGTTTATTATAACTGGATTTGTATTATTCACATTGCAATGCACACAGATAGTTTTCCTTCCACTTCTGTTCTACAAAATTTAAAGTAAATGTAATTATATTCACTATTGATTGCATTGTGACCATTACTGAATGGCAAGACAGAGTGACCCAAACTACTAAACTAAGACATTTTAGATCATGGTTTGGCAACTTTTAGCAACAGTGAGCTGAAGTGACACAACGAAGTGCAAAGGTTGGCCATCATTTTCTACTGCTATTGCTACAGCTGCGGCTGCCATTACTACCCTTGTCAGTAATTGCTGTCAGTTCCCTGCCTGCCAATGATGGCCACCACTATCCCAACTTACCAGGCCTGTTGCAATCTCTTTGTGGGCTGTATCTAGCCATCAAGTTGTAGGTTGATAACAAGGTTACCTCTATTTTAAGTTATTGTTCAATTAGTGAGTCCATTTGTGACGTGCTGTGACTGTGTGTCTCTGCTTACCTTTCTACCATTTATGTCTAATCAATTTAGAGCATTAACTTTTTGCATTGGGTCTGCCATTAGATGATAATAGATTACTAAATAATAACTGAAAAGAAAACAAACTCTTTTTTACATTTTGCACCATCAGTAACTCTAGTCTCTGAGCTGTGCAGACCTCACTGATGATTTTAGTCTAAAGCAAGAATAAGAATACAGTTAAAATTACTGAATGCTCTATATTGGTATTATTCAAAGTATTCTAGTAGCTATGACAACCATATAGCAAAATAGGCTTTGGATCATGCCTTATAACAAAGACAGCAAACAATACTACAGACAGATAAACTGACTGTCAAGTAGAGCAATATGTCTTACGACATGCGATGAAAAGTGAACATTTGGCATATGTTCTGATTCTTTTGGTTTTTGGAACATGGGGGACTGGACACAATGGCTCAGAAGCTCTTTCCAAGCTTATGTTCCTATGTTGTCAACAGGATCTTTTATGATCTGAATTGTGATTAGAGTTTGTGCTCAGTGCTTAAGGAATAAGTGTACAAGAAGCCTGCCTCCACTTGTATCCCTATAAGGGTCTTTCAAAGCTCCTCCACTTGCTGGATGACAACAATCACCCTTGAGCTAAATGTCCAGGATACTCATTATCCAACCATGGGCAGGACCCCGCATCCTCCTCCGAACCAGCTAATAGAACAAATCGGGCTAGAAGGCCATGGTATCATTTGGGGGAAACCTGTGAATTCCTCCATTGAATCAAGGTTGTTCTTCAAAAATGAAATAGAGCATGTTGATATCATTATTGAAAAGGAAACTTTGGATTATTTTTGTTTCAAATGATGTTGCTTTTCAGAACTTTTAAATGGTAAAACAAATACTTCAAGGTTAATTTAAGATATTTTGAATCACCCACAGTTGAATTTTGACCAGAATGTATTATGTGAGATATTTAAAAGTGCTTTACATTGGGCTAATTTGGGGTAAAATGAAATAACTAAATATTTTGTGCAGCAGAAATTCTTCCTACAAACTTGCTCTAAATATTTTAAGAGAATTAATTAGGTAAGATTATGTCTAGGTTTATGCATTTAACAAAATACAATGGTTTTGAGTAATCAGCTGTGAGGAACAAAGAGTTAATTAGCATCCCCATGCTGACAACAAGGTTACAGTGCTGGTGGTTCAGCATGTCACATAAAGCCAATTATAATATAGTACTACAGTGGAACTTGCACATCATATTTGGTATTTGTGTAGCACTTGAGTCATACAATTTTTAGAGAAAAAACTCAGCATGATCGAAGAATAAATACATTGCTCAAAATCAGTGAACGTGACTCAGAGCACAATAAACAGAAACAAAAGAACCCTTAATTTAAAGTTTACATAATATTTAAGTTACTACTTATGATTTTTGTGGGCTTGATTCATAATTTTCTTTGTTGTTGTTGTTTTGGTCCAATAAAAATAAGACCACTTTAGCAGGTAACTTTCATACATTCATGTAGCCACCAGGTGGAGCTGAAGTTATACTTCTAAGAATTAGGAGCACTGACTGTGATTTTTGCTCCTCTAAGTGCTTAAAAAAAATCATCTTCCTGAGATGTGTGTGTGTGTGTTTGTAGTGCTGAGTTAATAAGATTGCATAGAAAAATGCAGAGTTAGTAAGATTGCATAGAAAAATGCAGTTAATAAGTGTATATTCTATCGATATTATGGGGGTGGGAACCCAAACATTTCCGTCTTATATTACCTCACTTACTACAAGACCCAGATTGAATTTTTGGGAGAGTTTTAAGTAAAACAGTCGAGCATCTTAGAACCCTGTTATTTTTCCCAGTGTTTTATATGGTTGCTTTGTATCCCTGTGGTATTAGAATGATTAAAACTTAGGTGTTTTGAACTTATTACTTATATGGATCGTGTCACTGTCTCTCATAAAAGGTCTGTGCTGAATTTTTACAATATTAATGTACATCAAAGCTTCTTTCATTTACCTTGCATCAGTGGAGGCTGACATTCTGGGCAGGCACACCACAACTTAGCCCTGCACCCACTCCAGGTACCACTCCAATCCACTTTCCTTGTCTGATCTGCTGTTCTGCTTTTTGCTCCCAGCCCCGTTCTCCCTACCTGATTTCCTTTCTTCTTCCTTCCATGTGCTCCCTGCCCAATTTTCTGGTTTGCTTTGTGCGTTCTGCTCTATCTGCCCCTAGAAACCTAGAATCCAGGCTCCATTTTGGTGCTCATTAGGCATAGCAAGTGATGGTTCCCACCCTAAAGACCTTACAGTAAACATAGTCCAGATAAACATGGGGTCAAAGAAAGAAAGGCACAGAGAAGGGAAATGTCTTATCCCACATCATGCAACAGGTCAGTGGCAGAGTCGGAAATAGAACACTAGAGTCCTTAGGAGAACAGGCTAGAGTATGCCAGTTCTGGTTCACAAGACTTTTTGAGCTTTTAAAATTTACCTTAAACTCATAATGAACTGACTTGGAATGACTGTCAGTTTTGGCAATGGAGAATTTGGGGAGGGGGGGAATAATTTGGATGAAAGTATTTTGTTGTGAAAAGATGCCATTTAAATTTGTATATGACATCCTATAAAATAAACCTGACTAAATTTCAAAACAAGACAATTATTTGAAGGTGGGAAGAAATATTCCAAAAATGTCAAGAGAGAGTGTTTTGAATTTTAATCCATTGTTAGTTTTTCCCATCCAAAGATAAGGTAAAAAGTAATTTTGATGTAACCATGGTTCTAGAAATAGGACCATATTTTTTCAACAAAAAGTAGTTCAATCAAAGTTTAGTTTTCCAGTCTTTGCTAGTCGTAAGTTTCAGTCCATTACCATGGCTCCCCACATTCACTAAACCACACTCATGTAACATGTGACATTTTAGTACAGCTAAAGGGACACTTGAATGCAGTGATGACTCCCCTAAATGGTTTAACCCTGCCAGGATTTACAATTGTAAGAGAGGCAAATGTAGGGTAGGTGACACCTGCAGCAGACAGCCCTGCCATTGGTATTCATCCCCCTCTTCTACCACACCTACTGGTGACTGTTTGGCATCCTGGTTGAATCCTTAAGCTTCTGTTCGTCAGCTAATCACCCCTTTGTCCCCCCCCCCCCTTAAAAGACAGAGTCTTTCAGCACCATTCATTCAGGTGCTCACATCCACTTCCTTCCTAATGCATGTTACAGAGGCAACTACATGACAGTTAACTTCAGGGATCCATGATTGTCATTGCATGTAGTCCAAGTGCTTTTGTGTGTGAAGAAGAAAGAACATAAGGTCAGTCACAGTGCATGATCTATTTAGTGCTTATTTAGTGCTGGATCTAAATACGGTGCTCTTTATGGTGCTGGGTTACTGTGCCATCATTTAGTACTTCCAAGGGGAAGTACTAAATGATGGCCCAGTAACAGCCTGTACTGTGCTGGGTCAGTAGCACATGGTTATTTTTTCCACTGCGTAACCATAGCAACACACTATAATGAGGGAGCACATTCTGTGAAGTAGCTGCGGTGTCACTGTTTATGCCTGCTGATGCCATGTCACCATAGTGCATTGCTACGGTGATGTAGCAGCATGTGTAGACGCACCCAGTATCACCAAAATATCAAGTTGCCTGGATAGTTTTTCATGCCCTTACTACAAATTACATTGCTTTTATTTCTTTCAGGTGCCAGTATGTAGTGTCACTTTTGCTAGACAGCACTTCAGACACATGGTGCTCCTTCCCTTGGGAAGCAGAACCTGTGGTACAACCAAGATGGCATTGCACTAACTTATTTGTGGCTGCATCTGATGCAGGAAAGGACTGAAGTGTCTCTAGAAGGAAAGTGCTTTCCTGGTGTATCACTTTTGTCTAACTTAAAGAATGCATTCTTTCTTTGACTGTTGGAGGTATATCTATTAGGAGACTATTCTTGGAGCTTGCTTAGGGATCCATCAATGTCTTGTATCAACCCCTGTTCAGGACATGTTACAAAGTGGCTGAAAGTAAAAAAAGAACTTTCTGTCTTTTTCCCCTTCTCTCGAGCCTCAGAGGCCATGTCCAGATGAATGTGGCTGTGAAGTATGTGGCACCACACTGCACATTTAGGCATTCCCCATGCTGCTGCCTTGAAGCGTTGGGTAGGGGGAGAGTGGGGTTCAAGCGCAAGTGGTGGCAACACACTCTGCCCAAAACTGGAGACTGGCTGGCCGAAGCCATGCTCTGAATGCTGGTCAAGGTCCCAGCTGCAGAAGCGCTATGGCCACAGGTTCCCCGGTCCCAAGGGCCCCAGGTAAAGCTGCTGGGGCCAATGCAGTTACTGGCCTCAGCTTTCTCTACCCCACTTGGGGTAGCCTGCTCCGCACCAGAGCCCGTGTAACACAGGTGTTCCCCAGAGACAAGCAGCAGCAGCACAAGTTATACCATTGCTACTTGTCCCTGGGAAACCAAACAGTCATGTTTATCTCGACATTTCTGTTATTGAATATCTCCTCACTTCAGTCTTTTGGCTGCTAAACTGGAAAGTGAGCTCTCCATCACCAAACCCATTTTTAAATTAATGCAAGAATAGCAGAGGCTCAACCATTTTGCCCTTCCACCAGCTACTGTTGTATCTGGTCTTCTCCACTAGAACTTACCTTCCCTGCAGTCTCAATCTACACTGTGGCTTTCAAAGGTCTTTGAGGGAGGTAGGGAAACTCAGTAGGAGTCTGTTGACTAATTTTTAGGTTTCTTTGAAGAAATCCAAGTTGCAGGGACTATACCAGGAGATTAGGATTCAAAACTCCTGAAATTTGTTTTAGGATGGGATTTTCAAGACACTGGCTTAACTTTGCTTCAGCTGAAGTTAGTGGGTGGTTTATTACTGATTTAATGGGAAGAGAGTTAGGTCAAAGGAAAAGGGTTCTGCTTTTGAACTTCCTGCCTTTAGCATCCCTTTGTCTCAGCTTCCATCTGAAATGGTCCTTGAATGGAAAACCCTATATAGTAAATGTTATGACATGAGAACTACTTTGGCAGTACTGGCATAGAAAGAGGCATGAGAGCCTCAGTGGAAGTCACTTAATAGATTGAAAACCGTTTTGCTTGATCACATTAAGAAAATGGTCTGATGGGAGTTAAGAAATTTCACCATAAATTCATCATCTTTCTTTGCTTCTTAGTAGAAGAACAGATTTCAGCTTGAGAATTCATCATTAAAAGCAGTTAGTTTTCAAAGTGCTTTAATAGCAATAAATACCAATATAACAGCCCTAATTCTTGTTTAATAAACTTTGATATAGATGGTGCATATTCCTCTCAAATAAATTTGAAAACATGGTGCATAAAAAAAAAATCAAGATACCCAAATTTTCAGCCTCACACATTCCAAACTGCTAAGTCAACCCTTCAGATGGCATGAATTTTGAGAAGATACTAAGAAAACAACATCTTTGGGTAACTTTATTTGCCTTGTACTTTGAATCTTTAGAATTCATTGTTATTTTTTTTTCATAACCAGGAAGATTAGAAATGTATTTTTATTAAAAGAGAGAGAGTCAGAGACAGGAACAGAATCATAGGGTTACACATGATGGCATAAACCCAGGAGTTAGAACTATAAAAAAGCCACCATGTTTCATGAGACACACAAGTAAAACTAGAGTAGTTAACAAGACTGGGTATAAATACAACAACAACAAAAGTAAAAGAGTTTAGTGCTTGATCAGTTATAGCTCACCAAAATTTTCCCTGTAGTCAGCAGGAGTACTGGAGATTTGGTTTACCAGTCAATTTCTCCCATTTTTATGCCAGTATCTCTCCATTGATATGGTATTGTTTTATGCCCTGTTCAGAAATGCAGTTAGGTCTTTAGTACAGGAATTTCAATGAGAGTTGGATACCCAAATCCATCAAGCTTTAAGAGCTGTAGCCATCATTTTGCAGAGATAAATTTACTATGATCAGAGACATTCTAACATAAAGCTCCTATGGTGTTCTTAAACTGTTCCCATTCTGTGAAAAAAATGTGGCATAAATCCTAGTGTTTCAACAAGGGCCAGGATCATTGGAATCCAATTATGTCTCGTGACTCAGTCCCCTACCTTCTGTGGGACTATGGGCAATAGTTTTGAGCCTCAGTCTTAATTTTTTAGTGTCCTGAAGCCACAAGAAGTATTGAAGAGTCTTGCAAACATGTTGCCTGAGAATCATGAGTTGGGGAACAATTACTATCCTTGTTTCTTTATTAATATTAAAAAAGGAAAAGGGTTCTGCAAATAAAGTAAAAATTTCTCTCCCTGCTTCAAAAAAGGGACAAAAGCCATAGTACAGAAATTAAACCAGTACAAAGAATAGCATAGAAGGAAAAAAAATGTGTTCATTAGACAATATCATTTTCAGCAAAATTTAAAGGAGCAGCACAACAGAATGAATAGTATAATGCAACATAATTAACTTTATATTGCATCCTTCATGTCATGGTTCCAAGAAAAATCTCAGCCAAATTAGAACCCATGTAGGATATATGTAGACTGCAATATATATTAGGGAGGGTATGGGGTAATTTTCTGATCTGCAGTTAGATCTACATTAACTGAATTTGTTTTATTATAATTATTCTACATTCTTATTGGTGCCGATTATTATCAGAATGTGCCCACAGCCCGTGTAGAAATGGAAGAAATTATAAGCAATGGGACAGCTTGCTACCTGGGCAAGAAATTTAATTATACCATTTTAATATGTGATTAGATACTGTATTGGGAATCATGAGCTAGGAGGAAGAATGGTCTTGGGGTGAAATTTGACAGTGAGCACATTATTATGCCAAAAGCTAGACATTATGCATCTTTCAGGTTAAGACTTCAAAGACTGAAATGTCACAAAATTCAGAGTAAAGTTTGAAGGCTCAACCTCAACTTCTTTTTCTTTTAAACGTATCCCTATCATAAGGCAGAATGTCAACTGGTATATATTAGTTTTGCTTCACTGATTCCAACAGTTATGCCATTTCATCTTAGATGGGGGACTGACTAGGTCTTTAACGGAGACAAACTGAGACAAGATGCCTTTCATCAATGAGAAATGTAAAATGCTCCATTTGGGGAGGAAAAATCTGCTTGGTGGTGTTTGGTGGTGCTACCCTAGCTAACACCATGTGAGAGACCTGGGGGTCATACTTGACCATAAAATGAATATGAGCCACCAGTGTGATGCTACAGGTAGCAGAGCAAACAATACACTGGGATGCATCAACCAACGCATTTCAGGCAAAACTAAGGAACTTATTCTCCCACTCTACTCAGCATTGGTGAGGCTGCAGCTGGAGTTCTATGTCTAGTTCTGGGCACCACACTTCCAGAAGGATGTGGAGAAGCTTGAGAGAGTCCAGAGAAGAGCCACTTGTGTGATTAGAAGCCTGAAGAGCAAGCCATATGAGGAAAGGCTGACAGATATGGAATTGCTCAGCCTAGAAAAGAGAAGACTTTGAGGGGATTTGCTGGCGGCTTACAGATATATCAGGGGAGAGCATCAGAGGCTAGGCAAACAACTATTCACCAAAGTGCTTCGGGGAGAACTGGGAACAATGGTCATAAACTCCTAGAAGAAGGTTTCAGACTGGATATAAGGAAAAACTTCTTTATGGTTTGTGTGACCAGACTCTGGAACAGACTCCCAGCAGGGGTGGTGCAGGCACCTACCCTGGAGATCTTGAAAAGGAAACTGGACGCACACCTTGCTGGGGTTATTTGACCCCAGCAGTCTTTCTTGTCTAGAGCAGCGGTGCTGGATCCGATGATCTCACAAGGTCCCTTCCAGCCCTAAACTTCTGTGAATCTGTGAAAGCTGGGCATGTCTACATGTGTCTCTATGGCTACATTGTTACTGCACCATCATTTAGTACTTCCTTTTGGAAGTACTAAAAGATGGCACAGTAACACCCCATACTGCTCTGTGTGCACCGTGCATGTTTATTTTTAGGCACTACATTGCCATAGTGACACACTATAATGGAGGAGTGCATCGCGACAGCGATGTAGCTGCAGTTTTATGGTTTATGACTGCTGGTGCTACGTTGCCATAAAGTGGTGCTATCGTGATATAGAGTCGTGTGT
>NW_017729030.1:57743798-57749916 GCF_001723915.1 Gavialis gangeticus
TGCTACGTTGCCATAAAGTGGTGCTATCGTGATATAGAGTCATGTGTAGATGTGCCTGCTGTCACTTATTAACACTGACATAATCTGGCATGCGTATATTACTTAACATATAATAATTAACAATACAGCCCAATTTCCAACTGGGCTTGAGTTTTATGTCTTAAAATCCACAAAACAAGCCAAGCTGGGTGGAGGTGGGGGATTATATTAGATCTTATTAACACTGACAAAATCTATTTTTCTTTAGCTTTATTCCCAGAAATAGGGGGACCTTTTATTTTTAAATATTTATTTTTTTTGCTGAAAATTCAAAGAACGACTTAACAAACCTCAGGCAGAGCTCACTAAACATGAAAATGATTACTTCATGTATTTGAAGTTTTTCAGTGTTATAAAAGAAATTCAAATTAAGGGTGGCCAAATCATAGACCAACCTTAATAAGAGGGTTCACTATCACCAATGAGTAAAAAACATGGCAATTGCCTGGATCTTTGAGAGCTTGCTTCTCTCTCTCTCTGCCCTGTGTGTGCATACCTACATATTTACAAGAAAGACTACATAACCTTTTTTAGCCAAGGATTTCATTACTTTTTGTAAAGTCTTGTTCATCTAGAATGTGAAGTAATGTTACCAATGAAATTATCGATGAATAATACATCACTGCATCACATAAAACTAGCCAACAATTTCTTGTGGGATAATGAAAGACAGTAGTACTTACTGGCTGTTTAGATCAGGCAATGCATTACTGACTGATTTATTTTAATCTTTGCTAAATAAAATATACAATTCATTCATTTCTACCATCATACAAGGCCTCAGCAAAATAGAAAAGTGATCCAAAGGCCCAGAAATGAATTAAAAAAACCTACTTCAGCTTTGAGACAGCCGTTCTGAAGAGGCATTAAAAAGACATTCAGTATGCTATACTGCAATGCAGAAGCCACCACACAGTTGTTTCAGACTGATATGAAAACAATGTGTAGAGATTTGGGGCTTGGAATATCCACCCCTGTGCCCACTACTGTGAAACACGCATCGGCTCATTAGCAGAGCTTTCCCAGATGTTGATTAAGTTGAATGTGCTTTCAAACAGGAGCTGCTAATTTAGAGAAAAATTTAAGAAGTTCAAATCTTGTAAGCACTGTATATTGCAAAGAAATAGATCAGGTATAAAGTTTATCTAAGATGAAATTCTGTTTAATCCTTGTGGACTCCAAGCACCCAAGTCTCCTTTCTTTCTGTTCTTGTGTACTTATCCTTGGAGTAGCTGTTCTAGTTTATTTTCATAGCATTGGGCACACATCTCAGATTTTCAAAAGCAGTTTTTACTTTGAGACACCTTAAGAGAAAATTATTTTACTTTGATTAAAACGTGCAGATACATTTAGTGGAAAGAAATGCACAATTTATTTCCTTAATTGGCTAAATGAAATTAGGAGGACATTAGCTGTGAATTCTACCAAATGAATCTGATATTTACAAATGGCAATCAACATTAAAATAGTGGCATAACATCATTAAAAAGTATTTATACTTATTTATTTGCACACCTGTGCCTTTTTAAATACCGGTCCTGGGCACCCTGTTGCTTTGGCTAACTGAACACTTCAACAGGAATGCTTCAGTGGTGGTTCTTTACAGCCAAGGGATGCAACAGAGCAGGGTGCCCTACTTGCAGCATGTGTGCCACCAAGTGGCACAGACAGCTGCTGTATGTGGCATGTGGAAGATCAGGGAGGAGACACACAGAGCAGCAACAGATAGACAAGGAAGCAAAGCAGCAAATTGGGCAGGGAGTACAAAACAGAAAGCAGAAAGCAAAGAAGGAGATCAGGAAGGGAGCACAAGGCTGGAAGCCAAAAAAAGAGCAGCAGATCAGGCAGGGGAATGGCATCACTGTGGCACTTGGGGAGGGTACAGTGTTAAATGGTGGCAGGACTGCCGGAAAGATTAATCCCCACTGCAGTAAGGGGTTGCTGATCTGCTGGCACCCCACAGTCTGAAAAACTACCTCTTGGCTTTCTGGACTGCTTACCTGAGACTTTCACTCAGAGACAGCTGACCATTTCAGAAAGCTGGCTGAGTGAAGGGAATTGTCCTGATTTAAGACTCAGGAAATATGATCACCCTATAGAAGGGACCTCTGGGACCACTGAGTCCAGTTCACTGGATTAATAGGAAATCATACACATAAGAGATTGACTAAACTTTGACAGACTTTTTGGTTCCACTGATGTTGGAAGCGGTGGTTATATTTAATCATTATTCCTATTTGCAATGTGGTGTAGGGTCTTATGGACTAGGACTCCACTATATGAAGCACAGAACCATAACCATTCTAATCCTAGGCAGTTTATACTTCAGAAATATAATGCATTTCAATTATTATCAGACTGGTCTTTTAGTACCCACAAAGTTCATGCTCTACCCTCTTCTGTTATCCAAGATGAGGTATATTTGTTATAAAACTTTTTTTTTAGTGTAGGAAATGTTACCATGTATTGAAAATAGATACTTATAAACACAGAAATACCTAGTCCACTCCACATAATGGATAGAGCTAATAGAAATTTAATTGAAAGTGTATTTTAACAGAGTACAGCTCTGGCTGGCTAGGCTCCATTTCTGGTGGTGCATACTGCTGCCACATGCCCTGCGCCACTTTTTTCACTTTTTTGACACCCTGATGTCAAATGGGTGCATGTGCACTGTGTGCAGTTTGCAGCACCTTAGATATGTTTGTGGTGCTGCAGACTAACGTGTGTGCTCATTGGGACCCACCCCCTTGGGGTTTGGGATGAGCAGTGGGGAGGGGGAGGGGCTGCTTATTATTTTTATAGCCCAGCAGCAAATAATTATTTCCCCAGAATGAGAGGGGGAATGCAGGCCTGAAACTGCCTGAGAAAGTATGTACATATAGTCCTGTGGTTGAGCAGTTTAGTTTGAAGAGGTGGAAATGCCTTCAAGAGTGCTGTTCTGGAGAGAAAAATATAGGCAAAAGCTTTAAGTTAAATGTAAAATTAATCCTCCAGATAATGAACTCTGCAGCAGCTGTGATTTTAGCAGCAGCAATATGATATACAGGATTTCTTCCATATGAAGGATGATGATTATCTTTCTTATGCAACTGTGAGAGACTTACAACCTATGAGTGAGTTAGTCACTAAACTCTGGCTGAAAAAGAAAAACAGCAGTGACTGTTTTTAACAGTATATTTTGTAGAAATATTTGATCATATCTGGAAAAAAAAAACTCATCCTGATCTGCACCATTTCCATTTCCCATTATTATTTATTATTTGTATTATCATGTGCATGGAGTTTCATTCCTTTTGAATACAATACCCTCAGTCAGCTTGTCATTAATGCACCACATGTCAAATCATAGGTCTCATTTCTTGCAAACTTTTGTTATGGGAGTAATCTGTATTTACACAAGTAGTCAAGGGGTCTGTTAATATGAAGCCTAGTCCAAAGGCCATAAAAGTCAAATGGATATATTTCCATTCATTTTAGTGAGCTTTGGACCAGCCCCATAAATAGAAAGTATAACCTGTAAGAAAAATTATTATGGTTTTGAATCCATAACACAATATTTGTAGTTAAAGGTACTAATATTCAAAGACAGAAAAAAGATTATGATATAGAAACTTAAGTCTACTTTTTCAGATGTGACTTATTTAGTAGCCTAATACTACTGTGCAGTAGTGGATTAGTACTGTTTTTGCCAAGCACACTAGTTTGCAGTGCTATTAGGCTACTGCACAGTTAGCATCTCACGAAGACATGTCCACTGTGCTTAAAAATTAGGTGCTAGATCCTTTTCCACCCATTATGTGGCTGAGTACATGTACGACCCTAGATGTAAGACCCTATGTGTAATCTTATTACACCCAGCTCTACCCCACAAAAATGTTAATGTGCCTGCTTTTATAACATGCCATCTTAAACTTCAGACTAAATTAAAATAAGTAGTAAGCAAGAAGAGGACCCATCCACCTTTTGCATTAGTTGTTTTTCAGCGATAGAATAGGAGAACATTTAGATGCTTAAGTCCACTTAAGTGCCTAGTAGTTGGGCTATAATATGGCCCTAGGTATCTGGCTTTAGGAGTGTGATTCAAAGAGATTCTACCTGTGCCTGTACCTCTTTCTTTATAATCAATGGGGAGAGTAAGGCATCACCAAAGAGTGGGGCAAAGTGTCTAGGCAATGAGGGATAAACTGCCTAGAGCTGGTAAATGAAAATATCTGAGCTCTCCAGAGGTTAGGCACCTGACTCTGGGTTGCACAGTAGATATCATGGCCTGTGCAAGATCCAGAGTCAAATGATGGTGGTGCTCACCTGTGGTAAAATAGCTTAGTGGTTACAGCACTCACCCAAGAAGTAGACACATGGATTGGTGGCCTTCCTCAATCAGGCAGCAGGATGTGGCACAGCGGGATGGTGCCTGGGCTAGGTGTGACTGAGAGACCCACTGCAGGCCAAACAAAGCTCCATGCTGGGCCAGATCTGGCCCATGGGCTGTATTTTGCCCACCCCTGATCTATAGCCTGATGCCTAGGGTACTCCCCTGACATGTAGGAGAGGTTGGTTTTAATTGTTCAGGATGTGTTATGTCTATAACCAAAGTCTCCTACTTTTAGGCAAGTGCTCTAACTACAAGTCTATAGGATAAGATGCAACCATTACCATTGTTGCCTTTAAGCAGAATTTGATGTCGTTGATACAAAATAGGGATTTTATTCCTACTAGCGGATATTTCACTGGTGTATTAAGTAGAGTTTAGGTGCTTTCTAGCAGGAATTGGAATCTCATTGGAGATGAGGTGAGAGAGAGGTGCAGTGGTATGCCTAACTGCACCACTTTAGTCACTTCGGAGTATTCATAGAAGCCCTAGTGGAGATGTCTGGGTAAGTTTTCAGTCTGAAATAGAGGAGCCTACTGGGCTGAAAATCTGCTTCCATAATGGTAAGTTGCTCTCAACCTTTCTGGATATGCCAGGATAATACTAATTTTGTAGTTGCTAATAAAGGTAAAACTTCATTAATTTTTGGGAACATAGAAATCTAAAATGCACCTCAGTCCTCTGTATGTGCCTAAGAACTGTTACGAATCTGGACTGTAGCCTTTTAAAAATGTTTGCCCTTAGGTCACAAGCCTAAATAAGGAGGGAAAGGCTTACCCTTGTGTTCTTGCCACCTTGACCTTGGACAACCTTGCTTATGGCTCCTTTCTTCCTGGAATAGCTATACCCAGAAAGTCAAGAAATGCAAGGAGGTGCCAGAAACATCTGGACCTTTAGCCTCACCTTTTGTTTTCATAAGGCAGCACTGCTAAACCAGCACTGATGCTGTGGGAGATAGAATAAACTGGCAAAGGAAGGCAAGATAGGACAGCAAGAGGACAACTTGGTGTCCTCACTGTTGTAAGCCAGCAGGAAATCTCCACCATTAAAGCCTGAGGAAGCAAGGGAAGTGTTGCAGTTACAAGGTGTTTGCCTGAAGTGTCCTGCCTCCTGTGACTTCTGGCATGCAGCAGCTTCCACACCTCTGCTTGCTAAGGGCTGTGTCAAAAGTCACAATGTAGACCTTGATAAGCAGATATAATTTCTCTGTCTGTAAGTACATGAGGGGGATAAACAGAGGCAGGGGAAAGTAATATTTAAGTTAAAGGTTTTCAAGTTTTTTAGAGACTAGCTAAGGTAGAATCTGTGTCTTAAATCATAGGTCTTGGGGATTTGATAACCACAGCAGACAGAAACAGCAGAGAAGGTGAATTCTGGGGATGCTGGCAAGGCTTTTAGGAGACCTAACAGGTAACCAGTTGGCTCATAGAATCATAGAAAATTAAAGTTGGAAGGGACCTCAGGAGGTCATCTAGTCCAACCCCCTGCTCAATGCATGACCAGCCCCAACTAGATCACCTCAGCCAAGGCTTTATTGATTCAGGTCCTAAAAACCTTCAAGGATGGAGAGTCTACCACCCCTTTAGGTAACCTGCTCCAGTGCTTTACTACCCTTCTAGTGAGGAAGTGGTGGTGGTGGGGGGGGGTTTCTTCCTAATATCTAACCTAAAATTCCTTTACTGCAACTAGAGACCATTGCTCCTTGTT
>NW_017729030.1:57750021-57751792 GCF_001723915.1 Gavialis gangeticus
ATCCTCTTTGGAGCCACTCTTCAGGTTTTTAAAGGTTGCTATCAAATCCCCCCTCATTCTTCTCTTCTGCAGACTAAATAAGCTCAGCTCCCTCATCATAAGCCACATGCCCCAGACCTCTAACCATTTTTTGCCCTCCACTGGACTCTCACCAATTTCTCTCTATCTTTTATGTAATGGGGGCCCAAAACTGGACACACTACTCCTACTCCAGAATAGAGGGGAAGAATTGCTTCCCTCAATCTCCTGGCAATGCTCCTTCCAGTGCAGCCCAGTATGCCATTAATCTTATTGGCAACAAGGGCACACTATTGGCTCATATTCAGCTTATTGTCCATTGTAACCCCCACGTTCTTTTCTGCAGATCTTCTGCTTAGCCAGTCAGCCCCCAACCTGTACTGGTGCATGGGGTTGTTCTATCCTAAGTGCAGGACTTTGTATTTGTCCTTATGGAATCACAGGAGATATTTTTTGGTCCAATCCTGCAATTTGTCTACGTTTCTCTGAATCCTAGCCTTACTCTCCAGCATATTTACTATACCCCCTGCTTGGTGTCATCTACAAACTTTCTGCGGGTGCACTTCGTTCCATCTTCCAGGTCATTGATAAAAATATTGAACTTTTTTTTTTTTGCTTTTCTGTCTCCAAATCTATTGACAGTTTTGCTTCTGTAGTTCTTTCATTCTATGTAGTAAAGTCCCTTTGTTGTTTTGTCTCCTATTGATTGCCCATAGAAAGACTGATTTCTGAGCAAATGATGCTTTAGATTAGCCCTCTTCACAGAGAGGGGGATCTATAATTTCTTTTGTAACCCAATGTGATGGCCACATGGAGCTAGCAGAGATTCCCTCACTGTAGCTTCATGGTTCTGTATAAGGGCAGTGGAGCTGAGGCTTGCTAGGTTAAGAAGTTATCTCATAGCAACCTCATTTTGTTCCTTAAGACAAGTGGCAGCACAGTAGGGAGAAACTTGGGGCTCTCTGAATCCCCCATAGTTAGGTTTGTGACAAACAGTGTGTGACTGCACCTGATTGAAGTCCACAGTGCTTGATCAAAACATTCCTGGAGATGTAGGGTTTTTGCCTGATATAGTTCCTCAGGAATATATTTCCATGAGAAATCAATTCAAACACATTACACAGAAGTGTGACATAGCCTGGCATCTACAGGCTGAACACGCTTCAGCATGGCCCCTCAGCTGTCATCTTCTAAATCAATTTATTTCACTTGATGCCAACGCAGCATATAGTTTTTAAGTTGCCTTCTCACTGAATAAGGTATACAGCAAACCTCAGCATTTGATTGGTTATATATTAAAAAAAGAAAACCCTGAGAAAGGCCAGAGTAAAAGGAAATATTCAATATTGAAGCTAGAACTTTGGCTACATTTTTTCTTTCAAAGTTTCTTATAACACGGATGGAAAAAAACCTCATTGTTTATCTTGTAAGACTTCATAGCTAACTTCAGATAGAAGGCCTTGATAATGGAAGTTGTGACTTTGGCTCCAGCAATCTACCAGGTCTCTTTTTTAGTTAACTTATCATAGTAAGTTTCTCTGAGTTTAACGTCTTATCCACACGCAGAGGTTGTATTGCTTGACCACTACCTGTAGAGATCAGATCTTACAGTTGTTGCTTTGGTGTTAGGGAAGATGCCTTTGAAGGGAGAATTTCCAGACAGGCAATGTGAAACTGACTTGAATTTTAACGGAGAATGTTTGCCTTCTACTTAATTTACTTTCCCCTTATAAACATTAAACCCTGTAGAAAA
>NW_017729030.1:57756792-57762692 GCF_001723915.1 Gavialis gangeticus
CTGAGTTTAACGTCTTATCCACACGCAGAGGTTGTATTGCTTGACCACTACCTGTAGAGATCAGATCTTACAGTTGTTGCTTTGGTGTTAGGGAAGATGCCTTTGAAGGGAGAATTTCCAGACAGGCAATGTGAAACTGACTTGAATTTTAACGGAGAATGTTTGCCTTCTACTTAATTTACTTTCCCCTTATAAACATTAAACCCTGTAGAAAACTGTTTTCTTTTTGCTGTAGCTGAACTCCTGGCTTAAGTTCTATGACCTGTATAAATTCTAGACATGAGATTCATTTAATTCATGATAATAACTAAATGGCTTTAAAATATAATTCATCCATGGATCTCAAAATGTATTGTAAAGCAAGTTAGTATTATTCATCTTTTTACTCCATGACTCACTTAATGAGGAAACTGAGACATGGAGAAATGAAATTACTCTGGTCGTGCATTAGTCCAACAGCAGAGTTGGGGAAAAAGGCTCTTGTTTCCTTAGTTGTTATCCTCTGCCACCCTATAATAATGCTGCTGTTAGGTTTTAAAATCTATAAATCATTCCATCAGCTTTCACCATGATACATTTACACAAGCCCATTACAAATTATTTCAATTAAAGACATCAATAAGAAACAAGAAAGTGATCATAAACAGTGCTTTAAAATTAAGTCAAGGAAAACAGTACAAGAATAATTATTATTCCTCAAACATCCAAGATCATTAACTTATCACTGATAAACTTCAGAATATTGTTCAACTATATATTTGTTCCTATCTATAAAACAATTATTCTAGAAAATATAATTGGTGACGTACTTCACACTGTAGTACATCATTCAGAAATGTTTAAGGGCTGCTATGTTAAAACTAGCCAATTGCTCATCAAGAATGACAGGGGGGAGGGGCTTGTAATGGAGTGCCGACACGTAATGCCCCATGTTGCCATTCTTCTGCCTCTTGCAGGGAGCAGGGAGCAGGGTGGGGAAGCCAAGGCTAGTGCTGCTCGCCCCAGATCCCCCACCCCCTGTCCAATCCTCGGCACGGCTTGCAGGGGGCGGGGTGGAGGAGCCAAGGCCAGCACGGATTTGGAATCATGGTGGCACTCCCCCATGCTTGGAATACTCTGATTGGCTGTTTCTGTCAGCCAATCAGCACACGAATAAAGCATTATGGACAGACAGACAGACGTAGGCTTTTATAATATTAGAAGGAAAATTATGGGTAGGATTTTCAAAGCATTGGTGGGACTTTAGCATTCAATTACCATTGGCTTTCAGTGGGATCCTAACTCATTTAGGTACTTTGGCAAATCTTAATTCTACCTTCAAATTGAAGTTCTCAACAATTAACATTGTTTTACATTTCAGTATATATAAGCTGACCAATACATATAAATTGGAATAACCTGCTGTTGTTGTTCAGTGGTAGAATCCTTGTCTGTCTGGATTTGCTTTTGGGTTTGATTCTGGGATCCACACATACTACAGCCATTCAAGGCTCTGGACTCATTAAGGCCTCTGGACACTGTCTCAATGGTCTAAAGGGCAGCCTATACTTCTTCATACTCCTCCCTTGACATGCACATCAAAGGTCTTGGTGACCTCTCATGCATGCACCATTATCTAGAAGGATTGACAGTTGCCTACTACATGTAAACCAGCTTCATAGTATTTCAAGATCCAGAGTATTACAGTCTGAAAAAGATATAGTTTGAATATATCTGTCAGGTGGGGGTAACTTGACCCCTACTTTTCTTTCCTGCCTAGTGCAGGGTGGCTGGGCCCGATGATCTTGCGAGGTGCCTTCCAGCCCTTAACAATCTATGAGTATATAACAGGATGCTTCCTTTCCCTATTATTTTAATAAAAAATAGTATTTAAATAATTGAAGGTAGATGTTTTTACCAAGGAAATTGCAGCAGATTGTTTGTTTGTTTTTTACTGAAAATAGTTACAAAAATTGTGACTCATCCCTTAGCATTTGCAAATTACTTTGAATGTGCACAAAGCAATGCCATGGTAAATAACATGGTTTGTATACAGTTATCTTTTTTAAGAATACCTAGAAACAGAAAGCCATAGCTGAATGGACTTGCAAACACTCAAACAAAATAATAATATGTGATACCTTGAATGATAAATGAAGGGGAGATAAGAGAAATTTATATGCACAATCATCAGCACTAACTTCTTTCTTACAAAGAACAGTGGATTCTGTAGTTGCATGTTAAAAAAGCTGATAAATACACAAAATTAATGGCCTGTAATACAAAGATAAACATTTGCTAAGTATGTTAAAATATTACAATGACACTGCTTTAAGATCTAATACCACCAATGCCTGCCTACATGATCCCTTCTTTTCATTATCATGCATTTCCAAAATGCATTGGACTTTCAGTATCTTAAGTGATAAAGTATCCATTAAAGTAGATGCATGTTACAGAACACAAAAAGACCCAACAAGGGACATGACATTTTTGGAAGAGCAACTCCCTCAGTCATTGAAGTGAGATGAATTTGTTATGATACCTACAAATCATTGCCTTTTGGAATTAGTGGGGATAGTCACTCAAAAGTTCTGGCATTTTTTAAACTGCTGTATTGTGCATCTGCACATTTCTCCTGTTACTTTGCCCTTCGACCACTCTCCATGCTTTTGTCTGTATATACACATGTTGCAGATTCTTTAAATCCTAGATCGGAAACTCTGAGAAAAAAACAACATTTGTATTATTTACCTGTATAGGGCCTGCCAAAAGGAACCTCTGACCACAGATGGGGGAGGGTTCTCTAGGCACTATTCTGCTAATAAATTATTTGTAAGAATGTAACATCATCACCTCAGTACCAAGCACAGCTTGAGCCTAGCACCTGAAGTATTTCATTCTGACACTGAGCACACAGGTTAAACACCTGCAGCATCTTTGCTTTAATTTCATCATGAAACCTGAAGTTTGGTGCAGTTAACAGTGAATTTTAGAGATTCATGAAATATTTTTGTGATGCTTTGTGTTAGCACATTATTAGCAGCTTTTTATGAAGTGTGACAACTTCTGGTTCCGAATTGCACATGACTTCAGCTAAACAGATCCTCTTACAGCATAATAGAAATTTTTGGCATCTTAATATAGACTTCTCATATTGTTTTAGGTGGGATTTTCAAAGGAGTTAAGCATGAAAATCTGATTTAATTTATTTTGGTTAGGACCTTTTGAAAATCCAAGCCTTAGACATTAGTTTAACTGTTGAATTAATGATACTGGTATATGGGAAATTTTCCTGTTGCTATAGGCTGCATCTGTCAAGCACTTTCCCAGCTAGAGGAGATTCATAATTGGAAGAGAAAAGGTACTAAATAATTTCTGAAGGTGATACTTATGGAAGAGGATCATTTTTCATGTAACAGGCCCCTACTGAGGATTATCTGTCAATGAATCTATCATGCATGACACTTGTGCATTAGCAGGGTCATCGCTGCTGTAAACAAACAAAAGGCTCAATTAATGTTTCAGCACTGCCTAACGGGGTGGGAGACAGAAAGAACATCCATTTTCCTGAAATAGAGGCAGCTGAATGCTTATGTAAATACGTGCTGATTAGTCATTCACAAGAAAGGAATGTTTACTATCTCAGGGAAGTTTGCAAAACTCTCAGCTAAAACTTAGATTGGGGGACAAATGCTGTTATTTGTTCTTTCCTGGTGTTCTCTGTCTATTAGGGGTATGCAGGTAACAGCCCAACTAAAGCTTTCTGTGAGATTTCTCAATTCATCATTTCCAAATATCTGGATAAGAGGGATTTGGGTCCTTGTTTTCTCCTGCTGTCATGCAAAATGTGTGCAACATGTTGCTAAAGCAAGGTAGGACAAAGAAAAAAGTGGCAGGGGCGGGGGGTGAGGTGGATGGATTGAAGTCATTTTAGAACATTTTTGCTGGGGCAAATCAACACTCATTGTAATAAATCCATAGTTTCATAGTTGGTAGGGTTGGAAGGGACCTAAGTAGATCATCAAGTCCGACCCCTGCCATGGGCAGGAAAGAATGCTGGGGTCAAATGACCTCGGCTAGGTGATTATCCAACCTCCTTTTGAAGATCCCCAGGGTAGGAGCAAGCACCACTTCCCTTGGAAGTTGGTTCCAGCTCCTAGCTGCCCTGACTGTGAAGTAGTGCCTCCTGATGTCTAGCCTGAATCTACTCTCAGTCAAATTATGGCTGTTAATCCTTGTTACTCCTGTTAGGCCTCGGGGGAACAGGGACCCTCTCACAGCCTGCTTGTCCCCCTTGGTCAGTTTGTAGATGGCCACCAGAACACCTCTCAGCCTTCTTTTGTGGAGGCTGAACAGGTTCCGGTCCCCATATCCTCTGCTCACAAAGCCTGCCTTGCAGCCCCCGATCATGTGCGTGGCCCTCCTCTGGACCCTCTCGATGCTATCCACATCCCTCCTGAAGTGCAGTGCCCAGAACTCGGCGTAGTACTCCAACTGCAGCCTGACCAGTGTCACATAGAGGGGAAGGATCACCTCCTTGGACCTGCTCGTGATGCATGTGGGGATGCATGACCATGTCTCCACATTGGCAGCCTATGTTTATTTTGGAATCAATCATGATTCCAAGATCCTTTTCTGCCTCTGCTGATGAGAAGGGAGTTCCCCAGCCTGTAGGTATGCTGCTGGTTCTTCCGCCCCAGGTGCAATACGTTGCACTTGTCTGTATTGAAACCCATCCTGTTCTCATCTGCCCACCCCTGTAAACTGTCCAGATCTAGGTGTAGCCTGTCCATCTCCTCCAGTGTGCCCACTTCTCCCCACATCTAAGTGCCATTCATGAATTTGAACAAGGTGCTTTTCACCCCCTCGTACAAGTTGCTGATGAAGATGTTGAACAGTACGGGTCTGAGAACTGAGCCCTTGGGGACCCCACTGCCCACATCCCTCCAGGTCAAAAAACACCCATCCACCACCACTCTCTGAGTGCAGCCCTTCAGTCAATTTGTGACCCATCTGACTGTGTAGGCATCGATGCCACAGTCGCCTAATTTCTTAATGAGAATGGGGTGAGGGACAGTGTTGAGGGCCTTCCTAAAGTCCAAAAACACTATGTCCACTGTGACACCTGTATCCAAGAATTTTGTGACCTGGTTACAGAAGGCCACCAGGTTCATAGATTTCATAGTCATAGACATTAGGGCTGGAAGGGACCTTGGAAGATCAATGAGTTCAGCCTTCTGCCGGAGGGGCAGGAAGTCAGCTGGGGTCATAGGATCTCAGAAAGATAAGCATCCAAATTTCTCTTGAAGGTGTTCAATGTAGGTGCTTGAACCACCTCCGATGGCAGGCTATTCTAGAACTTGGGGGCTTTGACAGTAAATAAATTCTTCCTTAAATCCAGCCTGAAACAGTCTTGCCGTAGTTTATAACCATTCAATGTCATCATCCCTTGGGTCACTCTTGTGAACAAACGTTCCCCCAGATCCTGGTGATCACCCCTGATAAACTTATAGGTGGCCATCAGATCACCCCTGAGCCTGTGCTTTTCTAGGATAAAGAGCCACATAGCTCTCAGCCTGTCATCGTAAGGTCTGTTTTCCTGACCTCTTGTTATGTGCGTGGCTCTTCGCTGTACTCTCTCAAGCTTCTCCGCATCCTTTTTGAATTGTGGGGCCCAAAACTGGATGCAGTGCTCCAGCTGTGGCCTCACCAAGGCCAAGTACAAGGGGAGAATGATGTCCTGGGATTTGCTTGAGAAGCTTCTATGGATGCAAGCCAGCATTTCAGTCACTTTACTAGCCGCAGCATTGCACTGAAGGCTCATGTTTATCATGTGGTCAACGATGACCCCCAAGTCTCTTTCTCCTGTAGTGCTAGCTAGCTTAGCACTGCCGAGCCTACAAGGATGCTGCAGGTTT
>NW_017729030.1:57762983-57766369 GCF_001723915.1 Gavialis gangeticus
GCTTTCCTGAAGTCAAGGACTTCAGTGTTGCTGAGTGACTTGCCAGCTTTACAGCAGATGGTGAAGGTGATCAGCTTATGGTTGCTGTCACCCAGCTTCCCATCAATCACTAGGTCACCAATTAGGTCATCTCCAGTTGCCAGTACCAGATCGATCTGCGCTTTACCTCTCATTGGCCCGCAGACTTCTTGGGTCAGGTAGAGGTCATCCACGCACGAGAGGAAGCTTTGCGACTGCTCAGATTTTGCTGAGTGATCCTCCCATGAGATGTCTGGGTAGTTGAAGTCTCCCATGACAACCATGGTCCTGGAGCATGTGGCCTCAGCCAGTTCCCAGGCGAACTCCTGGTCAAGTTCTTGACTTTGGGTGGGAAGTCTGTAGTAGACTCCAACTGTTGTGTCCCCTGTGACGTGTTCCCCACAGATTTTAACACAGAGGGTCTCCAGTTGTCCACCCTGGTCACCAATATCAGCTTGCAAGGACGAGAAGCTTTCCTTGACATAGAGAGCTACACCCCCACCCCTTCTATCTACTTAATCTCTCCTGTACAGGGTATAGCCATCTATACCCATGGTCCAGTCATGGGTGGAGTTCCATCAGGTCTCCGTTATCCCTATGACATAATAATTATTTGCACTGAGCAGGAGGAAGAGTTCCTCCTGCTTATTCCCCAAGCTTCTGGCATTTGTGTACAGGCAGGCAAGTGTCCCCTTGGGGGCTCTTGTCTTGCCCAAAAATTGTACAAAGGCTGGAAAGCTGCTCCCATGCTAGGGGAGACCCTGCCCCACTGGAGAGGGACCGGTAGGTACCCTCCCCCTCCTTCTCTCTCTCCCTGGGGGGCTGAGCCAAGTAGGGGCCTGGGCAGGGTGAGACCTGGCCTGCTTCCCACTCAGCCACCCCCTCCCACTCTCTAGAGGTTAACCCCACCATGGGCCCCACTTGCCTCCAGCTGTGCTGGGGATCAGCGGGGGGCTCTGCAGCTGCTGGGGGGGACTCTGGGGGGCTTTTGGGGGAGCGGGGGTGCAACAGGCTTTCACCCGTGTGTCTCTTGCCACTCCCAGAGCCTAACTGGTCGAATGAACCCATGTTGGTTGCCCCTAAGATTGATCCCTCCTGCTGGTCGCTCGCAGATGTGCTCCTGGATAATTTTCTCAAAGAGCTTCCCTAGGACCAAGAAAAGACTAATGGGCCTTTAGTTTCCTGGGTCCTCCTTCCCCTCTTTTTTGAAAAGGGGAACCACATTGGCCCTTTTCGAGTCCTCTGGAACCTCACCAGAGCACCATGAGTGCTCGTAAAGCTGTGCCAGGAGTCCTGCAATGACCTCCACTAATTCCCTCAGCACTCTGGGGTCAAGATCGTCAGGACCTGCTGATTTGAACACATCTAGTCCCACCAGAAGTTCCCTGACTAGGTCATCACTGACCCTGGGCCTGGCTGCGCCTCCCATGGGTCCACTGGGGATCCCAGGGGTGGAATGCCCTGGTTCCTGCTCAAAAAATGGAGGCAAAGAATTATTAAAGAAGTTAGCTTTGTCATCTGGTGTAGCATGTCCTGCAGAGGCCCTACATTACCTGGTACCTTCTTTTTATCCCTTATGTATTTAAAAAAGGACTTCTTGTTATCCCCTGATCTGGGTCACTAGTCCCAGTTCCATTTCCGCCTTAGCCTTCCTAAAAGCCCCCTTACAGTCTTGAGCAATGGAGGTATAGTTCTCTGTGGTGATGGACCCTCCCTTCCATTGGGTGTACACCTCCTTTTTAGCTTTGAGACATTCCTGGATGCTTTTGGTGAGCCATGGGAGCTTTTGAGCACTCTTGCCTGCTTTGATCCACGTTGGGATTTTCACCCTTTGGGCTTGGAGGATCATCTCCTTAAGGAACAACCACTCTTCTTGGACTTCCAACTCCCCTCCCCTCGGGAACATCAGTACCACCCCGACTAGCTTCCTTACCTCATTGAAATGCACCTTCCTGAAGTCTAGGGCTGTTGCCTTGCTGCAGGCCTTTGACACCCTGCACTGGATGGTGAATTCCAGTAGGCAATGATTGCTATCACCCAGGTGGTCAAGAACCCGCAGTCCTCTCACCAGGTCATCTCCTGTGACCAGGACCACGTCCAACACAGTATTTCCCTTGGTGGGGCTGTGCACCTCCTGGGTTAGATGGAGGTCCTGTAACTCAGCTAGGAACCTACATGAGCAGTCAGACCTGACTGACTGCTCTTTCCAGCAGATGTCCGGATAGTTTAGGTCACCCATGATGACCACATCCCTTGACTTAACTGCTTCTGTGAGCTGACCTGAGAATTCCTGGTCCAGCTCATCTCCCTGGTTGGGTGGCCTATAGTAAACCCCCACCATTAAGTCCCTTTCCCCCCCAACTCCCTTGTAGTCAGACCCAGAACACTTTAGTCTGCCCCTCCTCTGACCCAGTGCTGTTTGTTGAGGATGCGTATTGCTCTTTGACATACAGTGCCATAGCCCAGCCTTTCCTCCATGTTCTATCTCTCCTGTACAGACTATAGCCCTGGATGTTTACCGCCCAGTCATGCGTAGGGTCCTACCAAGTTTCAGTGAGCCACACTATGTCCGGGTTTATGTTAGCTAGCAGGAGAGCAAGTTCCTCCTGCTTGTTCCCCCATACTATGAGCATTAGTGTAGAGGCATTTAAGGCCTCCTGGAGGTGTATGCACTGCCCTCCTAATTCCAGAATTATCTAGGCCCCTGTCACTTACCTGGGTATTTCTTGTGCTCACTGCCTGTCTTGGCTGGGCTGTTCTTGTGGGTGGATCTTCGTTCCATGGCTCCCTCCATCCTCATCTTCCTCTTCCCCCAATGAGTCTAGTTTAAAGCCCACTGGAGGAGATCGGCCAACCTGAAAGAGAACACACACTTACCTTTGGGGGACAGGTGAAGCCCATCCCACCCGAGCATGTCTCTTGTCCTGAAGTATGGGTTCTGGTCCAAAAAACCGAAGCCTGCCTCGAGACACCATTTCCGAAGCTGCACATTGACCTCCCTGATGCAGGTCTAATGGAGTCATCCATGTCCGCTCACTGGAAAGACAGATGAGAAGACCACCTGTGCCCCTGTCTCCTTCAGCTTCTTTCCCAGAGCTTGGTAATCCTTCATCAGGCTATCAGGGCTGCTCCTGGCCACATCATTAGTGCCCACATAGATTAGGACCATGGGGTAGTAATTGGTGGGCCAGATAATGGCCGGGATCATATCCATCACATTCTGAATCCTCACTCTGGGCAGACAGTAGACCTCACGTGACATGGGATCCTGGCGACAGATGGGACCCTCTGTACCACTCAGGATGCAGTCGCCTATGACAAGCACCCGGTGTCTCTTCTTCCAGGTCAACTTGCCTGTTCTGTGTGTT
>NW_017729030.1:57766445-57770141 GCF_001723915.1 Gavialis gangeticus
GGAAAGGAAATACCCATCAATTTCATCCTCTGCTTCTCTGATCCCCCTCAGCCTGCTAACCTCCTCCTGGAGCTCCCTCACTTGCCCCTTCAGGTCCCTAAGATGGGCACCTGTGGGACAGGTGCGGGGGCCCCCATTCCCTGCCCCCCTGGCCCCGCTGGGCATCCCCCATGGGCCAGGGGTCAGGGTGGCACCATCTCCCCTGTGGGCTCTGTTTGGGTGAAAATCTCAGAGAAGCCCCGAGTAGGTGGCACCCTCCGGGCAGGGGCCCTAGCAGCACTCCACATCCAAACCATTTTTATTTTTTGTTGTGGTGCTTTCACCTTTCCCTTACAGAAGATTTCCTCCTGGCTCCTCCTGCTTGCTCACCTGCATGAACGCCAGTGCAAACACCGGCGCACCTGTTTTAGTTAAGTGCAGCTCCCTGTCAGCTCAACTAAAAAGGATCTAGGGGGCTTCCCTTCCAGATCTGGCTCAGCTGCGCTGGCTCCCTCTGCCCCACTTACTTTAGGGGTATCAGCTGTTGCTGCCCCCACTGCTGCCTCCACAGCTGCATCCACCTCCGGTCATGTAAGTGGGCACACTTGTGTGTGGGGATAAGGGGTTATAATAAAGCAGGATAAGGGGTTATTTTATGCTAGGTACACATTCAAAAAGCCTGAGATGGTATCATATAAACCTATAAGAGTTTCTATAATCAGCATAGGTTAGATCAGAAGTGAACAGAACCCATTTTGCCCTTTGGAGGGCGGGCGGGGAGGCACACAGGTTGACTGCACTGGCTGAAACCAGCAGGATGGGGGGCTCCTGCAAGCCTTCCAGCAGGCCCCATCAGATCCCCAGTCTGCTGGAGACTTCTGAGCACAGCTGAGGATGCAGGCCACTCCTGATGGGGTTCTAGGGGCAGGCAAGCATGCCCCCAACCCCCTGCCATCACTGTGGAACTTCTCCCATGACCAACCCTATGCTTTCAGGAAAGCATCAAAGTGGATCACCACGGCATTACCCCCTGCCTCTACTGTTACCAGCTGAGCTGCCAGGTCTGCTATGGTGACCCACCCTGGGGCTCTCTTGGAAGCCTAAGTTTGGGTGCAGGGGAGGGTCCATAGTGATGGCAGGGGGCTGGGAGCATGCTTGCTCTTGCCTAGCATCCAATCAGGGGTGGCCTGGCTACTCTGCCGAAAGAAGGATCTAGCCCCAGTGGCAACTGGTGGAGGGATGCCCCCGGCAGCATGAGAAGCTCACTCTGGGCACTAGAAAAAGGGGAGCTTCCCAGCCTCCTGCCACTGGCTGCTGCTTATGCCAGAGCTCCAAGGGGCCTCATTCTTCCCTTGGCAAAATCCCCTGTCCCTGCTCCCCACCACTAGCCTCTAGCCTAGCCATGAGCCTAGGCTTCCAGGCATGTCTTTCTGCTGGCTGCCACTGGTGTCAGACCTCTGAAGGGCCCAGTCCTTCAATTCACAGAGCCCCACATTCCTTCATCCTATTGTGAGCCAGGGTCACACTTCAGCCATCATGAACCATCCTTCCTCCCATGAAATAACTGAACATGTTTTAAGGCATTCTGCCAGTAAAATGTACATACGGTTTGTCCGCAAATAGTCAGATGAATACATATCACTTTTAACTTTTTAACATATGAACATCTCATATAAAGTAGAAATGAATGTAAGTGTTAGAATAAATTCATTATGAATCAGTTACTTTTATTTGCCACTCACAGCTGACCAAGGAATGTGAAGAGTGTGTGCTGGCTCAGCTTCATGAGTACTAGTGTGTCTTCCTGCAAGAAGAGGCTGGTGGGGACCTGCAAAGGCACCTGGGATGCCATGGACAACAACCTCAAATGAATCACTAGGAGACCTGTTCTAGTCTAACTAGTCTAACACACTAGTCTAACGTAAAGTACTTAAGTTTAAATCCACATTGATCCAGGTCTATCTTAAACTTTGTTTAGAATTTTTAAAAATTGCTCTTTGTGCACCAAGCTTCTGTTCTGTAACAGGGATAGATCAGTTTTTGGTTACTTATACCATTTTATATCATAATTTCAATACCTGGCCTTACTGAGACTGGTACTGGACTACTGTGCTGACTGAAGGTTGTCGTCTATCAGACACCTCTTTTAGGCTCTACACTTGCCCTGTGTCAAGTGGCAAGTATTCGATTCAGATTTGGCCAATTTGGAGGGACAGTGATTCAATTTGGTGATTTAAGTCACTGTTCTGATTGTATTTGGCCGATTTGGATTTGGAAATTTGGTCATAGACTATAATGGGGAATCACTAAAATACTTATAACTTTTTCATCTTTTTGCAGATTTAGATAAAAGCAGCAGGGGTTCCCACCAATTAATTGTACCCCTCCCATCCCACACCCTTCCCTCCCACCTTCGTGTGTGGGAGGGCCCTGGTCCTGGCCCTGGCCAGCATGCACAGCTTCTGGGAGGGGCTGCTGCTGCCATTGCTTCAGCCACCAGGGGACCTGCTCAGCTTCCCTGGCCTTCAGCAGCTCCTCCTCATGCCCCTGCTGTAGTACTCACTCTGGGCAGAAGGTAGGGGTGCTGCAGGTGGGTGGAAGCATGGAGCATGGGGCTGGTGGGAGCATGGTACCCAGGGCCTACATCCAGTCAGGTGGTGGGAGCACAGGGTTTCACTAGGCAGGGTATGTGGGGTTTTTGGGGTGTGAGGGAGGGTGTGAGGGGTCCAGGGATCCCCCACATGCCTCCACCATGACAGCAGTAGCAGCAGGCAGTGGGCCCATGTGCTTCTGTCCCATGAAGGTGAAGCTGCCCACTAGTGTGCAACTCCAGCCAGCTCTGGGAGTTGCACGTCACAGTAAGGAATAGGGCCAGGGTGGCCCACCTTTATCATGTGGAGCTCATGTACAGCTCCTGGAACTCACACACCACAGAGGGGAAGACCCACATGATGAAGCCAGTTGCCTTCTCTGCTGCCTGCCACCATATGCAGCTCCCAGGACTACACTGAATGTGGTGGCAAGGAGTGGGGAAGGCAACTGGCTACATCACAGGACCTGCACATGGCAGTAGGGTGCAGGGAAGGCAGCTGGCTCCATCGTGTGGGGCTTCCCCCAGTGGTATTTCAGTCCCAGGAGCTGCATGTGAGCCCCACATGATAGAGGTAGGCCAGCCTGGCTATGCTTCTTGCTGCCATGTGAAGTTCCCGAAATTGACTGGAGCTGCATACTGCTGGGTGGCAGTGCCTGTGTGGGCCATGAAGGCCCTGAGGGCCCATCACCTGCTGCTGTTGCCGCTGGTAGCAGAAGCTGCGTGCTGTGGGGGAGAAGCATGTGGTGGGTCCCCACACCCTCCCACCCTCCATCACACCCCACAAACCCATATACCCACACCTTGCACACATACTCCACACATACTCCACACATATACACACAGCCACAACCCCAACATACCTTACACCCCACCACACAGGCACACTCCCTCACAAACCTCACACATGCAGTCCCCCACACACCCGCTACACACAATATATAAGAGTAAGACTTTATTTTTGAACTATTATGCAATCACCTCTATATATACTACATAAACAAATGTAAAGTAGGACAAAAATATTTTTTAAATAAAATTAAAATATGTTATAGGAGCTGTTTGAATTTTAGTATATGATTTTTTCCCCCTAGTTCCAAGATGGTAACCCCCCCCCCCCCAAAAGG
>NW_017729030.1:57770335-57772084 GCF_001723915.1 Gavialis gangeticus
CCCCCCCCCCCCCCAAAAGGAGTTCTTGTTGGGGCAAGGGAAGGGACTTCTTGTGGCACAGGTCAGGGGTGAAGGGGTGGGACTGCCTGTCCAAAGATGGCAACCAAGGGCAAAGCACCTGTCAAGGGGTAAGGCTACCATTGCAGCCCTTGACAGCTTGCCGAAACTCATTAAGTGGCCCTCTAGCCAAAATAATTAACGAACCCTGCCATAACATGACAAAAGCTGGTAACATACATCAGAGACAATCTTTTCCTGGGGTGGCATAACTTTGGAGACAGACAGAACTGACAATTTTCACCCGATCAGCCACAGAAAGCAGTTTATAGCTGTGACCAAACACACGGTTGTCCTCAGACAGCTTTAAAAATGGCCTATCTGGTGAAAATCTGATCCCTCATTGCATGAGGGATCAGATGAAGAAGGTTCAAAATGCATCATTTTCTGCAACTTGTGTCTACACGGCCTGTCAGTCTCAAACTGTTTCCAGAATAAGAGGAAGGAAAGGGAGCAGAATGAGTTCAATTTGGGGTTTTTTTTAAGTCCCCCCTAGAGGGTAGAGTGGGTGTATTGGAGTCCCTTGAGGTTCCGGCATTCCAATTTACCCACTCCACCCTTCAGCAGCAGCTAGGGAGCCCCAAAAGCAATCTTCCTCCACTGTCTTTCTCCCCTCCCATTCTGAAAACAGCAAGTACTGGCACATAACCATGGCCATTGCTATGGGAACCTGGCTGCAGGCTCCCATCCAGAAGCTAGATTCCCCTCTCCCCTGGGACCAACAGTGAATTTCTGTTTGGTCTGGGGTAACATTATAACTCAGAACACTTTGCATAAAACATTCTGAGTTACAGCTGGGAGCTGCCCTTCTGTCTGCACTCTTTAAGCCACATAACAAGTGCTTAAAACTAGTTTCAGGTGTTAATTTATGGACAATCCAGGTGTTAAGAGCTCCAGAAGCCACCCAAATTTACCATGTAACAGGGTCTTTAGACAACTTGTGCTACTGAAGACATGAATTACATGAATCACTTCTCAGTGTAAGGTCAGGACACTAAATGGTTTATGAATATATAAAAAGTTGATATGGCAACAGTATAAACCCAGTTTGACTTAAAAGGATATAGCAGTAAAATTCAGCAAGAACAGTGTATCTCTCACCTTCATGAACCTTTGAAATTTCTAATATAATAAAAGGTTTAGTCTGTCTGTCTATCTGCCCAACTGTGCATGTACCAATTGTCTGTGTGGGTCAGGAGGCTGGGGCCAAGGCCAGCTGACTTAAAACAGGAGCCCCTTCACATGCTGCCTCCTTCTGCAGCCTCAGGTGCAGCAGCTCCCTCTGCCCCACCTCCACAGCCAAAAAAAAGAAAAATGGGAAGAGCATTTTAAAAAATGGTGGGGCCAGCTCAGGAAAAGTGGGAGCCCCTCTGCTGTAGTGGGGTTGGACACAAAGTGGGGGGGAACGGGGTCAGATGTGAACCATAGGGAAGCAGGGCATTGGGTTGGACCTGAATGGGGGGAGGGGAAGGGTGGGGTCAGACCCAAAGTGGGATGGAAGGGGTGGGAAGCAGGGTTGGACCCAAACCAGGAGTGGAGGTGGAGGACAGCAGGGTCAGATCTGAATGGGCAGAGAGGGGGGCAGGGTCAGACATGAAGTGGGGTGGGCAGGGAATACCTGAATTGGGGGAGGGGAGTTGAAGCAGGGTTGGACCTAAACTGAGGAGTCAAGAGGGGTGGGGTCAGATCCAG
>NW_017729030.1:57778182-57780904 GCF_001723915.1 Gavialis gangeticus
CAAAGGGAGAGGGGTGGTGGGGTTGGACTGGAATGGGGAGGGAGTGGGGGGACAAGGAGGAATGGGGTCAGACCTGAACCAGGGAGATGGGGGGTGGGGTTATACTCAAAGTGGGGTGGAGAGAGGAGGTGGAACAGGGTCAGCCCCAAAGGGGGAAGTGGGTTTAGACCTGAACTTTGGTGGGGGGGTGGAATGGGGTCAGACCCAAAGTGGTGGGGAGGTTGTGGAGCGGGGTTGGACCTGAAGTGGGGGTTGGGGCAGAGTGGTTTCAGACCAGAAGTTGTGGGGGGGAGGGCACAGGGCCCTACACCGGACTCTGTCCCTGCCAGCCCCCCTTACCCTGTTATTCTTGATGGGCAATTTGCAAGTTCCAGCATAAAAGCCTATCATCATCAGCATTTCCACCATGTGCTTTTATTTTGAGAGGTTCAGAACTTCTCTATTAAAACATACTTTAGGGTGAAATCACAACCAGAGGAGTTCAGCAGGAATGTGCACATGCTCACTTATCATACTGAAATGTTAGATGTTGTTCCACACAGACTATTTCCACAAAAGGAAACTGCTTTATTACTGCATTAGCAAGGTACTGTGGGCAGGCTAATTGGCTTTGCCTGTTGGCAGAGTTAATTAGCCTGGGCACAGCACTGTATAAATAAGACTACCCATTTCTAGTTCGTGTAGCATAAGTTGTTTCAACTTGGTGCTGCCTAGCTTGGTTGATAAGAGGTAAAGATCTGTCCAAGGTCAGCATTATTTCTCAAGATGTTGATATGATTTTATTTTTTTTAGCCAGAGTTGACCCAAAAAAGTGTTTTCAAATTATTTAAAATGTCATTTTACATTTTAAAAAATCAGATCAGTGTGCAACTAATGAGCTTGCAGTAGTCTTGTTAACAAAACAAATAAAGCAATCTATGCCTTGCATCATTGCATAGTCTGAAAAAATAAGAATTTGGTTTCATTGTCTTGCGTTGACAGATTGTATGTCTAGTTCTACCAAATTGAAGAAGGTAGTATATATGTGAAATCAGTGCAAGCATTGGATATTGTTATGAGCTTATACAACTGAAAATTAATTGTTGATGTAATGAACTCACCCAGTGGAACTCAGCAGGGTGTTACCATCTGTTCTATGAACCTGTTTCTTGCTCTACAGAGAAAGGATGATCTTGTGGTAAGGTGCAGACTTTAAATTCAGCAGATATACCCTGACTCTGGCTCTATCCTCAACAAAGTAAGCCTTATCCTCTCATTCCCACTCACTTACATGAGAAGCCAGTTATTAGCGTAGGTCTCTTGATTACATACTACTTTATACAGCAAGGTGAAAGATTACTTATATCCAGAAATTGCACTGTTTTAGCTTAAGGTGTCAAATCCTGCCTAAAGAGGTTCTGAGCTCCTTTGAAAATGGGTTCTTAATTGTTGGTGCAAAAGCCTTGAAATTCTGACCTTCAGTGAATAAAAGGTTCTATCCTATAAAAGATGGCCACATTTACACAAGACGCTGACTACACAGTTGTTACTGTGCAACTGGAGTTACTGCACAGTAGCACTGATGAACAGATTTTTTGTGATGCTGCCTGCACAGCAGCCCAAAACTTCTGTGCAGTAGCATTGCATCACACTTTCTGCCACATGGTGCTACTGCACAGTAGTCACAGGGTACTGCATAGTCAGTGTCTTGCATAGACACAGCCGGTGTGATATATTTGCCTTAGTTAAAAAAAAGAAGGAAAATAGCATTTGTACTATAGCCGAAGAAAAAAATCTTTACAGTCTGCCTATCCTGTTGTATTACATATCATTAAGATAGCAGTAATAAAGGCAAACTTGATTTCAATAGGATCTCTCTAATTGGATTGCAATGGTCTTTGCCCTGCTAGAGGTTTATAGCACATATGTACATAAAAAGTAATATACAATTCTATTTGGTCTTATTCTATTCCATACAATTATCCTATAAAATATTTTAAAAAGCCAGCATAATAGCAGTGCAATGCTCAGTAAGTCATAACACTCATCTGACAGAGCCCTAACTTGAAAGACTGTGATGCCACAAAATGAAATAGTAACATTTAGCTATTACACACTACTTTATACAGCAAGGTGAAAGCTTATTTACATCCAGAAGTTGCATTGTTTTAGCTTAAGGTGTGATTTATTTAAAAAACCTGATTTCCTTTAACCAGTCCTAAAAGGCTTTGTGAAAACTTTTTGCTTTATTTTGGTTCAAGTCAATTTTTGATACTGGCTTGCTTATGTAGACAGTACCTAAATATCACTACCTCCAATTTATGGAAGGGGAAACTGTCAAAATACATCACTTGCCTCTACTACTAGGGTTACCCAGCATATCAGTAATAGAACCTGTACTAGAATACAGGCTGCTACTCAGCTAAATAGCATTTCCTTTCTATTCAAAAGTTAGCCTAAAAATATAGGAGCTCTGGAGACCTCTGGAGGGGCAAAATGGAACACGAGAACACCTTTGGTGTTAAAGACATGAGCAAACACTTCTGAGTGGAGACATTGTGCTTCTACACTCCCACTCTGCCGCCCCCATCCCCCTGCCCCCCCCCCCCGAAGCACAGTTCTGATCGAAACTGACCGCTTGGAGCTCTGCTACAGACCTTAGATGATCCCCAAAGTGAAAATGGGTTGGGACCACAAGCACAAGGGAGGGTAACAACATAGTAACTACAGGTTTTCCTCACTT
>NW_017729030.1:57785904-57786955 GCF_001723915.1 Gavialis gangeticus
CCCATTATGGTAACATTATCACCACCCTGTGCTTGTGTGTACTGTATGCTGCTGGTGAGTACAAAAATTGTCTTATAAAAGTGGTAGAAATGGGTCTGGGGGTCAGTACAGTCAAGGTTTTGGAATGTATCCCTATTCATTACATTGTAAAGTGGCTTCCCTTTATGTGAATTTAGTTATGAGCCATTTTCCAGGAATGCATGTACAGCATAAAGTGAGGGAAACCTGTAGTCACATTGCTCCATGTACTGCTCTTTACCATACCTCTTCTAAGGAGGTCTTTTCTCAAGAAAACTCATTCTGCAAGACCAGGAGGGAGGTGAGAAATTGTCTATTGGCTGCTTTAATACATGCCAATGGCATACTTTGTTTCTGCTACTCTCTGTTCAGAGACAAGAGAGTATGATCCATTTTTGTTTTTAGTGGTACAGAACCCATAAGGAAAAATAGTATGGGACTGTGGCAGGGCACTGTTGGTGCCTTCCACTTTAAGGCCAGAGCCAAGCAGCTAGCAGGTGCTTGACTGCAGTGGCCATTTTAGATCTCTGGCCGCCTATGTAAACAGATCAGTTCCCTGCTGGCAGGCCAGGCAGTAACATCGTCTGGCTGTAAGGCTCCATAACATCCTGGAGGTAAGGGAGGGTCTGTACGGGATGGTTTAGAAGGATTGTGATCTGGGACATGACCTAAAACTGCACCCTGTCAGGAGTGGGTGGCCTGGTGGGGTTCTCAGTGGCGCAGAAGCCCCCAGGAAATGCCAGGCCAGTGATCACCCTGGTGAAAGGTGAGAAGGGGTGCCTTAACCCTAACCTTCACCTTTGAGTGAGTTTGTGTAACACCGGAGGCAGTTAGGGCCAGGCACGGCTGTGGCCACCTGAGCCCTGTATGGGGTGCAAGACTCCAAGAGAATCTGAGGAGGGAGAGTGGAGGCCAGGAGGCCACCTGAGCTGACTGGAGAGCAAAGTCCCATGGCCCCAAGTGAGGGGGTGGTGCGGAGCCCCAGTGAGGGGGGCGGAAATGAGGATCCCAGTGATGGGGTGGAGCCCAAAGT
>NW_017729030.1:57791955-57795228 GCF_001723915.1 Gavialis gangeticus
GACTCCAAGAGAATCTGAGGAGGGAGAGTGGAGGCCAGGAGGCCACCTGAGCTGACTGGAGAGCAAAGTCCCATGGCCCCAAGTGAGGGGGTGGTGCGGAGCCCCAGTGAGGGGGGCGGAAATGAGGATCCCAGTGATGGGGTGGAGCCCCAAGTGAAGGGTTTGTAGTAGGTAAAGGTAATCTCAGAATCCCTGCTGACAACAACAACCAAAAAAGAAAACAAAAAACCCCCTAATTTTCAGGATTCCTGAACCCAAACTGTCTACTTTACCTGTCTACACTACCTAGGATACTGGAAGCACAACCAACCCACTCCACCCCACTCCCTGTGTGCCTGGTCTTGGAAGTGAGGAAATTACTTGACTTAGAGCAGCATTGAGCATATGCCAGAAAGCATATGAGCCAGAGCGCCCAACTGTGGTGCTTGGAGCACACTCTAGACTGTTCAAAGACATCTATATAGTCTCATTTCTGGGATTTGACCTGTGCAGAGTGAGAGTAAGTGATCAGCCTCCACTTCTTCATGGTGCTTCTGGGCTTGGCAGGAAGGTAGAGCAAAGCAATTCAGTGAGACCTGTTGGGTGTCCAGAACTTTTGAAGATCAGACTCACTCTGAAACAGTTAGCCTACCTTCAGGGTCATATTTTTGAAAGTCTCTGTCTCACGAGATAGCCGGGTCACAGTTTTAACCTCAGTGTTATTTCATTTGTCTCTAGCTATTTCTCTTAGAACCAGCCAGGGGGAGCGGGGAGGAAAAGGAAAAAAAAACAACTACTTTAGTAAACTCTTTATTCTCAAGCTGATAGAGTGTGGTCCAAAAAAAAAAAATCCGTCATTGATTTGCAGGCAGGAATCCCTGTACTTCACTGGGAAGAACACATATGCATTGGAGAACTGAATTTGGCTCAGTGGATCTGCATTTATCTGGAGCTAGGTTTTTGCAAGAGTAAAACTTTTATGGATGGTTTGAAATGCATTCTTGGAACATTAGAGAGGAATTTGGAATAACGGTAGAGGTGTTTGGACTTTACCTACTGCAAATTACTCATCTCTGTTTGCATTTGAAAGCTTGACATGAAGAAGATTATTTGACATCTTCACTATCTAAACAGTAGCATAAGACTAAAGATCTTTCCAAAACCAAGTCACTTAACACAGTGGGGTAGCCAAATATTATAGCCTAGGGGGGGAAAAAAAGCATAATGAAAAAAATGTGGAAGAGGATGCCAAAAGCTTTACAAAAAGCTATTCAGCCTTCCTGACAAGAAGAGATAACCAATTACTTGACATCTAAATGCTGATGTCCAATGAAATCATGACAATGAAGATAAATCCTCAGGCTTTCTGGCAGGCAGCTGGAAATAAATTTGCATAACATCAGGACACAAGTGGAAATCCACTCCATGACTCCAAATTAAAGTACTAAAGGGAAACAGAGATAAACAAAAATGAAACTGGGTCCAAGAACACAGCCCTGGAGGACACAGGAGTAAAAAGCTGGAGAAATAAATGTAAAATGAGCAGAATTAAACTCACTCAGAGGTACACCAGAAGAAGCAAAAACCAAAAGAAGATTGTAGCTGTGGTCCAAAGGCAAAAGTGAAAAGATATGGGATGACAAGGTTTTAGTACAGTGCTAATGCCAAGTACAATAATGTCTGGGTTTGCCAAGTACAATAGTTTCTGAGTTTTTTAGGGGTTTTTTTGAATACAAAAGAGAATTTAGCTCCTTATTTTTTTGGGAGGGGAGGGGAGTATGACCTACTCAGAAAGGAACTGAATGCTCTTTTGTAATTCCAAGTGATGACAAATGGCTACAAAGCACCTCTGTACATTGGTGAATTTACTCCAGAACTGATGAATCCTACCTAGGGAAATGATTTTACTGTTGGCTTTTTCCCACATGTGTTAAAGTTCTGCTTCATAAAGCCTCCCATGATAGTCCGGCATCCAAACTCTTTCTCTGCGTGGCAAACACCATAATTTTTCTACTACACCAGTTACAACAGGTCCAGAGATGTGCTAGTTCATACTTCTCCCCCTAGCAACAGCAGCATAGGAGAGGTCTTCCTTTTCTCCATAGTGCCATCATGCTCATTAGCTCCACTGCAGGATATTCCAGGCTCCACTGTCCACCTTCAGTGAAGGGGGCACCCAGACAAGAGAGCTTGCTTCTTGCCTGTGTAGGGGGAGCCCAAGATCAGGCTCCGCTGAATTGGCAATAAGGCACGATAGGATCCAATTCACAATCCCACAGTCACACCTCCTACCATGAAGATATAGCATGGCAGGAGGTGCGATCATGTGAATCCCATTGTTAAAAAGTTAGTGAGAAGTAGAGTTTATCATGGTTGATAATGGAAAGGAAAGCGTAAGTGCCTGTTCAGTTTCCATCCGTATTTGGAGTTTTTGGTTATATCACTCATTCAGTACATAGGCTGACTTACTGTGAGGCACTGCAATATAGTTGAAGGTTTGGAAGATGAAAGTCACCTATTTCACTTAAGAGTTGCATTTTTTAATGCAAGGTGAGCCTTTTTACATTCTTCCCATAGAAACCTGTTGAACATTTGGTTGATTTTAACAAAATAGGATTGAGGGATTACAATCTGGCAGGCTACATTGTTACCTCTCAGCTCCATGTTCTTGGGGCACCCTGACACAGGTCGCAGACTATCTGACTCACAAAGAATCCCACCCCCCACCTCATCCCCTCCTCTCCTCTACCTAAACAGAAACTGATTAAGATGCAGTGAGAGACACACCTAAAACCCTGCAGATAAGGATGACAAGAGTAAAACAACTGCCCTAGGTCTCATTTGCATCCGAGATGGAACCAGATGACCATTCATTTACGTGAGACATGGAGAACAGAAAGCCTGAAGCAGAGACTGCAGTGAATTCTGGGATCAAAAAAGCAGGGGAACACTGCATGATGGGGAATCTGTGCTCCAAATGTTAATCAACCCACACACCCAGCTCAGCATTTATCAGACCAGTTCTAATCTGGATTTACAAAGGACTTCCCCCCCCCCGCCCCCGCCCCACACACCTCTAAGCAGAAGTAAAGTTTAATAGGCATCTCGGGCCGTACATTCCCTGGTCCCACTATGGGAGGCCTATTTAAACTTAATTGGGTAAACCTCGGTTGCCGGGTTAGGGATTGCTGAGGCAAGACACCGAGTCAAGGGGTATGGGCAACATTTGAACAAAAGTAAAGGGTTCATCACAGCACCCAGCCCATTGGAGCCCTGACCACAAGGGTTGTCATA
>NW_017729030.1:57800228-57800986 GCF_001723915.1 Gavialis gangeticus
CGTATTTGGAGTTTTTGGTTATATCACTCATTCAGTACATAGGCTGACTTACTGTGAGGCACTGCAATATAGTTGAAGGTTTGGAAGATGAAAGTCACCTATTTCACTTAAGAGTTGCATTTTTTAATGCAAGGCGAGCCTTTTTACATTCTTCCCATAGAAACCTGTTGAACATTTGGTTGATTTTAACAAAATAGGATTGAGGGATTACAATCTGGCAGGCTACATTGTTACCTCTCAGCTCCATGTTCTTGGGGCACCCTGACACAGGTCGCAGACTATCTGACTCACAAAGAATCCCACCCCCCACCTCATCCCCTCCTCTCCTCTACCTAAACAGAAACTGATTAAGATGCAGTGAGAGACACACCTAAAACCCTGCAGATAAGGATGACAAGAGTAAAACAACTGCCCTAGGTCTCATTTGCATCCGAGATGGAACCAGATGACCATTCATTTACGTGAGACATGGAGAACAGAAAGCCTGAAGCAGAGACTGCAGTGAATTCTGGGATCAAAAAAGCAGGGGAACACTGCATGATGGGGAATCTGTGCTCCAAATGTTAATCAACCCACACACCCAGCTCAGCATTTATCAGACCAGTTCTAATCTGGATTTACAAAGGACTTCCCCCCCCCCGCCCCCGCCCCACACACCTCTAAGCAGAAGTAAAGTTTAATAGGCATCTCGGGCCGTACATTCCCTGGTCCCACTATGGGAGGCCTATTTAAACTTAATTGGCTAAAACTTGGTTGCC
>NW_017729030.1:57801158-57811751 GCF_001723915.1 Gavialis gangeticus
TCATCAAGAGGCTAAAAGATTGGGATGTGCTGAATTTGAAACACATAAGGGTTTCAGCTTGTTCAGGCTGATTGACCCAGTTTGGCTCAGACGTGCCCTAATGAACTGAATGCTGGCCTATGAGGGTGTCATCTGGACACCCAGCCGGATTCAGAGGTATTCTGTTTAACTGTGTGCTTGTGTCTGAATGTCATTTATTGTTGCTCTGATGAACTGATTCTTGGCATATGAGGGTGTCAGCCTGTCCATGCTGATCAACCCAGCCAGATCAGGCATGTCACGTTAATCTGTGTGTGTTTGTGTGTATGACTGATTTGGGTACTGGAGGAACCCAGCTCCACTGAAACTGAGTCCTGCAAGATAGCTCCATTGGGGGTGAGGGCTTATAGAAGGGAGAGATACAGCTCTGTATAGAAACACAAGTAACACAAGCAGCACATTAACAGAATTACCAAGACCCTAGAAATGTTTCCCAAATAAATGAGCACACCCCAAAGTAATGGGCAAATCTGGTAACATCATAATAGGTAGAATAAGGAAGGTAAGACATTCATTTTTAAGTTATTAACATGCTTCCACAATGCCAAACTGCTCCATTTGTTTAGATTCTGTAATTTAACTTTGAGAATCTTCTGACAGTTATGGCAAAAAATAAAAATATTATTCTTGGAAATTTTAATACCCACATAAGATACATGTTCTGACTGCCATTGAAACTGCCAGTTGCTAAACACATCCTTATAACTGTGCGTTAACAGCTTGCAATCTGCTTTCTATGGTCTTGCCATAGGGTTCCTGAGTAAACAAGCATTTACTGCAGCTAAAAAATGTTTCAGAGAGTATTTACAGTATTGTGAATGTCTTTTAACCAAAATGCATGGAACAGTAAATCTTTCAGTGTTCTACAGACAGGCCTTTGCCATTTGTTGCAGTTCCACATAACAATCACATTTTTATAGTTTTGCCTTACCACATGGGTAGCTACACACGCCCCTATGGTATTCTTTTAGAGTTGATTTCTTAGCCATGCTCTGCGAGCAGTATAACAGGATCCACCACTTGCAGGAGTGATGCCTCCTTGTGGCCAATCTAATCCCACCCCTTCCACTCTAGTCTTAGTTCAGTCACCAACCTTTCCTTACCTGCCAGGCCTTGCTTCCTATTATTAACTCTATACAGTTGCCTCCAGAAAGCCAGAATGGTGGTCCTTAGTGCCCTGTCTCACACTACCTCTCAGGCTGACAGCTTGGCCATAGTTCACAGGGGCTCTGACAGCCCATCAATCCAACAATAATCTAAGTCCCTCTGTGGAGCATCTTCAGTGGCCTCCTTTCCTCCTCTTCAGCTACTCCTGTGCTTAAAGACCAACCAGCAAAGCAAAGAACACAAACACAATCACATGCAGCTGGGGCATCTTCCTCTAACCTCTTCCCAACTTCTGCTCAGTTCTCTTGGCTTCACCCAACTTGAGCTCTCCTGGGCCTATGCACAGTTCCTAGCTCTGCTCAACACAGAGAAGCTCCTTCAGCTGTCGTAGTCAGAGTCAGTCTCCAGTTCCCTGCACTGCTTCTCTCTTCTCCCAGAAAAGAGGCCCTTCTTCCAACTCCATCCAAGTCAGACTTCCCCTTCTGCCTCCATTGCAGAGCCTATATAGTAGGACTGTGCAAAGCTTCAGTCCCTGATTCAATTCAGTGGCCGAATCTTCAAATCCAAATCAAATCAGGAAACATTTTAATCTCTCTGAATTGAATCAGAACCCTCCAACTCAATTTGGAAAGATTCGGTGATTCAGCTATAGACACAGCTTTAAATATTTTTTCTACATACCTCTAGGTACCAGGTGGCTCAGGAATGCTAAGATGCTGGAGTGGATGGAGCGTCCCACAGGAGTGTGGGGGACTCCCCAGTATGCTTGGCAGCAGACCCAGAAGTGGATCAGAAGAACTTTTCCTTCACTTCCAAGTCCACCAGGGAGTTCAGTGCCTCCCCCCACCCCTGTGGCTTTGTGACTGGTGCCTCCTGGGTCTAGGGGGGGCACCTGAGGTCTTGCCATGGACGATTGCCAAGCTGGAGAGTGTGCTTGGTGGCAGACCCAGAAGTGGACTGGAAGTACTTCTGGTCCACTTCAGGGTTCACCACTGAGCATGCGGGCCCCCCACCCCATGCTCCTGTGGGATGCTCCATCTGCCCCAGCATTGCTGCATTCATGAGCCATGCCTGGTAAAGTGAGGCATGTAGAAAAAACATTTAAAGCTGTGTCTACGGTGGAATCACTGATTCTCTGAATCAGCATCAAAGCTTCAGATTGGAATAAGGAACAGCAATCTGAATCAATGAATCGAATCACTGTCCCCAATTCAGGCTGAATCTGAATTCAAATGGAATACGGCCTGTTTTGCACACCCCTACTATATAGCCCATGGTCTGCCTTTTCTAGTATTTTAGGAGCTGACCTTAAAAGCATAGTCTTTAATTTCTCAGTTTCTCAGTAATAGGGCCAGGTCCTGTGTTAAAACCAGAATATGCAGTGAAATCTTCAGATCTTGTGAATCATAGAAAATCAGTGTTAGAAGGGACCTCAGGAGGTCATCTCATCCAACCCCCTGCTCAAAGCAGGACCACCCCCAACTAGATCATTCCAGGGAAGGCTTTGTCTAGCCGGGTCTTAAAAACCTCTAAGGAGGGAGATTCCACTACCTCTCTGGGTAATCTGTTCCAGTACTTTACTACCCTACGTGTGAAAAAGTTTGTTTTCCCCTAATGTCTAACCTAAACTTCTCTTGCTGCAGCTTGATTCTTATTCTGTCATCTACCACCATTGAAACAGTCTAGCTTCATCCTCTTTGTAACAACTCTTCAGGTACTTGGAGGCTATTTTAAAATCCCCGCTCAGTTTTCTCTAGACTAAATAACCCCAGTTCCCTCAGCCTCTCTTCATAAGTCATGTGCCCCAGCCATCTAATCATTTTCATTGCCCTCCACTGGACTCTCTCCAACTTGTCCACCTCATTTCTGTGGTGGGGGGCCCAAAACTGGACACAGTACTCCAGATGTGGCCCCACCAGTGCTGAATAGAGGGGAATAATCACCTCCCTTGATCTGCTGGCAATGCTTCTACTGATGCAGCCCAGTATGCTGTTAGCCTTCTTGGCAACAAGGGCACAGTGCTGGCTCAAATTCAGCATATTGCCCACCATAACTCCCAGCTCCTTTTCTGCAGGGCTGCTGCTGAACCAGGTGGCCCCAGACTGTACTGGTGCACGGGATTCTTCTGTCCCAAGTTCAGAACTTTACACTTATCCTTACGGAACCTCATGAGATTTCTTTTGGTCCAATCATCCAATTCATTTAGGTCTCTTGGAATCTTAGCCCTACCTTCCAGTGTATCTACTACTCTCCAGAGCCTGGTGTCATCTGCAAACTTGCTGCAGGTGCACTCCATCCCATCTTCCATCTTGTTGATGAAAATATTGAATGAAACTAGACTGAGGACTGACCCCTAGGCACTCCAATTGATACCGGCTGTCTCATTTTACAAACACTTCAGAATCCTGTCAACAAACAGACACTCTGGGGTATCTACAACTAGTAGCAGTCCAACATTCAGGTTTATAGGTGACTGGTTCTCAGTTAAAGTTAAAACAGAAATCTGTAGCCGATATCCAAAGCAGTACAGGAATTGGATTAGCTTACAAACATGTGTTTCTTATATAAAACTCTCACTTTGTAGGGCATTGTCTTCTACCTGCAAACCCAGTTAAACAGGCAAAAATGTGAAAAACATAACCTCATTGAGACCTTCCCTGTTTTTAACAGTTACAGCCCCACTTTAAAGGAGATCGTTTACTACAAGTTACATAAAATGTGTGGAGTCTGGAAATGGAAACTGATGCCCTCTCAGTTCTTCCTTTGTATGTATAAACACACTAATGCACATCAAACTTTATTCTAGGGTTTTCTTCATAAGTAAGCCTAGATCTGAAGTTATTGCCTGTGTGGAAATGCAGGGAACAATTCTGGAATTCACATTTAGTTGGACATAGGAGGTATTTTTTAATTCCTGTTTTTGATAAGCCATAGATGTGGAAAAAGTCCCCCAAATAAATCATAGTTTTATTATTGTTCTTCTTCTTCTTATTATTGGTATTATTATTTACACTGCCATTTTAACGAGACTTTCTGATCATTACTTATGCCACTTCTATTTATCTTAGAGTTTTCTCAAGGACATGGCTCATGTATCTCATACACTGGTGTCATTTATTGCATGCAGAACCTGTATGCAAGCTTTGACAGTGATTAGCTATTCACCAACAATCACAAAGAGAAGATATTGGACTGTGTCCTTTTCCTTTTGGAGAAAATGAGCTTGTTAAAACTTAACGTTTAATTCAGATGGGTAGCTAGCTTTGGGGAAAAAATATAAAATAGATTCTTTACTAGCTGTACACAAAAATATAGTTGTTTTTTACTCACAAGTTTAAATAAATGAATTCTGTGCTTGTAGAAAATCACTTTCTTCTCCTGTTTTCCTTTGGGGTTGATAAGATCTCTTTGCAGAAGACAGTCAATGTCATTTCCTTTAGACAGGCAACAAGTCTGCATCAGTTATCTAGAGTCTTCATCTCTGTTAATAATAAAAGTTGAATGTTACTAACATTTGGTAAGAAGTAAGATCTTAGATTGCCTATAAATAAAAAAAGCCTATAAAGATGTGGTTACTTTCAATAGCAGGCATCTGGACTCAATGGCCAGTTGTGGGGAGCGGGGCACAGAGGGTCCTGCACAGATTCCTATTTCTTCCTATTTCTGGGGTAGCCTTCAAAGTTTCTGAAACATTTGGTACCCAATTTTGAAAGTGCTCAAAACCCTTGAACTCCCACTGAGAACAATGAGAGCTGACTGAGTCAGCTCCAAATTTAGGTGCCCCAAAAGGAGCTTTTGAATCAGTTGAATCTTCTGTCATATGATTCCTTCAGGTTTGGTTAGGTTTTAACATTAAACATTATTTTCAAAGGAATTGTATTTAAAGTGCAGAGATGCTACCTACTCTAGCTTCTACTGCCTGATCCTGAAAGGCACCGCTTGTCTCCCAATTATTACTAGAAATATGTTATGCACCCAGGGAATGGGAGACAGTTAACTTCTTTCAGGGTAAGGTACACGCTGTGGCAGGTATATTTTCATATATGTTGGTGTGAGATTTGCCTTAGACTCAGATGGGAACCTACTTTACTCATAGTGACTGTAACCACTCCTCCATATTTACAGCTTTGATGCAAGATTCTCCAAACCTTTAATCACCCAAGCAGAACTTACAAAAGTGAGGTTCCCTTTGGACTAGCTAGACTCTTCTTAAGGGTGAAACAACAAATTACACTTAGAATATACTAAGGGCACTTAAAAGGCAACCATCTGCACATTAATGCTTGTTAATTTGTGCTAAATGTTCTCTGAGCATCTCCAAGTTACTCCACTTCAGGCAAGGGTTAATTCTGGGCCATGCCACCTAGCTTATGTTAGGGTAAGTTCACTCTGCTCCACAAAGATAAAACAATTTTCAATCCTCCCGCATCTCAGGATGCACCACTGCCAACCCCCTTCCTCCCCCCACAGCAGAGATAGAGCCCATGTGTTCTAGTTCTTATTGATGCCCCTGCTCACCAACCCCCTAGTGCCAAGTCAGGGCTGTGCAGACAAAAAATGGTATTAATCCTTAATATGTAACTGCTCACAGTACGATCCAACTTTAACACCACTTAACATTCCATAGATTTAGTATCGTCTAAGTCTAAGAATTTAACTTCACCCTTAGATTCTGCCGTGGAAATAAGGTTTAATTCCATTGGTGCAGATAACAGTTGAATGGAACTATTTGTGCTTTTGTACTATAAAGAGAAAGAACACATATAAAAAAAACCTAGCAAGGTCAAACCCTTATTATTTTGCAACCCTATTGTTCCACTAGCCAGATTGTTTGCCTCAGATGACCTACAGAGCAGATGACCCTTCCAGTCCTACTACTATATGATGACGATGTCCTTGTATTTCTGGTATTATTGTACACAGAATAAACACATTTACTGTTTTTGTAACAACAAAAATACCATCATTATCCCCATCTTAGAGATGGAAAACTGAGCCACAGGAAGATAAAGTGGCTTGCTCAAAGGGCACAAAGGAAATCTTTGCCCTTGCCAGGCACTGAACTGAACTGTGTCGCATGTTCCAGTACCATAGCCACCAGACTATACTTACTCTCTCCCTGTTTTCTATAACAGTGTGAAATAGAAATGATCTATGCTTTCTTTTTTAAATTCACAGGAGCATTTTTAACATGTATGTAAGCACATGTGCACACACACACAAATGTCTCTTCTGCAGTTTTCAGTAAATGGTATTAATGGAAATGATCTGTTAGAAGATCCTGATGTTACAGTGTGACTTAAACATGTATTTATATGTATTGCTCTTTCTTAACAACCATACGCCAGCAAAAAGACTTTCAATAGAAACAGCAGGCCTGATTTAAAGATCTTATTTTTTTAATGCTGTTTTTAATACTTGTATTCTAGGAAAGTTGGTAGGAATATAACAAACAATGCATTATTAGGATCTAGTCCAGAAGTTGCTCCTTAAAAAAAAAAAGCAACAAAAAACATTGGTCACCTTTTTAAGAATGGCAGCAAATGATTTTGACAGAAACAACAGAGAGAGGAGCTGCACACTGTAATTTAAAGTGGCAGTTGCAATAGTAAATCTCTTACCTTAAAGCAACAGTGAGTCCTGCCCAGGAGTAATCATAAAATAGGCCCTATATCATAACATTCCTGAAAAGTGTCACATGTTAACCCCTAACTTTCAAATAAATTCTTTCTCTTAGCCATCAGCAACCAGAAAAATTATTTGGTCCTAAATTAGTCTAGACTTGCTCTCCGAAATACTTTTTTGTAGTTTATCTTGAACCTTTCAGGCCCGCAACTCTGAAGACAACCTAATGGGGTTTTCTGTCCAACTATACAACTTCCAGAACCTCAACATTTCAACGAAAAAAAATTCTGTAGTTTTATTACTGATCTGTCAGAACCACAGTGACCCTTACAAATGACCCATCTGTTTATAAGAGTTACAGCTTGTTCTGTGTCAGAGTAGGAGAATATAAAGTCTTTTAAAAATTGGTGTCCTTCCTCTGATGTCAGTTTTGGTACTCAGATAAGTCATGCTAAGAAATCCAAACACAGAGTGTTTGTAGCATTTTACCACTGCAGGTCCTTTGGAGTACTGTGGAACATGCTTCTCTTTTCTGAAGTAAGCTCCAAAAAGTCACATTCTCCATTCTTCAGAGAATAAAAAGTAATTGGAGGCTGTAGAAGACTTAGTAACACTAGAACAAAGAAGGGATATGGGAACAAGTACTTCTCAAAACTTATCCTGTATCCCCTCCCCCCTTTTATTTTTTAATCGTGTTGAGTCAAGTCTGACTTCCAGTGGGATTTGTGCTCCTAACTGCTCCAATCACTTTTGGATATTTTCCCCTTACGAGTGATAGGAGGTGTTGGATACTCAGAAGCTTTGAAAATCAGGTCTAGTATTTAGTTGCTGTAAGACTGACATTGGTAAGTCTTAGGAGACTCATTTAGTAAAGTAAAACTGTTCAAAAGGAATTTTAAATGAACTGTGGTTGTTCAACTCCGGTAAAATTAATATTTACTTACTACTTTGAAATAAACCAAAGGTGTGCAAATACGTGTGGTAGTATAATGCCATATTTGTTTGTAAACATGAACTTTTTAATGGAAGTCTCTGTATGCAATACTTTGAAGACAGACAAATCTGCTTTAAGCCCTGACTCTAGAATTACACACCGGTGTAAATGGAAATGCAGTTATTCTGATAAATAATTTGCTTGCGCTTTGTCTGCTCTAGTTATCACTTTTATTACTGTAACACCTCAAGTCCTTCAAGAGCAGGGCTTTATTATACCAGTAACTGTGCCTACATGTAGAAAGCAATATTCCCTCACCAAGGAGCTTTCAGTGTTTATATATGTGCAGAGCAGGCATTTCCAAAGGCACTGTAACTTTGGTGATTTGCTTAAAGCATTTTAGGTACAGCACCTTAAAACTCAATAGACATGCCACAGCTTGGTGTGAGTTTTGTGCCTCGCTGCAGTTTTGTAGAGCAGGAAGCAGAGGTCACTGGGCACTGCACAATGAAGCCTGAGGCTATGGGGAGGTCTAGAATGATTCATCATACATGAGTAATCTTCTGACTGTTTTTGCTTTGAAAACCCCCAGTTAAATACATAAGAAAAAAAAAAGGCAAATCAGGTAGGCTAAGATCCACTACAGCAGTTCGCCTTACATTTAAAGCACATACTATGAGGTTTAATTAAGGTGCCTTCTGCCCTTTCTGTTATGGCTCTGGAATGCTTTAAATGGCAAAAAATTGTTATGTGGATAGGCACCCTACAGTCTAAACAGACAGGATAAAAAGGGTTAAATGGGACATAGATGTGTAGCAACTTCCTCAAAGTCATAGAGCAGCTCAGTGACATTTCTAGGAATAGAACAAGGGTTCAGTGCCTTGTTTACTGAACTAAATGATCTTACTATTGTAAGCAGTTTCTAAAAAAGCAATTTTTAAAATGCTTGCAGAGCATAACTCAGTTTTTGCTTATCCTCAAGAATGTTTTTCTTCTACTTTTTCGTTGCCTTAAATTTTCACAGCTATTTACATTAGTGGGAAAGGAAGTTTTAAGCTGATGACAAAACCTAGAATCATCTTCAGTTCTTATTCTATATAATTTTATTGTTTGTATGAACCATGGTATAGCAATCATGAAATTCGTTCCATACAGGATGCATGTGACCATCATGCCTGATGAGTGGAGAGGCAAATACACCCTTGGTGATTTGGCTCCGGATACAGTAAACACAGGCATACATGAGTGAGAAGAACTAAACAATTAACTTTATTGTGGAGTGACAGGAAGCCTCTTCAGGCTTTGTTTGGCTCAAACCAACCTGAAGGACTATTTCTCAATCTTTCTAGTTTCCTAAGTAAGGGAGTGCTCTCACTACCTCTTCCCTCTTACCAACAAATGCAAAAATCAGCTAACACTAAAAATATTGGCACTGACTTATAGAGGAGAAGTTACAAACATATCACTCTGGAATGAATCTTTTACTCACTTGCCTATTCCCCCTTTTCTGAAGTTTTATTACCCAGTCTCTGTGAATCTGTCTTCTCAGACTGATGAAGTATCAGATTCAATTTGTGATTTGTTTTTGGTCAGAAGCTTTTTCTCCAAGTTTTGATAGACTTGAATATTTCTACTAGGATCTGACTGACTGGCACCTGTGCTTATTGTTAGCACATAACACAAAGTTTAATACCCACAGATTGCTGAGGATGATTCCCTCTTTCTGCATGATAATACGGTATTTACATTTGTGTCTGTAGGTACATTTCTTTCCATAAGGACATGGTTGCTACTTGTGTTCTGGATAAATTGGCTGCTTCCTAAGAATAATGTCCAAGAATTATGGATATGGTGACCAAGAGGATCATCAGGAGTCATATGTATTCTTGTATTGCATGCACGCTTACCTGGATTGAGTTTCTCACAAGCTGCTGGACCCAGAATGGGTGGTACTTCCTTAGGTACCACAATGAATGGGAGTTAATATATTCTGCTTTTATATTGGACATTAACAATACATCTCCCTTTCACTGGTATATTTGATCCTGAATAGCTAGTTACTTTGGGGGTGTGTAGATGAAACAGGGGCCCTAAATTGAAGTGGTGGGTTTTTAAAAACACCACTTCAATTTAGAGCCAACTAAAACCCCGTGTCATGCACGCACCCAACTTACCTGCTTCTCCGGCAGTGGAGAGGGGAGAGCGAACTACCGGCGGGCAGAGTAGTCCCTGGGCTGTGGGGTGGGGCTGGTGCTTCCCTCCACAGCAGCAGTGCCCCTCCACCCCACAGGAGGCACCACCCACAGGCACCTGCCTTGGGGGGAAATGAGCCTTGCCTCTCATTTTTTCCCCTCACTTGGGCAGAGCATGCTTTCCTGGGCTTCCTGCAGAGCCCCTGAGCTGCACAAAGCACAGTAGCTGTTAGGGCAGCAATCTAAAATTCCTTGGAGGAGTTTTAGTTTGCTGTGCCCTAAGTCATTTAAGCAGCTGTAATTAATGTGTAATATGCTGCCAAGGCATGCACACACTGACACCATTAAAGCAGTGCAAAAACAGTTAGCCCACCTTAAAGTGTTGTGCAAACATGCCCCTTGTTTCATCTACACATGGCCTATGATGGTTACAGGGGTGGGCAGATGAGAATAGGATGGTATTCAACACCGACAAGTGCAAAGTGATGCTCCTGGGGTGGAACAACTGGCACTATACCTACAGGCTGAGGAACTCCCTTCTTGTAAGTACAGAGGCGGAAACAGATCTTGGAGTCATCATTGACTCCAAGATGAACATGGGTCAGCAGTGTGGGGAAGCAGTCAGGAAGGCCAACCGCACCTTGTCATGCATCCACAGATGCATCTCAAGCAGGTCCAAGGAGATGATACTCCCCC
>NW_017729030.1:57816751-57818488 GCF_001723915.1 Gavialis gangeticus
TGTGAGAAGAGGCTACGGGACCTGAACCTGTTCAGCCTCCACAAGAGAAGGCTGAGGGGGGATCTAGTGGCCTGTTACAAACTAGTCAGGGGGGATCAGCAGGCATTGGGGAAGTCCCTGTTCCCCCGAGCACTGCCAGGAGTGACCAGGAATAATGGTCACAAGTTGGCAGAGGGTAGATTTAGGCTAGATATCAGGAGGCGCTACTTCATGGTCAGGGCGACTAGGATCTGGAACCAACTTCCAAGAGAAGTTTTGCTGGCTCCTACCCTGAAGGTCTTTAAGAGGAGGTTAGTTGTACACCTTGCTGGGGTCGTTTGACCCCAGTACTCTTTCCTGCCATGGCAGGGGGTTGGACTAGATGATCTACTCAGGTCCCTTCCGACCCTAGAAACTATGAAACTATGAAGTTTCTAGAGACTCACTTTTGGTCTTAATTTTAATATTCTGTATTCATGCTCTGGTAACGTATTACCCTGAGCTCCAATGTCCAATTTAAATAAATCCACTCTTCTTTGCACTTGCACTGACAAAATCCAGTTCCTCTCATTGGTCTTGGATGATTCTACTATATAAATATAAACTTCTTATGATATGATCTCAGTTGTATTTACTTGAGGTTTTTGTGTTTGGGATCTGCAGCATCTAGCAGTATGGCTCCTTTTTTTCAGTTAAAACAGAGCTTTCCAAATGCAGCACAAAGTTCAGGGCCAGATTGTCTCCACATTTGCTGCACACCTTCCCTTTTAACCTTTTTCCTTAGCATTCTCTTTCACAATAGAAAATTCCACTCTGTGAAGTGGCTTTTTTGGACCATATTGCTTTATGCCTACTGCATGGATGACCCCTTTTTGTGCATTCAGCTCTGCAACCTGGGACCTCACAGTTTATGCACCCCTACACACTTGGACAGTCTTTTTATGGGAGAAGTTTCCCTTTTCTTGTTGCTGAACAGCTGCAGGAAATATGACACTTGCAACATCAGGACCTTTACATGGCCTTCACTAATCTAAGATCTTTCATTCAATCAACGTGCTTCATGACAACATGCCAGTGACTGTCCTAAGTAATGGCCTGAAAATGGACCCCTTCTCTATTAGAACTGGAGTCAAGCAAGGATGTGTGATTGCACCATCTCTCCTACATCTGTACTGAATCTATTCTGCATGGCATTGTGGACAGACTTCCAACTGGAGAAAGAATCCAGTATTGTATCGATGGGAATCTCTAACATCAAATGGTTATGTTCCAAATCAAAGCTAACTAAAACCTATGTTACTTATCTTCAATACATGGATGACTGAGTCATGTGTTCATACTCAGTTGAAGAGATCCAGGTGACACTTCATCTACTCTGTGAAGCATACAGAATGCTTGGGCTCACTGTCAACTTCATGAAAATCAACATACTTTAGCTACCTTCCCCACCCCCAACCATCCAGCCGTTCCTCCACATATTACAATTAGACAGCCATCCTTGGAGAATATTGATTATTTCCCCTATTTGAGTACCCACCTTTCCCAGAAAAGTAACATAGACAATGATATTCAATGCCAGATAAAACCTGTCCGTGCTGTCTTTGAACATCTCTGTGTTTTTGATGATCATGATATTAGGAAACAAATCAAACTTCTCACCTCCCATGCTGTTATCATTCCTATTCTATTGTATGTGTGTGAAATTTGAATGGCAGGCCAGGAACACATGATAGCTTTGGAATGTTACCATCAGTGATG
>NW_017729030.1:57823488-57826081 GCF_001723915.1 Gavialis gangeticus
CATACTCAAAGTACCCACCTTTCCCAGAAAAGTAACATAGACAATGATATTCAATGCCAGATAAAACCTGTCCGTGCTGTCTTTGAACATCTCTGTGTTTTTGATGATCATGATATTAGGAAACAAATCAAACTTCTCACCTCCCATGCTGTTATCATTCCTATTCTATTGTATGTGTGTGAAATTTGAATGGCAGGCCAGGAACACATGATAGCTTTGGAATGTTACCATCAGTGATGTCTTCAGAAAATTCTCCATATTAAAGGGTGTGTCTTCACAAGAATTTAGGTGTGCCTAAATTTAATGTGCATTAAGGTGATTTAGGCTTGTGTCTTGTCTACACATGCACACAGTAAAGCACATTAGCGCCCTGTGCATGGATTGACATAGGACTAAAGTTAGTCCCAAGACAGTCCATATACAGTTTTAATGTGCCTTAATGTGTTTACATGTACATTAATATGATTTAGCTATTTGCACCTAAATTTGATACCTGCTTTTGCTTCAGATCTGGCCACTTCAGATGGCAGCGATCTGGTCTGGAGCTCTGGATTGGTTTGCCACTTCAGAGATCCAGCTATTGGCTATAATGGGGGATCAATGAAATATCTTTAACTCTTTTGTTTTATCTCTGATTTGGGTGCAACTTGCAGGAATGGTAGCCTCTGCTGAAAGTATAAAGTCTGCCAAGTCTCAAAATGATACGTGCAGGGGTTGGAAGGAAATGCACCACAAACTCTTGAAAGAAAAACTCCTATCACATCCATATGCTACACCACAGGGGGCTGAAAACTGCAAGGGTGGTGGCCCATGCTCAGGCCACAAAGCCTGCCAAGTTTCAAGAAGATCAGTGGAAGGGTTTGGGGGGAACTTCACCCAAAGCTGCTGACAGACAAAACTCGTGACACAAATGACCCTGTGTGTGTTAAGGTGCAGTGGGATGAAAACTGCAGGGGTAGTGGCCCCTGCTCAGGCCACAAAGACTGACAAGTTTCAAGATTGGTGCAAGGGTTTAGGGGAAACTGCACCCCAAGATTCTGACAGGCAAAACTTGTGATGTGGGTGGGTACTTGGGTGACTGTATCTGTCTTGGGACACAGGGGGAGTGAAATGTAGTGCAGGCCTGGGTGATGGGCCCTGCCAGGCCACAAAGCCTGCCAGCTGTGACTCTCACTGGGGGAATCTGTCATCCTGCTTGGGCAACTGTGTCTGTCTTGGGACACAGGGGGGGTGAAATCTAGTGCAGGCCTGAGTGCTGGGGCCTGCCAAGCCATGAAGCCTGCCAGCTGTGTGTGTCTCACTGGGGGAGTCTGTCGTCCAGGGCCCTGCACCTCAAGATGCTGACAGGCAAAACTTGTGATGTGGGTGGGTGACATTATGTGTGTGTTAAGGTACACGCTTCCTGGAGCTGGGGCCTCTGCACAACATTGCAGTGTGCCCCAATGAGGCCTCCTCCTCCCCTACAGCCTCACTCCCGGTCCTCCACTTTACATGACAACAGGTAAAATAACTTAGCTGGATCAACAACAGTAGAATCAGCAGCAGCATCAAAGGTACCCAAATGGAACTGTCACAGAGCCTTTCTTTTTATAAAGGAATTGACAGCAAGAAGTAAAGAAGTTGTGTTGTGTTATGCTGGACACATGATATGTGTGATGGCTTATCTTGTATTTTTATGTCTATATGTCTATGAAAAAAAAAAGGAGTACTTTAAAAAATGTATCTTTGGAAGTTTTAGGGTGGAAAACCTCTTTTTCAGGCTGAGGAAGTACCTGTAGTTGGTCCTGGATGGAAGGAATAGTAAAGAAGCCAGAAGCTGGCCTGGCCTGCAATGCAGGCAAGAAAGCCAGTCAATGAGAATGGAAATAGAGGCATCATGGAGTGAGGGATAGGCTGGGGTGGAGGGTAGGGGGGAAAAGGGGTTGTAGAAACTCAGGTAAAAGTGCAGAGGTGACTGAGGTGTCAGATGTCTAGCAGGTAGCAGCACGTCAGAATCCCACTGTCAGTGTCTATATTGAGTCCATGAGTTTCTGTACCTATTCCTAGGAGGCTGATGAAGTGCAGTTCATAGGCCCAGCTCTGAAAAGTGGTTTGTACACTCAAACAAGCACCTAACCTCATCACCAGAACTGAAGCCAACTTCCTACAGGCCAAAACACAAAACCTGCCAACTATCTCCAGTACCCCCACAAACTGCACACCAGAATCTATCAAAAACAACAAAACCCAACTACGTGTTGGGGCACATTCCTCACCAAAAAAACACTCTGCCTCCAGTCTCTCAGGCCTGATCCTGAGAGGGAAAAAATTACAATGCAAACCACTTTTCAGAGCTGGGCCTATGAACTGCACTTCATCAGCCTCCTAGGTAGTAGGTACAGAAACTCATGGACTCAATATAAACAGTGGAGTTCTGGCACACTGTGACCTGCTGAATATCTGACACCTAGGCAGCTAAGCTGAGCTCACTGGCAGCCTCACAACTGGCATGCAGCCAGCAAGTGTCAGGCCTGTCAAAGTCGTGACAGGTCTGGGCATTCCCCATCCAGGACTTTGTGTTTGCGTGTATTAGCTGGAGGTTATGGTGCCGCCT
>NW_017729030.1:57831081-57832715 GCF_001723915.1 Gavialis gangeticus
TTTATAAAGGAATTGACAGCAAGAAGTAAAGAAGTTGTGTTGTGTTATGCTGGACACATGATATGTGTGATGGCTTATCTTGTATTTTTATGTCTATATGTCTATGAAAAAAAAAAGGAGTACTTTAAAAAATGTATCTTTGGAAGTTTTAGGGTGGAAAACCTCTTTTTCAGGCTGAGGAAGTACCTGTAGTTGGTCCTGGATGGAAGGAATAGTAAAGAAGCCAGAAGCTGGCCTGGCCTGCAATGCAGGCAAGAAAGCCAGTCAATGAGAATGGAAATAGAGGCATCATGGAGTGAGGGATAGGCTGGGGTGGAGGGTAGGGGGGAAAAGGGGTTGTAGAAACTCAGGTAAAAGTGCAGAGGTGACTGAGGTGTCAGATGTCTAGCAGGTAGCAGCACGTCAGAATCCCACTGTCAGTGTCTATATTGAGTCCATGAGTTTCTGTACCTATTCCTAGGAGGCTGATGAAGTGCAGTTCATAGGCCCAGCTCCAAAAAGTGGTTTGTACACTCAAACAAGCACCTAACCTCATCACCAGAACTGAAGCCAACTTCCTACAGGCCAAAACACAAAACCTGCCAACTATCTCCAGTACCCCCACAAACTGCACACCAGAATCTATCAAAAACAACAAAACCCAACTACGTGTTGGGGCACATTCCTCACCAAAAAAACACTCTGCCTCCAGTCTCTCAGGCCTGATCCTGAGAGGGAAAAAATTACAATGCAAACCACTTTTCAGAGCTGGGCCTATGAACTGCACTTCATCAGCCTCCTAGGTAGTAGGTACAGAAACTCATGGACTCAATATAAACAGTGGAGTTCTGGCACACTGTGACCTGCTGAATATCTGACACCTAGGCAGCTAAGCTGAGCTCACTGGCAGCCTCACAACTGGCATGCAGCCAGCAAGTGTCAGGCCTGTCAAAGTCGTGACAGGTCTGGGCATTCCCCATCCAGGACTTTGTGTTTGCGTGTATTAGCTGGAGGTTATGGTGCCGCCTACCCGCCTTTCACCAGGGGATCATTGGTCCTGGCATTTACAGAGCTGCTGTGCCACCAGCAGTCCCACCAGGCCTCTCTACCCTGGCAAGGTGCAGTTTTAGCCCCAGTCCCATACCTCCAAGTTTATCCTGGCAGGGGAATGAGCTCAGCAGTGACATGTTCTTCCCCTGCTGGCTGGTGATGCAGTTAGTGCTCCCTCCAGCTGAGAGCGGTGCATTACTTGGCTTTTCAAAAACTCAGAAAAGAAAATTGGTGCAGACGGAGTGAGGAGGGTGGCACTCAGGCTGTCTGCAGGTGGAGCTTAGGGAACCCCAGCAGCGGAAGGTTCACCTTTATGAACATGAGCTGCTCCACCAACATAGGATCCAAGTAGGTGTGGTGGGGCGTGACAACATCCCCAGCAATGCTGAACACCCTCTTGCTTGGAACACTGGTTGGTGTACAGCACAGGTGCTGCTGGGCAACCATGGCCAGATCCTGCCACAACTGGCTGCCGTTTGCCCAGTAGGCCAAGGGGTCACTATCTAGTGGCTACACATCATCAGCAAGATAGGTAGCCACTGAAGTCTCGGTGCTACCTGCCCGAGGCTAGGGTCTGGTGCATTTGAACCCCAGCATTGAAACCA
>NW_017729030.1:57837715-57837918 GCF_001723915.1 Gavialis gangeticus
GGAATAGTAAAGAAGCCAGAAGCTGGCCTGGCCTGCAATGCAGGCAAGAAAGCCAGTCAATGAGAATGGAAATAGAGGCATCATGGAGTGAGGGATAGGCTGGGGTGGAGGGTAGGGGGGAAAAGGGGTTGTAGAAACTCAGGTAAAAGTGCAGAGGTGACTGAGGTGTCAGATGTCTAGCAGGTAGCAGCACGTCAGAATCC
>NW_017729030.1:57842918-57843253 GCF_001723915.1 Gavialis gangeticus
GGATTCAGCCATCTCCTAATGCCCTCCTTCAGCTGCCTTACCAGTGCCTGCACATCTGGTGACAGCAGCCTGCCCCAGCCAGGAACAATGATCCCCTGCAACTTCTCCATTTCATTCTCCAGTTCCCTCACTAAGGGGATCACTAGGCTGAGGTTGGCATTGCCAGCACTAAGGGTCTGAGTAGCCCTGAGGAAGGGCTTGAGGACCACCAAGATCTGGGAGATGGTACCCCACTCAGCTCTGTTCAGGGGGGCACTGATCCCAATCTCCCCAGTCAAGGCCATCTTATGGATGGCTTTCTGTTGCTCCGCCAACCTTTCATGCATCAGGTATAT
>NW_017729030.1:57848253-57856409 GCF_001723915.1 Gavialis gangeticus
ACACCTAGGCAGCTAAGCTGAGCTCACTGGCAGCCTCACAACTGGCATGCAGCCAGCAAGTGTCAGGCCTGTCAAAGTCGTGACAGGTCTGGGCATTCCCCATCCAGGACTTTGTGTTTGCGTGTATTAGCTGGAGGTTATGGTGCCGCCTACCCGCCTTTCACCAGGGGATCATTGGTCCTGGCATTTACAGAGCTGCTGTGCCACCAGCAGTCCCACCAGGCCTCTCTACCCTGGCAAGGTGCAGTTTTAGCCCCAGTCCCATACCTCCAAGTTTATCCTGGCAGGGGAATGAGCTCAGCAGTGACATGTTCTTCCCCTGCTGGCTGGTGATGCAGTTAGTGCTCCCTCCAGCTGAGAGCGGTGCATTACTTGGCTTTTCAAAAACTCAGAAAAGAAAATTGGTGCAGACGGAGTGAGGAGGGTGGCACTCAGGCTGTCTGCAGGTGGAGCTTAGGGAACCCCAGCAGCGGAAGGTTCACCTTTATGAACATGAGCTGCTCCACCAACATAGGATCCAAGTAGGTGTGGTGGGGCGTGACAACATCCCCAGCAATGCTGAACACCCTCTTGCTTGGAACACTGGTTGGTGTACAGCACAGGTGCTGCTGGGCAACCATGGCCAGATCCTGCCACAACTGGCTGCCGTTTGCCCAGTAGGCCAAGGGGTCACTATCTAGTGGCTACACATCATCAGCAAGATAGGTAGCCACTGAAGTCTCGGTGCTACCTGCCCGAGGCTAGGGTCTGGTGCATTTGAACCCCAGCATTGAAACCATGCCCATGGCCCACATTGGCAGTAGCTGGTGTGGAGGAGACTGGCTGGTGCTGGGAATGCTGGCATGGGAAAGTGGATCCCCCTCTTCCACATCCCCTCGCCTCTGCACTTTGGCCTCCCTGACTTTGTTCACCAGCACCTGCATTCAGTGATCAAAGGTTTCGGGGCTGCCAGTGCACATGCTCCCCTTCACCCTTGGGTCGCACATGCCCGCCATTCTGTGGACCATACTGGATCACAAGGGATTCAGCCATCTCCTAATGCCCTCCTTCAGCTGCCTTACCAGTGCCTGCACATCTGGTGACAGCAGCCTGCCCCAGCCAGGAACAATGATCCCCTGCAACTTCTCCATTTCATTCTCCAGTTCCCTCACTAAGGGGATCACTAGGCTGAGGTTGGCATTGCCAGCACTAAGGGTCTGAGTAGCCCTGAGGAAGGGCTTGAGGACCACCAAGATCTGGGAGATGGTACCCCACTCAGCTCTGTTCAGGGGGGCACTGATCCCAATCTCCCCAGTCAAGGCCATCTTATGGATGGCTTTCTGTTGCTCCGCCAACCTTTCATGCATCAGGTATATGGAGTTCCACCGAGTCTCCACATCCTGTATGATTTTGTGCTGCGGGATACTCAACTCTGCCTGTTTCTCCCGCAGCATCTTGCCCCCTTTGATGCAGCAGTGGAAGTAGCCTGCCACCTTCCTGCATTTTGAAATCAGCTGACTTGTAGCAGTAGTGGTGGTGGCACTGTCACCAGCAGCCCTGTCCCCCTTCAACGCATCCCTCACTATTAGGTGCACTTTCTATGCCACACAGTGGATGCCAACAAAGTTAGCATCATGGACAGCCTTCACCATATTGGCCTTGTTGTCAGTGACCATGAACCCATTGGTGAGCTTGGCCTGCCCAGTGAGCCACCCCTGCGTCATGTGGTTCATGGCTCCCGAGATCTCCCTTGCCATGTGGGACTCATCCAGCACCTCAGCTTGCATTAGAGCCCACCAGTAGCCTGACTGATTGCACCAGTGCCCCATGAGGGAGAAGTAGGTTTGATCGCCATCCCGGCTGCTCCAGATTTCGGAGGTGAATTGCAAGGCTACCTGCGTCCCTGCCTTGCAAAGTTCCTCCCTCAAGTACTCCCTGCATGCTTCATACAGGGAGGGTACCACTGCACTGCTAAAGGTGGTGCATGCAGGCACTTTGTAAAATGGGGCCAGAAGGGCTACAAACTGCCTGAACCCTGGCCATGCAACTAAGGAGAAGGGCTGGCTATCCAGAGCAAGCATCTCCCCAATGCTCTGGGTGATCTCGCTAACCTTGGGAATATGCCCCCTTTTCTGTCCACCTTTCCCCCACTGGTCCAGGGCGTCCTGCCTCTGCTTTGGGGGGAAGGGGATTTGGAGTAATTGGGGGACTTTCCTTTTGGTACACTCACACTGGTGCCAAGCTGAGCAGGAAGAAGGGCAAGGGGGTACTGCCTCTTCAGATACAGCAGCATCTCCTTGGCGGAGGAGTGTCTCACATCCTTGCCACAGCTCATGGTGTTCGGCAGTGCTGGTAGATGGCAAACCTGGGATCATCTGCCACCTCAAAATGATCCCACACTACAGTACTTCTCCACTTCTGGGTTGAGGGTAAGGATCCTGCCTTTCCCCCTTCTCAGCAAGTTAAAGCTCAACAGCAGGAGGAGCTGCCTCAGCTGAGCCACTTGCCTCCAGAACCTCAGCCTCCTCTGAGGTGCTGCTTTCTGGAGGAGACCTGGGTCTAGGGTAAACTTGAGGGGTGTGGAGCACAAATCCTGATTCCCCCTCGGTCCCCAGAATTGCTTGAGCCAGCATGCTCAGCATCCCTGGTCCCAGCTCCAGCTCATTCTCTGGCAGTGGGAGACTCACGCTGAGAGCTGATCGGGGTGGAGGAGACAGTGATTCCACTGCTGGTGCCCACTTCTGGACTGAGTGGAGGTGGTGCAGGTGCAGGGATGTCAGGTGCAGATACTGCTACCACCTCCTGCCTTCCACTGGCAGCACTCATGTCATGGCTGTTTGGGAATAGAATGAGTCTGTGGTTGTGGGGAGGAAGGGCTTGCAGCTCTATCTCTCCCCCTACCCCCTCTCCCTCCCCTTCCAGAATACCTGACACCTGCCTTTCCAGCATGCTTCATATTGATCTTTCCTGGGCTGCAAAAGGTCTGTGTGTGTGAATCCTTTTGTATTGTGCATTTTATTCCCTCTGTTGTGTGCGTGCACTAGCCTCTTTTTTGATTGTTTGCCTCAGTGTTAAGAGTTATGTGAAATTTGTGTGCTGTCTGTCTGTCTGTCTTCTTCTGCTATGAGTATCTGATTTTTCTCTATATTGTCTCTGTCTGTGTATCTGTGTGTGTGCATGTGTGCAAGCTATCTGTGCCTACCTGCACAGTGATAGATCACACTGGCAGGGAAAACACAGCTTTCTTTTTTCAAAGTTTCCAAAAATAAAGAGAAAATATAAATTCAAAGAAATAAATTGAATACTAATAATAATCGAATAGAATATCTAACCTAAGCTAAATTCTACCCACTCCTTTGTGACAAGAAAAAGGAGCAGGTAAGTTGAACTAAGACTGAGCTAGCAAGCCACAATGCTACAGTCTAAGCAGTCCTCTGTCACACAGTTGGTGATAGAGAACAAGCTGGGAAAAGGCACAGAATGTCTCCAAAGACAGGCTTTTATGCTGTTTCTAGTCCCAGCCCACAGACGCTGCCATTGGAAAGGCAGCCAGGAAGAAATCCTTCTCACTGGCCACCTACAGATGCCCTCTACTGGTGCTGGGAATGCTGGCATGGGAAAGTGGATCCCCCTCTTCCACATCCCCTCGCCTCTGCACTACTGCCCTCCCTCCCTCTCCCGCTCCCCCTCCCTCTTCTAACTGTCAATCAAGGCATCCAAAGCATCCGAGGAGGATCTGAAGTGCTTCAGACGCTCTAACCCATTTTGGATAACTTGCCTGAGCCCATGCTTCGATCCAGGCATGCCGCTTCAGACGCTGAAGCATCCAAAGTGGCACTGGATCCAAAGCGGGATCCGAAAGTCACACAGCCCTAGCCACCACCAGCTTCATTAGACAGGGTATGTCATAAGGTTGCCTAACAGATGGCTCCCAAAACAGGTCCTATACTTCCCACTTACTAATCTACAGGTGTGCAAAAGGAGAGATTCAAGGACACATGGAAGGCCAGTCAGAAGAGATGCGATATTAATGTCAATATCTGAGAGACTCAAGCACTGAATCACTGCCAGTGGTACTCTGATGTATGACAAGGCATTGATCATTTTGAACAAACTTGTCTCATGATTGAGCACAATGCATGAGAGATGAAGAGAAATAGCTGTGACCGAACATCACAAGGATCTACTTCCTTCTGGAATTATTTGCCATCCCTTCAGTCAAACATGCAGATCTCAAATTGACCTCTGCAGTCATTTCTGGACTCACTGATGACTTTCTGATTTACTGGAAGACCATCATCATCATGTGGAAGAACTGCCACTGCCGCTGCCAACAATGATGAATGCAGTGTCACAAGTAATCCTATCTCTAATCAGAAATTGTGTCAAATTCTTAAAAGCAAAGTTCTTACTCATTCTCTTCAGTTCAGTAACATATTGTTCTAGACTTTGTATTGTTGTTTGCTTGCATATAAGAAATTTCTGTCTTTCAGGGATATCATTCCTTTTTCACTTTCCACTGCTCCTCAAATGTGACAGTATTACAGTTAACTGCATGTTTTGGACTTCTGCAAAGGTAACGGTATTATAAACAGCCATGGCTTCCTCCTGCACAATCTAAAAGGATACTGAGGATTTGACTTTGTCATTTCTCTCTTCTGTCCCTATAGCAATTAGGTACCACTCAACCCCTGGTCTAAATTCCCTTCAGTTTTCTGCTGAATTGCCTGATATCAGAAGGGCAGCTAGAGGTTGCACAACCTCCATGACTAACTGTTGTTTTACTTATAGTATAATTCTATAGGATTAATACTTACAAAAGCCTTTGTCTTTCCAAAGGGATGTATTGTTCCACTTGTTCTCAGTTTACAACTTCTGTTTCAGTTTGGATCTCAAATTCTTTCTTTTTTTTTTAATTATTATTATTTACCACTTCTGACACAATGTAGTGATCACTGGGTTCAATAAATACAGTTGTATGTGAATGAGAAATAAATAAAAACTTGAATTGTGAAGCAGTAAGCAACCTCTTCAGAATCTGTGTTTGGTTTTAACTAACCAACATAACTGAAAGACTATCTCCCAATTCCTAACTTATATAAGCTTCCAAGTAAGGACATATCTCTAAATTATAACTTCTACCACTGCACGTTATTTGGTATGAATGTATCTTTGCAGCTGTGAAATCTGATTTAGTCCAAAGATGGTGAATAGGTGTATTGCTAGATCAGGTGTCAGAAGCATTCCTCAGCATACAATAAATACCCACATACAAAAGAACTTTTGATGTGCATATTTATCAGGCAGGATGGAGGTGAGACTCTGAGGCTGTGTCCACACATGGTGTGGACAATTGGTTCCCTGGGGACAAGTAGCCGTGGAGCACCTTGTGCTGCTTCTACTTGTCCCTGGGGAACACCTGTGCCATGCATGCTTTGGCGCATGGCAAGTTACCCCCAGTGTGTTGGTGGTTCTTTTGGCCCAGGTGCAGCACTTTGCACTTGTCTTTGTTGAACTTCATCCTATTTCGTTCTGCCCATTTTTCCAACCTGTCCAGATCTGCCTGGATCTGTTCCCTACCCTCTGCTGTGTTAACTTTGCCCCATAATCTGGTATCATCTGTGAACTTGGACAGGGTGCTCTCTACACCCTCATCCAAGTCACTGATGAAGACACTGAATAGCATCAGTCCAAGGACTGAGCCTTGAGGGACTCCAATGCCCACATCTTTCCAGGTCAATATCGACCCATCCACCACCACTGTCTGGGTGTGACCCCCTAAGCCAATTTGCCACCCACCTGACCGTGTAATCATCTACATCACAGCCTGTCAGTTTATTTATGAGAATGGAATGCAATACTTTATCAAAGGCCTTCTTAAAGGTAGATGACATCTACCTCAACTCCTGTGTCTAAGCATTTTGTGACCTGGTCATAAAAATAAACAAGGTTAGTCAGGCAGGATCTACCTTGAATGAACCCGTGCTGATTTCCTTTCGGCATTATTTCCCCTGCTGGGCTACCACAAATGTGATCCTTAATGACTTTTTCCAGAGTTTTGCCAAGGATAGACGTGAGACTAACTGGCCTATAGCTTCCTGGTTCATCCCTCCTCCCCTTCTTGAATATAGGGACAGCATTGGCCCTTTTCCAGTCTGCTGGGACCTGACCGGAACACCATGAGCGCTCGAACAGTCATGCCAGTGGCTCTACTATGACACTGGCCAATTCCTTCAGCACCCCTGGATGAAGTTCATCCAGGCCTGCTGATCTGAACACATCCAACCCCTCCAAGTGCCCCTTCACTAAGTCTGCATTAACAGTTGATGGGCTGGTATCCCTCCTGTGTCTATCTAGGATCCAACTGGGAGATTTGTCTTGGTCTGTGTCTAGGAATACACATGCAAAGAACTCATTGAAGAGATCAGCTTTGTCCCCACCTCTCTGTCATCAATTGCCCTAGTTTGTCCTGTAGTGGTCCTATGCTATCCTGCACCTTCCTTTTGCTCCCTATATACCTGAAGGACTTTTTGTTGTCCTTAATTTTTTGTTGCCAGCTTAAGTTCTAATCTTGCTTTGACCTTCCTGATTCCCTGCAAGTGTGAACCAGGGAGGTATACTCCTCCTTGTAACTACCCTCTATTTCCACAGCCTGTATACCTCTTTCTTTGCCCTTAGTCTTTCCTGGACTTCCTTGTTCAGCCAAGAGGGCTTCTTGGCCCCTTTTATGCGCAACGACTACCTTTCCTGGACCCCCATTTCACCAATGCTCTTGAACTTTAACACCTCACTAACTAATCTCTTGAGTACACTGAAGTTAGCCTTTCTGAAATTTAGCATTTCAGCCCTGCTGGTCAGTTTACTCACCCTTTGCCAGATAGTGAATTTAATTATGCTCCATGGAGCCTGGTTGGCAACTGCAACGTGGCTCTGGGTGGCCTGGCTCCACTTTTAAGCAGGGTGTGCTGCCCGTGTATGCACTGCTCCACATTTTTTTTTTTTTTTGTGGATTTTTTTGACACAGGATATCCAGGGGTCAAAAAAGTGGAGCAGTGCACACATGGGCAGCACTCCCTTGCAGTGCAGAGAACATCTGAATGTGCGGAATGTGGCACCGCAAACGTGCTGGCTGCACCACATACCACACTGCACCTCACAAGAAACGTACCACACTTGTCTGGAAGCATCCCCATGAGCAGAAATGTGAGTTTCCCCTGGGACAAATAACAACGGCACAGATTTCTGCCCTGGGCATGCTCCAGCATAGTTGCTGCCCCCAGCCTCTCCTATCCCACCTGGGGTAACCTGCCACACACCAGTGTGCGTGTGGCATAAGAGTTCCCTGGGGACATATAGCACAATGTGTGCTGCTGCTACTTGTTCCTGGGGAAAAAAACTTCCACACTGATCTGGATGTACCCTAAGATGCTACCCTACTCTACCTTCTGCTGCATCACAGGGAGTGGCATACTATATATGGATACATTTTAAAGGGAAACAATTCTGAGAGTGCCCAAATGATGACTGAGTGCATTTCTAAAGCAAGAAACATTTGATGCATAATACTAATGGAGACATTCAGGCTCCTCTGTCAGCTCAAAGTGAGGGGGAAATCACATTCACAGATTGATGTCTATCTCCCTCTTGAACACAATAAAGAATAGCTGAGAGAAATATCATTAGGGGTTTATCTTCCTGGGGGAAGGAAATCATCTGCCAAAATATACATGGACCCTGAGAATTCAGCAGAGAAATAAAGATGGGAAGATAAAGATAAAGGTATGGGATTTAAGAGGGGGCTTTTGGTGATGAAAGTTGTCTAGGAATCCCTGTCTTAGGTGAAGATTCTAGTCTCCAGCAAAGAAAGCAAGTAACAATCTGAGAAGACCTGGCAGGAATGCTAACTGCTAGAAACATTGACAGAATGTACTAAAATGGTGTTTTAAGTTAGAAAACAGGTTGAGATATTTTTGTTTTATATTAGCATATTTCTCCCCAAACCTAACAAGTTTTTGTTTGTTTGTTTGTTTTTGTTAATACTATCTAGCCTATGCAATACACTTTGCATTTATTTCTGTTTTATACTTCCCTGATTGCTTTAGGGTAAGAGTGATTTCAGGGCAACTGACAATGGCAAGAATTTCATTTCCATCTAGACAACCAACCCATTCTTTTTG
>NW_017729030.1:57861409-57876508 GCF_001723915.1 Gavialis gangeticus
GATTGTGATTTTGTTCCAGAGAGGAGTATTTTTAGAATGAAATCCAGTTTGGAGAGAGATCTTGGAGCTCTGGGATCAACCCCCAGGATTGTAATATGCATCATTGCCCTTATTGTATTTTTGCTTTCACTTTGATATTAAATGGGGCCAGTCAATTGGAAAAAAAAATAAATATAGTGACTCCAACCATAAGAAGAGGTGAGAAAGTAAAACCAACTGTATGGGGCTTCACCAAAAGCTGCCTTCCCCATTTTTGTAGGAGAAGGAAAAATGCTGGTGAAGCTCAGGAAGAAAGAACATCAACTTATTGCATAATAACTTTATTTTCAGTCAGAGAACCAGGGGTAGAATACAGCTTGACCGTTTGACCTTAAAATGCAGCATCTGCCCCTGTGATGTTGCATCAATGTGTGATGATTCTCACTCCAGATGATGCAATGTCATGACAGAGCCATCAGAAGGAAAGGTCAAGATACCGCACTGTACTTGTTGTATAGCTTTCTGTGGTGTCAAAGATGCCATCTGATGTCAAAGATCACTGTTTGAGAACCTTTGAGATGTTGTTTATGCTTAGTGACCTTCTAAAAATGTCTCTTCACAAAGTAGCTTCATGTTTTTTAATGCTGAAATGAAAATAACCTTCCTATGTCATGATCTTAACAATAACATTTGCCTTAACCTAAGGATGTGCAGTGGAGCAAAGAACAGAAGATGTCTTTGGACAGCTGCAACATCATTAGTGACTGAAAAAGATCTTTATATTGTTAGTGGCTAAAGATAACATACTTAGAGAACAATGCTAATGCCTATATGTAGGCATTTATAAGTACAGGAGTAAAAACAAACTTAAAGGTAAGAGCATTTATTTTATATAGTTAAAATAATTGTTCCCAGCCTGCATGTACTTTTGAAGTCATCAGACAAGAATTTAATTAATGGCATCATATATCAAGTAATATTTCTACAACGTTGATTGCAGGGTCTATAACATAGCTGCTGAGACTCATGAAGAAAGCATTTTGATGTGAAGAGTATTAAATTCCATTTTTATCCAGCCTATAAGATTTCATTATCTTATTTCTATAATAGAATTACACTGACAATCCCCAGATATCTGATGGAAGTGGATGATGGCAAAGCTGTAGCTCAGTCCTAAAGTACAGCAAAGTTTTTCAGCTTTTTCTATGCTATCACCATTTTAAGAACCCCACTCTAGTTTATCCAGGGTCTAGCTGGAACCCTTTCCATTTAGAAATTTGGGATGGCCAGGGTCTTTGTGACCTCTGGGCACCTATTTTTGACCATTAGATAGATGCATGTATGAGAGAGAGAGAGACAGGATAAGGCAGTAAGATGCCTTCTCAAATGTTAAGGGACAACAAGGGAGGTTTGCTCTGGTTTACAGATCCTTCTCTTTATGCTATTAAATTTTGTATTTAAGGGCACATAATTCAGACCTGTATAAGTTTTAGATGCATTTGAAGTGTCCAGAGTATTAATACTTATGAATTCAGGAGGCAAAAAGCTTCTTAAATTCTGGGTGGGGGGAAGTTAGAAATGGGTCTACCTCAAAAACCCTGGATCAGAAACTCTCTATTGAGATAAAAATTCATAATTCAAACCAGACAGAATCTAATGCCTAGCATTCAACCCTTCCCAAAATTCAGAGGTTCAGATTTACCCTATTGATCTCAAATCAGTTCTCAGTCAAGTTCTTGAATCCAGGGATTTGTTTCTGGTACTTTTCAAAATGAAAACAAAAACATATATCAAATTAACAGATAAGGATAGAATCAATATTATCTACTGCATTCTTCTTTTATTTATTTTTTAAAGTTGACCTCACATCATCTGCATGAGAGGATAGAGAAAAAATATCTCACTTGCATAACACTTGGTTAAACATTGCTTACTCTAATTGCTTGGCACTCAACCAGCACATCCCCATTAGGTCAGAATTTATGCTAATGCTATTGTGAGTCAGGTAAAGTTATTCAGCAGCCAACCTCCATTGCAAGAGAGCAGGACTGTTTGGATTGATATTGCTTTCTTTCTTACACTTTGCTTTCTGCATATCCTTTCACAGCATCTGATGAAATTAAGTTGGGTTCATGAAAGCTTCTGTTCTTTCTCTATATATATCTTGTTTAGTTAGTCTGCAAAAATGCATATCTACCTGACTTCCCAATGAGGCAATTAGGGTAGCCAGTCCCCTGAGACCACAAGCAACAGGCTTCACCCACTCCAGCCTTTAAAAGCTAGACCCAGATTGAAGTACTCTGTCTAGAAAAAGACTGAGGTACCTGCTCCTGATCAAGTACTTCTTTGCTTTCTCTCATCAGAACTCTGGTTTTGATTCATTACTCCTACTTCTGGCCCTGTCTTCTAGCATAACCTGACTGGTTTTGGCTCCTAGTTCTGGTTTTGACTCCTGGTATATTCTGACTTTGGCTCCTGATTCTGGCTCTGATCATGACTCCTTGCTTCCTGGGAATCTAGCTCCTGCACTTTGCCTGTCTATTAGGTGATCATCTACAATTGACCATGTGCTGGTCCCTAAGACTTACTCCCTCATTCCCTCACTCAGCATAAATGAATGCAGGGACTCTAGAAACCAAGCATCTCTGTTTGACTACCCAAATCAGAAGAGACTGTATTTCACATTTTTTCAAGAAGACACATGCAGAAGGGGCCAACCAAGCAGACTGGCTCACCACCTGGTCAGGAAAGGCCTTCTTCAGTTTGGCCAGTGCTAATACAGGAGTCACTGTCCTGGTTAGGCAGAGACTGAGGAATTTGAAAAGGACATAATTAGGGTGACCATATGTTTCAGTTTGGCTGGGAGAGTCCTGGATTTCAAAGGCTATCCTGGCCAGTTGGGGAAAATTAAAACAAGAATCCTGGGCATGGGGCACAGTCGGGTGGGGAGGTGGAGTAGCACGGTGCACCAGGCAGCTCCATCTCCCCACTGGATTGAACCTGTACCCCTACCCACCAGCCTCTGCCACTGCTTGCACCTGATTGGGTGGGAGGGAATGTTGGGATGGAAATATCCTGGAACTTCTGGTTGTCTCAGATTTCCTTATGGTCACTGTAGACACACTGGAGCTTGAGACAGCTTTAAGGGACGTTCAGAGCCCACTTACAAGAACTTTCAGAGACTGACACATCAACCCAGTTCTTCTTAGCCCTCGATAAGAATCATTCAGAACAGAAGATCATTGATCACTTTAAGGCCAGGTGTTCACTGACCCTACCAGGATACACTATTAGCTTCTAGAGGCTATTCAACCCCTGTGTTCAACACCTATGTTGGATGCCAATAAGTTAGAGCAATAATTATTTCTAGCAGAGCTGATTGCTCCGGTTGAGGTCTTTAGCATGAGAAAGGTGCTAGGCCTTGATAAATTTCCTGTTGAATTGTTTATAACATTCTGATTCCTTCTCAGCCTGGACTGCCCATGCATCTTCCAGGAGTGCCTTGAGGATGACTTCCTGTCTGTCAGTGCTAGTGCCAGAAAAGGATACACTAGCTCTGGAATGCTGTACACTCTACATATTGAGCCACTGCTCCACACACTGTGGTATCATGTAGCAGGCATAAGCCTCCTATTGAGCTCAAACTGAGCCACTGGACTCCCAGTCAAGGTGACAGGGTATGCCAATGATGTGACTGTTTTTGTGAGCAATAATGGAAACATCCAGTCCCCGATGGACTATCAATGCCCCAGCACCCTTCTGAGATTGTATCAACTGAATCAAAAGTCACTCATTCTTGCTGGCCACTTAGGCTAATGCTCACCCCTCAAACCTACATTGAGAGCTTCTTGGTGTCATGATAGCTTCAAGGCGCTGGGTATTTTCCTAAGCCAAAAAGCCAGTCTATCCCAGATTTGGGAGGGCCTGATTGAGTAGGTCAAGGCATAATTATAGTGGTAAAAGTAATCAGAACTTGTGGTAGAGATTATATTTTTATTAGTCCAACTAGATATTTGCAAAACAAAACAAAAAAAGCTTTATTTACAAGCTTTCAGGCATACTTACCCTTCTTCAGGCATAGAAGAATGCAAAGATTGTAAAATTTCTTCTAGGTAGAAATGAAAATGCATATTTAAAAAGAGAGCTGAAGGTGTTGTAAGATCTCCTGGTTGGCAAAGTTCATTTTGTGCCAATTAGGCTTAGATAAATGTTAGAGTGGTCTATTTACCTCAAAGTTGTCTGATGGCATGTAGGTTGTTGAATTATTAGAATGATGTTTACTTCTGGTTATGTTGCTTCATGCCATCAGACAACTACCAGTGAACAGAATAGAATAGAAAAATAATTTTCATTTCTACCTAGAAGAAATTTTACAATCTGTATTCTCCTATTACTGAAGAAACATATTTGCACCCAACAGCTTGCAAATAAATATATTTTTGCAAGTATCTAGTTGGTCTAATAAAAGATATCACCTTTACCACAAGTTCTGATTCCTTTTGGCTGTAGACCAATATGGCTACAACCTGTATCCCTAACTACAGTGATGGCATTAGTGCCTGCCCTACCTTTTCTACCACGGGCAGGCCCTAATCACATTAATAATTTGGAAGCTTCTGCCTTGTGTCACAGGTGTGCCATTCTGGACTCATCCTGGACTGACACTTCTCAAAAAGCTCCAGAAGCTGCTCATAAACTTCCAGGATAGACACGGCTGACTCCAGCAGACTATCTTCTACCTACCCACTTTGTGGGGAGGGGGGATGCACAGGGCCTTATTGACCTGGTGATCCATGTAGCTGCCCCTTTTGTCTACAAGTCTTTTCCTGGCTATTCCTTCTGGATCCTAATTGCCTCAGGTGTGACACTTTCCCATTTTCTACCACAACCCTGCCCAGACCTGAAAGGTCTGCTTCCACCTGAGACCTCAGGCCAGGTGCCTGAGATTTCCAAAACAGCTAGAGAAGCCTCTGGTCCATATCCTGACCTTACAGTGGAGGGAACAGAGCCAAACCTCTGGAAGCCTCATTTCCTCCTTTGTCTAGTCACATACTACTAAGGTGCTCCATCCCTTGACCCAGCCTGGTCCAGTTGGCTCCTGATTGAGGCCCTGACTGCCCAGATGGGCCTGCATTTCATCTGCTTTGATTATCACCTCTTTGCTGAAGTGAAGACCACTGTGAATTCCTGGAGGACCTGTGAGTGATGAGCTCTCCCTAATGGGAGCTTTGGATATTTCACCACTGTTACTGCTTGTCTCCCCATCCATGGGCAGCAATAAGGATGGAGGGCCTGGCACACTGTTGGCCCTCGCTGTGCTTAACAACAGAAGTTGCAGCATTTACTTCAAAAGTTTATCTGGGAAAGTATTGTACACATAGAGAATCATGGTGCAAGCCACCCATAATATTTGCCTCCCCACCCTGAAATGACCCAGAGAAGGCACCAAAAACAGTGGTGCCAGAGCATGCCTAACTACCCTGGCATACCCTATACAAGCTTACCATTATAATGAAGACCAGCCACCTCCAGTGGTGGCTGATGCATGGGGCCCTGATAATCAGCACCTTTATCTACCACTTAGGCCTGGAAGCACTGGCAGCCTGCCCCTTGTCTGACAAGGAGTTGGAGGAGAAAATATTTCTTGACTGCTCCCAGCCAAGGGGAGCCTTGTGTGTCTGGACAAGATGAAGACCATGATGAGCTGCAGGGGTCAGTTCCAAGAATGCCCTTTATCTCTTCCGCTTCTTTGTCCAGATGCATCTCTCTTGAATGTGGACACTTGGTAACATAATGAAGACCAGTTTTGGATGTCCTGCCCCTTGGGAGGTTGTTTACTTTTTTTTAAAACCTATTTTTAACATTTTTTAGAATAAAGGTCTAAGAAGTTGCTCTTTCTTTCAAAGGAGGGTGAAACTAAGATGAGATGCCAGGTAAGCTATGTTCACCCTACAGAGAGGGACTTCTTCATACACTAGACATTCATCAGTATGATGTATGATTAATACTTAGTAATGATAGCAGCAATGATAGCAGCAAAAATGACAGGGGTAATTTTCCAGACTTGATGCGAGACATAGGTTTATGCAAGATGGGAGATAAAGACATGTTACAACTAAATAAGCAATAGATCACCACCACCATCACCACCAATAACAAAACAACTCACCACCCAGTCACTGTCATTGAAGCACTTTAAGAAGCCAGATCTTCCAAAGAAATATGGACTTTCAGTTATTTTACTTGGTGCTTAAATGAGCTCTGAGCTCTTGGAGATATGTATCAAAATGTGTTTATGTTAAAAATAATGAAGTAAATGATAACCTTCTGGTATACTTATGGGCTGTATAAAAGCCACATTTTACAATGAATGTGTATGGTTTTTGAGTGTGAGATTGATTTGTAAGTGTTGATATATAAAAGAGAACTAAATTTGGGACAAATATATGAACATACTCATTTATTTAAGCAGAAACATGGCTGATCAAACACTGCAAATGCATTCTTGAACTATGATTGGATTGCAGAATAGCTAACTTGGACTGACCATGACTATTTTGCTCAGTAACTATTATTCATGTCCTCTTACCCTCAAAGTGCTTTATCATCATGAATGTTTGAGGAATGGCTATTTTTTTCACAGGCTATAACATAATCCATTGTACTCAATAAAAGAAGTCTCACTGACAGAAAGCTGCAATGCCCCATGTCCATAGAGATTCCTGGAATTGGTCATTTAAGTTTTCTATACAAGGCACTGAAAACTAAGGAATGCAGAGTAGGATTCATAACAACTGGTACATTGAATGATGGAACGCCTAAGCAGCCAATAGCAAACACCAAAGAAAAGTATGCGTCTGAAATCCCACAGCTATCCAGAATATAGGCACCAGTCTGCCATTCTGAGTGTAAGACTGGGATTCCCAGTCAGAAACCTATTTTTGGAATTAGGCAGGGATTCAATTCATATCATTGGGCAAGGGTGACCAGCTTGCTCTTTACTTTTAAAATACATCCGCCAGAAAATAATATGGAATATTGCTGCCCATTTTTTATGTAATAGCTACATGATTAGAGGATTTAGCCAGAGAGAAGACCTGGGTTCAAGTACTTCCTGAGCTTAAGGTGTGCATGTGTAACAGTGCCAAAACTATCAGGCTATAGTAGTGCTTTTTAACCTGTCGCCTGCAGATCTCTGGGGTCTGAAGACTATGTCTAAAGGGTCTGCAAAAAGATAAATATAATCAATGAAATGTATGTGAATACCCACACTTACAATTCAAAGGGGTCTGTACCTCCATTCAAAATTTTTTAGGGGTCTGCAAGTGAAAAAAGGTTCAAAACCACTGGGCTAAAGTTTAATGCGGTTGCGGGCATACACTATGCCACTGGGAAGAAAAAACTTGAAGAACATGACCCTTTACCCCTTAGGACCTTTTCAAGTACCCCTGGGGGTACATGTACCCCCAGTTGACAACCCCTGTTGTAGAGGGTGTATGAAAGGCTTTCAGAGGCTACAAATAGATACCACTTTTGTGCTGCCATAAAAATGTTATGGCAGCACAAAAGCTGAGCAAGCAGATGTTATGGCACTCTGTTGCATTGCATATGCCCAAATTTGTGTGTAACAATTTCTATGCATAGTCTATGCCACCTTTTCACAGTCAATGTCTATTTGCTTATGGCAGGAGACTGTGGGCAGCAGGCACGTCCCCTGCTCTCTAGCCTCCAAAGACAAGTGCTCGCAAGGCTTCAGGTTTACATATGCACACCCAAGAATTCCCCTACATGAGGATTTCTGGGGTGTGCATATCCAAGCTGCCATGCTCTGACTTGGGGGGGTACCTATGCCAGGTGCAGGGGAACCCATAGAGATGCACACCAGAAATCCCCTGGCAGGCACCAAAAGCCATTGTCCCACAGGATTTCTCCTCGAAATCCCTGGGAATGGCAAGGCCCTGACCCTGCAGGACAACTGCCCTGGTGACTTCTGTAACATCACTGAAGCAGATCAGCTATACCAGGATGTGTCCTGTATTCACAGCTGATCCTGTTTCAAAGATGTGTATTTATAGTCTTGGAAGCCCCAAGTGAGGAAGAACAGAATATCAACTGAAATGATTTACTCTCTCACCTGCACAAATCCCTTTTCCACAAAGATGTGTGGGTAGCAAGAATGCTATTCATTTTGTACTTCTACTTCACTTCCTTTATTAGATCACAGTTGGGTTATTTTGCTTAGCCATTTAAATAAATGCTATGCTCTATCAATGTCTTGTGCAAGTCTCAGGGGTCCTTAACTCAATGATGATATCTATCGTAACCACAAATGGATGAACCCCTCTGGTAATTGTATATTAAATAGCTCAAATTTAAATTAATAGTCCAAATTACAAACTAGAAAAAAGATAAAGACTTGTTTTGTATTTTGAATTAAACAGTCTTTTAGCTAAAATAAAAACACACCGATGGCAGCTGGCATTGAACCCAGGCTTCTATTTCCCTGGGGGTGGGCTCTCATTATGGGATACCCGGGTCACATACTTTTGTCTTTTCTTCTTGGCCCAGTGAATCTTGCAATTGTTTGCTCACAGATGTAAGAGTGTTAAACAGAGATCTGATGCAAAGAGTACCAATGTCAATGGGAAATTGCCCATTTCCAGTGAGCCTTCAGCTGGAACAAACCCTCTGTGGCTTCTATGAATGCAATGAAATCTCTTGATGTAAAGGGCAAAAATGTGCCTGAAGATGCATTCCCTGCCAGTGGTTACTGAGGAGAATACTCCTTTCAAGTCATTTATACTGGCAGAGCCAGAATTATAATAGAAACACATATTTACTAAACAATTGCATTTGTGCTTTCATGCGTGAGCCCTATTTCTGCTGCTTATTTCTATTCTTTATTTGGTTTTAAAATACGCTATTAAAAAGGGCAGAAAACCCAGCTAAAACAGCAACCACTCATTTTGTTGTTTTAATAATAGATGATATACATTTCAAAAGCTTAAGATATTTCTTTGCTCTGGGATGTGTTCTTTTCTTTTCTTTTAAGAAAAACCCTTATTTTGCACATTATTTTAGTTGCCTCCAAGAAACAACAAAGAGAACACTGAAAAGATTTAATTAATACATACCACATCATGACCTCAGTGGAAAGAACATCTACCCTAAAGGAGAAGAGCTGTTGGAGGTAATTAGAGCACACCATGACATTTATTACTAATGCTCTTCCATTGACATTTGCTGTTGATAGGCAGCATATAAAGTTTTCCACTGTTTACATTGACTTACAATGTTACAGTCCTTCCTACACAAAGAAGTTAGCAAAGCTTTTGCTGCCTACTATAAATTGAAGACTGTGGATGAAGTCTTGGCCCAATGAAGTAAATGTTTAAATTCTCATTGGCTTGAACATGGGCAGAATTTCACCTTCTATACAATGTGTTTTCATGTGCCATGAAGGCTTTCTGGCATAAAGCTCCCATTTCTAGATTCCAACCCCATGCAGTCTTGAGATAAGAGCCCTTAAGTTGGGACTCTGTTTTTCTTTTTCTTTTTTAAAGCTCACTTATTGTAAATTTAATTTGATATGTCTGGGCAAATGTGTTTTAACCTGTTTCCATAATGCACGGGGTTATTGGGAGACATGCTGCTGTATTGTCTGCAATATTTTCAAGCTGCTCTGAGCCACTATCTCTCCAAGGGCCATGGGGTGGTAGACTGAGGGTTTGGGTAGAGTTACAATATGGATGTCATTCTTTTCCAGGAAAATGTACCCAGAAAAGCAGTGGTGTGGTCACATCCCTCTTGTAAAATTGCCTTGTGGTTAAACCCTCATCCAAGAAATGGGAGCTAAGGATTTTAGGCTTTCTCCAGCCTCAGTATGTTCAAAACCACCTCCCTAAGGAAACTACCTTAATCCTTAGATTACAATTTGGCTCTGCAGGGATTGGGGAGGAAACACACTCTACTCTTTTTGCTGAAGTTGTGCCACAGTGCAGAAAAGAATTCAAGTCCGATGGGCCAAAAAGAAGGAAAATGCATGGCTGGCATGGAGGAGACTGGCTCATGCTGGCACTGGTGTTGGTGCTGGCACCCATGCTGGTGCTGGGAGTGCTGGCACGGGAAAGTGGATCCCTCTTTTCCACATCCCTTCGCTTCTGCACTTTGGTCTCCCAGACTTTGTTTACCAGCACCTGCATCCAGTGATCAAGGGTTTTGGGGCTGCCAGTGTACATGCTCCCCTTCACCCTCAGGTCACACATGCCCGCCATCATGTGGACTGGACTAGACTGCAAGCAATCCAGCTGTCTCCTGATGCCCTCCTACAGCCACCTCACCAGTGCCTGCATGTCTGGTGACAGCAGCCTGCCCCAGCCAGGAACAATGATCCCCTGCAACTTCTCCATTTCATTCTCCAATTCCCTCACTAGGGGGATCACTAGGCTGAGGTTGGCATTGCCAGCACTAAGGGTCTGAGTAGCCCCGAGGAAGGGCTTGAGGACCACCAAGATCTGGGAGATGGTACCCCACTCAGTTCTGTTCAGGGTGCCACAGATCCCAATATCCCCAAGCAAGGCCATCTCATGGATGGCCTTCTATTACTCCACCAACCTTTTGAGCTTCAGGTATGTGGAGTTCCACCGAGTCTCCACATCCTGCATGATTTTGTGCTGTGGGATGCTCAGCTCTGCCTGTTTCTCCTCCAGCATCTTGCCCCCTTTGATGCTGCGGTGGAAGTAGCCCGCCACCTTTCTGCATTTTGAAATCAGCTGAGTTGTAGCAGTAGTGGTGGTGGCACTGTCACTGGCAGCCCTGTCCCCCTCCATGGCATCCCCCACTATGAGGTGCAGCCTGTGTGCCACACAGCAGATGCCAACAAAGTTGGCATCGTGGACAGTCTTCACCATATTGGCCCCATTGTCGGTGACCATGAACCTTTCCCCCACTGGTACAGGGCGGTCTGCCTCTGCTTTGGGGGGAAGGGAGCTTTGGAGTGAGTTGGGGATTTCCCTTTTGGCACACTCGCACTACTGCCAGGCTGAGCAGGAAGAAGGGCAAGGGGGCGTTGCTTCCTTAGATGCAGCAGCATCACCACGGTGGAAAAGTGTCTCGCATCCTTGCCACAGTTCATGTGCCTTTGGCAGTGCTAGCAGATGGCAAACCTGGGATTATCTGCCAGCTCAAAATGCTCCCACACTACACTACTCCCACATTTCTGGGTTGAGGATGCAGATCCTGCCTTTTCCCATTCCTCAGCAGGCTGAAGCACAACAGCAGGAGGAGCTGCCTCAGCTGAGCCACTTGCCTCCACAACCTCAGCTTCCTCCAAGGTGCTTCTTTCCGGAGGAGACCTGGGTCTAGGGGAAATTTGAGGGGTGTGCAGCACAAACTCTGATTCCATCTCAGTCCCAGGAATTGGTTGAGCCAGCATGCTCAGCATCCCTGGTTCCAGCTCCAGCTCCTCCTCTGGCACTGGGAGGCTCACGCTGACAGATGACATTGTGGTGGAGGAGACAGTGATTCCACTGCTGGTGCCCACTTCTGAATTGAGGTGGTGCAGGATGCAGGAACATCAGGTGCAGACACTGCTACCACTTCCTGGATTCCACTGGCAGCACTGATGTCATGGCTGCTTGGGAAGAGATTGCATCTGTGTTTGGGGAGCAGGGGGGTGGGGCTTGCAGCTCTAGGTCTTCCCCTACCCCTCTCCCTCCGCTGCCAGAAGACATGGAACCTGCCTTTCCAGCACGCAAAAAGAAAAGAGCAAATACAAGCTGAAATAAATGAACTGAATTGTACTAAGAGATGCTAAACTAAGCTAAGCTAAACTAAGCTAAGCTAAATCCTACCCAATCCTTTCTAACAACAAAAAGGAGCAAGTAATTTCCACTCCTGAGTAAAGCAACCAAGCTGAGATGCCTGTGTCTGAGGTTACCTTTCTCATGCAGTTCCTGAGGAGGGAACAAGCTTGCAAAAGTCACAGCACACCTCCAAACAGAGGCCTTTATGCTGTTTCTAGGTCTCTCCCCCCAGATGCTGTCACTGGAAAACAGCCAGAAAGAAATCCTTTTCACTGGCCACCTACACATGTCAGTCTTCGCCCTCGCTCCTGCTGCCCACCCTCCACTCTCCCCCTCTCCCCATTCCTCCTCCCTCTTCTAACTTTCACTTTCAGCATCTGAAGCATCCAAAGCATCCAAAGCTTTTCCAAAGTACTTCAGAAACTCCAAACTGCTTTGGACAGCTTGAATGAGCCAGCTGTTCACTCTGGGCATGCTGCTTTGGATGCCGAAGTGTCTGAAGTGGCCCCAGATCCAAAGCCTCACACAGCCCTACCTCCAAGTGAGAAAATTCTTCCTAATATCTAACATAAAGTTCTCTTGCTGCAACTTGAGACCAGTGCTCCTTGTTCTGTCATCTGCCACCACTGAGAACAGTCTAGCACCATCCTTTTTGGAACCCCTTCTGGTAGTTGAAGGCTGCTATTAAATCAAAACCCAATATTCTCTTCTGCAGATTAAATGAGCCCAGTTCCCTCAGCCTCTCCTCATAAGTCGTGTGCCCCAGCCCCCAAACCATTTTTGTTGCCCTCCACTGGACTCTCTCCAATTTGTCCATATCTCTGTTGTAGTGGGGGGCACAAAACTAAACACCAGATGTGGCCTTACCAGTGCAGAATAGAGGGGAATAATCCCTTCCCTTGATCTACTGGAAACACATCTATCCATGCAACCCAACATGGTGGTAACCTTCTTTGTAACAAGGGTGCACTGTTGGCTTATATTCATATTATTGACTACTGTAACCTTCAGGTCCTTTTCTGCAGAGCTGTGCTCAACCAGTCAGTTCCCAGCTTGTATTGGTGCATAGGACTGTTCTGTTCTAAGTCCAGGACTTTGCACTTGTCCTTGTTGAACCTCATGCAATTTTTTTTGGCCCAATCTAATTTGTCTAGGTTTCTCTGAATCCTAGCCGTACTCTTGACATATCTATTTCCGCCAGCTTGGTGTCATCTGCAAACTTGCTGCCAGTGCAATCTATGCTGTCTTCCAGGTGAAGACAATGAACAAAACTGACCACAGGACCAACTTCTGGGGCACTCCACTTGATATTGGCTGCCAGCTAGGCATTGAACCATTGATTATTACTCTCTGAGCCTCATGCTCAAGCTAGTTCTCTATCCACCTTACAATCCATTCATCTAGACCATGCCTCCCTAGCTTGCCTGAGATAATGTTGTGCTATACCATACCAAAAGCCTTGCTAAAATCAAGGTACACCACATTCACTGGTCTCCCTACTTCCACAGAGCCAGTCATCCCATCGTAGAAGGAAATCACATTGGTCAGGCATGACTTGCCCTTTGTGAATCCATGCTGACTTCTCCTAATCACCTTCTTCTCCTCTAAGTGCTTAGAAGTGAATTCCTCAAGGACCTGCTCCATGATTTTTCCAGGGACTCAGGTGAGGTTGACTCCTCTTTAGTTCCTGGATCCTCCTTTTTCCCTTTCTTAAATATGGGCAGTATGTTTGCCCTTCTCCAATCATACAGGACCTGTTCTGATCACCCTGAGTTTTCTCAGACGATGGCCAGTGGCTCTGCAATGTCATCAGTCAGCTCCCTCAGCACCCTCACACATCCCATCCAGCCCTATGGGCTTGTATATGCCCAGCTTTCTGAATAGTCCCACATCTGTTCTTTCACCAGTGTTGGCTGCTCACCTCCTCCTCAAAATGTGTTTCCCAGTGCAGTAGTCTGGGAGCTGCCCTTGCTTGTGAAGACTGAGGCGAAAAAGGCATTGAGCACTTCAGCCTTTTTTGCATCCTCTGTCATAAGGTTGCCTCCCCGATTCAGTAAGGGACCCACACTTTCCTTAATTCTCCTCTTGCTAGAGACAAACTTATAGAAACCCTTCATGTTACCCTTCACATCCCTTGCTAGCTCCAACTCCAATTTTGTTTTTGTCCTGCATGCCAGAGCAATGCTCTTACTCCTCCCTAGTTACTTGTCCAAGTTCCCACTTCTTTTAAGCTTCTTGTTCATGACTTAGTGTATTGAAGAATTCTCTGCTAAGCCAAGCTGGTCTTCTGCCATACTTGCTAGTCTTCCTGCGCATGGGGATGATTTGTTCCTGCACTCTCAGTAAGGCTTCTTTAAAGTACAGTCACCTCTCTTGGACTCCTTTTCCCCTCAGACTGGTTTCCCAGGGGATCATGCCCATGCATTGAAGTCTTCTTTTCTGAAGTCCAGGGTCCTTACTCTGTTGCTATTGATCCTTCCTTTCCTCAGAATCCTAAACTCAATTATCTCATGGTCACTGATGCCCAAGTTGTCATTCACCACTACATTCCCCACCAATTCATCCTTGTTTGTGAGCAGCAGGTCATGAAAAGCATGTCCCCTAGTTGGTTGCTCCAGCACTTGCACCAGGAAGTTGTCCCCAGCACTCTCCAAAAAAGTCTTGGATTCCCTGCACACCACTGTGTTGCCCTCCCAGAAGATGTCAGGGTGGTTGAAGTCCCTCATGAGAACCAGAGTTTGTGATTGGCAAACTTCCACTAGTTGTTTGAAGAAAGCCTCATCCACCATTTCCTCCTCATCTGGTGGTCTATAGCAGACACCCACTACAACATCACCCTTGTTGCTATCCCCTCTAACCTTAACCTATAGACTTTCAACAGGCCTATCTCCAGTTTCATACTAGTGTTTTGAACAACCATATGGTTCTTTTACATAAAATGCAACTCCTCCTCTTCCTCTTTTCCTCTGCCTGTCTTTCCTGAACAGTTTGTACCCATCCATGACAGTGCTCCAGTCATGCAACCTATCCCACCAAGTCTCTGTTATTCCAATCACATCATTGCTCTGTGACCACAACTTTCAGTTTCTCCTGCTTGTTTCCCAAGCTCTGTGCATTTGTATACAGGCACCTGAGGTAACTAGTTGATTGCCTTGATTTCTCAGGAAGTATGAGAACACCTTCCCTGTCACCCCATCCTGCTTGCTCTTCCTCCTGGTCTCCCACTTCCCCACTTACCTCAGGGTTTTGGTCTCCAACCTCCAGCAAAACTAGTTTTAACCCCTCCTCACTAGGTTAGCAAGCCTATTTGTGAATG
>NW_017729030.1:57881508-57883736 GCF_001723915.1 Gavialis gangeticus
CACTTGTCCGTATTGAAACGCATCCTGTTTTTGCTAGCTCACCCCTGTAACCTATCCAGGTCTTGTTGCAGTCTTTCCCTCCCTACTAGCGTGCTCATTTCACCCCAAAATTTTGGTATCATCAGCGAATTTAAACAGGGTGCTTTTCACCCTGTCGTCCAAATCACTGATAAAGAGATTGAACAGCGTGGGCCCAAGAACCGAGGCCTGGGGGACTCTGCTGCCCACTTCTCCCCAGGTCGAATATGACCCATCCACCACCACCCCCTGAATGCGACCCCTTAGCCAATCTGCAATCCATCTGACTGTGTAGGCATCAATGCCACAGTCGCCCAATTTTTTAATGAGGATGGGGTGGGAGACGGTGTCAAAGGCCTTGCTGAAGTCCAGAAAGAATGCTCTTCCCTCTCTTTGTCAGGTGGGTCCCATCTCTTCTCAGCAATCCTTCTTCTTGGAACAACATCCCATGGTCAAAGAAGCCAAAGCCCTGCTGGCAACACCACCTGTACAGCCAAGTATTGATTGTCAGGATGCACCCCTTCCTGCCCAGACCCTTTCCCTTGACCAGAAGGATTGAAGAGAACATGACCTGAGCCCCAGACCCCTTCACCCCTCCATGCAGAACCCTGTAGGCACTTTTAGTATGCTCAGGATCTCCCTTGGCAGTATCATAGGTGCTCACGTGGATGAGCAGCATGGGGTAGTAGTCAGAGGGCTGGATGAGTCTCAGTAATCCCTCCATGACATCATGGATCTGGGCTTCAGGCAAGCAGCAGACTTCCTGAGACAACAGGTCAAGTCAGCAGATAGCTCCCTCCATTCCACACAGAAGGGAGTCTCCAACCTCCACCACCCATCGCTTCTTCTTGGTGGTGATCATCTTGATCCTTCCCACCTTGGTGAGGCCTGGCTTGTCCCCTCCACCAATGGAGTGTGCCCCTCCCTCTCTTTTGCTAGGGGTGCATATCTGTTCTATAGACAAACTGCTGCAGGTGGAGTTGAAGATTTTTGCTTGCTGCCAAAGGTCACAAGCTTCCAGCTTCCACCTTCCTGGGAGTCCATGTCTTCTCTATTTTCTCTAGCTCTGCCTATGGCAGTTATTTCTGCACAGTCCGGGAGGTCTCCTCCAGCATCAAACTGACTAACTCCTCATGGCAGAGGGTGCTTCAGATCCTTGTCGCCTCCTCCTGTTGTTCTCTTGCCTGTTCCCTGAGAGACACCACCAGAAGGCACCGCTCACACCGCAGGCACACCCTGACCTGCCTGTCACTGAAAGGAACCTGCAAGCCGCAGTCCCCACAGTGCCAAACCCAGACCTGGGTTGAAGCCTCAATGGTGAGCAGTCCTGCCTGGACAGAAATCTCACAGGTGCAAGCAGGGGCAGTGGCAGGGGTTTTGGCTTGCCACAACCCTCCATCCATTCCCTGGGTCTCTTAATCTGCCTTCTTTCTCTTACTGCTTAGTGACACATTTGCTTAGTGGCATACTTTTAACAAGATGGGTGGACAGTGTATACACCTAAGTCCATCCACTAACCTGGTAATTTGGGGCACTTACCTGGGGTATGTCAGACACAGGCTTGGACCTCCCAGTTGAGAATTGCATTGAACCTAGAGCTCCCACTTGTTGGCTGTGTGCTTTAGCCACTAGGTACTTCTAACAAAAGGAGGCACTAATATAGTTTTTACAATAGTGGACACCACTGCATTTTTTTGTGGCCTGATCCTCTCAGTATATGCTTTTGATGAAGAATTGTGTCAGGTTAGGGAGTTGATTGAAAGTCAGGAGTTGGGAGGTCTTTAATATTTCTCTCAAAGTCTGATCTTTTTGATCATAAGATGTAATTGTTTCATGCTCTTTTTTTTAGATTTCAGTGTGGGATAGTATGTAACACCCAAGGTAGCTCACTAAGTGGAGATTTTCTTTCTTTCTTTCTTCCTTCCTTCTGCTTTGGACGCACCGGACCAGGCTCGCTTGGAGCTGCGTGGGGCAATCCTGAGCGTAAGACTCCCCGGCTTCCTATCTCTTTTCTTTTCTCACTCCCACCTGTCTAAAGGTCTCTAGCCTCTGTTTATCTCGCTTTCTCATTCTTTTCTTGCTTTCTTGTAGCTTTTTTCCCCCCTTTTCTCTCCTCTTTGTCCCATCCCCCCATACTTCCGGTCTCTCTGTCTTCGCAGCCTTCTTTTTTACTGTCTCTTTCTCTTTCTTTCTCTCTTTTCTTTTCTGTT
>NW_017729030.1:57888736-57888952 GCF_001723915.1 Gavialis gangeticus
TTCCATTAGCTTGCCTTTCGCGGGGTGCGCTTCATTTCCCCCCCCCCGCCTTTTTTTTTTTTTTCTATTTTTTTTTTGCTTTTTCAAACCCCAGCTGCTTTTTTCCCTCCACCCCTTTCCGCCCTCCCATCTAGAGTTTTGTGGCCACTTTCCTGGACACTTATCTTTTTTCGTTACTATAAACTTTTTTTGTTGCTGCTTTGCTTAGCTATAGTT
>NW_017729030.1:57888963-57889276 GCF_001723915.1 Gavialis gangeticus
TGGCCTCGAGGAAGGAGTGAAGGCCCGCCTACAAAGGTGGCGTCTACCCAGCCTCTCCTACCATGGACGCGTCCTCATTTTGAACAACCTGGTGGTGGTGACCCTGTGGCATTGGTGCGCCGCACTCGATCCGCCAGAGGACCTGCTCGAGAGACTCCAGCGCCTCCTGGTTGACTTCTTTTGGGACGGACGCCACTGGCTCCCATGATCAGTCCTTTACCTGCCTGTGGCTGAGGGGGGCCAGAGTTTGGTTGACCTGGTGAGCAGGGTGGTCGCCTTCCGCCTGCAGGCCCTTCAGCGACTCCTGTACAGC
>NW_017729030.1:57889918-57904832 GCF_001723915.1 Gavialis gangeticus
CCTTGCCTCTCCCCAGCCTGTGCTTGGGGACCCCCTGTCTGCCCCTTTTCCCCACTTTCTGAGCTTTTTCACCTGGGATCTGGCACCCTTCTTTCTCTCTGCCCCAACCCACTCCCGCCTGTTCTCTCCCTTTGATTTCTACTGCCTCCCTCCTCCAGAGCCCCTTACCCTGGTCTCTGCCACCTCCTCCTGCCTTAGAACTTGCCTTCGGCCCTTGCAGGGCTATTTCTGCCCCCCTGCCACCAATCTTGAGGCTATTTTAGCCCCCTCCCAGTCCCCAGCTTCAGTCTGAGGCTTTTTTTTCTCTCCTTGTACCAGCTCCTCTGGGAGAGTTAACCCTCTCCTGCCCAGGATGGCTGCCAGCAGCCAGGGAACATGGCATGGGGATGTCTCTGCAGACCTCCCCCTCAGCCATGGCCTGTGGGTGCACGCCCCTCTCCATGTCAGGGTGGAGGCCTGTGCCGGTGCTCTGATGGACATGCTGGAATGCTGGAGTGTCCAGTACACCTCCTGGGTAAAGTCAGTGCCCATCATCTACTTGAGCTCTCTCAGCCTGGTGAGGGAGGTGTGTGCAGTGGGGCTAGCAATCTCAGGCATCCACTACTTGGTCACACCCCAGGAGACCCTGGCAGTGTGGGTGGTGGACTCCAATGTCCCCCCACACCTGCCAGACTGGGACCTCATGAAAGTGCTCAAGAACTATGGTGTCCTCACCAGCCTCTGGTGCAGGCTGACCATGGGGAGCAGGGACCCCAGGCTCAGGCACATCCCTGTCCTTTTGAAGTCAGGGGTTCATGCTCCTCAAGGGGGGCTCCCAGACCCTGCCTCTCTTCATGACCTTTGTGGTGGATGGGAGGCCATAGGTGGTCTACTTCTCCCGGGGCAGGACTGCATGCTGCCACTGTGGCAGCAGCTCCCACCTGGCTGCCCAGTGCCCCCTGGGGCAGTCATCTGGGACACCAGCTACTGCACCCATGCAGGGGGATGATGCATCCACCTCTGGTGTGGGAGGCTCATCAAAGTGTGGGGCTGGGAGCTCCTCCCAGTCTGCCTCCAACCCTGCTCCATCCAGAGGGATCAATGTCTCTGGCATGAGCATGCCACTTGCGGGGAGGGCTGGGACATCCTCTCAGGCTTCTCCTGCCCCTATCAAGGCTGATGCCCTACCCAGTGGAGGTGCTGAGGACTCCTCCCAATCTCCTCCTGCCCTGATCCCCTCTACGGCTTTCTTACTGTGTCTGGGATGGTTCCTGGGTTTGTGCACATAATTGTGATGATCCATGGGTTTTCTGTATAAAGTATTTTGTAAAGTGCCATTCCAAATGTGGATTGTGGGATCTAGGAAGTTGAACTTAATATAGGTGTATTCCAAAGAAAATTTGATAAACAGGTGATAGTCATTGAATTTGTGGTGGAAGTCAATAAGGGAATCTAAGTGTTCAGTTCAAAGGATAAAATATCTTCTATGTAGTTCATATTTGATGGCACAGTTTTATAAAAATTCTTTGGATAGGTTTTAATGGACTTTGTATCAACTATTAAGAAAAATATTATCTAAAAATAAATGTCATTGGGTGAAGGGAGTATTCTTTATATGTAGATGAAATATTCTTTGCTACATTGCTATAAATGCCCTCCCAATTTAACATTGTATAATTAATTAAATTGTTCAAAAAGTCCACACACAACAAATATGCATAGTACCTGAAAAAAAGACTTCACACTTTTAATTAACAAGTCCTGCTTTACAATTGCTTGCTATAACTATGCTACAATTATACCTGTAGCTGTCAGCAAATAAAGACTGAGATTTTGAATTTGACATAATGAGTTCTTGGCAAAGAAGACTGAGTACTTCTAATGCAGGAGACAGAATAGGTCAGTCTATTCTGAACATATCTGATAATTAATGGTTTCCAGGAATAACATCTCTCATATACAGCAACATAAACCTTTCTTATTAAAAAATTCACAGGCAGGAAAATACTTATGTTGTTGGGGTTTAGTGGAAGGAGGTCTGTATCTTCTGAAACTATGTTTTTTTTAAGAACATAATTTAGATATGTTTTTTATTTTGTAGATAAATGACATTTAATGTGACCATTGTCTGATATAATTGTTATGTCTTGAAAAATGTATTACATGTTCTATTTGATGCATTTTCTGACATTATACTGATTTCAGTAGCAGTATATATTATTAGAATGTAGTAAACAGAGAAACAGCAGTGTAACAATCACAGTGCAATTGATTGTAAAGACAGGCCACATATTTCAGATAAAATCAGGAAGAAAATACTTTTGTCCATGAATCAAATTAAACCTGAACCCACGATATCCAGGTGACTGGAAACATACATATAAGTTCTTGGTAATGATTAAGGCAGACAAGGTTCTTTGGGTAAATGTGATATCTCTTATTAAATTAACTAAATAGTTGGAAAAAAATTGTTCTTTGAAAGCTTTTGGATACAAACACACCCCAGGCACAGGGAGAGTCTGTTGTTGCTTTGTAAGTTTTCCTGAGTGGAATGGAAACCAGTATGCAAAATGCAACTCTGTGGAAATACAAATGCCTGGCAGTGAAGATCAGGGACCCTGTGAGATAATAGGTCTGAGACAGGTAGGTGGGATGGGAGGGGGAATTTAAACTGGTGATAGAATGTAGGTGGTAAAATGCAGACAGATTACCTGGGGTTATCGGATGGCAGGCAGGTTATAATGTGCCATAAATTCAATGTCTATATTTAATATATGACTTTTTGTATGCACTAGATTTATGAAGTGAAGTTTGTAGGCTCATCTAGGAAAGGTGTTACATAAATTCCCTTTGAGGATTAAAACTGAGAGACTGGAGTGAAAGTGGTTATCTTGTGAGAAGTGTGCATCCACAAGTAGTTGGGTATTTTTGTCTTTGATAGATTTTTGGTGTGTGTTCATCCTAGTGTCCAGCTGTTGTTTGGTTTCTCCTACATATTTTCCATCTGGGCATTTGGTACACTGGATAAGCTATATTACATTTCTAGAGGTGCAGGTGTAAGATCCGCGAATGGTGATGGTTCTGTTGTGGGATGTAGTAATTGTGGGAGTGGTGGAGATGTGTTGGTAGATTTTATATTTCTTGTCCTGGCATGTTCTGGATCCATTCAGTGTGATTTGGGCCATAGGAAGTTTGCTTCTGATGATGAGGTGGGTGAGATTTGGTGTTTGTGTAAAGGCTAGGATGCATGGTTCTAGAAAGATCTCTTTGAGAATTAGGTCTTCTTCTAGTATGGGTTGAAATTGTTTGAGGATTTTGTGTATAGGTTCCAGGGAAAGATGGTATGTCATAACTAATGGTGTGCGATTTGTGGGGATTTTCTTTTTGTAATGCAGCAATTCTTCACATGGTAGCCAGGTGGCTCTTTCAGAAATATGATGTATATTTCTGGAGGAGTGTCCTTGTTGGGTGAAAGCCCTTTTGAGATTTGCAAGGTGACAATCGCAGGTATTCTCCTCAATGTAAATTTGGTGGTACTGGGGGGCTTGGCTATATATTACAGCTTTCTTGGTACATTTACAGTGATTGCTGGTTCTGTGTAGATATGTATGCTGATTATTGATCATAGCATCTAAAAAATGTTGGAGCTGGAGTACTCAAGGGAGTCTGATGGAGGGTTGATAGTTATTGAATTTGTGAAGGAAATGAATCAGAGACTACAGGTTTTTGGTTCAAGTGATGAATATGTCATCTATATATCTTAGGTATAGCATTGGTGTGAGACACAGTTCTTGAGGAATTCTTCTTCCAGGTGGGCCATAAAAAGGGCAGCATATTGTGGGGCCATTCTGGTACCCAAAGCTGTGTCCATGGTCTGGAGGAAGTGTTGGTTGTTAAAACAGAAGTTGTGTGTGAGGATGAAGTGTATAAGTTCAGTAATATCTTTAGGTCTGTACTCTTAGTTGTAATCTTGCTCTTGTAGATATGTAAGGTAGACTTGGATGCCATCCTGGTGTAGGATGTTGATGTACAAGCTGGTTACATCCATGGTGGCTAGCAGGGTACTTCTGGGAAGGTGGTCTATGTTTTTAAGTTTTTGTAGAAAGTCTGTTGTGCCTTGGACAAAACTTGGTCTTTGGGTGACAAGAGATTTTAGGATGGATTCAATGAAGCCTGATTTTTCCTCCACTAGGGGTTCTTGGTTGGATATTATATGTCTGCCTGGGTTCCCTTATCTGTGGATTTTAGGGAACATGCAAAAAGTCCCTGGATTGAGTGATGAGATAAAGTTTTGGTAATGATTAAATACCTAGTGATATGGAATCACTGCTTATGCTACTCATCGTAATCAGGCATTGATCCAGAGGGAGAACAAGAATGGCAGCCGCCTCCAGGGAGCTTGTGCCACTGCTGCAGCCCCTCTTTGGGGAATATGCACTAAGATGAAGTGACAGCAACCTGCACTATCACCAAAACTGCAGAAGCCTCTTCACAGGCAGGTAAGTGTTCACTTCCCTTACCTCATATGCTGCCTCAGGCACCAAAATTTCAAGTTAGGCCTCTGCAATGGACAGCTTAATAATGTTAAGTCCTCTACCTGCTACTGTAAGAACAGCAGCAAAGAAATGACAATAACAAAACCAAAAAAACCCAAAAACCAATAATACAACATAAAAACAATAATATTGACTGTTTCCTGAGAAGGTTTTAAGAATAGTGGGAATGAAGCATGTCCCCATTCATTAAAGAATCTGAAGTCCTGTGGATGTTGAGAATTTTCCCAAGTTCTTTCTGTGTGACTTTGGTCATTCACTACCCAATATGCTTTGAACGTGTCCCAGTACTTGCCATAAAGCTTTGGAATAACATTAGCAGTATGCTGCTGCTATTAAAATTATTACTTATCACTATCATACACTTGGATGTGACTGATTTACCACATTAAATCCAGATCACTTTATATTAAAAGATCTTAGAAGAGCCTTTTTTGTGTTCTTTCCAGCATAATGAAAACTTAAAATACGGGAAATATCAAGTGAAAGACTGTATATTTTAGCAGTTTTACATATTTCAGTGTGTCTTGTTAGCCTTAGGCATTTTCCCTCAAGGGATAGTTATTAAAATTAAAAACTTGTTGATGGGATAACGCTACTGAAAATTAGAAAGTGATACACCTGGAAAACACTTTCTTGTTTTTTAATGCATTAAATATAATATTTAAAAATAGCAAATTCTAGAGATTTTCCTAGAATTATTGTATTTCCATGGTATTGATTTGGTTTTAAGTGTATGTAAATAATCAAACTTCTTCTATAGGTATCTGGGTGTCCTTAAATTGACACACTACAAAAACAAATTTTGCTCTTTCTAGATACTGGAAAATGTTGTAGTAAAGAACAAAAAAACACTCTAATGTTTAAGAGTTAATTGACCTTCCCATAGACACATAGGCCACAATTCTATTTCATTTTATATCTCACATGGCAGTTTTCCAGGCATGTAAGTGGCATTTTTGGCACTTAAGATAAGTTTGCAGTTCTGCTCCCTGTGAAGTGTGACACATAGGGTTTATGCAAAAATTCAAATAAACTACTCCAAGTTGCACGATTTACTTTGTAGGGCCTAAACCTCTATCTACACAGCATCATGCAAGCATTCAGCATTCAGGGGAGGAGGCATACAGTCAGCCTGTTCAGATAATCCACATACAGGGTGCTCCTGTGCATCCATCCCAGCTTACCCTACAGGCTCCAAGGGCTACTGCAAATTTTCAAGAGTAGCTAGGTACACAGGGCATTCCTGAGTGGCTGGTTACCACTGGGCACCACACCCCTCCTGGGGAACTCCTTGGCACAGTAACCTGTCCCTCCTTGCTCTGAGGCTCCCAGAGAAAGAGCCCCTAAGAGTGGCCTCTCTTTGGTTAGTTGGAAGAGTCTAAGTTTCTCAGCCCTCCACTAAAGCATGGATCCCTATCCCATGCATAAAAGTCCACAGACCCAGAAGGAGCAGTGCATCCTTCTGTTTGCCTTGTTGACCCTCACCAAAGGCTGTGGGAAATTGCATGTGGCTGACTGCAGATGACCTGGAAGATAATTGCATTAGCATACACCTTCCAGTTTAGGATCCAGGACCCACACCGAACTACTTACTGTACCCTAAAACCAACAAAATCCTGAAATTAGCTGAGTACTGTTATGCGGCCAAACAAAACCAATGCCCTCCTGGATGACTCCAGGGTGTTCTTGGATCACTTCCAGAGCACTGAGTGGTGGTTTGGGGTGTGAATTGTAGGAACACATCATCCTACACACTTGAGGTGATGAACAGTGGCTAAAGAATTTCTACAAGTGCCAGGACATGCTCTTGGATGTCATTGCCCACATGGACCCCCCACAATGAGCCGCAGGACACCAGCATAAGTCCACCCATGACTCTGGAGGTGCCACTGCCATTTGGAAGCTAACCACCCCCAACAGCCTCCACTGTATAACCAGTCAGTTTGGCATGGGCAAATCCATAGCCAGAGCAGTGGTTCAGGAGTTACACAGTGTCATCCAGGGTATGCAGGTGAACTGTTTCATCTACCTTGTTAACCCACATGAAGTCATAACCAGCATCTGCTGCATGGAATTTCTCAGCTGTATGGGGGCCATCAACAGCACCTATATTTCCATCTTCTCCTTGCACCCAGGTGCCATGGAGTTCACCGACTGCAAGGACTTCTTCTCCACCATGCTGCAGGATGTCATCAACCACTGTGGCCACTTCATCTACATATTTGCCAGCTGGGTGGGCACTGCCCATGATGCCAGGGTCTTCTTCAACTTTACCCTCCACAGTTGATAAAGAACTGAAGTTACACCTGCAGAGTCCCCAGCATCAAGGTTGGCACACCCTCAATCACTGGTGACCCAGCCAATCCTCTCTTCCTCTGGCTCATAAAGCATAACATAGGGAACCTGGACTGCAGGAAAGAACACTTCAACCACTTCCTCAGCAGGTGCCATATGATCATCTAGTGCACCTTTGGCTACCCATAGGTACACTGGAGGTAGTTGAGTGTACGCCTCAAGATGGCTAAGTACTTGCCACACTTCATCACCTGATTCTGCTGGGTCCTGATGCTGGTGGCCTCTTGACACTAGCTGCAACTTCTCCCCACTGGTGGCATAACTGTGACGGGTAACAACATCCCTAACCCTCATGAGAATGCAAGGCAGTTCCTCATAGAAGATCATTATGTGCCTCCTGCCTCCAAAGGTCTGGCTGATGTCACAAGTTTAGCTGAAGTTAGAATCATAGAAAATTAGGGTGGGAAGGGACATCAGGAGGTCATCTAGTCCAACTCCCTGCTCAAAGCAGGACCATCCCCAAATATATTATTCCACCCAGGGCTTTGCTGAGCTGGGCATTAAAAACCAAAAATGGAGATTCCACAGGCTCTCTAGGTAACCTGTTCCAGTGCTTCACCACCCTCTGTACACAGTTTCCCTATGGGACTCTACCTTAAAACACCCCTGTCTGATACTTCATCAGACGAGTGTTAAATTATTGCATAATTGGCCATTTAATGTTTGTTACATTATGGCTGTAGAGCACTTTCAGAGGTCTCATCCCATGAAAAATGTAATTTCTGTAAGTGTCCTACAGCTCCTATGAAGACTCATAGCAGCTCAGGCAAACACTGATACTTGATAACAAAAATAATTGTTCCAGTTTTCTGTCTCCCATTAATTTCTTCCGATATTTAGTTTTCAGTTTTGCAACAGAAAATTGACATTATCTAACACATGCCAACATGTTTAATGGAAAAATTCCATGTTTTCTAAAATAATTTTGTATGGTAGAGAAGTTAAGATGGCCAGCTGGAGTTCATAAAATATATACTTGCATTACAAAATAAATTAGAAACCTCAGACCAGGATTTTTCTAAATGCAACATATGTACTAGTAACTTTTTTTATATGTGTTACGTGGAAGAATCAACTATGCAAACATATTTGAAGCTGAAAGACAGAATGCAACATATTCTCATCTCTCACTCGCTCTCGGCTGATTTCTAAGTAATGAAAACAACCACCACAACCGCTGGATCCTCCACATTCATTGCCACTGTTTTCAATGAAACTACACAGAATTCTGGATCCTGACCTCCCAGAAACACAGAGCAAATACATGTGCTCAAAATACAGAATCAGACTGATTAAACTCAGCTTGTCATGGTTTGTCCTTGTATTAGATTTCAACTAAATTCAATTACACAGTGTGTTTCTTGCTGCCATGAGATGAATGGCAGGACGAAGATGAATGAACACAAATGCTGAAATTGATTGATCCCAACACGCGGGCAGGTTGATTAAAGTGTCCAAAAGCAAAATGAGGAATAGTATTCATCTGTAACTACTGGTTGGGTCTTCAATTAAATGCTGTTTTCACCAAATGCCATGACACAGTCTGAATCTTGTTCATTTTGCAAGAGCAGGAGAGGAGCCATACTATAGTACCCGAATATAAAATTGAAAGTGCTGAAATTAGGCTAATTTTAAGTAAGATAATTTAAAACCCATTCTTTCAATAACTAATCAGTGGCAAAAATATTTACTGTGAAAAATTGAAATAAAATAAAATTAGTAAAGTATAAATCAAATTAAACATATGTAAGTCACTTGGAAAAGGCATGTATATGGCAGTCTATCTAATAAAACAATGTATTTCTCTGATCATCTAATAACAAAAATCTATTAGCAACTTTACATTTTTTAGTCCCTTAACTCCCATGCTGAAAAGGAGAAACTGCATAAACTATAGTACATTTTTTGACCTCAGTAACTGGTTCATGATAAGGTGTTGTAACAAAATATCACATTCTGATGACATTGATTAATGAGAAAAATAACATATCTTCTGTAATCACTGACTGTTGTTCAGTTTTCACTCTGGATGCATCCACACAAGATGCTATGTCCCCATAGCAACGAGCTACTACACTGTAGCTCATTGCTATGGTGATGTAACATCACTGGGCATGAAACGCGAGGGTGATGCTACTGTGCAGTAGCAGCTAAAAATAACTGCATGGCGATGGGACTGTGCAGTAATGCTGGTTACTGTGCAGTCATTTAGTACCTGCTTAAGCAAATAGTAAATGACTGTGAAGCAAAAACTCATGTTTGGCTGCTCATGTAGACACACCCTCTAGAGTAAAGAAGTTTGAGAGAGGTCTACTTTATTTAGTATCTGAGTTCTTAACTGATTAGCATTATAGAATATACGCCTCAGCACAAATTATTAACTGGTTTGAAAAAGCTTGAGTGAGATTCTTCTTGACGGTATATATCTCTGAACATCTTCCTTCCTCAAGCCACACTTAACAAAAAAAATCACCTTTTATAGTCAATATTCACATAATGCAAAATTTCCCACATTTATAAACAACCTTCTAACCAACAATGTTCCATTTACCACTGAGGTGCCTTGAAATCTCTACTAAGATATCAGCACCACAGTTGCCAGGTCACAGTAAGTCCCTTTGTTTTGATGGTATCATGTCCTTATGTCATTTCAGCTTGTTGTGGTTGTTTTCTATCTGAAACCCTCTAATGCAAAACAACCAAAGCAGTGCCCTTTAGGAATATAAGATCACAGGATTGGAGAGAGTCTCCTAAGCCAATCTACTACAATATCATATATTTTTATAAGCATACCAAAAACCATCATACGAGTATTTGAGACGGTGGGTGCCCCCCATTATTCAAATTGAATGGCTGTTCCAGAACCTCATTGGTGTGATAGTTAGAAATATTATAATTTCTATGGCCTATTTCTAATCATTTGTTCTTGTGCCACCCTTGTCCTATAGTTCCAATAGTTATCTCTGATTGTGCTTATTGCCTTCCTAATGCATTTATAGATGGAAATACTCTCCTCTTAGACATTGATTTGCTAGGCTAAACAAGCCAAGATTTTCTAACCCCCTCTTGTTTGACAAGCTATTTCACTGATCTAACTAATAGTTCTGCTGTATTCCTGTTCGAGTTCAAATTCCAGTATGAATTCATCCTTTCTCATTATGAGTATTACGAACTCTACACATTATTCCAGATAATGTGTATCAGTACTACTAGAGACGTCTCACCTCTTACATCCTAGAATTGCATTTGTTTTAAGCTGTGAAATACTTTGGTGGCCCATAGTCATCTTCAGTTCAGCTTGAATACATGAGTTCTTCTTTCTCTCAGTTAGTTTGAGCTGGTTAGCAATAAAACTGGAAGAGAGGTTCATGTTATCAGTCTGCAAGTTCATGACTGTATTTTGTACTATTGGATTTCAACACATTTATATTTCTTCTGATCCTTGGGGAACTCCATTAGTAACCTCTCTCCAGCCTGATGTGTTTTTTTTTCAACACTATCCATAGCCATATCCTCTTTAATAAGGTCCTTATTCATCTTCTCATAAACTTAAGTTTTGAAGGGATCTTTAAACTCCCAGGAGCCCTCCTCATATTGAGTTTCTGCTTTAGTTTGTCTGTCTGCCTTACCTGCAAGTACCCAGGGATTCTGAAATCAGCGCTGAGAAAAAGGGTTGGAATTCTTATTTTCAGTTTTTTGTTGGACAAAATCTCAGTAGGAGATAACCCCAGGTTAATTGATACCATTGTGTAATTTTACAGTGGTAAATACAGGTCAAAGTCTAATTCTGAAAAATTTTGAATCAGTATTCTACTGTTCTGACACTTTTCCACCAGCTCATTGGATTGGATATAACAGGTCTATACACAAGCAAAGGATCCTACATTGACTAGCAGGTGTGTCCAGGCCTTAGCCTGGGCAGCTTTCCATGTGGTAATGCAATGCAGAGAGTATAACTCCATGTATTTTTTTCCTTCGGATTTTGACTTTGAGCTGTGCCTACCTTTTTGCTGCAAAATTCTTGATTAAGTAATTTGGATTGTCTACAATTGTCAAAGAAATGTCCACCCTCAGTAAGGCTCAGTCTGAGACTTGACACATTCCATTTCCTTTGTAAAAGGCTACTTTTTAATTTTCCAGTAACTTCACTCACTATTTTGTCTTAATTCCCAATCAGAGTTTAGTGTTTTATCAGTAACTCAGCCCCAAGAATTGCAAAAAAATGACTCTTCATGCACAAACTCTTATATTTTTGTTTTATTTTTCTACTCTCTTTAAAACATTCCCCTTTGTATTGTTTTTACGTAGAATAAAGATTTATCAAAAATACATATCTACAGTTAGCCTCTTATACGTCACATGTCATTAAAAACCAGCTATTATCGTTAGAAATAAGGCTGCCTTCTGACTGGCTTCTTTCTGCCAGCACCCATTTCTTGAAGAGGCATAGTGAAGTGCTTTTGTAAATCTTCTCAAGTGTTCTTCCAAGTTCCAGATAATTTAATCTCTGGTATCGCTATTAATTTTTCTGTTACTCCACTCAGACAAAGTTTTAGTTCAGTTTAGTAGATACTGTAAAATACCTGCTCAGAAATCACTCAGATCCAAGACCTCTGAGTAAAGTCTATTTCATTCATTGACAGAATATCCAAGTTCTAGCTAATCTACCCTGGTGGGCTAGATCCCACTCAGCTACCAATTCCCTAGACACCTAAGATGTCATCAGTAAAGTCATACTCTGAAAACATTGTGAAGCTTTATGCCAGTAATCTCAATGGATTTAACACTAGATATTCCTCTACTTGTTTTGCATACAAGAGCCATGCTGGTAAAGATTTTCAGACCACACCTACCTGATCACATACCACACAAACCAAAACAAGGTGTAGTTATAAAACAGTTGTAATAGGGCCCTTGCTGTGAATCTTGAGTGGAAGTAGGAGCTCAAGTCTCAACCTCTCTTGGACAGGCCAGCTTATGAAGTTTCTCACTCATCTTACTAATTTCTGTCAGTCCCATTCTGATGTAGTTTATCCATCACATGTGCTGTACGGTAAGCCTGTGCAAATAGGGAAGTATTTGATTCGGATTCAGATTGGCCAATTCAGAGGACAGTGATTCAATTCAGAGAGTTGGATCACTGTGCTGAATGGATTTGGCCAAATCAACTTTGGAAGATTTGGCAGTGATTCAGAGAGATTTAGTGATTCAGCCATAGACTATAATGGGGAATCACTGAAATAACTATAACTTTGTCATTTTTGGCAGATTTACATGGAAACAGAAAAAATGATAGCCCCTTATGAGAGCATGAAGCCTGCCATGTTCCAAGGAGATAGATGCAGAGGTTTCTGGGAAACTGCACCTCAAACTGATGAAAGCAAAACTCATGTTGTGTGTTTTTGTTAAGGCAGATTTGGATGAAAACAGCAGGGATGGCAGCCCCTTCTGAGGGCATGAGGCCTGCCTAGTTTCAAGGAGATAGATGCAGGGGTCTCTGGGAAAGTGCACCTCAAGGTGCTGACAAGCAAAACTTGTGATGTGTGACTTTGTGTGTATGTGTTAAGGTGCATCAGGGTGAAAACTGCAGGCATGCTAGCCCCTGCTGAGGCCATGAATCCTGCCAGGTTTCAAGAATATAGATTCAGGGGTTTCTGGGAAATTGCAGCTCAAGCTTCTGAAAGCAAAACTCATGACGTGAAACTTTGTGTGTGTTAAGGCACAGCGCAATGAAAACACCAGCCTGTAATGGGGGCCTTCCCAGCCCTCAGGCAGAAACATCTCACAAAAGAGACAGAAAAGCTTCAGACAGAGGCTTGTGTGTTGTTTCTACATCCATCCCCCAGAGCACTGTGATTGGAAGGGGACTCAGGGAAATATCAAATTCACTGGTTAGCTACAAATGTCAGTCTTCCCCCCTCCCCGCTCCCCCTCCCTCTTCTCAGTTTCTGTTCCCCTGAAAGACTGCCTTCTGAATCTCTGAATCTTTTTCCAAATCAATTCAGAGCTTCCAAATCAATTCAGAGGGGTCTTTTTTGGTATTCCAGTTGGATTCACATTCAGTGATTCAGCCTCTGAATAGGGCCAAATGTTCTCCGAATTGATCGGTGACTGAAGCTTCACTCACCTCTACTGTACAGGGAACCTGAGAGCCTCACTGGAGGTTGTAGGACTCCTGAAAGTTAAGCATTACACTGAGAATCCTGAGTCTTCTTGTGGATTTGACCCTATGGCCAGGTACAGACATTATACTTTTACAGATATAAGAGATTGGAAACTGGTCTATACCCAAAACAAGAGAAGTTTGGCACACATAGATGGGTTTAAAATGGCAGAACCTGGTCTAAGATTTGCTGTCTCCCCACTAAGGGTGAATGTGTGTTATGTTCACTACCAATGTAAGCTATGCCGCTTACATTAAATTGCATAACCTCAGGCTTTTTGAGTGTATGCACCTAGCATATATGATTAGGTCTTGCTCTTACCAGCAAACATATGTACAATAGTTGATTTTGTCCCAGATCAACCAAATTATGTTAAAACAGTTATTTTGTATCTAGGCTTATTTGTATCTAGGCTTATTTTGGATGCTTATCTTGCTGTGAATCCTTTGACCCCAGATGACTTCTTGCCCTTTGGGCAGTGGGCTGGACCCGATGATCTTACAAGCTCCCTTCCAGCCCTAATGTCTATGAAATCTAGTCAGGGACTGCATATGAAATCATTATAAATCATAACATTTAACTCTTATGCTCAATAATTTAAGATTAAATACCTGGTTTTACTACTGTTACAATTTCAAGACAGCTTTAAGAACCTCAGGAAACTAGTGCCCTGATTAGCTTACGATGTACGTAACTTTAATCACATCTTTTTTTCTGTCTTTGTTCAGCAAAACATTTCTAAGAATATGTTATGAACTTATACTTAAGTTCATTTGACTAAAATGTACATACTTAGGTACTTGGCTGAAATTGGGGCCATGATGAAATGAGGTATGTTACCATAACATTGTACTTAAGTCACACCGCCTTCAAATATGAAAGGGAATTTCTTCTCCTTAACCTGATTTATAAGCTCATTATGCTGACCACTATGGAGTTTTCACACTTACAAGGCATGAAGGGATATAACATAAGAAACTTAGGATAAATTCTGGATCTCCTATAAGTCAATGACAATTCTCCCATTGATTTCCAAGGGTCAAGATTTCCCACTTGTTTCTGATATTGAAGAGAACAACAATAATTTGGGATCAGGCAAGAGGTATCTAAAGGAATAAATAACACATCACATAATATATGGAGATGGATAAATATTATTTAGGAGATAGGGCTACATGGCAAAACAATAAATGTCCACAGAGAAAAGTCATTAAAGTAGAGTACATTAGCAGCCTCCATTTCACTTTATCAAAGTTTGGCTTCAGACCAGCCTTTAAATATCAGCTACAAGCCTTACATGGAAGTCTAATTGCCATTTCTCTGAGAAATTGAAGTATGTGAACTCTTCATGCAGGAATGACAAATGGAAACTAGCACTGCCTTCTCTTCCAGTTATTATCAGCACCTGCACTTGAGTATTTGGCAGAAACTATGTGAAATGACAGTTTTAAATGGTACTGAAACTAAAATAGTGGAACATTAAACATTCAAGTGATATTATTCTGACAGGATCAAGTACTAAGACCCCATCACAGCCTGCTTCCTTGGACCTTATAGCACTGGGTTTGCTCAATACTTGGTAACAAGGCTTATTAGGAGGAAAAAGAGGGATTAACTGTATAAATACCAGGATGGTACACTTTTTAGCCAGTGAGCTTAGAAGAAGCTGGGAGACAGTCCTAAATGTTTTAGCATACACAGCAGCTCCAGGGTTGACAAAATAATAAATGTAATAAAGTAGTTAATACAAATAAAACAAAACCCAAGGAGAAATTGAGTTACTAGAACCTTTCATTATGGGGCAAAGATGGTTTTGTCAAAATAGTTAGCTGGAGGAATACATTATATTCCACATAAGCC
>NW_017729030.1:57909832-57929533 GCF_001723915.1 Gavialis gangeticus
AAATGTTTTAGCATGCACATCAGCTCCAGGGTTGACAAAATAATAAATGTAATAAAGTAGTTAATACAAATAAAACAAAACCCAAGGAGAAATTGAGTTACTAGAACCTTTCATTATGGGGCAAAGATGGTTTTGTCAAAATAGTTAGCTGGAGGAATACATTATATTCCACATAAGCCTATTTTGGAGATACAGCAGAGATGCATTTTCTCAGGCATGATTCAGCTTGTGAAAAAGATCTGGAAAAATAAGAAAATTGCAATATCCTTATCTACAATGAATTACAGAGCTCTAACATAAGAGGACTGACATTTTTTGATACTGTAACTCTATAAAATAATGCATACTCTTTCAGGGATGATATATTCTATAGTGAGTTTTTAGATAGTCTTACTGAGGTAGAATTGAAATAGCATGTTATAATAAGGTAGGTCAACCCCATTCCAGTGGTTTGTAAGCAAGGAGCACAGCTGTCAAGGTTTGAACAAAGCCTGTAAATAAAGATAGGTTCTAAATACAAATTGCTACATGCCATTTGCCTCTTCTACTTAGACACAACTCCAAATGGAATACAAATAAAAGAAAGTTTTAATATCAAAAGTAAATGACATAAAAACATAATTTATGATGGTATAATTTATATACTGCAGGCACAAGCATCTTTCAAGAGCTGAAAAATCATTTGATCAATTTAACTCTCTGAATATATTTCTATGGGCTTGGAAAATGAAAGGGATTCCTAATGGATTATGCAGTCTGTCACCTATGGGTCAACATTTTAAATACAACTGGGTAGAAAATCAAAGTCTCTATAATGTGATAACTGATGCAGAGTTGGGTGGATTTTTTTGACAAATACTTCATTCATTGAAAAATGAAGTTTGAAGTCACATGAAACCATTTGTAAATTTGTGCCAAATTTAGTGAACAGTTTCAAGTAAAACAAGAAATTTAAAAACAAAACAAAGCAATTGAAAAGTTTTAATTCACCATTTTGAAACACAATATTTAATTATTGTCCTATTCTGAAATTATATTTTCTTTCAGTGTCTAATTAGACATTTTTAAAAGTTGGATTACATCAGAAATTTTAAAAAATCTTTGGTTACTTTGTTTCATTTGAAATGAGCGCATTCCCCCCAATTTTTTATTTTGCTGTAACCCCTCCCATCCACCCCCTACCCAAGAAAGAAAGATCTGGTTGATTCAAAGTTTTTGTTCTTCCCAGTTTCTATTGTGTTCCAGAAATGAGCTGAAAAAGCAATTATTTAAATGGTTCTACATCTTACTAGACTGTGCAAAACACACTTGTTTTCAATCATGGTTCTAAGTGTTCATGTCATGACAACTATACCAAATAGGGCTGGTCATAGTTTTCATATTGAAATTTTTATTTTCTAAACAATGGAATGGCTCTTCACTCAATAATGTTTACTAAACAACATCTGTTTTGGTCAAAAGATAAACAATACTTAACCATCAGACCATCAAAGTTAACATTTTTCAGTTTTTGGTGACTATTTTGGGGAGGCAGGGGGTTCAAGTTTTTTTGGGTTATTAGCAAGAACAGCAACATGTTCAAAGAATAATTTATTTTCCTTGAAACTTTACAAAGAGAAAAAAAAATCTTTCAAATACTGTCACAGACAGAAGCTTCTATGTACTCAGTTGGCTTCTGGGAAAAAATGCCCACTACTGTTAGCTAAAATCTGACCCATTATATCCAGTAAGGGGTAGATATATTAGAAAATGGTGGACATTTTTATGTGGGGAAAAATACAAAACAATATTGTTCCTGGAAAATTATTTCAGATTGATATTTTCACAGAGGTTGCAAAGCTTTAAGTGAAACCCCTAACTAAAGCAAATAGTTCCCCTGAATTTTGTAGGACTGCTCATGCACTTAAAGACTACCCCTATTAATTAGAACTCTGGAAAGAACTATTGATGTATTCATCACAACAGTAATTCAGGACACATACTCCACTAGATGCAGATCCTAAATGATAACAATCTGGCAAAATGTCAGAGTTCAAACAGATAAAACTGCCAGCTTTATTAGATTTGACAGAAGAGATAATGTAATCTGTTCCAGTCATAACTAAGCTAGAGATATGGGAATAAACGGAAACTAATTTTGACATTTTCCTGAATGTCATAACCATATTTGCATCTGTTGGAGATGTTCTTTATATTACTGATTACAGTTATTTCATGTTGCATTTTCAAATGTTAAATTATTTGCACTCATTGATAAAAGTGTTACATTTTACCCAGCATTATTCTGCCTTCTTTATTAAAATGAAGTAATTATATCCCAAATTACACAAATTGACAGTGCTGATCTTTTAAAAAATTGCCTGAGGTTTTGGATGTATATCAATTAGATAATCTCTGTCTGTCAGGCAAAAAGCACCAGAGTTCTTGTTATCTCATTTTCATTTTATAGCTTTTGTTACTGATATAGGTAGATCATATTATAAAAATGTATAACAAGGAGTCTTCTACTTTAGCCTCATTTTTATAATGTGAAGCAGAGTTTTAGAGACTTCTGCTTAGGGCTATTCTGCAGTGTAACTGTGATAAAACTGACATCTTACCTTCTTAGTTAAAAATTTATGGGACATGTGGCCAAATCCAATTTGCAGGTAAGCCATTATAACAGGAGAGTGGGTTTGAAATGGAACATTCTAATAATGGACTTGGCTTATAAGCATTAATGGCTGAGGGCATAATGTGTTGTGTGCGTGGGTGAGGAGACTTGTGACTTCCCGATTAAAAATGAAGGGTCCACTTGAGTATAGGCTGACTCTCATAGGGACAAGGAAACCAGGTGGGGCTGTGCTGTTTAAATTAGATGGAGTGAGGGGAAAGAAACTTCCAGGAATCTGATTAGTGCTCATGGCACCCTGTCCTTAATCCTAAACTTCCCCTAAAATAATTTCTTCCTACAGCCACAATGTTTTTTTCTGGTCAGATGCAGGCCATAGTGGCTGTTTCCAGGTGTAAAATACATATAATGCACTGCTTCTTCTAGTAAAGTGTGGGGTTTTGTTTTTTTAATGTCTGCAAGCAGCCACAGATGTCACTGCCTCACTACTGCATGCAGAATTTACATCTTTAAAACAATAGATTAGCAGAACCCAGGCCCTCATGGTTTTCTGACTAGAACATTCCCTCAAGTTTGACTAGATTGGATGTGGTCTTCAAAACTTAGCCTATTATTGGTGGACATAAAAAATGTAATTTAAGTTCAGTATATGGCCTTGCTGCATTCAGTCTGTTAGACAAATGACTCTGTAGTTATGACTGTGGTGTGTAATGCATCTGTGAGGCATTGGGATAGACTTATGGTTTGTGTCCAGATGAGTGCAGCCATGTGGTACTACAGATATGCCTGCAGTGCTATACACTGCAAATTCATCTGTTGCCTGTGGTGCAAGGTAGCAGTGCTGCGGGGATGGTGTTGATACTGGAATATCTTAGGTTAAAAAAAAAACTGCACGAAAATATGGAACAGTGCATATGGGGGCAGCACACAAAACTGGAGACTGGAAGCTGTAACCATGTTTGGGTTGCTGGCTAAGGTCTGAGCAGCAGGATCTCCACTGCTGCAGCCCCAGAAGGCCCCCAGACCTCTAGGTAAGGCTTCTGGTGCCAACAGGGCTGGCCCCAGCCTCCTCTACCCCACCTGGGTTAACCTAGTGCATGTCCGACTGTGCGTGGCACAGGCATTCCCTAGGGACAAATAGTAGGACTGTGCAAAGCTTTGGTCTCCAATTTGATTTTGTGGAGATTCCACCAGATTCGGCAGCCAAATCCCCAAATCAAATCAGGAGACCCTTTAATCTCTCTGAATCGAATCGGAACCCAATCTCTCTGAATCAGTTCAGAGAGATTCGACGATTTGGACATAGACACATATTCCGGTCCACCTCTGGGTCCACCACCGAGCATATGCCCTCCCCCACTTCCCCCATGCTCCTGTGGGATGCTCCATCTGCCTCACCATTTCAGCACTCACAAGCCATGCCTGGTACCTCAAGTTATGTAGACAAAAATATTTAAAGCTGTTTCTATGGCCAAATTGCTGATTCTCCAAATCAGGATTTAATCTTCAGATTTGGATTTGGCCAATTCAAATTGGGACAGTGATCTGAATCAATTAATTGAATTGCTGTCCCCTGAATCAGGCAAATCTGAATGCAAATCGAATACGGCCTGCTTTGCACGCCCCTAACAAACAGCAGTGACACAAGGCGTGCCGCTGTTTTTTGTTTCTTGTCCCTGGGGAAACAAACATCCACTGTCTTAACAAACATAATTGCCTTCAGTGAGAATAATCACACTGAAAGACTATGTATTACTAAATAGTAAGGTATGGTACTTTTAGTAGGTAGTAACTAGATAGTAAGGTATGTTAATTTTGCCCCATCCCAGGACATGAATGTGTCCTGGGATGGGGCAAATTTAGGGGCTAATTTAAATATAAGTCTTGTGAGAAGACTTACATCTTGAAGGGCTAATCTAAATATGAGTTTGTGAGAAGACTTTAGGTTTATGGTTGGAGGCAGTTAGAACTTTGCACTTAATATATAGTCAGAACTCTACAGTCCAGTTAGAAAGAAGAATCTTGGCTTTTACAGAAATTCATAAAGTTACAATCCAGGGAACAAGGTCAGACATTGCTAAGAATATCTGGGACAGGTTGTACAGCTTTTAATTTTTTTTCCAAAATGCTGAAAAGAAAGGTCTGAATTTTTCAGCCAAACAGTAACGAAATGACTGCTTTTCAGCATGGAAGAAATTAATATAGTTTGTTCTGTAAGAAAAGCATGAAGCAAGTATTTATAATGTTAAACACCACTTTTTATAAATTGACAACTTTCACCAACATACAAATGAGGTGTGCCTTGCAAATCAGTTTTAGATTTTCTTCTTCCTACATAAAAGCCTTATAGCAATTACAAAATTAAGATGCAAAGCGGGAGCCAGCTTGTATATGACACCTGTAAAAGATTTCACAGTTTAACATGCTTTCAGTAGGTTGCTTTGGAGGCAGAAGGGGTAGAATTTACATCCTTTAGCCCCAAGTACAAAAGATTCAATCAGTTGATAGAGTATTAGATTAGGACTCAAGTAGCTTTGGCTATAGTCTTAGCTGTGTTTATTGACCTGCTGTGTGACCCTGGGAATGGCACTAGGCCTCTCTTCCTCTGTGTGTAAAGAAGGGCTAATGATGCTGGCCTCCTCTTTAGGGTGCTTTGAGATCTAGCCATGGACAGCCCCACATGAAAGCTAGGTATTATTATGTAAACTATAATACACACACACTCTGGGACTGCTCTCCTAAATTCACTTAGTAGAGATCAGTAATTAACATGCCAGCTAAGACATTATGATGCATACCTGTCCAACAAAGGTGTTATGGGAATTAGTTAGTTCATATTAGTAAAGCACTTTGAAGAGAGTAAGCATGGTAATTAAAATACTTGTTTTTTCCAGAGCTGAGACAACAAAAATACTTTGGAAGAAAATAAAAACTGATAACTTTTAATGTTAAGCCTTTCATTTTGAAAGGATGCATGGTTAATGCTAAGTTAATGAATGCTTAGACTAACCTGAAAGTGTTGAATTGATTCAGCCTCAGGTTTTTTGACTGTCTGTACACCACAAATGACAGAGCTAACTATGTAAAAAGAATCATGGGGTTTCACAATTATATGTCACCCATCATATATCTGGATTTTTATGAAGCTGTCAGTCATTGTAGTGTTTGAGTACCAAGGAATTATAGCAACATATCAAGACCAAACATTGCCCTTTCTAGCACATGAAAGGGTAAAATGCACAGGAAACATATATTTAGCTAAATTGTTAGGTTGAAACCTTATTAATGTTAATTAATATTAATCAATAAAATTTTCTAGCCCTGATCCCTACTTAACTCTATAAAACAGATTTTGCATCTGCTGTCAGTATCTATGCACAAGTCTTTAAGTTTTGGGTTTTTTTTACTTTTTACTTAGAGGGGGGGAAATGACCTTTTTCCCATCAGGGACCATCCAACTCCCTGCAGGGGAAAAGTCATTGAGTAACTTTGATTTACTACCAACAGCATCTAGTGAAATGTCTGTACCATGGGCACTGAGTTCCAGAAGTAAATTAATCAAAGTAAATATATCTAACAACAAATACAAATATACCCTGACACACTGTTCTCCTTCACTCAGTGGCAAAGAGGGAAGCAAAGAAATGAAAAGGGTAGAAATGCTGTTTGCTACAAGATAAGCTTAGGGCAGCATCAGATTGCATTTATTCTTTTCCATTAAGTCGTCTGAGTGCAGTACATTTGCTTTTATTTATTTATAGTGGACTTTAGGCAGACAGGACATGGTCTGCGGTGATAGTATTTAAAGTTCAGACAAGTTAAATATATAAAAACTAAGAATCTAGCTTCTTCTTCATGCACATTAACAACTGGAATAACTTGAACAGAGAAAAGGGACCCATGAGAGTGATCATCCTTGACTATGACAGATTGCTGACAACACTCTTAGTGAAAAAAGTTTTTTCCTGATATCTAACCTAATGTTCCTTTGGTACAACTTAAGACCATTGCTCCTTGTTCTGTCATCTGCCACCACTAGAGAAAAGTCTAGCCCCATACTCTTTGGAACCAGCCTTCAAGTACTTGGAGGCTGCTATTAAATTTTCCCTCCATCTTCTCTTCTCCAAACTAAATAAGCAGTTCCCTCTGCCTCTTCTCCTAAATCCTGTTTCCCAGCCACTAACCATTTTCATTGACCTCCACTGGACTCCCCAATTTTTCCACATCCTTTCTGTAGTTGGGGGAGAGGGGAGTAAAACTGGATATAGTATTCCAGATGTAGTTTCATTAGTGCCAAATAGAGAGGTATACTCACATCCCTTGATCTGCTTGCAATTCAATGCTCCTACTAATATAGCCCTGTGTGCTGTTAACCTTCTTCTCAACATGGGTACAAGGGTTGGAAGGGTCCTCAGGAGATCATTTAGTTCAACCTCCTACTTAATACAGGGGTCTAACTATTTCTGTTTCTTTTCTAACAGTGGCAATTGAAAAAGGCATGATCTTAGACCATTTTATGTCCACATTAATTTTAACACTGTAAAAATAACAACACTTTATCCATAAGACCCAATGGATATTTCACTTCTGAACAAATGTTTTAAATTTGCCCCTGTATTATATAGGAAATTAGGTGTACACTGTTAAATACTAAATAAACAGAGAACTGCTTTAAAGTCTTACCTAATATAATCATAAAAAATTAGGAAGAACTATCCCCAACTAGATCATCCCAGCCAAGGCTTTGTCTAGCCAGGCCTTAAAAACCTCTAAGGATGGAGATTCCACAACTTCTTTGGGTAATTTCTTCTAGTGCTTTAATATCCTCCTGGTAAAGATAAGTAAAGTAAGTAAAGGGTAAAGCTCATTGGCTAGGGCACTGGAGGTCTTAATTCCATGCCCCCCACTGGCTCCCCCCCACCCCACCCACACACACACATACTTCCTGCCATCTGTTTTTTATAAGGACTGTGTTAGTAGCCCAGTTTCAAAAGGAATGCTGGAGAAGAGAGTGAATAACGCCTGGTGACTAATGATTAAAATATTGTACTGGAAAATGAGAGACCCTTGTTCAAATGCCCAAGATCTCTATCTTTGCAGGTGAATGCTCTCACCTGGCATGAGGGTTACAGTGCTGCCCATATACAAGGGCTATGGCTGCTGCTGTGTGTGCTCAGTCAGTGTGACTGCATAGCCCCCTACATGCACAGGATACGTGTCCAGAAATAGAATCCCCAACCACCAAACCTGGCCACCTAGATGACCAGAAAAAAATAGAATGTCACCTCAAGTGTTCATGAAGAGATAAATTATCTTGGACAATTGTTTTCATTTTCTTGCTGTTTCCAAAAGCTTACTCATTTAATACAACCACATAATAAACTTGCCAACAACCAGAATAATGTATAGTATTCATGAATTACTACTGAATAATTTCTCATCCATCATAGTTGTATTGACATAAATATCATTGGCTAATAAAATTTCACTGGATACACTTAAAGGGATTGTTATATTGTGAAACTAGGTATTTATATTTTCTAGAAATAAATCTAGGAAAAAATCCTGAGAGTGTGTGTATCACAATGCATGAGTCACCATTAACCAGGTTGACTAGAAGGAATCAGGATCTGACTCAGGTTTAACAGAGCTGGCAGAATATAGCCCCAAAACAAGAAGTTTTCAAATGACCAGTTTGGGATTTCCTTGCTCATCTCAAGTGAACATCTTACACTGTGAACATCTCAGTTGACTTGAATGAGTTCATGATGGTATAAAGTACTGTTCCATGAAAAAAAAAAAAGAGAGTCAGTGCGATTCAGATGATCTTCAGATTTGGGAGAGGAATAGTGCTTTTTATAAAGAAAGTAACATTTTAAAATAACCATAATATGGAACACTCAAGAATAATAGTAATTAAAAGAATACGGTGATAACCAGCGTGGTGTAGATCAAATTGTGGCATATTACTATTACATGAAATTTCTTTGCAATAAATTAGATTGGATTTTTACTTCAGATATTGTAGCATACTGCCAGCAGTATGAATCTTGCCCCTGTAACTTAGCAGATAATTTCAATAAGTTCAGGAGGATTGTTTGGAGGTAAAATAATAGAAATTTGACTCATTGAGAGTTGACACTTTTCTCTCAATCCTCTCCTTCCCCTTCTCTTTCAGTGAACTACAACTTTTCCTAAAAATTATCTACGGGACCTAAACATCTCATGCCTATGGTGAACCTAGAAGTGATTTTGGTTTCTTTTTTAAGTTGGAAACAATCTAGTTGACCTTTGTAAGTGATTCCAGAACAAAAAAGGAGAGGTTTTTTTTTCACCATTGCAAAAGTTAACCATCACAATTAGTCATACAGCTAACTAGAATTTTGCACTAACTTCAACACTGCCAGGCTTTTATTCCTTACCTTTTAAACTGAAAATCTGACACATTATGGTGTAGTCCATAGTTTGCTTTCTTTGACTTAATTGTCATCTAATGAGTATACATTCAGGTCTGTCAATATTTGACTCTTATAGCTCATCTTCAGGTAATGCGAGACAGTTTTCTATGTCATATTCTTGACTACTGTGTTGTGTGCCTCATGTGTGTGTCTCATTGTGTGTCTACATGTGTATTTGATGTGGGAGCAGTTTACTCAGAAGTAAACTACTCATGGGTAAACACTCATGGGCAGGCATCTACATGTGCAGGGAAGTGGGAGAAGATTTGCTGTTAATGGCAGCAAGCTGCTCCTGCTTCCTGGGGCCCTGCTGTGAGCCCCTGCTGCCATCAGGGGAGCTCTAGTCTCTCCCTAGGTGCTATCCTAGGGTCTCAGTTAGCACGAGGCCAGGAAACAGCTGTCTCCTGGCAGGAGCTGATACACAGCTCCCTGCCCCTGGGAGCTGCCTGCTGCTGGGGTGGGGACAATGTCCCTCTGCTCTAGCAGCAGGGAACTCTTGGCCCCAGCTCCCAGATCAGAGGCAGTGGACTTGGATAGAGCTTCAGGGGAGGCGGAGGTCCCAGGCCTCCACCCCTATCTGCCATTGGAGCAGCTAACAATTAGCTCTCTGCTAGCTGCCTGACTGGCAGATCAGGGAAGGTGTTTGGGACCTATCCTACCCCTGAAGCTCTTTCCAAACCCCATGCCACAATCACCTGAATGGGGCATGGGTCTGGGACCTTTCTCTCACTGAGGACAGTTCCCAGCCCCTGCTCTGCAATTTTGGGGCAGGGGCTGGAGAGCCTGTTCCCCACTCAGCTCCACGATCATAATGCTGAGCAGAGAACAGGCTTCCCAGCCCTCACCACTGTTGTGGGGCTGGAACTGTGAGATCCTTATCTCCTAGTGCCAGCTCTGTGACCATGGGGCTGGTGCTGGGAGATATGGATCTTCCAGCACCAATTCCACAGTCACAGAGCTGGCACTAAGAGATAAGGATTTCCCATTCTGAGTCCTGCAACCATGGAACTTAGTCTGGGACATAAGGATTTTCCAGTGCCAGCCCTGCTGTCACAGAGCTGGCACTGGGAGATAAGGATCTCCCAGTCCCCACTCCCCTACCATGATCATATAGCAGGGGATTGGGAGCTCCCTGCTGCCAGGGCAGAGGAACATTGTCCCTGTCTGGGTTCTGGTGGTGGAGACTGCCTCAGCAGCAGGCAGCTCCTACGGGGCAGGGACCAATCTACACCCCCTAGTGGCTGGCTGACCAGGAGCAGATTTGCTTCAAATGAGGCATCTACATGAGTGCTACTGGGCAAAGTAATCACAAGTAAATCTGCTATTTGCATTTGCAGGTAGGAAATTTACTTACGATTAGCGAGGTTTACTGTGCAGTAAGCATGTGCATCTGTACACACACATGCTTATTGTGTAGTAAACTATGTTACTGCTCAGTAAAACATCTCATGTAGATGCACCCAGTATCATTTTCCTGCTAACTGCTATATTTAGTGCTGGTCTGTAGAGAAGACCACATGCAATTCCCCTTCACTGCCATTCATGAGCTGCATTTATCTACTCTATTTTACATCCCAGGGAAAATCCTGGGATTTTCTATCCCGTTCTACCTCATGGAAAAACCTGGAAAAATTCATCAGGGAGTCTATGTGCGATATGCTTGCAGAAGGTAGGATTCTGAATGCCAGCTAGCATGACTTCATTGTGGGCAGGTCTTGTCTTACCAGTCGCATCTCCTTCTACAGCCAGGTAACTCACCACCTGGATAACAGAGAGGAAGTCTACATTGTGTACCTAGACTTCCAAAAGGCCTTTGATCTGGTATACCATGATGTTCTTATGGGAAAACTGGAGGATTTCAGGCTTAACTGCTCAACAGTTAGGTGGGTAGGAAGCTGCCTGTGGGGTAGGACTCAGAGAGTTGTAATGAATGGATCTGTGTCATCCTGGCAAGAAGTGACCAGTAGTGTCCTACAGGGGTCCGTGCTTGGTCTAGTGCTTTTTAATATCTTCATCAATAATTTGGATATGGGGGTGAAGAGCTCACTGGCCAAGTTTGTGGACAACACCAAGTTATGGGGGAGTGTGGTCATACTTGAAAATAGGCTGCTGCCGCTGTGCACGTGGGTGCCCTGCGTCTAAAAGCAGAAATGGCAGAAGAGACCCCTAGTGGTGAGAAGGGGGAGGCTCAACTGCCAGTCACCAGGGCAGTACAGGTGCTGGTTGCCAGGGAAACCAAGGGGGTCAGCTGACAGGAAGGGGCAGGGCTTGGCCCCTTCTTAAGTCCAAGCATAAGGCCAGGAGGGCAGTTCTCCTCCGGCGGCCGAGGGAGGAGGAACTCAGCCAGACCAAAGGGGAGAACTCTGATGGTTGGAACATCCCCTGGTTCCTGCTGGGGGCTGATGCTCTCTCTGGTAGGCAGAGGTTCATATTTTTACCAGAACGGTTTAGCTTTTATGTTATAGCCTGGGGGCTTTGTCTTTGTGTTTACTGTTTCACCAGAGGACTGGGTGAGGCTATTAAGGGTGGAGGAGGCCTCACAGGAGCTCCATGATAGCGTGGGGTCTCCTGGCACCGGAGAGGGTGCAGTTTTGTTTGGGCACGCATTGGCCCAGCCCCAGAGCGAGAGGGGGCAGCAAGGAGCCCCGGAGCGAGAGGGGGCAGCAAGGAGCCCCAGAAGTAAAGACCGGAGGACCAGGTGAGGGTATTAGGGGTGGAGGAGGCCTCATGGGAGCTCCATGATAGTGTGGGGTCTCCTGGCACCGGAGAGGGCACAGCTTTGTTTGGGGGCGCATTGGCCCAGCCCGAGTTCAGCAAGAAGCCCCAGAGTGAGAGGTGGGCAGCGAGGAGCCCCAGAGAGAGAGGGGGCAGCAGGGAGCCCCAGAAGTAAAGAAGAGGGCCAAGGTATAGGGCAAAACCATGTCAAGTACCATCTGCGAGGCTTGGGCTGCAGTGTAGGGGAGGAAAAAGGAGCCACAGGTAGCGCCCCCTGACACCGGGCAGATAAAGTGGGCAGCCTCCCGCTAATTACATCACTCAATCAATTAAGATTAAGGTATGGCAAGTGAATAAGTAGGCAGTTAGCCCAAGACAGGAAGGTGGAGGCACCAACAGAAAGGCTCCAGTGCGCCAGACCTGCTATGGCTGCATATACAGGTGGACCTAGAGAGGGTGACAAGTTGAGCAGATTGGAACCAGATGAAGTTCAACATAGAAAAGTATAAAGTACTCCATCTGGAGGCAAACAATTCCCAACATACTTTCAGGCTTGGTGGCACCAAACTGGTTAGCACCATGACTGAAAGTTACCTAAGGGTAATAATAGACCATAGTACGAACCTGAGTCATCAGTGTGATGCTGTAGCTAGCAGGGCAAACAATACTCTGGCTTGCATCAAGTGATGCATCTCAAGCAAAACCAAATGTGATTCTTTTGCTTTACTCAGCATTGGTGAGACTGCAGCTGGAGTACTGCATCCAGTTCTGGGCGCTGCACTTCAACAAGGATGTGGAAAAGTTTGAGCGAGTCCAGAGAAGAGCCACCCATATGATCAGAGACTTGTAAGGCAAGCAATATGAGGAAAGGCTGAGGGACTTGGTTCTCTTCAGCTTAAAAAAGAGAAGGCTGAGAGGGGACTTGGTTGCAGCTTACCACTATATCAGGGGAATACATGAAAGGCTTGGTGAACAACTGTTCACCAGGGCACCTTTGGGGAAAACCAGGAGTAATGGCCGCAAACTCCTGGAACACCATTTCAGGCTTAACACTAGGAAAAACTTTTTCACAGTTAGGGTGTCCAGACTGTGGAATAAACTACCTCCAGAGGTGGTGCAATCACCTACCCTGGAAACTAGATGGCCACCTTGTTGGGGTCACCTGACCCCCAGTTATTTTTTCTACTTAGTGCAGGCGGGCTGGACCCAATGATCTTGCAAAGTCCCTTCCAGCCCCTTACAATCTATGAATCTACTAATCCATCCATACTAAATGCCCCTTACAATCTATGAATCTACTAATCCATCCATCTACTAATCCATCCATACTAAATGCCTGTTACAAAATAATGGCTCTCAGACACCTTAATGCTTTTTGTAAAACAAATAAGCAACATATTTAAATATGTTACTAGTTTTAAATCAATTGAAAGCTAATGTAGTGACTTATATAGGAAAGCTTGGGTACATGCTTAAGTTACTTCCAGAGACAAAGTGATTTGACTTTTTATCAAATTCTACAGTCCATTGGAATACACAACAACAGCACATCCACTTCCTTGATATCAAGAAAAGTAGGGACATCTTGTATTTGCATTTACATGTGCCAGCAACACAGCTTAAAAAATCACCTTTCCATAGCAACTGGCTGCATGGAGATATTGCATTAGCTTTGTCATGGCTAGAGCAATAAGGCAAATGCATGTAAGCAGCTTGAGCAGTATCTCTGTGATGTATGTAATGAAACACAATGTAAAAATAGATACTTTATGCTCACATTAACAGAGACGTAGCCTAATGAAATGAATTCACGCACACATGAAACCAAACAAAAAAAAATAAGTTTCAACATGATAATGTTAATGGAAAGACAAATGCTGATTAAAATTATGACTTTTGGCTCAAAAGAAAATGCATTTGCTAGGATACGAGTATTTGGAGATTTATTATAGATGAGTTACAGTGATTCATTTCTCTGAGGTAATTAAATTTCTGTTGACACAAAAATCTCATAACTCAAGAGGTTTAGCAATCCCTAGAGCTCCCTTCAAGGGAAAATGAAATTAAGGTACATTGGATGTAGACAAAAGGAACAGAAAAAGCTTAAAAATGTGAGCTAATCAAAAACTGTGCACCACAGACTCATGCACACTTGAATACTTCTATAGCCACTTGATTATTCTAATGTCCTTTGTTTTATAGCTCATACTTGCATTAATTTATGGTCCATTGCACCAAAATGTCAACTGTATCAAATATCATTTTTTATAGTGGAACAGAAAAACAAGAGTGCACTTCCAAGCCAAACTAGAGGTATTATATCATATATACACTAAGGTGAAGATTACAGGCTAAGAATAAATAAGAATTGTTTTTTTTTTATTGATTTGATTGGTTTTGAATAGCATACATGTTATAATACAGTCCCTCAGAAATGCTCTGTTAAAGTGATGTTAGGGTTGAAGGAACATACCACAGTTTGCGTGTGTATCCCCTTTACAGTTAGGAAAAGAAACCGAGCCAGAAATGGTAGGAACTATGGGTTACCTTGTAAATTACTGACATTAAGAAGCTCTTTACTTCACGAGTTCCCCCCTTGGCTTCTAATACGAATGTTTGTTAAATAAAAGGGATCACAATCTGCTCCTAAAACAATGTAGCTAACATTTTCAGAACCTAGTAGCCATTACAAAGTCTCTTCCCCTCCCCCCTGCCCTATGAATTTTTAGGGGTTATTGAGTCCCCATACACACACACTAACTTTAACTAGTCAGCATTCACCTAACTCTGCTCGTGTTACAGAGGATTTGAACATTAACCAGTGTCTTCAGTGTAACCAAAGTTGAAGGTGATTGAAAATCCCATTCCTATCACCTGGCCAACAGCTCAATGAACTCACAAAAGTCTTCCCTTTGACCCCAGTAGACTCTGGATAAATCACCAGCTTTCTAGGTAAACAAATATGTCTTCTGGAATTCATTTGATGTGCTATATTAAGATCACTGGAGTTAGCAATTTCCATTGATGCTTCCAAATCAAAATCTGGGCTTTAATAAATACAACTGTGCTGCAGAGAACTAGATTTCACTGGGCACATCTACACATGCACTTGACTATGCAGTTGCTACTACACAGTCTTTTAGTACAACTTGCTTTAGTAAGTATTAAATGACTTGTAGGGTCAGAAACAACCCATGCACCACTACGCAGTAGCAATGAGCTACTGCACAGTAGCATCAATGTCACAGTTCATGCTCGCCCTTGCTACGGTGATGTAGCATCTCATGTAGAAGCACCCAGTTTCATAGATTTCATATTAAATTGGACTCTCCTGCATTGACTGAAGGTATGGCAAATAGTATTCTATATTTGTCCAATGTGCAAACACCAGACTCAATATCTTACTTGGACCATTTACATTTTCTGCTCACATATAATATCTGGAACTCATAAAGTATATTAATGGAAGTTAATTTCAGAGTATATCTAGAGAGGAATATAGGTATGAAGAGTGGCCCAGGACTGGCATGTAAGCAGACAGATAACAATACACATTCACTACACAGTTAAAGCAGCACGTACATTTCTATTATAGGCCAAGTGTTGGCCATCCTGTACCAAAAAGTCATATTAGCCCTAAAATTCAGAAAAATCTGAAGTTATTCAAATAAGTTTTCCTGAATTAGGACACCCCAAAATTGGAGTGGGCAGATCCTCAACTGATGTAAATCCATGTTGCTGTAGTAGCTACTCTGATTTACATTAGCCGAAGAGGTAGTCTTATGTGTTTATTATACATAATAAGGCAAGCTATTTCATAGTTATCATTTATCATCTTTTTCAGTGGCTTCCAACTTGATTTCTTTTATTATTCAAGTTCAGGTATATATAGTTGCTATATAGTCCTCACTGATCTCATGTGTAATTATCGTTTGAATAATTACAGAATTCAGATGCATTGATGGATTTTCAGGACTTGAATGGGGTGGAATAGACTTGCACACTGGCAACACGTAGTGGGTACATGTGGGTGCACATGCACCCCCTGAACTTGGTGGTACACCCCTTGCAAAAAGTGCTGTCAGCACAGCTGGTGGCTCCTGCAGCTGGTCGCCACTCACCACTACCCTCCCCCCTCACTGCCAACACTGCCGGCAGCATCTGTGGGCAGTCCCCGATCGCTGCTGGCCACCACATCTGCAGGTGATCACCAACCACTGGTCGGTGCTCGCCACCACCCCCCGCCACCGCTACTGTTGCAGCCACCTGCAGGAGCTCCCTGCTCACGGCCAACAGACTCCTGCTGCTGTCACCACCACCTGTGGGTGGTTGCCGTGCCCCCCCCCAACCTCCAGGGGCACACGCCACTCATGGAATTGCACTTTGGTGACTGAGTCCATTTAACACACCCAGTCGGTATAACAAATCTGGCTCAAAGTGGTTTCCAGGTGCACCAAAATCCTTGACCACCTAAACTGCACAGTTAAAAACATAAATAGCAGAAACTGACAGACACTGTTTTCTAAACATTATTGCACAGTGCCACTAATTGTTACAACAGTAACTTTTAAATGAAATGGAGATAAACCCTTTTAATTCTAATTATCCCTTTATTTTAAAGCTTAATTACAGTATTACAAGAGTATCACAGAATGATAATTACAGTTTATTTATACATCAATAAGTAAACATTAAGTTTTATTTTCCTACTGTGAAATGTATCTAACCTAATGGGCTGGTAATAATGCTACTTAATTGTATGCAATCAGAGAAACTGGGTAATTTCTGTCAGGTACTGTAAAATGGCAATGGCTGTTTTATCACAAGATATTAACATTTTCCAAAATCAACTACTGGTTTTGTGAATCAGCATTCTTACTAAGCTTTATTCTCATAAAAAGAAAAGGGGTAAGAAACTAGACATTTTTTCACTCCAAAACAGCTTTCAGGAATATAATCCAAACTGGGAGGGTCGTATTTGCCTCTGTATGACTCAAGTGATAAACCAGTTTAAACTATGGTACTCAGTAACATTATAATAATGGCTGCATCTACATGAGACGTTGACTGAACAGTTGCTACTGTGCAGTCATTTAGTACTTGCATATACAAGTAATAAATAACTGTGCAGTAACTGGTAGAGTTCTTGAATGGCTTTTTGGTGATGCTGACTGTGCAGTATCTCACTATTACTAAGGAGTAACATTGCTTCATGCTTCATGCTACATGACACTACTGCGCAGTAGTAATGAGTAGGCCTGTGCAAAGCAGCTAATATTTGCTTCAGATTCAACTGATTCAGAGGACAGTAATTAGATTCAGTGATTCATATCACTGTCCCAAATCAATTTGGTGGCATCTGATTCAGAGATTTGGCTGCCGCCAAATCAGCTGAATCTCTGAATCTAACAGGCCCCATCCCCCACCCGCTCTCCCAGCCCTGTCAATGGCTGCCCCACCTGGTCCCAGCCCCCTGGCACTTGAAAAAACAAAACAAAACAAAAGCCACACACTCACCAGTACCTGCTAGATGTTGGGGGGCAATCCCCACTGCATCCTGCTGCCCCCCTCCATTTTGGTGGGGGGCTCTGCCATGAGCCCCCAGAGGCCCCGATGGCCATTGCAGCAGCTGGTGAGTGCAGGGCTTTTTTTAATTGCTGGGATTTGGGGGCTGGGTGGGGCAGCCACTTACAGGGGGATGGGGCCTGGCGGGGGTCCCCCACTGGTCTCCCCCTCCTCCAGTCCCCCCTACCTTCTAATTACAGAGCCTGGTTCCAGCTCTCTGTGGTGGTGAGCAAGGACTGCCTGAATCTTCTGGAAGTATAACACTGCAATCGCTACAGATTACATTCAATCAAACCCCACTTATGCTTTAAGACAACCCCCCAAGCAATAAAACAGGCATTTAGACCCTCCTCTGCCAGTCCAGTTGCAGTTCTGTCACAGTTGCTCAGTTTGGCCCCAACCTCAGGATTAGCACCATGATTCCACATCCCTCAACACTGAGAGTTTTAGAATCCCACCACCCACCCTTCTTAAAATCAGCTTGATTTGTTTCTGATCACTCTAGCATGACATTCATTTATCTCTACCCTACAAGAGCTTGCATAGTTCCAGTGGTCCCCACAGAAGTTAGCTATACTCCCTCATTTGTATTCTTCCTCCAGATCACAGCAGAAGACATCGCCTAATGGCTTACAGATACTTTAAATGGTGCAACATTTTGGATAAGTCTTATTTTTTAATGCTGACTTGGCCAGATTGACTCATAAGCAGTAACAAGCAGCAGCATTTTATACCCATCCAAAACAATAACTTCTGTTACTTATATTTCATTTACTCAACACAAACTGACATAATTCATTTCAATAAAAAATAGACCTGCTTATCCATCAAATGCAGATCAAGTTCATAACATAATGTAATAACTCCCACTAAAATCTTTTCCCCAGTCCACATCTGAGAGTATTCATTCCCTATTATCCTAAAGACAAGTTTGAAACCGGCAAGAATTGTGTTCAGTAGTTCAGTGCTCTTATAGGAGCAAGAAACTCCCACTGAACTCATTTGGAAATGTGTGTTCTTAGCTCAGAGCACAATTTAGTGTCTGGCTCCTGATCAGATCTGAGGAAGCATGTCTTACAGTCAAAGGCTTGTCTAACTTCATCGCAACTACATAGATGGTACAATAAAAGTTATACTTCTAAGATGATATCATCCTCATAATTTCTGGACCATCATGGCTACACCATTACTCTTACAATAGTGCTCTTACTAGCGTCAGCTCCACTCCATTCTGCAAAAAAGTTGAAGCTGCTAAACTTGTTCCTGTAATGAGAATTGTTCATGTGTGCAAGCTTAATTTTACATTGTTACTAAGATGAGGTTCTCCCCTCCCCCAAATTTATGTTGTAGAGTAGAAAAAATGTTTGCCAATACTGTAAGCAGCTGATAATGCAGTCTGGTGTTTCAGAACATATATATATATATTCTATGACTTATTCCATCAGTAACAAGTAAAGAAAGAAATTGTGATTTCCTGAATCAGGGCCTAAAATGTAATGCCATTTTTATTAATAAATAAAGGTCTTCAGATTTTCACATGTGGATTAAGCAGGTTACAGTCTTGCTCTATAAGTGTCACAGAGTTGTGCTGGTAATTTTCAGATTTGTTCTGCATCAATTATAATTGTTATTATATTTCCCAAAAGGAGATAACATGAAATGGGGGGGACACCCAGCAAGGATTATAATTTTATTATTGTTGCATCTGAAATAATTATATTTACAGCATTGCTGACTGCATGCAAATTATCCTGAAATCTAGATCACAACAGGCTGCAATTTGATTTCTAATTAACAAGCACAAATTACCATTCAGATCAACCATTTCATACAACTGGTGATATCAAACTTAACTAACCTTTACCAATATGGTAAGCAATGAAGAAAAGATATTGGTAATTATATTGCCAATGAAACATGTTGTAAACCTCATTCTCTTGCAGTTCTTTTGTTTTCATGAGACTTTCGATTATCATGCAGATGGAGAATATAAAGGGTAGGATCTGTTACACTTGGTTGAATCTGGAGTAAATGCACTGAATTCAATGCACAGACACAAGTGTTAGCAAGAGTAGAATATGACCCACATTCTCTTGGCGGGGGGTGGGGAAACACTTAGGAAAAACTGTTACAAGAATTTATGATCAAAAGGTAATTTTATAGATACTGTGTTTGACCACATCGTCAGCTGATGTCAATCAATGTAGCTGTATCAGCATTTTAATCAGATTAATTGTTTTTATTAGAATAAGATTTGTTTTCATTTCTTCCAAATTGGCAAATAACTCTGCTTTAGTCTCTTGATTTTCCTGATTTATAAAGACAGACATGCACACAAATGTGTGCATACAT
>NW_017729030.1:57934533-57938611 GCF_001723915.1 Gavialis gangeticus
ATCAGCATTTTTAATCAGATTAATTGTTTTTATTAGAATAAGATTTGTTTTCATTTCTTCCAAATTGGCAAATAACTCTGCTTTAGTCTCTTGATTTTCCTGATTTATAAAGACAGACATGCACACAAATGTGTGCATACATGTGTATAGTTTACAAAGATGTTTGTTTGGGAGGATGGAAATAATGGTACTTTGAGGACCCTGTTTTATTTGAAGACATTGGAATGTGCATCATTGATTTTGGTGAAAGGGAGATCAGTCCTTTAGTATAGTGAAATGACTTTTATTTATGGAAACATAAATTAAACACAAAAGTGAGGTGCAATATTTAAGTTTATATTCATAGCAAATATAATTTATATAGCTTCATCATGTACTGGTACAGACATTATACTTTTAACAGTATAAGTGATCAGAAATTGGTCTATACCTGTAACAGAACAGAAGTTCAGCACACAAAGACTAGTTTAAAATGGTGGAACTAGGTGTAAGATTTGTCCTCTGCCACCTAAAGATGAGCATGTGTTCTGTTTGCTTCTGGTTTAACCTATGCAGTTTACAAAACACTTAGATTTATTCTGCCTTGGGCTTTTGAATGTCTGTACCTAACCCATACGTCTGGAGGTTGAAACACATTAATTAATGTTTTATCCCAATCTTATGACCTTATGTCTGTGGACTATGTTCTCATACCTTTACTTATGTTGAATAGCACCTATAGCAACTTACACCATGAGTAGTCTAATGGAGGTGATGGGCTAAATCTTCAGGCAATGCAAATCACCAATGAAGTTACACTGATCTACAGGAAACAAAGGCAGGCTAAGACAGAACAAAGACAGAATAAGACTATTCAGAGATTAAAGTGCTGCAAAACCAAAATAAGTTCATCAGAATCTACCCTGATAGAGATACAGCTGTCAAATCATGGTGATACTGAAAGCAATAGTAATTAAGTCACTGCCTTCTATGTGGTAGGGATTTCATTTAAGCTATCTACATCCATTGTTGATCAGCAAAAGCAAAAGAAGCACACAAAGAATGCTGATATCTGGATGTAGCATGAATGACCTCCTTCAGTGCATTTTTCAGAACAATGACAGGGAAGCACCTTTTTTAAAATTCTGATCCCTTTTTGGAAATGGGCACAGCACTCAATTTAGTAGTGTGCCAGTAGGCTTTTTCTACATTCAGTCAAAATAGTTGGATATGATTCTGATTCACACTGGGTATGTCTACACAAGATGTTTTACTGTGCATTAAACTAATCTAACATGCAGTAAAGCATCACCATCTACATATGCACAGCAATTACAACACAGTAGATTATTCTAATGCAACGCTTTCTCTGCGGGTACTAGAAATTGGCTCATTAAACTAATGTGCTGAAGCTCCTGGTCAGCCTAGACAGCAGGGGGGCACAGGGGGCAGGGAGAGCTTTCCTGGCTCGGTGGGATTCTGTCTGCCAACCACACAAAGATTGGGACAGGTCATAATTTCCACAGGGCAGGGAGAGCTATCCCAGCTCTGGGGGCAGCTGCCTCTCACCCACATGGAGATCAGAACCCATCTCCATCACCACAGGGCAGGGGGAGCTGTCACAGCAGCTGCTACAGCTCTCTCTGCCCCATGGAGATCAGGACAGTGAGCATACGGAGGCACAGTTTAATGTACCTGAATTTTCTGCACAGAAATTTCAGGTGCATTAATTGAATGTGTAGACAAGTCTATTGTAGTCACCTTCAGCTACATTTTAGATTAAGACTGGGTTTATGGTTCTTTACACATTTTGCAAAGGGGTAAATGACTACATAGGGAGAAGAAGTAGGGGTGAATCAGGTTCTGTTTTTCCTAATTGAGGCTCCTCACATATCCTGTTGCACACAGATACAGATGAGTCACAAAATAGTACTGAACGGTCAACATAATTTGTTAACATGATAAGATATGAAAGGTGCCATTCTAGTCTTTTCTTATTGTCTACGTGGTCATTTTTTGGCCAATTGAGCATGTGCAGTAGTGGCCATAGTCTATACACATACCCCTTATGGACGCAGTGTGGAATAAGATGCTGAAAATGGTGTCAAGAACGTGAGACTAGAATAGGAAAAGAAAACTGCTGTGCATCGGTGTCTCTTTTTTGTCCCATAACTCAGTGACTAGAGCATCCACCTGAGATGCTGGCGGTTGTGGGCTGCCATCCCCAGAAGGGCTTTGAATAAGACCCACTTTTAGTCCCCAGCACCGCACTACAACCGCCACACCACACTCAAACATTATTCATTCTCTTCTTCAGCACTTCTTTCCAAGCTGAGCCACTAACATAGTTCTTGGAGACAAATGGATGGGGCAATGAAAGGGAAAAGCTTCTGCCTCACTGGGAGTGGGGGTCTCCTCCCTTCCAGACCAGCAGCCACCTCAGTGATATACATATAGGTTCAAGCAGCTTCTGAGTGCAGGGCAGGAGGCAAATTCCAGGACCTCCAGTTTTCCATGTGAGTGCCTTGTTACTGAGCTATTCATGGAGAAAATATGGCAGGTCTCTCTCCTTCATTTTGTTGCTATCATTTAGCATATGTGGTCATCCATTTGTATGGGGCTATATGTACAAGAAAATAATACCGCTGGATGAGAAAATAACAAAAAGTATCCCACATGTCCAAAAAGTGGTCACTTTTATGGGCAGGAGAAAATAATATGTCAGCTGATGTCCCTGACTTACCAGGGATCAAGGGTCTGATTCCATGGCATTTGCAGCTCTCATTGGCTTATGAGAACTGAGCTATGAAACTCAAAACCATCAGACTGGTTTTATGATACTACTATGATTTAGGTTAGGCTTGTAAAAATGCCATTGACCTGAAGAAAACAATTTTGAGGACCTTTACAGTTGGTGGATGGGTGATTCATCTCTTCAGTTGCACGAGTTGAGCATTTTGCCGTTCATTTAAAGTCAAAACTCAAGGCAAAACGCAGTGGCTAAATGCTACACGAAGCCTGAAAAATCATGATGCATGAACTCCCAATGAACCAAAACCCCAAGGCCCCTTAGTACATGGTCCCTCCACCAGCCTTCTAACCTAGAGCCAGATTTTAAATGAAACATTTGGCTAACTTGTAATGGAGCTGAGAAGCATCAAAGTTCAAGCCTGCTTAAACTAAACGTAATCTGAGATCAATCTGTGCTAACCTGGACAGTGTTATCCCAGGTCTAATCCAGAGAAATTTCTTCCCAGAACAAGATAGCTTTTTCCTGTTGCAGCTGTTAGTTTGTGTGCAGGTACTATTACAATTTCTGAATAGAACATTCTATTTCTGTAGTTATAGACTCAAATGACCTTCCTCACTTCCTTTCAAGAATCAATCGATCACTACATCCCATCAAAGTCCTGGAATATTTTTATCAGTCAACTGGGGACTAAGGAGCTAACAGATGTAATGGACTATTTACTTGGATATGGGTCCAGAGAATCAACCAAGGAAAGCTGCAATAACCCACTAAATTAACCTACAAGGATTAGGTTCCATCAACTTCCTTAAACAAAAAATCAATCAATCAAACCACAGGGTTCAATATACAACCTATATCCTCCAAGGTTCAAACAAAGAACCATGAATCTGGTTTCTAGGTTTATTGGAACAATAAAAAAATGAATATTGTTCCAAGAATTACAGAACTCCATTCCACCTATCATTATTTTTCTTGTTTACTACTCCTTGTCTCCTTGTCTTCTTATTGTGCCTCTCTCCTCTCTTTCTTTATTACTACAATATCTCCTTACTGTATTATGTCTATGCAATACTATTTGGTTCTGTATTCTCTTTCCTGTAGTTTTGAAAATTATAAAACCATATAACACTCTCTGAAATTCTATAAATGATGACATATGTACACCTCATACATCATTTACCATTTTGTACTTTCCTGTTTTCTATTACCTGTGAAAATCAATTTAAAAAAAATCAATTGCAAAAATATTTGTATTTTTATTGAAAATTCAAAACCAGCCAACTCCAATTTGAATGGAGGGGCTGTCCCCTCCCCCCCCCCCCCCCCCACAAAAAAAAAAAAAAAAAA
>NW_017729030.1:57938666-57946063 GCF_001723915.1 Gavialis gangeticus
CCCCCCCCCCCCCCCCCCCCCACAATAAAACAAACAAAAAACTTGAGCATCATTGAAAAAAAATTGACAAAGACAAAATGTTTTGGTTATTATTGACATGTTTGTTCAGGGTGGGGCATAAGAAGCATAAGAAACTGCTATAGTAATATGAGAACATGAAATTTTTGAAATAAAACAGTACTAGGCTGGGTTAAACATTTAAATTTCAGTGCCTGAGGAGAACCAGTTCCCAGCAGACCATGGGCCTAATCGTTATCTATGGGATAGTCCCATTCAGAAGACTTTCAGGATTAACCCGTCTCTTTTCTCACTAATCCACAAAGTGCAACCATGATGATAATGCTTTTTATTTTGCTTAGCACAGAGAGCAGCTTGGATCAGCAAGAATTGTTTCTTCTGTTCCTACATTCCACTCTATCTCCCCATCACCCCATTCAGCACCATATTAAATTATTCATGAATGAAATAACAGTTTTCAGCATTAATAATTTACAGCTACACCAAAGGGACATGTAAGGTAAAATGTAACTGATAAGGGACTCTGAGCTTTGGCAGCTTTTATGATACTCATTCATCTAGTATTTTTCATCATTAATCCTTATGCTTTGCAGAGTAGAACAGTTACTCAATGACAGTCAAATTTCCCCACTGACATGCATCTGAAATAAAAGTTCAATACCTGTATATGTGAAACACATTTTAGTTTTCAAGAGTTATTAAAGAGGTGGTGTCTGATCTTGCAAATCCTCACAATCAAAAGGAGTCTGGTTGACATAAGTAGGGCTACTCATATGAGTTAGGGCTTCTTACATAAATACAGGTTGTCAAGGATGTTTGTAATAATAATATAATCCATTTTTATTTATCATTAATCATGTCCCTAATAATTTGTTATTCACATACAATCCCACCACCTATCTTCTCAGGAAGATGATTTAGACTTTTGCGTTTGGGAAACCTGAATTAATTACATTTATTAAGAATCTCACCAGATATATCTAATTTATCTTGGAAGTACTGTTATTTCAGTGATCAGGGTGTGGGATTCCCTTAGGTAGAGACCAAGCAGAGTGATAGTGAGGTATACTTTTTACTAAATTTACTAAGTACTAATTTACTAAATATGTTGCTTCGGCAATCCCAGTAATACAAGAACCAAATGATCAGAATCCTGCATAAAGCATCTCTGATTTGAACTTTCCAGTCTTAATGAGTTTAATGTTTGTTAAAACCGCATGCAATTTTTAGGAGAATGATTTAGACTAATTTCCTTACCTTTAAAAGTGACTTTTCCTAAATAACAGCAGGTTGGCAACTAATATTCCAAATGTATAGTTTCCAAAGATGATGCTATCCTCTTTCAGCTCTTTACCAATTATGAGAAGTAGCCATTAGTTTCCATTTCTATAATAACTCATGCTGACAACATAGAATTCTACAACTTTGATCATCAAGAATTTCTCCATGTGTTCATAAACTCCATGATGTCTGTCTCATCTTTTCTTCTATAAGGACTTGATCTTGAAATACATCTAACATATATAACAGCATCCATTTTAACGTATTTATTTATTTATTTGTATGGAATGCAGAAACTGAATGACAGAACAAGCTATAAACAATCTATAAAAAATGACACTGAGTTATAAAGCTACAGTATTCATTGCAATGAAATGGGTAACTGCTTTTCATCAACTGCAATGGAAATAACTTACCCACTCAGGGCCAGATCCTCCACTGAAGTAGGAAATTGTGTTCCTATTCTAAGAAATATTGGTCTCATTTATAATGAAAAGTCAAATTCTCAAAACATATTAGTTTAAACCAAGTGAACAAGATTTTCTTCAGGATTTCTGTAACATTTTTATTTCAATATTTTAGGCTTCATGGGTGTTTGTCCATAATCAGTTTAACATCTCAAACATTTTCTTTTCTTTTTTTTGAGAAAATGTTGAAACTGGACCTCCTGATCATTTCAAAACATGTCCCCTCTCCCCCTCAGTTACAGGGGGTAGTCCCAAGGCTGATAACCTGCCCACCTGTCTACGGCAGTCAACCTGCCTCTCTCGCCTGCTATGCCTTTTTGATACAATTAATAATTGCTTCTAGGTGGGAGGCTGCCTCTTTTATGCCCCAATACCCAGGGCATACTACATGACTCCAACATCTCCTTTATTGTGTCCCAAGCCTTGCAGGTGTTATACTACTCTCCGTAACTTCTGTGTCCCTCTGGGGCTCAGGCTCCCTGCACCCCTGTAGCTGCACCCCTCTAGCACCTCTCTCTCTCTATGTGCCTGACACTGGGCTCTACCCAAATCATGTGCCCCCTGCTCTAGGCACTAATAAAGCCTCCAGACCTCCCCTTACAGCCTCATCCTGGCCCTCTAGTGCAAACAGTAACACAAACATAAGCCCTTTGGTTATAACTGAAAAACTAGCAAAGACAACCACACTCTGCCCCTTTACTGGGGACAAACTTCCACCCTTAGGACAGCATGCTTCCCAACCGAAGTACCTGGGAGGCTCCTAAAGTCTTGCAGCACTTGGGTAGCAAATCAGGCAGCACCAGGTCTCAGGTAGCTTCCTCATGTAGGAGTTCCTTCCCTGGCAGTTGCCAGAAAGAGTGTGTCCCTGCTAGCCCCAGCCCCAAACCTTGCCTCCTGGTCATGTGAGGCTTGCAGGTGTTGCCCCATTATCTCCTTAGGCTGTTAACCCAGCAACTCACTGGTGTAGAGCTCTGCTTAGCCTACAGAGCTCCCTGGCCAGGATGTGTCAACCTTAAAAGGAACAGGCACATCTTAGTACATAACTACACCCTGCAATTTTTTTTCAAGCTGTAGGAATGCAGCCAAACCTGTTGTAAAGAATTGGTATTCCCACCCCAACCCACCAAAAAAAAAAGTTCTGTTTACTTCCACTTAAGTGAATGTAAGTTATACAGATATTCACCAATACATTTCAACCTTAATTATTTTAAGCTAAATCTATAGTAGGAGTTAGGTGCTTAGCTCTCTGAGTGGAATTCACAATGCTAAACCAACCACAAAAAATCTGTATAAAATTCAAAAGGAAGAATTAGGTACCTAGTAGTATGTTTTTCAATAGTTGAGCCCACTGACCGGGCTCAAGCAAGCTAATGAAGTATGGGTTGGATGAATGGACTGTAAGAAGGACAGAAAACTGGAAGAACTGACAGTTCAAATAGTTCTAATCAATGGTTCAATGTCTCGTTGGCAGCCAATATCAAGTGGATTGCCCCAGGGTCAGTCCTAGGATCAGTTTTGTTCAATATCTTCACCAACTATCTGGAAGATGGGATGGAGTGCAGCTTCAGCAGATGACACTAAGCTGGGGGAGTATTAGATATGCTGGAGGGTCAGGCTAGGACTCCAAGAGACCTAGACAACTTAGAGGATTGGAGTAAAATAAATATCATGAAGTTCAGTAAGGGCAAGTGCAAAGTCCTGCACTTAGGACAGAATAATCCCATGCACTGGTACAAACTGGGGACTGACTGGGTAAGCAGCAGCTTTGCAAAAAAGGACCTGAAGGTTACAGTGGACAATAAACTATGTGCCAACAGTGTGTGAAGAAGGCTAACAGCATGCTGGGCTACATTAGTAGGAACATTGCCAGTAGATCAAGGAAAGCGATTCCCAAAAAATGGTTGAAGGGACAGGGAACAGGATTTATGGGAAGAAGCTGAGGGAATTGGCCTGATTTAGTTGGAGAAGAGAAGACTGAGGTGAGATTTAACAGCAGTCTTCAAGTACTTGAAGAGTGGTTCCAAAGAGGATGGAGCTAGACTGTTCTCAGTGATGACAGATAACAGAACAAGGAGCAATGGTCTCAAGTTGCAGCAAGGAAAGTTTAGGGTTGATATTAAGAAAAAAAAAAAAACGTTTTCACAAGGAGGGTAGTAAAGCACTAGAACAGATTACCCAGAGATATTGTTGAATCTCCATCCTTAAAGGTTTTTAAGACCCAGGTAGACAAATCCTTGGCTAAGATGATATAGTTGGGGATGGTCCTTAGGGCATTGGACTAGATGACTTCCTGAGATCTCTTGCAACCCTAATTTTGTATAATTCTAAGTGCTTTTTGGCATTATGAAAGGTGGGTAAAGTTGTAACAAGTACCTTGCATGGACTATCAATCCTTTTCCTCTGTTCCCAAATAATCAGCAAAGAAATTATGGGGGGTTTTTTTGGTTTTTTTTTTAATGAATTTGTATGTATTTGTCATTGTTTTACTAATCTTTCCTGCAAACACCTTTCAGCCTATTGCTTGATCAGGAGCCATCCTCAAAAAGTATTCATGAGATAACTGCTTGTGCATAAATCTTCTTTTCTGAATTTTGCTGTTTAACAGGCTCTCTGCAACACTTATTATTATTTGGGGGGGGGCGGGTAGGGGGGATTTTGAAAGACATAAAACAGAGTTTGGCATCTGACTTTTCCTGATTGGTTCTACCACTGATCTGCACCTTACCTCAGGCAAATTCATTTCCCTTTGTCAGTGCCTCACTTATCCTTTCCACTTTTGTTGGCTCTGTATTTTTAGCATGCAAGGTCTTCTGCCCAGGAATTGTCTCTTACAATATATTTACACAATGTCTAGCACAATGAGTATCCTGATTTAATTGAGGTTTTTCAGGGGCTACTTTAGTACCACTAAACAGTAAAATTAATAATCAGAAAAAATAAGGAAAGCATTATGATGGTTCAGGTAGAGAGTAGCCATTTGTAGCCCTGCAGCATATCAGTGTCACTAAAATAAACTTGTATGACTTAAAGGCACAGAGGGAACATATTCATTAAGCAGATGCCATTTTTACACAGTTGCTTTTTTCCCCATAATCACACTTTAATGATGTTGTGGCTTTTAGAGCATGTTACTGGAGGAAAAAAATGTGGCTATTCTATCATTCAGTAGAAAATTGCTAATGTTGCACAATGGAATTGCAAATGCTAATGTTACAATGGGCTAGGCAACACTTTCTCTAGTGTATTTCTTCTGCATTGTTTCCTGCTTTTGAATGGTGATTGTAAGATTTCTGTATTTAAACTTCCAAAGGACTCTTTCATAGTCACAGTCTGTATGATACTGCACAGGCACTCTTTCTGTAAAGCAGGGGTGTCAAAGATGAGGAACTCCATCATTTGGATCACTGTGCTTCCAATGAATCTTAGACTGGACCCTCGTGCTGCCACACTGGCTGCATGCATGAGGTCTGCAGGGCTAGATCTAGTGCACATACAACATATAGGGTCAAATCCAGTGCATACTGCACGTAGCACATGGGGCTGAATCCAGCATGTGCTCCATGGTGAATTTGGCTGTTTCTGATGTGTGCATTGCACAGCATGTAGGAATGGTTCTGATGTGCGTGTGGCACACAGCACAAAGTGCTACCTGCACTTGTGATGCCTGCACTCAAGTAGCCATGTGCATGGAATCCAGCATGTGCAGCCAGTTTGTGGGCCTATCTGGGCCAGAATGTTTGATACCTTTGCTCTAAAGGAAATTTTTTCTTGTGTTTACACCATTCCTTTTTTTTCCATAAAGATTTAAATTGCTTACATCTTTAAGTTTATTGGGCAATATTAAGTAAAAAGTCACTGTGTCCAGTAGGTTTTTCAACCCAAAAGCTGGAATCCCAGGCAGCTAAAGCTGAGCTCACCTGGAGCCTCACAACTCCACTGCAACCAGCAAACCTCAGGCCTCTCAAAGATGTAATGGGTCTGGGCTTTCTCCAGCAGACTGTGCATGCATATGATGGCTGGAGGTTATGATGCCTCCTACCCACCTTTCACCAGGGAGATTCTCAGTCCTGGCATTTCCTGGGGCTGCCATGCTACCAGCAGTCCCACCAGGCCTCCTGACCCTGGCAGGGTGCAGCTTTAGTGGTCATGCCCAGGACCTGGGGTCTCCTCCTTCCCTGTAACCCCTGTCCATACCTCCATGTTCATCCTGGCATGGGAGCTCAGCAGGGACATGTTCTTCCCCTGCTGGCTGGTGATGCAGTGAATACCCCCTCCAGCTCTGAAATTGGGGCATTATATGGTTCAGAAACCAAAAATCAAAAGGAAGTAGATGCAGATGGAGTGAGGATGGATGCACCTGGAGCTGGGGAACCCCAGCAATGAGATATTTACATTGAAGAACACCAGCTGCTCCACCAAACTGGAATCCAAGGAGGTGAGGTGTGGTGTCAGTACATCACCAGCAATGATGAACACCCTTTCACTTGGAACACTGGTCGATAGACAGGACAGATATTCCCAGACAGCCATGGCCAGTTACATCCACAGCTGGCTGCAGCTTGTTCAGTAGGCCAAGGGGTCACACAACAGTGGCTCCACATCTTCAGTGAAATAGCAGCCACCAAGGCCTGAGCACTACCTGCCTGATGGTGGGGTCTGGTGCCGCTGGACCCCATCATAGAAGCCATGCCCTTGGCTCATATTGGCAGTGCCTGTGGTGGAGGAGGAGACTGACTGGCATATGGTGTGCTGTGGATCCCCCTCTTCCACATCCCCCCGCCTCTGCCCTTCTGCCTCCCTGACTCTCTTCACCAGAACTTCCTTCCACTGACCCAGGGTCTTGCTGTCACATATGCTGACACTCCCCTTCAGCCTCATGTCACACATGGCAGCCATTTCCTGGACTACAGGGGAACAAGCCATTTCCTGATGCCCTCTTTCAACCACCTCACCAGTGTCTGCACATCTGGTGACACTGGCTTGCCCCAGCCATGAATATTGATCCCCTGAAACTTACCCATTTGGTTCTAAAGTTCCCTCACTACATGGATCACTTGACTAAGGAGGGCATCACCAGTGCTGAGGGTCTCAGTGCCCTCAAGGAAGAGCTTAAGGATCACCAAGATCTGGGAGATGGTATCTCACTCAGCTCTTTTAAGGGGGCCACTAATCCCAGTCTCCCTGAGCAAGGCCACCTCATGAATGGCCTTTTGTTACTCCACCAGCCTCTCAAACATCAGGTATGTTGAGTTCCACTGAGTCTCCACATCCTACATGATTTTATGCTGTGGGATGTTTAGGTCTGCGTGTTTTTCCCACAGCAACTTGCCTCCCTTGATGCTCTGGCGGAAGTAGTCTGCCACATTCCTGCATTTGGAAATGAGCTTGCTGGTCGTGCTGGCAATTCATAGATTCATAGATTAAGGGTCAGAAGGAACCTAGTAGATCTTCTAGCCCGACCCCCCGCCAGGGCGGGAGAACAACAAAAAACCCCAAAAAGAGAAACGGGACTCAAATGAGTCCAGCCAGGTAGGCATCCAGCCTCTTCTTAAAGACCCCCAGGGTAGGGGCCAGCACCACTTCCCTTGGAAGTTGGTTCCAGCTCCTAGCCGCCCTAACTGTGAAGTAGTT
>NW_017729030.1:57946841-57947280 GCF_001723915.1 Gavialis gangeticus
CCTAGTTTTTTAACTAGGATGGGGTGAGAGACGGTGTCAAAGGCCTTGCTGAAGTCCAGAAAGACTACATCCACCGCGACACCTGCATCCATGGCCTTTGTGACCTGATCGTAGAAGGCAATCAGGTTGGTCTGACATGATCTCCCCCTAATGAATCCATGCTGATTGCAATGTCACTGGCAGCCCTGTCCCTCTCCACGGAATCTGTGACAATGAGGTGCAACTTCTGTGCCACACAGAGAATGCCAACAAAGTTAACATCATGCACCACCTTGACCATATTGGCCCCATTGTTGGTGACCATGAGCCTGCGGGTGAGTTTGCCCTGCTCAACAAGCCACCCCTGAACCAAACAGTTCATGGCCTCCATGATCTCACTTGCCATGTGGGACTCATAGTTTCATAGTTTCATAGTTTCTAGGGTCAGAAGGGACCTGAG
>NW_017729030.1:57948090-57975155 GCF_001723915.1 Gavialis gangeticus
GTCCCCCCACATCTTAGTGTCATCAGCAAATTTGAACAGGGTGCTTTTCACCCCCTCGTCCAAATCACTGATGAAGATGTTGAACAGTGCGGGCCCGAGGACCGAGCCCTGCGGAACCCCACTGCCAACGTCCTTCCAAGTTGAGAAGGACCCATCCACTACCACCCTCTGGGTGCGGCCCTCCAGCCAGTTGGCGACCCAATTGACTGTGTGGGTGTCTACACCACAGCCTCCCATTTTCTTCATCCATCACCTGAGCTTGAAGGAGAGCCCACCGATGGCCTGACTGGTTACACTAGTGCCCTGTGAAGGAGTGGTATGAATGATCTCCACCCCGGCTGCTCTAGATGTCCAAGGTGAAGTGTAAGGCCACTTGTGGACCTGTCTTTTGCAGTTCCTCCCTCAAGTACTCCCTGCATGCCTCATACAGGGAGGGCACCACCATCCTGCTGAAGGTGATGCATGCAGGCACTTAGTATGATGGGACCATGATCAGCATGAGCCACCTCAACCCAGGATGCTTAACTAAGGAGAAAGGCTGGCCATCCACAGCATGTCTCTCCTCAGTGGTCTGGGTGATCTTGCTTGCCTGTACAATGTCCCCCTTTTCTGTCTGCCTTTCCTGAATTGTTCCAGGATGGCCTGCCTCTGCTTTGGAGAGATGGGGTCTTTTGAGTGAGAGGGGGACTTCTTTTTGGGCACACTCCCACTGGTGCCAGGCTTAGGAGGAGCAAGGGCAAGGGGATGGTGCCTGCAGGGATGCATCAGCATCCCTGTGGTGCTCATGTGTTTTGTTCCCTTTCCCCAGCTGGTTTTGGATCAGCAGTTCAGGTAGATAGCATATGTGGGATCATCTGAGAGCTCAAAATGATTCCAGACCACACTACCCAATTCTTCTGGGGTGCAGGTGCATGTGCAGATGCTGACTTTTTCACCTCCTCAGCAGGTAAATGTACAGCAACAGGAGGAGAGGACTCAGCTGAGCCACTTGCCTCCACAACCTCTACCCCAGCCTCCTTCAAGGTACCTTCTGAGGGAAGGAGACCTGAGTGTAGGGGAAACTTGAGGGGTGTGGAGCTCAAGCTCAGATGATTCCCCCTCCTTCCCCAGAATTTCCCTTGCTATGGAAGTCAGATCCAGATCCATCTCTTCCTCTGTAACTGGAAGGCTTAGCATGGGAAGTGAAATGGGGGTGGAGGAGGCTGTTGCTGGTGCTGGTGCTTATTGTCATGGAGGTTGTGGCGGGTGGGGGGTTATAGCTGGTGCTCTTGGAGGGGATGTAGATTCAGCATGGGAAGTGAAATGGGGGTGAAGGAGACTGGGCTGGTGCTGCTGCTTGTTGCCATGGTGGTTGTGGCGGGGGGGGGGGTATAGCTGGGGCTCTTGGGGGGGGAGGAGATTCAGGCACAGGCAGTGACACTGGCACTGCTCCCCTCTCCTTGCTGCCTGCAGAACTAGTGGAAGCCTCATGCCTGCTAGTTGTAGGAAAGAAGCTGTGTCTTAGTTTGGGGGGCAGAACCTACAACTCTCCCTCTACCCCATGTTCCACCCCTCCCTGAAGGCTTGCCAGCTGCCTTTCCAACACTCTTAATGGTGTGTTTCACAGTTTGTTTGCCTTGGTGTGCTGGAAAAATCTGTGTTTTGTTCTGTAATGTAATCTGTATTTATGCAATATAGATAGATAGATAGATAGATAGATAGATAGATAGATAGATAGATAGATAATTTTATCTATGTGTATTTGTTTAATGTATGTATTTATGTAATAAATAAAATATATGAATGTATGTAGTATGCGTTCCTGAATAAATTCTATATTATAATATCCAATATATGTTGTGCTTCCCTGCACAGTGAATGGAATGCACACTGTGAGAGATCCACAGATTTCATTTTTGGAGGAAAAGAATCAAAGTAGACTAACAAAAACAAAAAGAGGATTTTGGGGGAGGAATACATTGAAAGGAGTGAATGAATATAATTATAAAAGGATATTGAAAGTAGAAGGTATTGGATCCCACTTGCTAGGAACAGGCTAGCAAGTGGGAAGTGATAGTCTTTCTCTGATGCTGCTGAGTTGCTGGAAGACACAGCTCAGTAACTGATCCCAAGGCAGAAAGCTCAGTTCAAACAGTACTGATTTTATGCTGTTTTTCCGTTTCTCCCCCAGAGCACAGGGGTTGGAAGGGACCTCAGGCAATGATCACAGTCACTGGCCAGCTACACAGTCAATATGAGAGCACTCCTTCCCCACCTTCCCCCTCCATCTCCTTAGTTTATGTTTCCCTGCAAGCAAGCCCAGATTCAAAACTCAAAACATTTAGAAACTTTCAAAATGTTTCAAGTGCCCTTGTTTCATTTCAAGGCTGTTTCAATGCCTTTCTTTCCATTTTGATTTTGTTGTTCTGAGTTCAAAATGAGTTGAAATAGCACCGAAATGAAACACCCGGTGACATTTTGCATGGCTCTAGTGTCCAGCTTGAGATAATTTCAAGCTTGATTTTCAGAAGGCTGGTGCTTTTCACAACAAAACAAAAATGTGAAGCCACCTTCTTAATTTTGTCTTCCGTTATTTCCTCCAAGATTTTCCTCCATTATGTAAAGTGTTTCCCAAGATGAGGAATTCTTCCATTGTTTCAAAATAAACTAGTAAACTATGCAGAGCAATATACATCCAAATAACAGAGAAAAAGTTAATGAAACAGAGGACTGGATTCTGATTTAGTCATACTCTTTCAACTTGACAGTATCAGCATTATCCCCACAATTTCCTCTTTGACTGGCATATTAAATCAAGTTGAAAATTGCTTCCTAAACCTAACACAGTTCAATAATCTAGATCATCTTTATGTTCGGGACAAACTATTTCCTTCTGGCTCTAGCTAAATAATCTGTTTTGTATACTCAGATTTTGTCAGATGCTATTACAATCAGTCTCTTTGTCAATATGTTTAGCCCCCCTCTTCCTTCCCCTCAAACGCACACTCTGAACCAACATCCAAAAACCAATAAAGCTACAGTATGTTAAGATAAAAGGAGCTGTAAAGCAATAAAGCAAAGAAATTGCATAAGGACAATGCCACAGCATCTTTAACTCAACGATCCTTCTCTGAAGGTACTTTAATATCACAGTTAAATGTGAAACTTGAGTTCAGGTAGACAATGCCAAGTGCCCAAACTAAGTCAGGTACTGAGAAAAGTGTAGCAACGCCAAGACAAATCTCTGCATAGGCAAGTTGCCTGTTTACTTAAGGTTCAAGATTAATTTTGCAGGCCTCAATGAGCTTGTTGCTACAAGTAGTATCTATGCTACATCATTTAAAGGTAGAATAGGTATATCTGTCCAAACTGCAGTCACACCTTTGACTGCACAATGGACATACAATTTTTATAAAGTAACTAAGTGGGACTAAGACAAACAATGTAGTAAAATTCAGTAAATTAGTCTAAAAGCACTTGCAAGTACACTTACAACTTGTTTTTTATTGATGGTTTATTAGTTTACTGAAGGATATAAGTGCACATATTACCATATACCTATGTAACCTGGAGAAGCCACAGTTTGCAGCTAAAACTGATCAACTCCCAATAGGACCCATTCTGCCCTCAGCACTTTCCACTGAGAGGACCCCATGCTGGCTGCTGTTGAATACTTTTTGAAATTTTGTTCACTTAATTATGGTCTCTGAAGGTATGTCCATAAGGTACAAGGAAGCCTCTGGTGCTGCATACTCCAGCTCTGGACCAGGAAGCAGCTCTGCTGAGAGAACTGATATGGTTATACCACTTCTGACCCTAGAGCTAACTCAGGCTATTTCTTCATATACTGTATATCAATAATTCATGGTATCTCTTCATATACTGTGTATCAATAGTTATAATAAGGTTTCCCAAATACCCCTTGCTAAAGCAACCTTTTAAAAAGAAAAGCATCTCAGAAATGTTGAGACACCCTTTGTGTCATCTCCCATCATTAGCTACCATGCCTATTTTCTCTGTAGTTGGTTTTTTTTAACTTTTACCAAGCTAAGCTAGCAATATAACAATGTGATACTCATCACTATAGCATCTTAGTATCAATTTATTCTTACAAGGCTTATTTCAGAAAGGGAAATACCATCTCCATTTTGCAGGCTTGAGACTAAGAAGATTCAGAGGTGCTTTGTCTAAGATCACACAAGAAGTCTGTAGCTAAGCAAAAAAAAACCCTTTTTCTCCCAAAATATTTTGTCCCAATTTATATGTGTTTGTGTAGTGTACACAGAGGTGATTGCACAATAGCTTAAAATGAAGTCTTACTCTTGTATATTGTGGGGGGTGGGTATAGGTTTGTGGGGAGCTGTGTGTGTGTGGATATAATAAAAGGCTTAGTATTTCCATTTGTGTGTCTGTCTGCCTGTAATGCTGGGGGCCAATTACGCATGTGCCCCAGAGAGGGCGGGAAGTAATTGGTTGCATGGGCACCACCCCCTCAGGCAGGGAGCTGGAGCCAAAGCCAGAGGCAGATGGAGCCCTTAGGCTTTAAAACTGTATTGACTTGCCATGACTCCTGTCAAAGCTAATAGGAGTCAGGGGCAGTAGGACCCAGAAGGAACCTCAGCAAGACTGAGCAGCTCATCCCCACCCCACCCCAGAAATTGCACTCCCTGCTACCTGGCACTGTTGGTACCATATGGCCCAGCTGCATTGCAGGAGCAGGGAGCAGGGAGATGTATATGTAGGGTGTGAGTGTGTCTAGTGTGTGTGTGTGTTGTGGGCATGTATGGTGTGAGTATGTTTGTTGTATGTGCAGCCAGGGGCAGAGTGGGAGGGTGGGTGTGGTTGTGCAGCCAGGGGCAAAGTGGGTGGGTGTAGTTGTGAACCCAGTGGGTGGGTGGTTGTGGGTATGCAGCCAGGAGCAGAGCGTGTGTGTGTGTGTGTGTGTGTGTGTGTTCATAGAATGAGTCCCACATGCACACCCCACACATGCACCCATATTCCCCTTGCACTGCCATACATACAGACCCCCACATCTATACCCCCTTGGATAGCCCAGGCACCTTCCCTCTACACACAGTCCCTCACAAACCCCATATCCACCCACACCCCGGATATCCACACACACACAGCTCCCCACAAACCTATACCCACCTCCCACAATATACAAGAGTAAGACTTCATTTTAAGCTATTGTGCAATTGCCTCTGTGTACACTACACAAACACATATAAATTGGGACAAAATATTTTTGAAATCAAATTAATAAATGCAGTAAATGTTTCATTTTTATAATATAAATTGGCATTTTTCTGGTTCCAAGTTGGCACAACCCCTTGCTGAAGGGAGTATTTCCGGGGGCAAAGGGACAGACTTCTGGTGGTAAAGATCAGAGGTTAGGGGATGGGACTTCTAGTCAGAAGATGGCGACCAGGGAGTTGGGCACCTACCAAGGGGCTGAGCTACCTATGTGGCCTTTGGCAGCTTGCCAAAACTCAATAAGTGGCCCTCCACCCAAAATAATTGTGCACCCCTGGTTTTCATGGCTGGCCCCAAAAGGGTGAGTGGAGGGGGGCATGTAAGCTCTTTCTGAAATGCTCCGTCATTCATGACGGGCAATTGGCTAGTAATCTAAAAATCTATATTTACAACATCCAACCATTTTTTTTTAAATCTACACATTTCTTAATTCTTAAAACCTTCAGACACCATTAACTGACTCCATCTTTTTAGACTGTGTTGTTCTTTTATTGATAGTTGTTACAGGTTCTGTGGGCTCTGGACCAGGAGTCAGGAGAACAGAGTCACATTCCCAGATCTACTTCGAGATATAACTAAGTCATTAAATCTCTGGATCTCATATTTCTCAAACAGAAGTAAGAAGATGCATTTACTTCCCTTGGCCACATGTATACGAGATGCTGACTGTGCGGCCATATAATTAGTAAACGACTATGCAGTAATTCAAGTTATTGAACAGTAGCGCTGAGGAATGGCCTTTGTGTGACTGATTGTGCCGTAGCCCAAGACTACTGTGCAGTAGTGTCGCACATGTTTTCTGGCAGGCAACACTACTGAGGAATAGTTTTGGGATACTGTGCAGCCAACATCTTGAGTAGACACGGCCTTGGTAAAGTGCTTTCAGACCTGTACCTTAAAACACTGTATTATTATTGTTAATTCCCCCCCCTTTTTTTTCTCAGTACTCCCACATGACACCCACATTATGGGATGCTGCAATTTGTGACACATATCAGTGAAGGAAGTTTAGAGAAAAATGAAATAATTCTACCATCAGCCAATGCTCTGTCATTCATGATGGGCAGTTGGCTAGTAATCTAATAATCTATATTTTAGGGGTAGGCTGTAACAACCATTACAAGATTCTTTCAGCAAAATCAGTTCTATCAACAGAAGCTGTAGAGTGTTGGTGTTCTGTATCTGATACATCTCATGAATCATAAACCGCCAGAGACTGCATAATAAAATTAGTACCCTGATCATAGTCTCTGTGTACCTACTGAGAGAGAAGATGTCTGCAAGCTTTTTAATCTAGCAGACATGGCATAATAGGTACCAATGGTTGGTAGTTAAAGGGAGGAATATGCAAACTGAAAAAAGACACAATTTGAGATGTGAATTTAGTAGTGACTGTAATTAACTATTAGAAAAATTTACCTAGGACTCTGATGGCTTAATTGACATTTTAAGGTCAAGAATCAGTTTATTTTCAAACAATATGCTAGAGCAACCACAAGTAACTGAATCTCAGTGGGTGATATTCTATGGTCTGTGTCAGAATAGGTTATTGATCAGTATGGTGCCTCTAGGTCTTAAATCTGTGAATCTATGGGGAAATTTCAGTCACATTTTTGTAACAGCCTATCTCATTTACACATTTTTAATGAATTAACATTTGGTAAAGTGTCTCTCCATGATCTACATACTAAGTTCCTGTTTTTGTTTTAAAGACAAACACATACAGTGTTTTTACACAATGTCTGAAGAGATGATAAGTTGCTTCCTGGTGCACCTTCTTTGATTCTTCCCACTTGTTTCTAGAAGCACCACCCCTGAAGGGCAGATGTTATTCAGTGTTTATTAAAGTTTACATTAAAGCTGTGCATAGAGACTGCAATCAAGATGTGGGGTGATGGCTAAAAATGTCGTTCAGAGGTTTGCTTTGGAAAATTGGCTTATAGGTAAAGTAAATATGCATTAGAACAATGGTCCAGTGCAACAGCAAGGGTAATTGATTTTTAAAAGCCTGTTTGTGCCTTCAAGGCCCACTGTGTTTGACAGGCAAGCAGCAAGTAAACACACAGGATGGGAAATTGAAAACATATACCACACCGTTCCATAACATATGAGAAGGTGGCACCAGGTCATAGTGCCCAATTGCAGAGCCCTTGGGATTTTTAGCTTTGGGGAACAGACCACATTAAAAGACTAGTAAAGCCCAAATTAGGATGTGAGCATGTAATGGGTTTGTGAAACAAAGAAATTTGCTGACAGGATAAAATGTGGACAATATGATGGCCACAGGGAGACCAATCAGCAATGCCCAAAGATAAAAAGTCATCAGAAGAAAAAAACCCCAAAAAATAATAATAATAAAAAAAAAAAAATTCAAAGGCATAAGGAGTCCCCAAAAGGAGGACTCAAGGCCACTATAAACAAAGGAAATATGACTAACCTAGCCTGTCTCACCCACCTCATGGGCAGGGATAGGGCTTCAGGCTCCAACCTCCAGGCTGCTAACATATAACTTTAAAAAAAACCCCTCAAAGTAATGCGTGCATACTGGCCAAACATACCTTAACTTTGTGCAGCTCTAAAACTGGTAAATATAAAACTTAAAAAAAATACTATAAGTATTCTTATCTGCTATCACTGCGTATCAGTAAAATTTGTCTATTATCAAATTAAAAGGCCATGGTCAGTCTAAGGGTTTGGGTCCACCCAAAACAAGATATTTGGGTCATAAATCCAGTGCTGATATGGGGCCCATTGTGCAAAGCACTGTACAACCATATGCTAAGGAAAAAAAATATTACCTCAAAGAACTTTTAGCCTAGTTAAAGTGACAGACTAAGGAAGAAGAGAGAAATAGGTAAAAGGAACAGCTCAAGGCAGTTCAGAGACATTGGGTGCATCTATATGTGTGCTTTAATGCACAGTAGCTTAGTTTACTGTGCATTAAAGTGTCACATAAAAGACATACAATTATGCTAATGTGCAGTAAAATAGGCTACTGTGCATTGTCACTTAAAAACCATGCACATTTGTTACTGTGCATTAAGGCAGCCTAATGTACATTTGCTTAGTACCTCACTTTGGAGGTACTAAATATAATGTGTGATAGGAAAAGCACCTTAATGCATGTGTAGATACTCCCAGTGTGGAAAGAAAACCCTATATATCATGACATCAAGTCTAGTGTCCCATCCACTGGAATAGTTAACCTGCTCTTGGTAGTGGGTCCTTCCCCACCTGCAATAACTGTATTGTAGTATTCATAAGGAAAATCTCTGGGTGAATTAACTGGTTTTTGGAGCTTCTTTAAAGTCAATGAAGGTATGTCAGTTTATACCACCTGAGAATCCAACCCCATGCTTCTATGTTAACATGGGTAATCATTTCAATGATGTTAAAAGGTGCTGGCACTTTGTTACTGCAACTCTTGTTTTGTTGTTAATTAGGTACCAACAGTGGTACAAATCAAATTTATTTCAGAAAGTATGCAGGCTAATTCATCGTATGAACAGACAAAAAGTTTTAGTAGCTTTTCATAAAAGAAGGGATGGGTAACATTTTTTGTAGCAGATTCACTTTATCCTCTGAGATTTTTTAAAGCAAATAAAGAGAAGATTGGGTTAGACAATTGTATGGTGTTTTATAAGGGATGAATAGAGGAGTTTTCATATTAATTCAGTAAAATCTACCCTTTGTTCCTATCTCAGTATGCCAAGATCCAGAGGACAGAGGTGCTGTAATAATTGGGCTATGTGTGGGCAGCATATGTTTTTTAATGAATCTGTAGTATTTGCAGATTAATCCAGCCACAGTTAAAGAATGTTGCTTAGTCTTTATTTTGCTAGTTTTTTCAATATTTCTTTTAGATATTTGCAAAGAATTTAACAGACTGTAGTAGAATTAAACATGCAATCAAATGGTAAAAAATAATGAAGCCCCATTTACACTTTGTATTTTTGTAATGGATTTAACTAGGATTGTGCAAAATTTTGGCAGCTGTTTCATTTCTATGCTGTTTTGGCTCATTTCAAGCTTGAAACAGCAAAATCAAAATGAAATGAAGGGCATTGAAACAGGCTTTGAAATGTTTTGAAAGTTTTGAAAAGTTTTGCGTTTCAAAGCTGAAGCTGGACTTTCCTGCAGAGAAGCAGAAAGTAAGAAGAGGGAGTGGGAAGAGAGGCAAAGGACACAGTGAAGGTGCATCTTAACACACATGCTGGAGAAGAAGTTCCTGCAGGAGACAAAAGAAAGGCTGTGTCCCAGTTTGGCTGCTGAGATGCTGCTGGTACTACTGTGCTGCTCTTCACAGAGTTATTATTTTACCTGTTGTTATTTAAACTGCTGGACTGGCATGAGGCTGCAGGGGAGGAGGAGACCTCACTGGGGCACACTACCGTGTCATGTAGAGGCCCCAGCACCAACCTATCTCTTTGAAAGCTGGTAGGCTTCATGACCTCAGCAGGTGCTACCATGCTTGTAGTTTTCACAACTCTGTGCCTTCACACTTACAAGTGACACAATTTTTTCTTTCAAGAATTCGAGGTGCAATTTAGCAGAAACCCCTGCACCTATCTCCTTGAATCATAGCTGGCTTCATGCCCTCCAAAGGGGCTACCATCTCTGCTGTTCTCATTCAAATCTCCCCAAAATGGACAAAGTTGTAGGCAGTTTTGTGCTTCCCCATTATAGCCTATGAGTGAAATGCTGAAACAGTGAAACAGTTTCAAAGAAATGAAATGGAACAGTGCTTCAAAATGAAATGAAACTCCAATCAAAACACTGTCCCATTGAAACAGTGAAGCAGAAGTTGAAATGAAACAGTGGTGTTTCACACAGCCCTAGATTTTACCCTCTCCAAAATCAGATAACTGCACAAAAAACATAGGTCTCTCTAATGCTACATCTGTACAGGAATGTCATATCCATCTTGATTTCTTGCTCTAAGTGTTATGATTTAATGTTATCAACCACAGTATATCCATACTTTTTTGTTATGCTGTTTTAAAGTCCCTTCTTTGTCATTTCATCTATAACAATTTTGTACTTGCTCACACTAACCATTCAGTAGTCTAGACAGATACCCCAAAGTGTAATTTTTTACAGCTTAGATGTATGCCTAGTAGAAACTACAGTAATTCTGGGACTAATGTCAAACTTACATGATTCTTTTTTTGGCACCCATTCATTTTGCCAGTCATTTCTTAAATTAATTTCTGAAAGGCTGCAGGGGTGACCCATTGCTAAATGTCATTGCCATGACAGTTATTACTATGAACAGGGTAATGATGTATGTGAATTTGGAGCCAAACAGGTGGATGGATTTGCTTTTGCCATTTCCAGGGTTGTTGGTATCACATCACAGTGACTAACGAAGGAAAAAACCCAGGAGGATGAAACCAAGCAGAGAATTTACCTGGTGTAGCTTTATTAGGTAGGATACCTCTTTTGAGCAAGGAATGATAGAAGAGTGTGGTCAGCAGTGGCAGCAGAACTTCAGGATGGCAAAGTTCTCTTCCCTCAAAATTTCACCACTTAGAAATGTATTGTTATTGCGGTCTGGAAACTTTTCACTTCCAGTTAGTACTGGTCAGTAGCTATTGCAATGGAGGACTCCAATGGTATGAGGGACTGCTTTTGTGCTGCATTATAAAGGCTAGCAATGCAAAAGAGGTTATTGACAGCTTTACGTGGATGCTTCAGAAGAAACTATAAGGACTATAGCTAGAACATGTATCTAGTCTTTGTCCTTTAACCAAACAAACTAGAAGATGCTATTTTTTCATGTTACTGCAAAGACTACAGGAGCAGGCACACTAGTATTAGGGTGGAGTAGTCTGAAAAGGGCCATGACAACAGAAGCTTCAGAAACTCCCGTTTGCTGGAATGAGCAAAAGAATGTTAATTTCAAGACAACTAGCAACACTAAGTTCAGTGACTGACCTTTGTAATCAAAAGTATTTTGTTACAACATTTTCAACAGTGTGCTTTTACAGCAGTGGTTTTCAAACTGTGTGGTGCACCGCCCTGGGAAGCATGAAGTAACATGGTGGGGGCACGATGCAGCACAGGGTGTGCGGGCAAGAAGTTTGCAAGAAGCCAGCACCTCTGCAGCCTCATGGGGGAATATCAGGGTGCAGAGCACTGGGCAGGTTCTGCCTGCACGCTGCTGCACCTCTGAGAGCCTGGCATGGTCAGCGGGCAGCCTAGAGCCACAGCAGAGCCAAGGCAGGGGATGCTAAAGCCGTGGCAGGTGGAGCCCACTCCATCGAGCTGAACTGAGCCAAGCCCCTACAGCTGAGGTATGCCCTGTGCTTGGCTGTGCTTCTCCTCTGGGGTGAGAGGGGAGGGAGGGTGTGAACAAAATTGTAATTCAAAGGGGGACTCAGCTCAAAAAGTGTAAAAATCACTGCTTTACAGGACATGTTTCCTTTTCTCAAGTGTTCTGGGAACCAACCTTCAGAGCTCTTTGCCTTCATGGCCCTCTGTTGAGTGGAATTCAATATCTCATTGAAGAGATCCTCTCCAGGTGACCCATCACCTCACTTTTTGAGGTTCATCAGCCTTTCTTCAGGACATAGCTCTTTTCTTTGTATAAAGCTTAGCATTACTAGTACTAAAGGAAAATGGAGAAAAAAATCACAAGTGATTATTGATCTATTCCAAGGCACCATAACAACTACCCACAATGTTTCTTTTCCTTCAAATTTAGGATTCCATTCCTATCTTCTTTTCACACTTTGGAATCATTTTAGAAATGGTAAGACATTTTCCAAATTACTTCCATATTAAATATGCCCCATTAGCAAAGAATGGGTCTTTGAAGTCTATATGAGTTTCAGGAATTTGGGAGACAGCAGGGGGTGGGTTAGTTAACTGCCATGAATCCCTGCAGAGTCGCCTTATATTGAAGAGTATAATCCTGAGGTCCTCAGAAGACATACAACGGTCCTGCACAATAAAAGACATTGAACAAACTGGAAACATATGTGATTTTGCTATTTATTAGCATGGGGATTATCACCGTTGGTGCAGGAATGCAAGGGAAATGCTAAGTATAAAGGCAACCCTGAGGAAGTGCCCTTGCCTTGTACTATTCATGCCAAAATAAAATGATATTTTTTCTCAACTTTTATTTTTATGGTATGTACAGATCATCATACAGCACATTGCAAAATTAATAGAAATATTTGATAGAAGTTCAAAAACCAAATGTTTTGCAATGGGTTAAAATCTCTTTAAATTTTGAAATATCTTTTAAGTTTGATATGGGCCATTTACCTTATGAATCCTGAGTTTTATTTAAAAAATGCATGCCTTAATGAAGCTGTAATCCAATATATATATTTATTATTTTTTTGTATTTCTGCAACTTACATTACAAGAAATATATACTTAAAGCAATGCATTTGATTTTTTTAGCATCAAGGTGCCAATAACTGGAGTAGGGTTTTGTGAGGAGGAAATAGTGGTCAATCTGAGAGAGGCAGCAGCTCAGGGAGAAGAACAGGGAGGCACAAAGTGGCCAATGGCATGGAATCTGTTAAAGGCAAGAAATAAAATTGTAAAGGGTGAGATTCTTTTCCACCTAAGTGAACTTAGGTGTCTAAGTGCAATTCTATTCCACTTTGTTCAAGTCCCTAAAAATCCGTTAATGCATCCACCTTTGATAGCATGCTATCATCTGAACCTTAAAATCTAATTACAAAAAACAGTTAAGTGGGTGACTCAACCTTTTATATTAACAGTTTTTCAAGGGGAAGAGGATCACATTTAGGCATGGAAGTGTAACCAGAGAGGTCAGGGTGGGGCAGGGGCTCAGGCAGGCCACCCATGCTGGTCAAAATCATATGACTGTGACCTGGGTCCTGGGGCACCAAAATATAGGTTAATTGCCACATTAAGGGCATGGTATTGTAGGCACAACTGGACTGACAATTGGGGTTGGTCACAACCACCCACTGTGCCCACAAGGCCTTGATCTTGATGTGGCACTGATGTTCTGATTGGGAGTGCCTGCACTCTTGCATCCCACCCAACAAGGCCTTATACATGTGGGCCCTTGAGCCCCCACCTCGCTTGAACTGCCAGTGCACCTCTGTATCACCCCAGAGTTCCATGAAGTCACCAATCTATTTCTGGCTCCACTTGGGGCCTCAGGCGAATGGCATGGGCATGCACATGCTGGTGGGGGTAGGCCTGGATAGAAGGAAGATATTATTCTGCTGGGGCCCTGCATGGCTGTCCCTCTATTGCCAGCCCTGGGTGGTTGCCAGCAGCACCCAGTGCAAAGGCATGGCAAGGGAGCTGTGCAGCTGAGGCTATGCCCCACAGCAGGTACAGGGCAGACTGCTGGGGTTTGAAGGGAGCAGATGCTGCTAACCTGCAACCAGATGAGTGCTGAAGACAGCCCTGGGGTGCTGCCAGGGCTGCTAGGGGCTACAGCAGCCTGTGGCAAGTGCTGTTCACCCTGCTGGCCAGGTGGCACTGCCGTGGCAGCTGCAAGGCTGAGCAGGGCCATGCTCCAGCACAGATCTCCAGGCAGACAGGGACAGCAGGGTTGTGGCATGCCAATGGGGGAACAAAGGGCTATCTAGGGGCTTCCATAGATGTAACCCAGCCCTGGACCAGAAGAGGCTCCCAGCCAGGAGCCTAGTGCCAGGCCAGACCCAGCAGTATTTATGAATGCAGTAACTAATTGTGTTTAAATTTGCATATGCATAGGGCTGTGCTAAATGGCACTGTTCCATCCCAACTTCAGTTTTGAGGTCTGGATGGAACACTGTTTTATATTGAATATAATTTTGAATCGAAACACCCTGACTGTTTTGGTTCATCAAAACAGTGAGACTGTTTTGACTCTGTTTTGACCATTTTGCCAGACCATTGGGCTGGGGAAGGGAACTCAGCCCAGCTAGGCTGAGTTCCCAATCCCAGCCGGGGGTGAGGAGGCAGCCCAGGTGGCTGACTTCCCAGCTCATGCCAGGGGTTAGAAGGCAGCCCAGCTGGGCTGCCTTGCCATCCCCCATGCTAGATTGCACAGCGGGAGGGAGTCAGATCAGTCCTCACCCCCAGCGGGATCATGTGCTGGGGATGAAAAGTCAGCTTAGCTGGGATGACCTCCCATCCCCAGTGCTACAATCAAAATGTTTTGACTTTTGAAATGTTTCTGCTAGCCTTGTTTTGAGGCTATTTTGACAGCCTTTGTTTCATTTCAATTTTGCTGTTTTCACCTCAAAATGAGTCAAAACAGTATCAAAATGAAACGGCCATTGAAATTTCACACAGCCCTAATATGCAGGTAGCAAATTTAATCATGATTAGCTATTTTTACTGCTCATAAAGGGCATACACATGTAGACGCTCACCAATATTATGCAGTAACTTAGGCAACTGTGCAGTAATGTCTTGTGTAGATGTGCCCATTGTGTGTGGGCATGATACAATTTAAGGTGAACTACAATAACTCTGTGACATCTCGTATATCAGTCTATGAAAGGAAAAATCATTCTAATTTTAAATCTACTAATCATGCAAAGTGTGAGGAAAAATCTGGGACAAAATATATGTTTCCATTAGCAAAGCATTTGTTATAATTTCATAGAAGCCAATAGGACTTTCCATACTGGATAAAATCAAGTAAGTATTCACTGAATTGGGGCTTTAGGCTCTGATCACACAAGATGCTCAGAGTAGACACTCCTATTTCAGTGGGGTTCTGCACTGTTCAGAGGTCTGCCTTTGAGGAACACATTTAAAGATCAGTGAAAAAGTTGCAGTACCTCTGTCCTTATTCATTGAAAAACACCCAAAATGTATGTCCTTTCCTATCAGAACCATTACACCTTAAAGAAGATGAATCCAGAAATCATCACTGTTGCTTCTCACTGTTTTAGATCTGAACAAGAACTTCAACCATGACCACCCCTAGGTTTTTAGAAAGTTTGGAGCTAGATCCAGTTCCAGATATTAACTTAACAGTGTGCTTCCACCTCCATGAAAAACAGAAAAAAGGAAATAACTTTTCAGAAATACACAAGAGACATGCAATACACTAAGGACTAATATGAAGCCTGTTGAAGTCAGTGGAAATACTCATGAAAGCTGTGGAAGTTTTTAAAAATTGCAGAATGGTGTGTGTGTGCATGTGTGTAGGGGGGAAACTGAACTCCTATTCCACTAAAATGAAAGCATCAGACCTAATCATCATTAGTTCTGCTGAATATTGTGGGGAACTGAAAGGGAGAAAAAATAACCAACATTTTGAAATGCCAGTATTTCAATTTATTTTTAAAACACAGGATTTTTTTGGTCTTTGTGTGTGTGTGTGTGTGTGTGTAAAAATACTCAACACATAAAATACATCCATTTTTAGACCAGAATTAAATTTTGTAGGGAACATTTCTCTCTCTCTCCCCCCCTTTCTCTTTCTTTATCTCCTTTCTACTTTCCAGCTTTAGTCCTATGATTAGTAATCGAGTTGATATAGATAGTGTTAGGTTGACAATATTTGGATCTTGGGGAGCATTGAGCCTGCAGCTGAATAAAAGGCCTGTGGCCCAGTAAAGCTGTTAACTACAAGGCAGAATGATATATTAAAAGTAACATTGCAAGATGCTTAGGCAAGCATTTTCCTAACAATGTAGTAGTGTTGTAAAATATATGGTTTATTGTGTAAGAAGAAGAGGATGCATCCACCGGCTATTATTAGGAGATAAGCGGAAGCAAGACCTTAGAGATGATGAAAAAATCAGCAAGAGACCGCAAGTGACCGAAAGAAGCTGGGCTCAGGGTCTTAGTCATGTGCTCATGGCAAAAAGACATGTAAATAAGTGAAATGCATAGATAATCCCATGCTAATAAAACAAACAGTAAACAGAGGTGGAGCTTGAGATAGGAGGGAATATGGGTGGAACAAAGGAGGGACAAAGGTGGAGTAAATGTTAATGAGTATGAAACAAGGTGTATAAATGTGGAAAGAACTAAGGTTCATGGTAGCTCCCCAGTTTGTTGGAGCTAGTCCAAAGCTGTTTCCATCTTAATTAAAGCTGTTGACAAGCAATGTGTGCAGGTAATGCAAGATGGCATCGATCTGTTTTCTCCCTAGCCATTGGGCATCACATGGATTCGGGGTCTAACAGATAGATAGATAGATATAGTGGTGTTTCATTTAAATCACAGAAAAATATGGATTTGGGGTTACTGTTTTTTAACTGAAAATTGGGAATATTTTTAAATCAGAGAAAACTAGGATCCCTGATGATTACTTATATTCATTCCAAATAAAATGTATTGAAACTATGATCTGTTTATCCTTTTCCCAAATAAATATAGAAAAAATAGGTAAACAACAGCATAGTTATGGATACTGTGAGAAACATGCTACAAATATCACACTGAAAAAACCAGACTGTTAGATCCTGATTACCACTGAAGTCAGTTTGAGTTATGGAATTAATTCCATTTAAATTTGTTAATCTAGACATTGACTTAAATGACAAAAGACTCAGGCCCTTAGACATCCAGGTGGATATTTATACTTGCTCTGAATCCCACAAAAAGATTAGAATAAGTGAAGGTCATACTGGTTTCCAAAAAAATACCAAAACAAGACAAACAGAGCAGAGAAATAAGTTGTTGTTTTGGAAATCACTTAGAAGTCTAATAACAGGTATAGCCACTTCAATATCCTAACATAGTTTCTAAAGTTCTTAACACCAGTAATAAATACATACTACTATAATACAATTAGTTTCTCAGTACCCTGTGTGTGTGTGCATATTTATTTTTCTCATTGTAATTCCTGAGGTGAAAAATTCTTATAAAAACAGATACAAACTAATCCACAGATTCATCAACAATTTGCACTTGCTAATGGTGCTTAACAGACCACAGTGATTGCTGTCCAGAATCCTTCTAAGAGGCAAAACAAACATCTAAATTATAACTTTATAACATCTGCTTCCTCTAGGGGGGGATTTGTATGGGCTTTGACAGATGCGAGAGTTCCGAAGAATGGCTGTTACAAATGAGCCAGCTAGCAGTCTTGGAAAATGCAACCATTGAAATGAGCTCCAAACTGAGGCAGAAATAACACGCAGCTGTTCCTTCTGACTGCTGTTCAGGAGAGAGTTGGTATCTAGTGATAGAGTTAATAGAGTTCTTTCACTTTGCATACCACCTGGAATATGCAAACTAGCAATTTAATTCTTATTTCTGCTTATGTGATGTTATTTATAATCTTTTAAATAGAAAACCATGTGATAATCCAACAATGATTTTGCAAAAATAAAACATCCAACAGCTAGTAAAGTCCAAATGCAAATATTGTACCCAAAAACATTTATTAGACCTACATGATACCTCCTATAGAAGTTGTAGTATTGCACCTCGTTTCAGTCTATTTCAGGGCTTTTTTCAGGGCCTTACAGATGAGCTTCCTATTTAAAGTAATTGGTGGCACTGAATCTGGGTATCCTCTTAAGATGGTGTCATACATTCAACTTAATACTTACTAAGAACAGATGAAATGCAAGGTGATGCATGTTCAAGCAGTTTAACACATGTTAAGTGCCCTTGTGGCATTGTAAAGTTGTTCCCTTTCATGCAAGGATTATCTCCTAACAGGGTGCATCTAAATGTGCTATTAAGGGGTGATTGTACACATAACAAATATTGTCCTTTTGTGGTTTAATTGTGTTGTGCTGTACACATGCGGGTTTTTATTATTATTATTATCATTTAAACAAGTTTGTTACGTTGCAAAGTAAATCACACCTGTATATAGTTTAGTTTGCAATGTAGCTATTTGTAACTTTGCAGTCTTTTGAGAGCTCACCCCACCCTAACCCCTGCTGCAGGAGAGGCAGGCTGAAGGCAGAAGCGGAGAGGGGCCCAATCGTTTTTCAAATTTTTAAAAAATTTTTTGCAGAGCCTATTCACATCTCCCACAGCTGGTGGTTAAGCTGTCAGTGGGTCAAGCGGCTCCTGAGCTGTGGGGGTCCCCGGACCTTCCTTCCCTGGTGGTAGTACCCCCTGGGGCTGCTAGCAGGCCAAATGCTGACCCAGCTTGGGTTTGGGGAAGAGTTGGATTGGGCTGGGGGCTGCCTCTGAGCTGAGGCAGCACCTGTCTGCTAGGTGCCCGCCTGGGTGGCCCCAGGAGTTCTGCCACTGTGGAGGTAAGGGCAGCGTCTGCTGCAGCTCAGGACTCACTGGCAGCTTGCTCTCTGGCTGTGTGAAAGGCGGGCAGGCTACGTGGAAAAAAAAAGTGGTGAGGGTCTGATCCTTTATTTTTCTGTGGAGCCTGCCTACCTCTCCCACGTCCATGAGGTAAGCTACCAGCAGGCCCTGAGCTGCAGGTGTCCCCAGTTCCTCCCTCTATGGCAGCGGCACCCTCTGGGGCCATGTAGGTGGGTGGCTAGTGGGCCGGTGCTGCCACAGCACAGAGGCAACACCCAACCCAATCCAACGCTTCCCTGAGGGCAAGCTGAGGCAGCATCTGGCCTGCTAGCAGCCCTCTTGGGTGGCTGCAGCAGGGTGGTGCTGCCACAGAGGGAAGAAATAGGGCCACCCACAGCTCAGGGGCTTCTTGGCAGCTCATCCTCAGCTGTAGGAGATGTGGGAATCTGCAAAAAAAAAAAAAAAAAAAAAACATCAGTCTCCTTGCTGTAACAGTGACAGAGCCCCCTAAATTGAAGTGGCGTTTTTAAAATCAATTTAAAACCTACCATTTCAATTTAGGCAACGAAGCCTGCATCATGTGTACAGGCACCCAAGGTGATTGAATAAACACTGGCACACTCATTGCTGGATTTCATCCTTCCCGGCCATGCTGTCTGCACATGCACCCAGGACTACAGCACACTGAGCCAGGGCAAAGGAGCCCTAGCTGTCAGGAGGCTCCAAGGGTCAGCCTGCCAGTCCACAGCTACTCCAACATGCTGATTGTTGCTGACTGGCTGGGAGGGTAAAATGGGCCATGTTTAAAACCATGGTTTTTCCTCAAGAGCAAGAGAATGGGCCCTTCTGCCAATGGTGGGGGACAATACAGGGAAGAACACTCCTCCTTCTTGTAAGAAGTTCCCCAAGAGGAAATAGTGTCACAAAATAAAGTATTTATCAGCATTTCTTCCAGGATGGATTACTATCTGAACTGAAAGAGAAATAACTTGTAATTCCACATATAACAACACCATCTCTGGTGCCTCCTGTCATAATGAATATATTAGAAACAGAAAAGATAATGCTGTGAGACATATATTTAGTAAGGAAGACAGAAATAAAAGAAAACAGGTTTGCTCAATGCAAGTCATTTAGTTATGTAAAAGAAAACTTATGGTCCAACTCTGTTGTCAGTGAAAACAATGGGAATTTTGCTAATGACTTTATGAAAGTAGGATCTTATTTTAAACTTTCAGAAAATCTGCAAGTCCATGTAAGCCTGTTGTGATGTCCATGGACCTCTATTGATGCCTATAGTTGTGAATTATCACCCCACAGCAGCCAAATAAGAGCTAGGGAAGAAGTGTGCCTCATCAGGATTTTTCTCAAACACAATATGTTCTAGCATAACCCCCACAGTGCCACACGTAGATCAGGGGATAAAGAAATCAGGACCTAACCTTTAGGCAAGTTTTGTTGTTAAGGGACTTCAGCCCCCTGATGAGATTCTGAAATAAACTGTCCATGTTTAGTTTAATTTTACTGAACTTCTTAGGGACAGTATAAGGGAGTTAGATGTCTATTTCCAACTGAAAATCCCAAGGTGAGATTCTCTTTAGTTTTCTAAAGTCAATAATATAAAATGATGTTCTTATCCAGTTCTGATAAAGACCATATATATTTTAATATTCAACTATTCCATGCAGAGCTCTAGCCTGTTATAATTTTCTGGTCTCTGCTCATTTCTTTTTAACATCAGCATTGGGACAGAGCCCTTTTTATGGTGGTTGATAATTTCTGTTTCAGCTAGTTATACATAATGTTACAGCAGTCTACATACCTGCTTGAGGAAAAGTTGTATATCTTTCTCTTCTTCATTTAGGATACATAAATCAGATGGTTTTGCAATTTTTTGGCAGATACATGAAGATTTTTGGATGATGCACTTGAGCCCTGGCTTGAGGAGTGTGCTTGGTTGCTGCCAACATCATTTGCTGTGTCTTTAGTATAGATCATTTTAAACCAGTTTCACCCAGTCTTCATCCCAGCAGTGTCATTAGGCAGGGAACCAATGGGGAATTTTCTAGTTCCTGTTCATGGGCTTCCTATTTTGATGGACCCTTGCAGATGGATGGGGAATGAAAAGAATGATATGGGAACTTGGATACTGACTTGCCTTCACTACTGATCCTTGACTAAACCATTCCAACCAAGTGTCTATCTAATCTGCTCTGGAAAATGTCCAAGGAAGGAGATCCCACAATTTCTCTACATAGCCTCTTCTAATACCAGAACACCATCATAGTCAGAAAGTTCTTCCAATCTCTAACTTAAGTTTCCTCTGCTAGTTTAATGCTATTGCTCCTTGTCCTGTCCCCTATAGCCACACAGAAAAGCCTATCCCTGTCCTCTCCGTAAATTGCCTTTCAGGTATTTGATTTTTTTTTCCAAATCCTCCTTCAGTCTTCTCCAGACAAAATAACTAGTTCTTTCAGCCTTTCCTTATAAACTTTTCCTCTCAGACCCCTAATCATTTTTGTTGCCCTGCGTTGAATTATTTTTAAACTGCCCATATACTTCTTGAAGTGTAGGGCTCAAAACTTGACAGTGGGTATGCCTACATGTATTTTTTAATGTGAAGGAAACTATTTTTGCTGCACATTAAAGCTTCACATAAAAAACCATGACATTACTCTAATACACAGTAAATTAGTTTACTGTACACTAAGTGTTACTAAAAAGCATGCAAATATGCAACTGCTTATAAGTGCAGCCTAATGCATATTAATTAAGTACCTTACATTGGAGGTGCTACATTTAATGTGCATTATAAAAAGGCGTATTAATGCATGTATAAAAACACCCACAGTACTCCAAGTGAGGCCTCTCACCAGTGCTGAATACAGAGGAAGAAACACTTCCCTTGATTTTTAAGTGACACTCCTGTTAAAGCAACCCAGTATGCCATTAGCATTTTTTATTTTTTATTTTTATTTTTTTGCAAGAAGAGCACACTTTAGGCTTATATTTAGTTTATGGTCCACTGTAATCCCCAGGTCCTTCTCTGCAGTAATGTAGACTAGTCAGTCATTCTGCAGCCTGTGTTTATGTACGGAATTATTCTGTCCCAAATGCAGGACTTTGCACTTGTCCTGATCTGACTGTTGAGCCTGCTTTGGTAAAATGTGGACCATTTCTCCAGGCTGTTCAGGTCATTCTGGATCCATCCTACTTGATCTCATCTGCATATTTTAGCCAGAGGAGATGTTGAGTCATTGTGGTGGGCAACTCCCTCCTGAAAGGAATGGAGGGAGCCATCTGTCATCCAGATCCTACAGTATGGGAGGTATGCTGCCTGCCTAGAGCTAGGGTTTGGGAAATCACAGTGAGGCTTCCAGATGTAATCAGGCCCACTGACTACTACCCCATGGTCCTCATCCATGTTGGAACTAATGGTGAGGCCCAGAGTAGTCTGGGATGGGTCATGGCTGACTACACGGTTCTGGGAGACAGGCTTAGAGGCGCAGGGACACAAGTAGTCTTCTCATTGGTCCTCCCGGTCAGCGGCCATGGCCAGCACCACGGCAATTGCATTGAGGTCGACTCACAGCTTTGGAGCTCGTGCCATCTTACTGGGTTCAGCTTCCTAGACCATGATCCATACTTCCAGGATAAGACCTTGCTGGGACAGAACGGCCTACATCTTTCCGAAAGGTAAGAATGTGTTCTCTTACAGTTTGGCAAACCTCCTATGTAGAGCTTTAAACTAGCTTTGTTGGAGGATGGGGATGCCAAGTTCAGGACAAAATTGGGTAGGACAAGCCACAGACTGCACAATGGAAATGAGTACTAAGGTAAGTATTAAGGGGCCCACTAAAAATCAGGATAAGGGAATACTAAGGGCACCTATCGGGGGGGTTTAGGTGTCTCTATACTAATGCTAGAAGTATGGGAAAACAAGCAGGAGGAACTTGCACTCCTGCTCGCAGACAAAGATCCCAACCTGGTTGGTCTAACAGAAGCCTGGTGGGACCCTACCCATGACTGGGCAGTTGGCATTGAAGGTTACAAGCTATACAGGCAGGATAGATTGGGGAAAAAAGTGGGGGGTGCTGCTCTATACATTAGGGAGCATTATACAACTTCTGTAATAAAGATGGGGACAGAAGAAGGTCAAATCAAAGTCCTATGGGTCAGATTACAAGAGGGTAGGGGTGAAAGGGACTTGGTAGTGGGGATCTACTACAGACCACCCCACCAGGAGGAAGAGTTAGATCTAGAATTCTTAAAACAGCTCTCAAAGGCAGTACACTCAAAACACCTAGTTGTCATGGGTGACCTCTGCTGGGAGGAGCAGTTGGCCAGGTCTGCCCATTCATGTAGGTTCTTAACCTGCATACAGGACCTGAATCTAACACAGGAGGTATGCAATCACACTAAGGGAGGTGCCTTACTTGACTTGGTGCTGGCCTCAGGGGAGGACTTGGTGGGGGATCTACAGATACAAGGTAACCTAGGGGATAGTGACCACCAATTGATAGGATTCACTATCTGGCATATGGTGGGAAAGACAACTAGTAGGGTAGTAGTCCTAGACTTCCGGAAAGCCAACGTCAATGATCTCAGAAGATTCGTTAGGGTAGGATGAAGGAGCAATCATGTCTGTGAGATGGGAGTCCAAGAAGGGTGGGAGTTCCTCAAGGCACCGATCCTACAGGCACAGAGGGACACCATCTAAGTACATGTAAAGGGAGGCAAAAGAGCCAAAAAAAACCCCCTTGGCCCAGCAGGGAAATCCAGGAGAGGCTTCAGAGGAAAACAAGAGGCCTGTGGGAGCAGGGGGCAGCCACCACAGAAGAGTATACCTGCTTGGTTCGTGCTTGCAGGGAAGCAGTGAGAAAGGCCAAAGAAGATACAGAACTCCAGTTGGCAGCAAAGATTAAAGATAACAAAAAGTCCTTCTTTAAGTACATAGAGAGTGTGGCAGAAATGCCAACGTCTGTGTCTCCCCCCAGGAATCTGTCCCTGCCAGCGTGAGACACTGGGGTTGAATTCCTAAGAGAGGGGGGATTTTCCTCCCTGCCTATGTGAAAAAGGCCTGGTGCTTAGGGTGTGGTCCCTCTGGTCACCTGAGTGGGAAGAGGAAAAGCCCCTGCTCATCTGCCCAGTTAACCAGTGATGCTTTTTAAATTGGTTGGCCAGTTGCCAACACTGCTGGCTTCTATTAGACTGGGCTGCTGAGGTCAGAAAGGCTATATAAGGGCCTGGTCCAAGAATAAGAAGGGGAGAAGCCATTTTACCAGCATAGCTCAAGCATCAGGACACAGCGAGAGAGTCTGATCCATCTGAAACACTCTCTCTCCGGAAATCTCAGAGCCAGATCTCTAGCATCTTCTGAATGATACTTGTAAGTGTTTCTAGAGAGCTAGTCAGCTCACAGTGATGCATTTGTCTATCAAATGGTTACCTCAGCCAGATTGTTTTGCTCAATGGTAATCCCTTGATAGTGCTCTACCTTTTACCCTATTCTACCTCACCCTGTCAGGAGCAATAAAGTTCTCCTTTGTGACTGGTACAGGAGACTTATTGAGGGGTGGGTTTAATTATGCCTAGGAGGCCCCTTGGGTCTGCTGACTAAGGGAGACTATTTTTGCCCCTGACTTGGGGAGGTATCCCAAGTTCTTGTATTGGGTGGAGTACCTGTAGGACTATTAGGCCTGTGTTTCCCCGAGGACACTGGATCTAGACAGTCCCTTTTCGGGGTGGTGGCATCACATGTTACCTCCAGACTCTGCAGTGGGGCTCGAAAGGGGGCCTGCCAGGGCTTAGGCACCCCTGGAGAGACACGTGGAGTCCGGAAGGTGGACGGTCATAGTGAGGTGGGAGACTTAACACAGGAGCTCCCCCTACTGGCCCACCACAGGGAGCAGGAAGAAGGTGCAGGGTAATATAGGGCCACTACAGAATGGACTTGGGCAACTTGTAACTGATAGGATGGAGATTCCACAACTTAAGTTGTGGAATCTCCATCCTTGGAATTTTTTAAAAGCAGGTTAGACAAATACTTGTCTAGGATGGTTTAAACAGGGATGCTCCTGCCCTAAGCAGGGGTTTGAACTACATGACCTCCTAGGCTAAGTACAGACCGTCAAAAAGCCCAAGGCTGAATTGACTCAATGTTTTCAAGTTAGTCTAAACTGTGTAGATTGAACCCATAAACAAGTGAACAGACATTCACTTTTGATTCCAGAAATGCAACCTCATGCCTGCAGTGGCTCTGGCTAGAAGCCAGGGCATGCTAGAGCATGCCTTTATGCTCAGCTGGAGCAGACATCATGGGCCAAGGCTATCCCATCTACCCCGCTGGGGGGGCGTGGGAGAGAGAGACTGAAGGGAAGGTGAAAAGTTTCCTAGGATGTTGGGGAACTATGAGTTAACTTGAATATGGAGGGAATTTGGGACAGAAAAATCAAATCAACCAATTTAACTTAAATCAGTTGAGCCTGATACTACATCCAACCAGGTTTATCTTAAATCAGTTTCAGCCTTTTTGAAAATGCCTTATGTGCACTGAACTTCTGTTGTGTTAAAGATTTGAACTGGCTAACGATTACCTAAACTGGTTTATATATAATTTCTGTCTCTATCCATAAAGTCCCTCCCAGCTTTACTATTCTATAATTCTATTATTTTAAACCCACCTAACACTTTCCATTATAAGACTCTTTTCTTCAGTTGCTTATAGCTTTTCTCTGCTTTAACTGTTTAGGTTGAAAATCTTCAACATTTTGGGCATTTCTACATATCTTCAAGCACAGTGCCGTGCTTGCCATAGACAGGTAGATTTTGCCGCTACGTTGCCATAGAGGCATGCTGTACCTAGAGAGCGCTCCACAACAGAGATGTAGCTTACAATCACATGTAGACACATGTAACCACTATGTCACTGTAACTCACTGTAGAGCATCGTTATGTCACCGTAGGGTGATGTGTAAGTGCAAACTTTGAGCCACATTTCAGCATTATGATAGTTCAATTAATGACCTAACTAGCAGCAATAAAAGGTAGTAGCCTTTATCCCTGTTGTCAACATCTGTTCCTTGATGCCACAGTACCCTGCCTGTTGCCAACTCAAGGCCAGGAGAAATAATTGCAGTGAAATATCCTGGTTGAAGCACACTTAGGACAAATCCTATTCCACCTATTAGGTGCCTAAATGGATTAGGTGCTTAAGGGTGGTATCACACATTCAAATTAACATTTACTGGCCATGCCTACATGAGATGCTACTGTGCAGTGGTTACTGTGCATTTATTTAGGATGTGTTTATAGAATTAGTAAATATATGCACAATAACCTGAGTTACTGTGCAGTAGCACTGGCATCTTTTGTGATGCTACAGCCAAGGTTCCCTCTAAGGTGTGTATGCACATGGCTGCCACAACTAAAAGTGTGGCTGCGCACAGCCTTTTCAAGGATGTCCACCAGGAGAGGCTGGGGTGGGAGCCTGGTGCAGGCTTCGCTGGCTCTGGGGAAGTGCTCTGCTCCCCTGCATCAAGGCTGGGGAGTGCAGCACTCAGGGAGGAGCTGCTGCCTGCCCTGAGTGAGACTCCGCCGTCTCCAGGACACTGCTCCACTCCCTGGCCCTGATGCCACATGCCTCCTTGCTCCCCAAGGCCATGCAGGGGAGCAGAGCAGCGTCCCAGAGCTGGTGGAGCCTCACTCAGGGCAGGGAGCAGCTCCTCCCCGAGGTGAGGCAAGGCAGGGATGGAGGCTGGGGCGGGGGGCTGGAGCAGGCTGTGCTGGCTTGGGGAAGTGCTGCACTCCCCAGCCCTGATGTGGGGGAGCAAAGCACTTCCTTGGAGCTGGCAGAGCTGGCAGAGCCTGCACCAGCCCCCAGCTCCAGCCCCTGGCTTCTGGCTCTGGCCCTTGTCCCCCCAGCCCCCAGCTCCAGCCTCTGGCCCCCAGCCACAGCCTCCAGCCTCCAGCACCCAGCCTCCAGCCCCAAGCCTCCAGCCTCTGGCCTGACCCTGCTCTTCAACCCTGCCCTGCTCTCTCGGCCTAGACAGCCCCGTTCTGCACCCCGTGCTGCCTGCTCCCACAGCTCTGTCCATCCAGCCCCGCAGCAGGGACCCTCACCACAAGTCGAAAAGGACTGAACTCAGAGCCTCATCCAAAACAAGCATCTGTGGAAATCAGCCCCTGGGCCCTGGTTTAATTTGGCTCTACAGAGAGGGGGGATGTAGTGCATGTCCTGCTGGCTGTGTACTGAGACCTGTCCACTCCAGCCCCTTCAGGGGGCCCAGCTGCGTGCTCTCTCAGGAAATGGTCTCAGACTGCCATGATGAATTGTGGCACATTGGCCCCCAGCAGTGATCTGAGTTGGGACTAAAGGACACAGACAGAGCAAGGGATAGTCATTTGTCAGGCCCTTAGGGGAGGGGTGGACAGACAGGCTGGAGTGGACACACAGAGCTCGTCTCGCTAGGGCAACTGTGGCAGAAAGCCACCTTGGTTTCTCCCCAAAAATCTCTGCTCTGTGACACTGTGATTTAAATCTCTGTGCTGTGACCATACAATTAGGGTGGGCCCAGCACACAGGGGACCACACCCTCAGCCTGTCTCTTTAGGAAACTGGAGCTGGCTGCATTCCTGAGGGAGGGGGGAAACCTGCT
>NW_017729030.1:57975923-57991480 GCF_001723915.1 Gavialis gangeticus
CTCAGCTCCAGCCCCTGGCCTCTCAGCTCCAGCCTCCAGGCCCCAGGCCGCAGGCCCTAGCCTCCAGCCCCCAGCCCCCTTTGATAAGTATCCTGCATCGGACTGAGGGGGTGTGCTCACGGACTGAGGCGGTGCACTCATGGACCACGACTTCTTAGAGGGAACATTGGCTACTGCTCAGTAGCTTAATATTACTGTGCAGTAGCACCGCGTCATGATTTTAGCCATGCAACACTGCTGTTCAGTAGTATCAGGCTACTGTGCAATCAGTGTTTCATGTAGATGCACCCACTAAGTATAGTTGAAATATGAGAAAACATACATTCAAGCAGTTTAGTGCATGTAAAGTGAAACTGTGGCATTGCAAAGTTGTTCCATTTTAGGAGTATCTAATGTACTAACTGGGCACATCTACAGATGCTCTTACAGCACTGTTGTTACAGCACCATCATTAAATGATGTCACTAAATGATGGCACAGTAACAGCCATTACTGTACTGTGCCATCAGTGCACGGTTATTTTTAGCTATCATGTTGCCATAGTGAAGCACTATAGCAAGGGAGTATGTTGCTTAGGCATCATAGCTGTGATCCCTGCAGACACTACCTTGTCATAGCACATTATTACAGCAGTGTAGCATCTCATGTAGCAATGCCTACTTTAATAGGTAGTAGCCATATTTATACACACATTTAATCTGGAATCAGTTTACTTGAAAGTAAACTGCTTGTGAGTAAACACTCACAGGCAGCATCTACACGTGTAGAGAAGTGGAAGCAGATTTGCTGCTAATGGCAATAAACTGCTTCCACTTCTGGGGCCCTGAAATGGGCCTCTACTGCCACAGCTGTCTCCTGGCCAGGGCTGGGACATTACACCCTGCCCCCAGGGGGCTGCCTGCTGCCAGAGAAGGGAAAATGTCCTCCTGCTCCCGCAACAGGGAGCTCCTAACCCTGGATCCTTAATTGGGGAAGGGGACATGGAAAGGGCTGCAGGGCAGAGGAAGATTACAGCCCCCTACCCCATCCACCACTGGTGAGGCAGCTAGCAGCTAGCTCCCTGCTAGCTGCCTCAGTGACAGATCAGGGCAGGTGGCTGGGACCTATCCCCTTCATCTATTTCCAAGCCTTAATTACCAAATTGGGGCATGGGACTGGGATCTGCCCCTGACCAGGAAAATTCTCAGCCCCTGGTCTGTGGTTATGTGGTAGAGTCTGGGGAGCCTGTTCCCTGCTTATCTCTGTGAGCACAGAGCTCGGCAGGGAAAAGACTGTGGAACTTGTTCCCTGCTTAACTCTGGGATCATGGAACTGAGGGACAAACAAGATTCCCAGGCTGTTCCCCACCCAGCTCTGTGTGCATAAAGCTGAGCAAGGATCAAGTTCTCCAGCCTTTTCCCTACCCAGCTGCACAATCATGGAGCTAGGCAGGAAGAGGCTTCCCAGGCCCCACCAGCAGGGAGTTCCCAGCTCCAGCTCTGAGACTGCAAGTCGGTGCTGGAAGATCCTTATCTTCCAGTCTGAGCTCCACAGTCATGGGACTTGGGTTTGCAGACCTTTATCTTCCAGCTCCAGCACCACAGTCCTGGAGCTGGTGCTAGGAGATAAGGGTCTCCCAGCCAGAGCCCCTGACCACATAGATTGGGCTGGGAGATGAAGATCTCCCAGCACCAGCCCTTTGACTGTGGAGCTGCTACTGGGAGATAAGGGTTTCCCAAGTCCTTACTTTCCAGCTGTGACGGTGAAGCACGGGCTGCAAAATAAGTATCTCCCAGCCCCCCAGTCCCACTAATGCTGTGACCTATTAAAAGTAGAGAAGCATCTACACAAGATGCTTTACTGCAAAGTAGCATAGTTTACTAAGCAGTAATCATGTATGTCTACACATGCACATGCTTACTGCACAGTAAACCTTGCTAATCACAGCTAAATTTGCTACTTTCAAGAGCAAGTAGCAAATTTACTCATGATTAGTAATGACATAGTAGTACTTGTGTAGACGCCTGACTGGGAGAAATGGCTTATCTGTATTTCCTAATGATAAAGTGCGGAAGGGGAATTTTTCAGTTGCTTGAAATGGGATTTTAGATTGGTGCCCCTGTTAAGGGATAATATAAATAGCAGCTAGGGATGTAATGGCAGCACAAAGGCTGGTGGGCAGAGAGACAATCCAGACTGAGATTTTCAGCAACAGGACCATAAAATCATGCTCCAAAAATTAAACTAGTAAGTACCTTAATAAGTAACCAGATTTTCAAACAGCATTCAGCAGCACCTTTCAGAAAGACTTTTAAAAGTACTGATGCATACAACTCATTGCAGTTTTCCTGCAGTGTGCTGTTGTGCTCAAATGGACCAAAATTACAGCACATGAAAATACTGAGAAATGAGCTTTCCTTGGCAGGGCATCTACACAAGCTCCTGAGGGGAGCAGTCCAGTACAGAGCTAGTCCAGCCCTGCTGTATTGCACTACAGTAGTCAGGGGGAGCTCCAGGCTCCCCCAAGTACCAGCTCTGGTCTGTCAAGGGGCACTGGGGTCAGGCCCTAGTCTCCAGGGGATGTGGGAAGCTGTCCTACCTCTGAGGAAAGATGCCTCTCAGCTTCATGCCTCAATCCACAGATCAAGGTATGGGGCTATTGAAGCAGCAGCTCAGGGAGGTGACATTTTCTTCAACCCCTGTTATCTGGGCTGTTTGTTCCTGGTCAGTTTAAATGTGACATACTGTGCAGTAGTTATTGGATAATTAATCCACTACCTGTACTTACAGGTAGTAGGCATCTGTGCAGTAGACTAATCTACTGCACAGTAAATGCTGCATATGTGTAGACAGTGATTAGTTTATGGCATAGTGAAGTCTCATGTGGACACATACTGTTAAATTATGTAATTGATTGTGAATTTAAAGCATAAGAATGATGAGGCTGAAAGCAGTGTCAAAGATACTCAGAGTGTGTTGGAATGACAGATAAGACAGCTGTTCTTCCTTCTGCCCCGAGTTCCCCAAAATGGGGAGAGGCATTTTGATACTTTACAACACTTTGAAAACAGAGAGATTTAAACTGGGCATATTACACTAACGTCCAAATGTTTGGGTCCTGCATCTTGCTTCTGTAGACCATTCTTACATGCAGCAGGTAAAAGTTCCTTCTGTAGGGAAATAAAAGAGATTGGACATAGGCAGCAGGAATATATCTTCCAGCAATACCATGCATCAGAACAAGGGAGAAGCAAAGCTGGGAAGCAGTTCTGAAAATATTATTTATGGGATTAGCCATGGCATCTGTGCGTTGGATAATACTTGCTATCTGAAGCTGTAGCATTCCATGACAAGAGAAAGATATGAAAGAAAACACTTTCTTTAAGACGAATCAATTTTTTAAAATCCAGTTTGCTACAAACAAACTGCCTCCAAAAGGTACATGATAATGACCCTGTTGCCTAGAAACAATTCAGTGCATCAAGTATAAGATAGCATCTAATACACGATGAACTAGAGCAAGAGTGACACTTTAATGCAATGAGATTATGAGGAGGAAGTGTTCCCAAAACAAATTCCAGTGGATTTCACACAGAAAGGTGCTCAGAGGTGTTGATTAATATCAACAAATGAGCTGCAAAGTATCCATGTAAGACTTGAAAAACTGAACTGTAAAGATGTTGAAATCGATCATTTCTCCACTCTTGTACAAAAGGATAGAGGAACATAATTCATAAGCTATTTGCCTTTCTGTTGGTGATCATTTTAAATCCATTGATATGAATCTTAGAGAATGAGGTTCTAAGAGCTCAAAACCTAGTTTAAGGTTCTAATCAATGGCTAAGAATCAGCCAGTCTGGTCTCTCACACTTCATAGATTTCATAGACATTCAGGCTGGAAGGGACCCCGAAAGATCATTGAGTCCAGCCCCCTTGCCCCAGGGGCAGGAAGTCAGCAGGGTTCATAGGTTCCCAGCAAGATAAACATCCAAATGTGTCTTGAAGGCATTCAAAGTGGGTTCTTGAACCACCTCTGGCAACAGTCTATTCCAAACCTTGGGGGCTTGGAAAGTAAAGAAGCTCTTCCTTATGTCCAGCCTGAATCAGTCGTGATGGAATTTGTGAACGTTTGATCTTGTCATCCCTTGGGGTGCTCTGGTGAACAGACATTACTTCAGATCCTGGTGAACACCCCTGATAAGCTTGTAGGTAGCCACCAGATTGTCCTTGCGCCTTCACTTTTCCAGGCTGAAGCGTCCCATGGCTTTCAGCCTCTCATTTTAAGTTCTGTTTTCCTGACCTCTGATCATGTACGTGGCTCTTCTCTGGACTTTCTCAAGATTCTCCGCATCCTTTTTGAATTGTGGAGCCCAAAACTGGATGAAGTACTCCAGCTGCAGCCTCGCCAAGGCTGAGTACAATGGGAGAATGACGTCCTGGGATTCGCTTGAGAAGCATCTATGGATGCAAGCCAGCATTTTGCTCACTTTACTAGCCGCAGCATCACACTGAAGACTCATGTTCATCTTGTGGTCAATCATGACCCCCAAGTCCCTTTCATCTGTAGTGCTAGCCAACATAGCACTGCCGAGCCTATAAGCATGCTGCAGGTTTTTCCTCCCAAGGTGCAGAACCTTGCATTTTTTGAAGTTAAACATCATTAAGTTCTCATCTGCCCATTTCATGAGCCTGTCAAGATCTGCCTGGATCACCCTCCTGTCCTCAGGTGTGGATGCTTTACCCCAGAGTTTGGTGTCATTGGCAAAATTGGCCAGCTCGCTTCTGACATCAATGTCTACATCATTGATGAAGATGTTAAAGAGTATAGGCCCTACGACAGAGCCTTCAGAGACCCCACTGGACACCACACACCACAACAATTGACTTCCATCAACTACAATCCTCTGGGTCCTGCTGTGGAGACAATTCCCCAGCCAGTGGATCGTGGTGAGGTCGAGGCCACAGTTAGCCACTTTTGCCAAGAGGCAATCATGGGATACCAAATCAAAGGCTTTTTTAAAGTCAAGACATACAACATCAATCTCTTCCCCCTTGTCCAGGTGATAGTAACTTGGTCATAAAAGGAAATGAGATTGGCCAAGCAAGACCTACTCACAAGAAACCCGTGCTGGGTATCCCTCAGGATATTTCCATCAACTAGTCTATTAAGGGTGGCCTCTAGTTTCTTTGGGTGAATCTGATATGTTTTATTAGGTCAACTTAAATAGTTGGAAAACAATAATTAAACAAGCTTTTGGGTTCAAATACCCTTCATCATGCTAAGGAAGTTTCTGCAGTTGGTGTGTGCTCTTCCTGGATGGAATGAAAAGTAAAGAAGCCAGAGGCTGGTCTGGTATGCATATAAATGGTTTCCATTTAGCAAGTTTGCTTTTTCATGGGCATTGGTTGTCAGTTGTCCCATCTGGTTTAGCAGGGGTCCAATGTTGCCCTTGCTTTTCCTCCATCTCCCCACATATCTAAAAAATGACTTTTTATTGTCCTTGAAATTTGTAGCTAGCTGGAGTTCCATCGCAGCCTTGGCTTTCCTGGTTTTCTCTGTGCAGGTCTGGACCAGAGCTGAGTATTCCTCCTTGGTGGTGGTTCCAGTCCTCCATCCTTTGTGGGTCACTGTTTAAGGACACAGGATGTCTGCTAGTTCCTTGGAGAGCCAAGGGGGCTGCTGTGCCCTTTTCATGCCTTTCCTTTGAGATGGAATAGACTTTGCTTGCGCATCCAGGATTGCTCCCTTAAGGACCAACCACCCATCCCGAACTCCCCTCCCCTTTAGGTTGTGGTCCTTTAGAGCCTCACTGACAAGTCTCCTAAGCTTGTCAAAGTCAGCTTTCCTGAAGTCAAGGATTTCTGTATTACTGACTGACTTGCCAGCTTTACAGTCGACGGTGAAGGTAATCAGCTCATGGTCACTGTCACCCAGCTTCCCTTCGATCTTTAGGTCACTGATTAGGTCATCCCTGGTTGCCAGTACCAGGTTGAGCAGAGCTTTACCTCTTGTCAGCCCATAAACTTCCTGCATCAGAGAGAGGTCATCCACACACGAGAGGAAGGTTTGCAACTGCACGCATTTGGCTGAGTGCTCCTCCCACGAGATGTCCAGGTAGTTAAAATCTCCCATGACAACCGTACACCAGGAGTGCGTGGCCTCAGCCAATTCCCTGGAAAACTCTTGGTCAAGGTTTTGACCCTGGGTAGGGGTCTGTAGTAGACTCCCACCATAGTATCCCCTGTGCTGTGTTCCCCACAGATTTTAACCCAGAAAGTCTCAAGTCTTCCACCGTGGGTGCCAATGTCAGCCTGCAGGAATCCACAACTTTCCTTGACATAGAGAGCTACACCCCCACCCCTTTTGTCTGCTTGATTCCTCCTGTACAGGGTATAGCCATCTATACCTGTGGTCCAGTCATGGGTGGAGTCCCACTAGGTCTCCATTATCCCTATGACATCATAGTTATTTGCATTTAGCAGGGGGACAAGTTCCTCCTGTTTGTTTCCCAAACTCCTGGCATTTGTGTATAGGCATGCAAGTGTCCTATTGGGCGCCCTGGCCTTGCCTACAGTTCATTCCAGAGCTGGGGCAGGGTTGGGTTCCCTTAAGTGCCTTGGCCTGCTGGCTTTGCAAGGGTTGCTGAGCAGGCTAGCAGTGGCAGTAGTCCCCCCCATCCCCTGGCAGGCTTACTTTACAGTCCAGTGGAGCAGGTCAGCCACCCCGGCTGAGAAGACCCTGCTCTCCAGAGGAGAGAGGTGGAGGCTGTCCCTTCCCAGCAGCTCGCTGCCTCCCTCACCAAAAAGCAGACTGTGGTAATGGAAGCCAAAGCCTTTCTGATGACACCAGCACCACAACCTTTGGTTCACTACCTGGATCCTCCTCTCCCTCCTCAGACCATAGCTCGAGACTGGGAGAATCAAAGAAAATACCACCTGCACCCACAGACCCTTTAGCCCAGATCCCAAATCCCTGTAGCACTTCATGACCCAGCTGGGAGTGCTCCTAGCCATGTCATTGATGCCCACATTGATAAGGAGCATAGGGTAGTGGTCAGTGGACTGGAGGAGTTTAAGGATCTTCTCCGCAATGTCTCAGATATGGGCTTCCAGGAAGCAGCAAACTTCCTGGGCTAAGGGGCTGGGGTGGCAGATTACCCTCTCAGTCCCCATCAGGATGGAGTCTCCCATGACAAACACTTTGCGTTTTGTTTTGGGGAGAGCGGGGGTGGTAGCTACAGTAGTGCCTGTGCTGCCTGTGGGAGCTGGCAACTTCACAAGCTCTGCTGGGTCTGCAAGAGGTTCGTACCTGTTGGAAAGCTCCAGCAGTGTTGGGACCTTGGTGTGGCAGGCCTTGGGGCCCTTGACCAGCTTGGTCCAACCCCTGGGCTGGACAGTAAGGGATGTCCCTGAGTCCTTCCTTCTTCTGGAGGGAGACAATGGTCTAACCTCCGTCTCCCGTGGGATAAGGGCCTGGCAGTAGGATTTGATCTCCTGCTCACAGTCCCTGATGGTGTGCAGTCTCTGGACTGCAGCCTGGAGCTCCTCCAGCTGGTACGTCAGAGACCCCAGTATGGAGCAGACCCCACAAGGGGAGGTGGTCATGCTCTCAAGCCCTAGAGCCTGAAGAAGTGTCAGGCAGCCCCCGCAGCTAAAAGCCAGAGTCTCTGTCTGCATGGAGCCTGGAACCGTGGGCTCTGCCTGGTCCAGGAGCATGCCTGTTTGTGTGGCGTGTTCATGAAGCTCTGGTCATGCTGCTCCCTGGGGGGCTGGGCCAAGTAGGAGCCAGGGGCTGGGGCATGCCCTCCCTGCCTCCAACTCAGCTGGGTCCCAGCTGGCTAACCTCCATGAGACCTTGCTTACCTGTGGGCAATCCAGGCTTATTGAGAGTTCAGGGGGCTCTTCTAGGGGTCCCTGGGCTCACAGAAGTGCACCAGGCTTACACCCACACATCTCCCAGAGGAGCAGGACCAGACTGAGGCTTGTGCCATTGCCGTGCCCTTTTAAAACTGTGCATATGCACAGAAGCGTGGGCCAGTGCCTCGCTGGTCTTGTGGGGCTAGAGGGGCTAAAGGGATACCTCCCTGTAACAGGGGGCTTGGTCAGGGCCGCTTTCCCTGTGTCCTGCCCCCGTGTTCCTGAGCTAACCGCCTGCGTTCTTGCCCGCCACGCCTTGTGGTTAATTAATTATTTAAAGATGTAATTAATCAGGAGGCTGCCCGTTTCCTGCCCCGATGCCAGGGGGCACTATCTGTGACTCCTTTCCTCCCCTACACCACAGCCCAAGCCTCGCAGATGGCATCTTGATGTTCTCACTATCACTGGCCCCCACACTGGGCCCCAGAATCCTCCTGATTGAACTCCAACCTGGAATCCTCTCATCAGGCAGTCTCATCCGCCTTCATATTGGGCAGCATAGTTCCCTGACCCACTTCACTTTCCAGGTGTGGTCCCCCCACCAGGACCTTCAGCTCTCTAGCCCTGGTCCACCTCCAGGTCAATCAGAACCCCAGGCCCTCAGCTCTTGGTTGTTCCTCACAGTGGGCCCCTGGCCTTTTGACCCTTCTGGTCCTGGCCCCAGCATGGGCCAATCAGGGAAATTTCAGATAGGCATTGAATCTATGTCCCTTTCCTCTCTCCAAGGGTCCATTCTCTGGGCCCTCCAAAACAAAGGGAACATGCTCAGCTGCAGGGGTTGGGGGTTAAGGCACCCCAACCCAACTTTCACTGGGGTGGTAACTGGCCTGGCATTTCCTGGGGGCTCCTGCACCACTGGGAGCCCCACCAGGCCACCCACTCCCAGCAGGGTGCAGTTTTAGGTCATACCCAGGACAAGTAGCCTCCTATTGATCCCCTAAAGCTCCTCCCTTACCTCCAGATGATACTAGCAGCCCTCCAACCAGGCAATGTTGTTGCCTCATCCCCAGCAGCAGAACTGCCTTGTTTATATGGGCTGCCCTGAATCTAAAATGGCTGCCCTCATTAGGCACCTGGCAGCTGCCAGCTCCAGGCCCTTAAAGTAGCAGGCACACACAGTGTCCTGCCACACTCTCCCCACTGAGGGAAGGAATGGGTGAGCACTCCCCTCCCTAACTTGGCTCGCATGCTGACAGCCCGGTCGTGTGGCTCCCTCAGAAGATGGGCCAAGTAGGAGCTGAGGGGGTGTGTGCCCTCTCTACCTGTGACTCAGATAGCTCCCAGCTGGCTAAGGTGGCTAGGTCCCTCCTTCTATGGGCCCCTACTTACCTGCAGGCAGGCCAGGCTCATTGGGGGTCCTGAAGGCTCTTCTGGGGGTCTCTGGGCTCATGAGCGTGCAGCAGACTTACACCTGCAAATCTCTCACTGGAGCCAGGACTAGACTTATGGATGAATGGATCAGTTCAGCAAGGTGGCAGCTTTCTGACTATGGTGAACTCTGAATTTGCCATTATATTTACTGTGCTTCTAAGACTGCACACATTAAAACTCAGATGGGATTTTCACAAGCATTCAGTGCACACCTAGACCTCTCAGAAAATATTAAAATATAAATGGAAGGCACTCATTTCCAGAGGCTAAACCATGACACCCCTTTTTCCCAATGAGATCAGAAAAGACACATCTTTCTACCCATGCAGAGCTCAGAATGGAGCTGAAGGGTCTTAAAAAGCTCTCTGAGATGAAGTCAGTGGAAATCATAGAATCATAGTAAATTAGGGTTGGAAGGGACCTCAAAAGGTCATCTAGTCCAAACCCCTGCTCAAAGCAGGACCAGCCCCAACTAGGTCATCCCAGTCAAAGTTTTGTCTAGCCCAGGGGTGGGAAATTATCTCAGACCAAAAGCCACTTACAGAGTTTTGGCAAGGTATCAAGGGCCTCATGGGTAGCCCTTCCCCTTGCCAGGTGCCCCACCCTCAGTCACCAGCTTGTGACTGGAAGTCCCACCCCCTAACCCCTGACTTTTGCCATCAGAAGTCCCTCCCTTTGCCCCCACAAATACTCCTTTCAGAAAGGGTTTTTGCCATCTTGGAACCAGAAAAATACTAAATTATATTCTAAAAGTGAAAATGTACAACATTCATTAATTTGATTTCAAAAAAATATTTTTGTCCTGATTTATGTGTGTTTGTGCAGTGTACATAGAGGTGATTGTATATAATAGCTTAAAATTAAGTCTTACTCTTGTATATTGTGGGGAGGTGGGGGGCATGGGGTGGGTATGTGGGGCATGGGGAAAGGTGTGGGTGTGTGGGGGTGTTTTGTGGGGGATAGGTGTGGGGTTATGAGTGTAGGGTGATGGAGCATATGGGTGTGTATGTGGGAATGGGGTTTGTGGGGGAATTTTGTGGAGGAGGGTGGCTGGGGTGTGAGGGATGTAGGTGTGGATGTCTGCATGTATGGCAGTGTGAAGGGGGGTGTGGGTGCATGTGTATGGTTGTGTGTGCTTGCAATACTCACCCTATGAACTCACACACACACACCCTCCTGCTCCTGGCCCCAGATACCAACACAGGACCTGTGCTCCTGTGGTCCAGCCATACAGCCAGGATCCATGTGGTGCTGGGATGGCTGATGACCAGCATGAAAGAAATGACACTTACAGGTGGGGGAAATGACAGTTACATGTGGGGGAAGTGGGAGAGAGCAGGCACGTCAGAGTGCAGGGACAGCTGGGCAGGAGCACGAAGCCTGCTCTGGTGTCTGGGACCAGCAGCAGTGAGGCCCAGAGCAGGGCATCAGGAGCATGGGGCCCCTGCCCCACCTCCAGCACAGCTGGTGCCGGACCCTGTGCTCCTGCTTACCCACTCTGGGCCCCACAAGCACTGGCCCTGGGGCACAGATGCAGGCTCCGTGCTCCTGCCCAGCTATCCCTGTGCTCTGCGTGCCCACTTTCTCCTTCTTCCCCCTCCTGTAGCTCCCATTTCCCTGCTTTCCTGCCCACTCCTGGGCAGTCTAGCACCATGTGGCTCCTGGCTGCATGGCCATACTGCAGGGCTCAGGAGGAGCCATCCTGGCCTGGCCCAGCTCCAAGGACTGGGGCTATCCTCACCGTTCTCCGCTGTCTCCCTATACCCACTCTTATTTGAGTTTCCCTCTCCAGTGGAGGGAGGCAAGAACATCCCCAGGCCAGAAGAGTCTGCTAAGCACGGGGCTTATGAGTGGGGGGAGCAGGAGTGGGAGAGGGCTGTAGGGGGTGGGGGGTGGAGGGCTGTGCTTCTGGGCTGCTGAGTTCTGCTGGCTTCCCCTGGGTCCTACTTCCCCTGTCTCATGTCATTTTTGATAGGAAGCCAGGAGTGGATCAATATTCATTTTCTAAGATTTTTAGGGGCCCTGTGGGCTGGATAGAATGGCCTGGAGGGGTAAATGCATCCCGCAGGCTGTATTTTGCCCACCCCTGGCCTAGAGTATCTGCCCCTTTAATGCTGTGAATTGTCTAATATAAATGGAGCAAAGAGTACTTATCCTGGGTAAATCAGCTTGGTCTTCATACCCACATGATTCAGAGAGCACAGGGTTAGCAGCTTCCCCAAAAGCATAGCCATCATCCCAATCATTCATTCTTTATCACGAAAAAGGTGTCCATTGGTGCTACTGTGCAGGAACTCAGGTCAGTGCACAGTCATTTAGTACTTGCTTATATAAGTACTAAATGACTGTCCAGTAACAATTATGCAGCGAGCATCTCGTATAGACATGATCACTTAGTATCAGAAGCTTAAGTGTCTTGAGAAGTGTCTTGGCATTTGCAGATATAAGATAAGCATCTAAATTAAGATTCAAATTTAAATGTTAAAATGTAGGAATGTGTCATGCTAAATTGGAATCCTGGCAGTCTGAATCTCCTTCTCCCTTCCCACCCCCTCACCTCCTTAAATAAAAATAAATAAATAAAAATAAAAGAGTCAATATCCTTCTATACTATAATAGATTTAACCTTTATTTTCACTTTTTTTCTATCAAGTTGATTATACTATGGCAGTCCAAAACACTTGAACAGTATCACTTCCTTTACTAACCTGACAAGACTTTGGAAAAGCTATCTGTGTAATGGCTAATTCTATGCCTAAACTTTGTCAAACATATACAGTGGGTATGTCTACATGAGACACTTACTGTGCAGTAGCTTGTTATTACTGCGCAGTAGCGTCACTGGGCAAAAACTGTGACATGATGCTACTGCACAGTAGTAATGAGCTACTGCACATTAATAACAAGCTGCTGAACAGTAAGCATCACTAGGCCACCATGCTGGTATGCTACTCAGCGGTAATGCGAGTTACTGTGAAGTCATTTAGTACTTAGTTATGCAAGTACTAAGTGACTATGCAGTAACAGCTGCACAGTGGATGGCTCATGTAGATGCACCCAGTAGCTCCAAGGCCTTGACATTTCTGTTTCTTTGAAGCCCCTACAAAATATTTTCTCTACAATTAAAATAAAGGTAAACACCCTCAGATATATTTATAGAACCTCCAAATGATAGTAATGACTGTCACTTGTCTCAGATCCTGTTTCTGTCACCATTTGCCATTCATTCATTCTATTGCAAAGTTTACTGAAATTCAGTTTATTTTCATTCTCATTTTTTCCTAGTGGATATAAGAATCCATGATGAACATTTCAGAATTATAAAGTAAAACAGATTAAACATGTAAGAACAGCAGGCCATCTTTACTGCCTATGATATTTTGGCCAGTTTAGGGATAGTGAGGGACTGAGATGTAGCAGACAAATACATAATGGGTGTCTACACATGTAATTAATGTGACTCAATAAACCAGAGCAAATTAATCTGAATATCACCATCTACACAGGCAGTTAAGGTCAGTAATTTACTCCACCATTGCATAGTACTTGTGTCTGACAGGACTAACTGATACCTCAGTAAATTAGTCTACACCAGCTTAATTGTCGCACACATGAAGACAGTGATGCTTAGTGGACACATCTACACATGCAGCCCACTGTGCAGTTGGTACTGCACAGTCATTTACTTGCTTTAGCAAATACCGACTGTGCTGTAGCTGCTGGCTTTGAGCAGTCCTGGCAGCGCACAGGTCATTTCCAACTCTACTGAGCAGTAGTGGCAGCATCACAGCTAGTACCCACTGATGCAAAGAGCTATGTTGCTGTATCTCTTCACTATGGTGACAGAGTCTCATGTAGATGCTCCCACTGTGCAGCAAATTAGTCTACTGCATGGTAAAGTGTACATGTAGACACACCCACTGAGATCTAATGGCTGGAAGTTGAAGTTAGATAAATTCAGACTAGAAATAAAGGTACACAAAAACAGCATGGGGAATATACTACTAGAAAATGAAAATATAGTGGATCTCTTTCACTTCAAGTTTTTCAGTCTAGGGTAAATCTTTTTTAAAAAGATATATTTGAACATAATTGTGTTTCTTTGGGCTGAAATGTGAAATTCTATGGCAGGGGTTATACAAGAGATTAGATCAGGTGAATACAGCATTCCAGCCAGGTCTTTACTGCAAGCAGCTTACAGACACACTAAATACACGTTTGTTCTGAAACCTCCTTTCACCTTGTCTACTCCCACAGAAGAATGGCCCACAAATTTCAAAAGCCCTGCAGGACTGTTTTTTTATCTCCCCCCAGGAAGAGGTGCAGTTTTTATTTCCAGTACTTATATGCTCCAGACAGAAAGAGAAGGTATAGATATAGATATAGATATCTACCTGCAATTTTCCCCAGGAACAAACCATAGGGAAGGCTTGATCTTCTTTCTGAGAGCTGGTCTGGGACTTATAACTTCAAGAAACAGAAGCTGCAGTGAGTTATCAACCAAGTGGATATCTCAGATGTAAATGCTTTAAAACCTCTAAGGTATTGCTTGTGAGTTCCAAATGGGCCTTCCTGCATGCCTAAATAAAATGCATTATTGAATTTATAGCCTCTTTGTCTATTAGCAGATCTTCAGCACAGAAGTTAAACTAGAGCTTGCATTTTGAGGAAAGAAGTGACAAGAACAGCAACAACAATGAAATATAGTGATTTAGCTATTCCAGCTCTTCAAAGGTGTTAAATTCTGCAGCTCTCCAAACCACTGTTTTTGGCATAGATGCAAATAAAAGTAAATTGAATCAAGAGTATATGAAAACAGCATGATGACATTTAAACTTCAGTAAATAATGTTTTTGCTCAACAGGAACTTAATTTTAGAGATACCGTTTTAAATTACAAACCACTGCAGCATTCCAAGCCAACTAAATAACATAATTCAACAAGCATTTCTGCACCATGCATGGTAGAATTCCAAGTATACATATGAGAACAATTATTGACATTTTACTGTTACATGGAACATGTTATCTACAAGCAATCATTAGAATAATGCCCAAAGTAGCATCAGTTGAAGATGCAATGGTATAGAGCAGTATCTTTATCTATGCATTGGAAGATGAACAGAAAAAGCAGAATTGGGATAAGCGCATCAACCCAAAATAGTGCTAATACAATCTTTACCTGACACCTCCTCCTCCATCATCATCTACTCTGTAGTTGTTACATATTAGAGAATGTTTGGGGGGTTTTTAATGTGAAACTATTTTTTATCCTTCCACTCTACTGCAATCTGCTTTAGCACTAGCAGAACAATATTTGCATTAATACATGAAAAAGAACTTTTATGCTAAAAAATGCCTTGCCTTTAAATTCTGATGTGCTGGAATCATTTATGATTTGGATCTAGTGAACAAATGACATTAGACACTTTGGGTCTTTCCCTTCAGGCTGGCTCTGTTTATTTTTGGGGGTCCCCCACCCCACCACATTCTCCTATATATATGGCGCCAATGTAATCAAGGCACCAAAGCCTATCACTTATTCCAGACTACCCCTTCACACCTTAAAAGAGGATCCACAGTGGAGCGTGTCTTGAAGGCAAGGCAAGGCAGCCCCTGCTTTTCATTTCCTCCTCTCCCTTTCCCACATATATTACTGTCTATTAGGGGTGTGCAAAGTTTCAGTCACCAATTTGATTCAGAGAAGTTTCAGCCAGATTCAGAGGCCAAATCACTGAATCCAAATCAAATCAGGAGACAAAAAAAACCCTCTGAATCAAGTTGGAGCCACTGAATTGATTAAGAAAAGATTTGGAAAAAGATTTGGAGATTCAGAAGGCCGTCTTGCAGGGGAACAGAAACTGAGAAGAGGGAGGAGGAGCAGGGGGAGAAGACTGACATCTCTAACTGGCCAGTGACTGTGATCTTTTCCTGAGTCCCCTTCCAATCACAGTGTCTGGGGGACTGTAAGTTCCCATGGCGGACCTATCGGGCCTCACTGTCTCGTTGCGAACTGGGTAGCTTGATGTTAAAGTATTTATATGGAAGGCCTTCAGAGGGTTCTTGTCTGCCATGTCTTTGATGGAAAATAAGTTTGTTATCAGGAGTAAGATGTTATGTCTCACCTTCTATGGTACCCTGCTTAACTTTGCTTGTCTGGTTTCCCAATTCAGGCTCTGCTTCCCCTACACCCCACCTTACACCAACCTTTAGCTGTTATCTTCTGCCTACCACTAGAGTGAGCCATGGTGGTAATTTTTGTCTTGGCCTTTTAACTTCAGCATAAATAGG
>NW_017729030.1:57996480-58014539 GCF_001723915.1 Gavialis gangeticus
TAGAAACAGCATATAAGACTCTGTCTATAGCATTTCTGTCCTTTTTGTGAGCTGCTTCTGACTGAGCAACAGAATCTGAAAGGTACTACTGGACTGGCTTGGCTTCCTAGTCAGTCTCCTGATAGTCTTTCTTCTTGGAAAGAATTGGATGCATCTTACTAATTACACTTGCCTAGAATCCCTCTACTTATCCCTATCAATATATTTATTTCAAATTATTCTTCCCCAAAGAACCTCTTATTTGTTCTTGTTATTTCCCCCCCCACACTTTTTAAAAAGAAAGCTGTGCTTTCCCTGGTAGTGTAATCCATCACCGTGCAGGAAAGCACATACACTCACATATAGTAAACAGAGAAGAAGAGATATTAGTTACAGACACATACAGTAAGCAAAGAAGAAGAAGAGATATTAGTTAGTTACACACACTCATATATTACAGTTGCACACAACACATACATTTTTCAGCACAGCAAAAATTAATATGAAGTGTACTGGAAAGGCAGGCACCAGGTCTTCTGGCAGGGGAGGGAGATGGGTTAGAGGGGGTAGGAGGAGAGCTGCAAGTCCCTTCCGCACCCCCAAAAACATAGACACATCCTCTTTCCTGGAAGTGATCAGTCTTCTGCTGCCAGTGGAAGCAAGGAGATGGAAGCAGTACCTGTCTCTGAACCTGCACCACCTCGCCTAACACAAGAAATAGCCACCAGCACCAGCATGGCAGTCTCCTCCTCCCCAATTTCATCTTCCAGTATCAGCCTCCCAGTGCCAGAGGAGGAGATGGATCTGTAAGCAGGGGACCTGAGCACCCTAGCAAAAGAAATTCTGGGGAACAAGGTGGAATCTGAATTTGTGCTCCACCCCTCTCAAAGTTCCCCTAGGGCCAGTTCTCCATCTCTGGAAGGCATCTAAGAGGAGGTTGTGGGGGAAGGTGGCTCAGCTTCCCCTGTTGTTGTTCCTCTGCCTGTTGAGGAGGGGGGTAAGGCAGGATCCCCACCCTCAACTCAGAAGTGTGTGAGTGGGGGGGGGCACTGTGATCAGCAGCCCCCTTAACAAAGCAGTGTAGGATAACATCTCCCAGATCTTGGTGGCCCTCAAGCCATTCCTCAAGGCTACCAAGATCCTCAGTTCTGGTGATGCTGTCTTTAGTCAGGTAATCCCCATAGTCAAGGAGCTTGAGAACCAAATGGAGAAGTTCTAGGGGATCAGGATCAGTGTTCCTGGCTGGGGCAAGCTGCTTTCACCAGAGGTGCAGGCACTGGTGAAGAGGCTGAAAGAGGACTTAAAAAAATGGCTGGATCCCTTGTGGTCCAGTATGGTCCACATGCTAGTGGGCATGTGTGACCTGAGGGTGAAGGGGAGCATGTACAGCACCAAAACCCTCAACCACTGGAGGGAGGTGCTGGTGAACAGAGTCAGGGAGACAGACGGGCAGAGCCAAGGGGAGGCGGAAGAGGGGGAATCCACTTTCCCATGCCAGCACTCACAGCACAAGCTATTCTCCTCCTCCATGCTTGCTGCTGCCAATGTGGGCCAAGGGCATGGCTTCATTGTTGGGGTCCAGAGGCATCAGACCCCAACCTTGGGTAAGTAGTACTGAGGCTTCAGTGGCTACCTATCTCACTGAGGATGTGGACCTGCTGGACTGTGACCACTTGGCCTATTGTACAACCCACAGCCAGATGTAGCAGGATCTGGCCACAGTTCCCTGGGAACACCTGTCCTGTCCACCAACCAGTGTTCTAAGGGAGAGGGTGTTCAGTGTTGCTAGGATCTTGGTTTGGTGAAGCAGCTGGTGTTCCTCAGAGTGAACCTCCCGCTGCTGGGGTTCCCCAAGCTCTATATGCAGACAGAGTGAGTGCCACATTCTTCACTCTGTCCACACGTATTTCCTTAAAAAACAAACAAACATTTAAAGCCCTGCTCTCAGAGCTGGAGGCAGCATTCACTGCATCACCAGCCAGCAGGGGAAGAACACCTCCCTGCCAAGCTTCCATGCCAGGATGAACTTGAAGGTATGGGCTGGGGCTCTGGGTAAGAAGGAGGTCCTGGTAATGACCTAATACTGCACCCTGCTAGGGTCAGGAAGCCTGGTGAGACTGCTTGTGGCCTGGCAGCCCTCAAGAAATGCCAGGACTGCAAACTTCTCTGCTGAAAGGTGGATAGGAAGTGCCTTATAACTTCCAGCCACCACACACATGCACAGTCCTGGCAATGGAAACCCCAGACCTGTAAGATCTTTGAGAGGCCTGAGGCTTACTGGTTGCGGTGGAATTGTGCTTCTCCAGGTGAGATTAGCTGCCTGGGATGTCATCTGTCAGTCATGGGCCACAGTGTTAGGGAAGGTATGGAGCTGTGGAATGGATGTCACCCCAAGACACCTAAATGGGCAGACTCCCACCTGGGAAACATCTGAATCAATTTTCCATCAAGGCATGGCAGAAAAAAGAAGGGCCAGTGGCTGGCCCAGAAACAGGTGGATGGGCAAAGATCTAAGTGGGACTGGGAAGGCTCCCTATTATAGGCTACCAAATCCCTGCTGTTTTCATCCTGCCTTAACACACACACATCACAAGTTTTGCTTTCAGAAGTTTGAGGTGCAGTTTCCCAGAAACCCCTGCACCTATCTCCTTGAAACTTGGCAGACCTCATGACCTCAGAAGGAGCTATAATCTTTGATGTTTTCATCCAAATATGCCAAGAAATGACAAACTTATAGGTATTTCAGTGATTCCCCATTATGGTCTATGGCTGAATCACTGAATCTCTCCAAATCAACACCAAACCTTCCAAAGTTGATTTGGCAAAATTGATTTTGGACAATGGTCCAAATCTCTAAATCAAATCACTGTCTTCTGAATTGGCTTAATCTGAATTGAATACTTTCTTATTCACACAGGCCTACTCTCTATGGAGCCTAGGGGCAGGAAGCATATACCACCTGGGGAAGTAAGTGATTCTTCATTCCATGTGAGATGGAGTTAGCTAAATGGAGATTCTTGCCTGCACACACACATACTTGAAGGTAAAATAATATCCAATATTGTTTAGAAGGGGCTGAATGCTCCAGTTTATTTGGGCTGTAGACTCTCGCCTTCTACAAACTGAGCTGAGCCCATGAAAGCAGGGGTGGATCTAGAGTGCGTACAGTGGCATGTCCACACACCCTTCACACCCTTTTTTCACCACCTGGCAAGCAGCAGCCAGGGACTTTTTTCAGTCCACAGAGAATATAAGAATCCTTTGGTTTCTTCTTCTTCATGCTCTGAGGCATGTCCTCTCCTCTTTCCCCTCCCCCATGTGCTACTGCCTCTGTCCCTGTTGTCCTGAGGGGAGTTCCTGTCCCACTCCAGTCATGCTGTGTGGGGGCTGAGCTCAGCCTAAGGCAGAGGCAGGGGTGGCTACAGCAGCAGGAGGCAGGTAGATTTCCCTTCCCTACCTGGTCTCTCTGGATGTTTGCCACCAGCCTGGGAGCAGATGTCAGGAGGGGGAACCATTCACCTGCTGCCACTGCTAATGTCCTGGGCTGAGCCCAGCCCCAGTGCAGCCTGACTTCTGTGGCTCTAGAGCTCCCTTCACCCCTGGGTCAATGGGGACAGTGGCATCTGTAGGTGGGGAGGAGGGAGATTTTTACTTTCTTTGGAGATTTAAAAAATTTGCAAATGCTGCTTCTGTGGCACAATCTGCCCACCCAAACAGGTGGTGCAGCCACCCCTTCAGTGCTGGTCACTGCTCCTGCACCCACTTTGCAAAATTCTGGATCCATTTCTGCACCAGAATAATTTCCTACCTCCCTCCTACAAAGCCACCACCCAAAGAAGCTACCAGGAGACAATCCTTTTGAAAAATTTGGTTCTGAAAGTGGTCTTTAAAAATTTTGGCCCAAATTACTTCAATCCTATTTGCTGGATCAGCTGGGGATGCAGAAAGTAGGATCAGGCTCACATATCAGCTCTTTCCACCTCTTCAGCTCAATACGTTGTGTTAGAAAATTCCAAATATGATCCCTGCACATAAAAGTCATTTCGGTCTCTAAAATAAAACACTGCTTTGTATTTTATAACTGTGAAAGCCTCAGTCCTAACAAGCCCAGTGCTGGCCATATATACTTCCATTGCATAAAAATGAACACTAGCAATGACCTTTGGAATATGGATGATAGTTGTTGTTTTGGCTGTAACATTTATGAGAGCTGTGTAATTTTTAGAGTTTTATTGCATGCAACAGTTTCCTTCCCCCACCCCACCTCAACCCCATCACGTTAATAATGTGTTCACTGATGCTTCTTTCTCCATTTTATCTGCATATGATAACTTCTTCAAGCTGAAAGCTACTCCTGTAATCACAATATTTCATCCACACTCATCCTGTAATGTCTCATTTGCAGTAAAGGAGAAATGTGGGAATGAGTTGCTTAGCAACTGAATGCATTTCCCCCACCTTTCTCCCCCAGACCTGATGCTTTTGCCACAGCAAATAAGTTAATATTTTAATGTTCTAGAATTAAGTTTTATTATATGTCAGTTTCCTAATAACATTGGAGGGATCTATAAAATAGAACTCCACACATCTGCTTGCCAAATGGCTTTCTAAGCCTCCTAATGTTTGTATTTATGCAATACAATCTTATTTTATATGACATTTTACAGCTCACTGAAAACACTTTCCAATAAAAACAAATTCTAAATGCTTAGAGTGGGCTGGCCCAAATACATACAGGATACATTAGCATGTATATTCAAAGAGCTTGTTTCCTTTTCTTACTTTAACTCCTAATATTCCTGGCCTGTATCTATTTCAAATGTTAACTGCCCTTGCATTAAAAAGGAGAAAGAGTAGAGAGACAGTCCATGGGATCAGTGCACTAGTTACTAGGTGATTCTTTGCCCTTTTTTATGCCAGAAGCCATGTTTTCTTCTATCCTTAGAAATGGCCATGTCTGTACGAGATGCTAAATGTGCAGTAGACTAGTTCTGCTGTGCATTAGCGCAGCAGGCAAAAACTGTGCTAGTGCAGTAAAGTACAGAATTAGTCTACTGCAAATTAGGATCACAAAAAACATGCACTGGTACTACTGCATAATAGTTCCAGTTATGATGCATTAAGTTAGTACCTGTTAGTACATAATTATGGCACATTAATGCATGTGTAGATGTGCCCCATAAGATTAATAAGGAGTATGATAGGGTAGAAATGACAAGGCATGAAATCCTGATGGCAGCATTGCTACCTGCAAGGTTCAAGATGTGATGAGGTAGGAGCTACAAAATCATGATTTTGTCTTATCTTTTTTTTTTTTTTTATTTGCCATTTGATTTTCTTTTTAAAAATGTTTTTGCTGGATGGATTTTCAGTCTTTTGCTGGAATTGAGTCCAAGATTTTTTTTTCTTAAAAAAAAAAAAAGAAAATTGTGAGCTTTACAGAATTGCATAGCTCCGGCAGCTGGGACTTTAAGAAAAAGCATAATATTATGGGCTTTGTGACAACATCGTCAGTGTGGGCAACACTAGGATAGCTGGCCCGTGCAGTAAAACCAGCTGATGAATACAGTGCTGTCAAACAAGACTATGATTCATACAAACCAAACCTCTAAGGCATCATTGGGCATATCTACACATGTATTGATGTGCTTTTTCTAATGTGCATTAAACTTAGTTCCTCCAATGTGAGGTGCTAAATGAATGTGTATTAAGCTGCCCTAATTAGCATATTGTCATTTTTCTAATGTCACACTTTAATGCACAGTAAAATGGTTGGCTGCACATTGAAGTGCACATATAGATGTGCCCACTGTGAGGCATTTTAAGACTCCTTAGGTCCACAGCTGAGGACAATGACTCTTCTGCTCTCTGTCCAACCCAGACTGAAGAGGCAGACAGTGCCTTTACATGTACGTGCTTCCTGTTGCCTATCAGATAATCCGCATCAGCAGGCTTTCATTCCCTCCAGTCCTCTTTCTCATTCCCTGTGTTTGTCTCCCTCTTCTCGTATCTATTTCTTCCTCCTTAGTGTAACCATCTTTTCAGGCACTGGCACATAAGAAGGTTCTTGATTTGGATGGCGACTCTGTGCTACAGTGGGACTCTGCTGTTCTTACTACAACATCTAGAAAAATTAATCTTTTACTTTTAGCAAATAAGTTTTTATTACATTTTCTCAAGAGGAAAAAAAAAGTGATTATTATGGTTCAGAAGAAATCTAAACAAGCTATTTTGTATCAGGTTATCACTCATTTCTGCATCTATTAGTGCTGTCATAGAATCCACTTGGCTGGATGGGTTTACACTAGGAGAAACCTGCCTCCAGGGGTCCCTCCCAGTCCTATTTTTCCGATGAATCTATGTTTACATTCTCCCTGTAGACTATTTTCCTCAGTCAAACTAGATCTCTTCTGATGAATCATGTTAACATTTTTGAATCAACAGTTACTGAATGTTTTCATTTTTGAAAACAATGCAGCATTTGAAAATTTCATTCAGATTTGGGCCCAAAGCAAGGTTTAAATATTGGAATGTCCCCATATGAGTGATGTTCTGTTTCATAATCAGTTGTAGAGTTTACCTTTGGTTGCTGGAAAAATAACAACCCTTTTCACACATCATGTCACTTGATATTACCAATAGTAAAGTCCTTGAATCATCTTTGTTGGCAATCCCTCTATTAGAGAAGGATCTCTGCCAAGACTCATTGATGAGTCTTAAGGTGACATAAGTGTCCAATCATAGATTTCATAGATCTCATAGACATTAGGGCTGGAAGGGACCTCGTAAGATCATCAGATCCAGTCCCTTGCCAAAGGGACAAAAAGTCAGCTAGGATCAAAGGATCCCAGCAAGATATGTATCCAAATGTTTCTTGAAAGTGTCCAGAGTAGGTGCTTGCACCACCTCTTGAGGGAGGCCTTGGGAGTTTGGACAATAAAGAAGTTTTTCTTTATGTCCAGCCTGAAATGGTCTTCCAGGAGTTTGTGACTGATGGACCTTGTCTTCCTTTGGTGTGCTCTGGTGAACAGGTGTTCCCCCAAATCCTGATGCACATCCTTTATGTACTTACAGGCTGCCATCAAATCACCCCATAGCTTGCACTTTTCCAGGCTGAAGAGTCCCATGGCTCACAGCCTCTTTTCTCAGCCACGAACCACAGAACCTTCCACAGATTTTTCAGGTCTGTCTGAAGGGCAGATAAGGGATTACTCCACTTTTCCTTTCTCTGCTTTCTCTTCTCAGCTTTGAGGGCAAGACGCTTTACCTAAAAATGAGCTGCCCCTTGGTTGAGGTTGTAGCACTACTGGAGTTGGTCAGCAGCCAACTCCTCTAAACTCTTGATGTCAGCATCTGTTTTCTTAAGGTATGCCTTCAATATGTCCTTGTAGTTTTTATTCTGGCTACCAAAAGATCTCAGGCTATTATTGAGCTTTGAGTAGAGCACTTGTTTTGGGAGCTGAGAGTTGGGAATCCATACTCAATGTCTGGTCTAGTGAAGTTAGTGCTTAAGGGTCACCAACTCAATTCTTGAGAAGGTAATGGTAGATCACTCACATTTCACATCTGTAGAGGAGAGTGGGGATGATGATAACTTTGCAGACCTGGATATTGGTGTCTTTTTGGTGATCACAATGAATAAAGACATGTCAAAGCAATTTCCTAGAGGAGACACTTGCACACTGGATCCTGTGCTGTATATCCTCAATAATGTTCACTCTCTGAGAAAGGTAGCTACCAAGGTATGGTAAATGCTTGACTACCTCCAGGGTCTTTCTCTCAATGGTAATTTGGAGAAGGGAGTCACATTCATGGCCTGGGGCAGGATGATAGAGAAATTTAATCTCCTTGATGTTGAGTGAGAGGCCCAATGTTTGGAAGGCTTCTCCAAAGAGATTCAGTGCAGTCTGGAGGTTTTCCTCAATGTGTACAAGGATGGCATAGTCATTGGCATGTTGAAGGTCAAGGATGGTTGTTTTGAGTACTTTGGTCCTTGAGATAAAATAGTCTTTTAATATTACAATACACAACCATACTGTATTCTGGAAGAAGAAAAACCCTCAAACCCTGCCAAACATACTGAAGAGATGAAGAAGAAAAACTAGCCATAAATAGCACAAAAAACATAATATTTGATATTTGCCTGTAAAATTCCATTTATTATAACATATTTTAGAAAGAGATTTGGCATAAAGTGTTCAAAAGCACCTTAATATCTAAGGTCCCTTTTACACATTGTAGGTATTATGCAATTAACTGGATAATTATGTAATTTCCTGGAGACAAGTTACCCAGACAAAGTAGCTATCACACAGTACAAAGCTCCAACCAGCTATACAGTTAGACTTTGAAAATGTGTACTAGCTTTATAGCTGGTTGTTATCAAATTTTATTCTGCACATGTAGCAGGGTCTTATCTGCATCTGGGAGCCCCATCAGTTGACAGGGATCCCAACTGCAGGGATGCACGATACCCAGCATAAAACCCCCAGGCCTTGGAGATCAAGGCAGCTGAGATCCACTCAGGGGTATGTGAAACTCCAAGGCTCTGGGGATCATGACTGCATGAAACCCCCAGACCCTGGGAACCATAGCTACCATGATCCCTAGGGTTGGGGATGTGTGAAACCCCTGCAGTAGCCCTCTGGCTTTGGGGGTTTCACTCATCCATAGGTTTATCAGTCACAGTCTTTCCCTAGGGATGGACCTGAAATGGCATAGGTTATATACATTACAGCCTTAGAACTGTGCCTAGAGTCAGCATCTAATCCTTGATGGGCTGAAAACCTGTTAAAAGTCAAAATATAAAAAATAAAGCTCAAGTTACCTCTATAAGGGCTGGTTATTTTTTTTCCTTCAAACTTTTTAATGAACACCAAGAATTTCAACTGTGTGAGAAAAAAAATGATAGAAACTATTGGCTTCCCTCTTGCATCAGAAAATGGTTGGTTTGGGCTTCAAAGTTTTCAGTTTCACATTTAAAAAAAATCACTTTTTGTTTGCAGAAATCCCAAACTCAACTCAACTCTTCTCAAAGAAATACAAATTCTCCACTAAAATGTATGTCTAAAACCATAATGTTTTCTTTTGATAGAAATTTTTCATTGCAGGGGGAAAGGAACTAGTCTCTATAAAAGTTTTGAGGAACATACATCATGAAGGTTTTGTTTTGTTTTTGTTTTCCCCAAACAGGCATAAGCAGAAGGATTTCTGAAGAGTTGGTGGTAAATTTCAGACATGCCTTATTCAAAGAGGCAGAAGGAAAAGAGCACAAAAGATTTGAATAGGGTAAGATACTGTGGCAGGACGCAACCTAGAGGTGCCATGAACTCCCCTAGCGCCCCCTACCTACTGTGCCAGATCAGGTTTAATGCACCCTCGTTATCTCACCTGCCACATCTTTGATGGTAATATGTTGAAGGGAGGCTGCCTTTCTAACCCTCCCTGGCATGGTGCCTTGATGTATCTTGGCCCTGTCTAGGTGCCCGGGGTACTCCAACCTCTGGGGTTGCACATGAGTCCCACAGTCACTCGTGCCCTCACGGGTCCCCAGCCTCATCTCCGTTGCCTGCCTGTGCCCTTGCGAGCTCCTCCGAGCTTCTCCTGTGCTCTTGCCCCACTGGGGCCTGTCTCCCCCGCGGCTCTCGTGATTCCCACAGCTCGTACCGGGGCCTGTCTTGCCTCACGATTCCTGCAGCCCACACCGCAGCCTGTCTCACCTCGTGATTCCCTCAGCCCGCTCCAGGGCCTGTCTTGCCTCGGGATTCCCGCAGCCCACACCGGGGCCTTGCCTCACGATCCCCGCCCGCACTGGGGCCTTGCCTCGTGATCGAGGCTCAGGTGGCCTTAGCCATGCCTGGCCTCCAGACCCCTTTCTCAGGTCCTACGCCCCGCTGGGGCTTCTTGCCTGCGCCCACACTAGGCTCCTCCCGATGCTGCCCACACTGGGGCCGGGGTCAGGACACCCCAAAACACAGCGCCCTCTCCAGTGCCAGGAATCCCCCCACTACTGGGGAGCTCCCATGAGGCCTCCTCCAACACCTACAGCCTCACCCAGTCCTCCAGTGTTACACAACAACAAAACAGAAAACACAAAGCCCCTGGGCTATAACGTAAATTCCAAGCCAGCCTGGCTATCCTTCATACATATCCCTATCAGGGTTTTCTCCACCCAGTACAATCAAGCAGACGCTCAGATCATCAGACTTCTCTGCCCTGCCCACTCCCAGCAGAGCTCCCTTTTCCTCAACTGCTAGAGGGTAACTGACCTTCTGGCCTCAACCTGGCTGTTTATATAGGCCAAGCCCTGCCCCCCTCTGGTCAGCTGACCAGACTGGTTATCTTGGCAACCCACACCTGTGCTGCCCTGGTGACTGGCAGCTGAGCCCATATTACTGTTTGTCAGTAGCAGGCACCTTAGTGCCCTGCTACAGATACCTTCTTTTCTAAAAGAAAAGGAAACCATCTGGGGCATTAAATAAAACAAACTCACGTCAACTTCAAAGATTACTATTGCCTTACAGTCTAATGGATGGGGAACTGGCTTTGTGGTCGGACCCAGAGAGTGATAGTCAATGGAACCAAGACAACATGATCCATGGTGACCAGTGGCATCCCCCAGGGCTCAGTACTCACACTAGTACTTGTTAATATATTCATAAAGTATCTGAAGTCGGGTGTCAGAAGTGGACTAGCTAAGTCTGTGGATGACACTAAATTATGGGAAGTGCAGTCACTCTAGTGGATAGGCTAGCAATTCAAGCCGACCTGGACAGGCTTGCAAGGTGGACATATCAAAACCTGATGACATTCAACACAGAGAAATCAAAGTTGCTCCACCTTGGGGAAAAAAAACCCACATCATACTTGTAGGCTCCACAGTGCTACACTCACTAGCATCATGACAAAAAGAGACTTGGGGGTCATGATTGACCACAAGATGTACATAAGCTACCAATGTGATGCTGCAGTTGGCAAAGCAAATAAATCTCTGGCTTGCATCTACTGATGCATTTCAACCAAGACCCAAGAAGTCATCCTCCCACTTTACTCAGCCTTGGTGAGACCACAGTTGGAGTAAAGCATCCAGTTCTGGTCTCCACACTTTAGAAAAGATGTGGAAAAGCTTGAGAGAGTCCAGAGGAGAGCCACACACATGATTAGAGATCAAGAGAACAGGCCTTATGAGGAGAGGCTGAGAGTCATAGGACTCTTCAGCCTGGAGAAGTGAAGGCTTAGGGGTGATTTGGTGGCAGCCTATAAGTATATAAGGGGTGTGCATCAGGAACTGGGAGAACATATGTTCCCCAAGGCACCCCAACAGAAGACAAGGTTTAACGGTTACAAACTGCTGGGAGATCATTTTAGACTGGATGTAAGAGAAAACTTCTTTACCATCTGTATCTCTAGAATCTGGCATAGACTCCCTCCAGAAGTGGTCCAAGCACCTAGCGTGGATACCTTTAAGAAAAGCTTGGATGCTTATCTTCCTGGGTGACCTGACCCCAGCTGACTTTCTGTCTTTTGGGCAAGGGCTAGACCTGATGATCTCGTGAAAAGACAGTAGAGAGAGAAAAAGAATGTGCAGTGAGTTAATCAATTATTTTAATTAGTAATTAACCCTGTAACATGGCTTTAAAGGGTGTTGAAAGGAGGGGGCACATAAACGGTTGGATCTTAGTTGCTTGAAACCTCATTGAAAAGATTAGGTTTGTTTAATTTAGGAAAGCAATGACTGAAAGACAGCAGGATTCAGATAAACAAAATAATGAATAATGTTGTGGAGGTCACTCATATGTTCCCATTATGTCTTCCTTACAATGTTGGAAAAATATGTCACCTAATTGTAAAGAGGAGACATTTCAATTCCATGAGAGATCCTCTCCCTTCCCACCCCCTAATGAAAACAATGGTGCAATATGAAGAGAGGAAAATTTCATTTTTTTTTTTCATTTTTGTAAAAAATATTAATAAAATCCAGCAGAAATATATGAAGGAATAAACCCCAAGGAAAGCGTATGGTGAATAAATAAGTTGCCAGACATGCACAGTATTTATATAATGAGATATATTAAAGCTGAAAGGAGATTTACTGAAGAATTCTTTCAGAGGAGTACAGGTCAAAATAATGACATTATAAAGCAGTAAGCACTGTGCTTTCTTCCCCTGTGCATACAACAGAGGTTTGGGATATTTGTCCATTTCTAAGAATGTGGTCAAAGAGATGCTGACAGGGTATTGCATTAATGAACAATAAAATATGATTTTATTGCTGATTGCTAGATAATGATATTCAGAGATTTGCTTTTGGGAAATGGCTTGTACGTAAAGTAGATATTGCATTAGAAAAATGGTCCAGGGCAATGGCAAGGGTTCATTGGTTTCTAAAAGCCTGTTTGTGACAGTGTCCTTTAAGGCCCACTGTTTCTGACCCAAGAAAACAGCAAGTAGATAGACAGGTTGGGAAATTGAAGACGTACCACACTGCTCCATAAAAGAGGTAAAAAACTGTAGGGCTGTGCAAAGGGACAGTAGGGCTATGCAGTAGGGTTGTGTGAAGCTTTGGTCACTGATTCAATTCAGCAGAGATTCAGCCCAATTTGGCACCTGAATCTTGAAATCCAAATCAAATCAGGAGACCCTTTAATAGCTCCAAATGGAATTAGAACCCTCCAAATCGATTTGGAGAGATTCAATGATTCAGATGTACACGCAGCTTTAAATGTTTTTTATACATAGCTCAAGGTATCAGGTAGATTGTGAATACTGAGATGGTAGGGTGGATGGAGTGCCCATAGGAGCAGCGGGGGGGGGGGGCATTCCTCACTGTGCTCAGTGGTAAACTTGGAAGTGGACCAGAAGCACTTCCAGTCCACTTCCAGATCCTCTGCGGACTGCACAGGGGACCCTTCCCATGCCCCCTGGTTTGGCGACTGGTACCATCTGGGCTGGGGGGGGGGCACCCAGGGTCCCCCCACAGCTGATTGCTGAGCTGAGTAGGGTGCAGGGGGGTGTCCCCCATGCACTTGGCAGTGGACCTGGAAGTGGACCAGAAGTACATCCAGTCCACTTCCAGATCCACCACCGAGCATGTGGGCCCTCTCCCCCCACCCATGCTCCTGTGAGAGGCTCTAACCATCCCACCATCTCAGCATTCATGAGCCATGCCTGGTACATCGAGGTATGTAGGAAAAACATTTAAAGCTGTGTCTATGGCTGAATCACTGATTCTTTGAATCAGCATCAACTCTTCAGATTTGGATTCGGCCAAATCAACTAATTGAATCACTGTCCCCCAATTCAAGCCCAATCCGAATCCAAATGGAATACAGCCCATTTTGCACACCCCTACTTTGCAGCATTGATGCCAGGTCACAGTGCCCAACTGCAGGGCCCTTAAGATTTCTAGCTTTGGGGAACAGACCAAATTAGGACAGAGTGGTAATGTCCAAATTAGGATATGTGCATGTGATGGGTTTGTGAAACAAAGCAATATGCTGACAGGACAGAACATGGATAGTATGATGACCACAGAGAGACCAATCAACAATGCCCAGAGATGAAGAGTCATTAGAAGAAAAAAAGAATACAACAGGAGGGATTCCATAGCAGCAAAGGGGTCCCTGAGAAGGGAAACTAAGGCCACCATGGACAGAGGGTACACTACCAACTCATCTCACCCACCCCATGGCGGTGAGCCTCGGCATCTGACTTCCAGGCTGCTTTCATCTGACATTCAAGAGAAAACCTCAGAGTCAAGCTCACATACTGGCCAGACATACCTTGACTCTGTGAACCCTGAAACTGGTAGATATAGAATTGTTTGCATTATTCTTATCTGTTATCACTTTGAATCAATAAAATTTGCCTGTTATTGAATAGAGAGGCTGTGGTCAGTCTGAAGGTTTTGGGTCTATTTGGACAAGGTATCTGGGTCATAAATACAGTGCCAACAAGACCTGATGTTTTCTTGCATCTCCTATAATTTTTTCAATGATAAGAAAATTCAAAATACTAATACATGTAGAGGTGTTATAGGTCTCAATTCTTTTGGATAAAGAATACTATGGTCCCAATACTTAGGAGATGATTGCTCAGCAAAGTAAATGAGTTATCTTTAGTTCGATTATGATTACTTGAGCTACAGAAACATTAAGAGGCCTCCAGTAAGACTGGAGCCCATTGTACCAGGAATTGTGTATATGCATGAGATAGTCCTTACCACCTAAGACTCATAATTTCTTTAGATAATCATAGAATGGTAGGAGAAACAGACACACAGAAAAAGGAAGTGACCCAAGGTCATAAAGCCAGTTAGTGACAAAGTCCAACATAGATCCCATGGTTTTCAAATCCCAATATAGTTTTAAACCTAGTTTTGAAGATCTTTGCATGATCTAAATGCTAGAGGGAGACAGAGATTCACATGGATTAGCCTGGTTTACACTGGGTTAGGACCTGAATATTTAGTACTATGCATAAGAGAGGTGACAATGAGGATCTTGGGATTCCAACTGAAATGTGACCATGTATTCTAGTCACTACTATTCCTTGAGAAGCAATGAATGCTTAAAACACAACAAAAAACAGCAATTATTATCCTTGAATAGCAGCTGCTATTCTAATTTTAATTACTTGCTCATTTCAAAATGATTTAAAACAAAACAAAACAAGTCTGAAATCACTGTTTTACACTCAAGAATGACAGCCTACACATTTCAAACCAGAAACAAAAAAGAAACTTGAAAGAAGTCAGAAGTCAGCCAAAATATTTGAGTTTGCTTCCCACTTCCTGGAAGCCTGCCATTGAGGTTTAAATAACAGTTTGCAAGTCAACTTTTTACATAGGGAGAAAAGAATGAATTGCAAAGAGAAAAAGACCCCACGCCAGATCAATCTCTCCTTTAGGCAGAACTTGTCACTGAAATAAAAAAAACCTCAGTTAGTCAGTGGGGAAGAGTGATTTTTTTCACTGCAGGAATCCCCGAGTGAACCACTAGAGCCTGTGATCTACAAGAGCATTGGCTAAATGAACCTTTTTGATATCAAAATCTATAAATATGACCCCAAATGCATGAGATAGGTTTATTAAAAAATACATTTTCCTCCTGGTTCCCATCTGATTTTGGAAGAGGTTCTTGGTTTTCAAATAAAAAAATGAAATGAGAAATTTCTTATTTGCTTTGCTGAAAACAAACCAAAACAAATCAAAACAACAACTCCCATTTCCTGCCCAAAACATACCACCTTTAGTTCTTACAAATCAATCATTAGAATGAGTCTCAGGAGAAGAGTGCATTTCCTCACACTGTCATGTGCCCACTGGGTCTTTTAATCTCTCATTGTCTCAGTTTCTTATAAAATGGAGATAATGATACTGACTTCCTTTGTAAAGTGTTGTGATATCTACCAGGAGAAAAAAATGCTAGAAGAAAGCTTGGAAACATAATTATAACTAAGATTTACTACTCAGAAAAGTTCTGAAAAAAGCAAAATGAATACATTTCAAACTGCAAATTACAAGATCAAATTGGCAAATATATGAATATTAATACTGCTGAAAATAGGAAGAAATGTGATGTTTACATTGCACTTTGGAAAATCAGACATAATTTCCTTGAACAGCTCTTAAAGAAAAATACAATATGCTCAAAGCCCTAAGAAATGTAATTATATCAATATTTGTCAGAACACCTGTTTAGTTGATTCCATTTTTGGTGCTTAAAGTGAGCAGCTGAAATGCTGGCAAACAGGATCAGCTTAAATTTGGGTTAAACTAGGCATTTCAATTTTGTAGGAAATTCTGACTTGTCAATGTTTGTTTCCATTATAAAGCAGGACAAAACAAAAAATAAAACACCCTCCCCCTAAATTCCAGAAAACATTTTCATTTGGGTCATTTTGTTAAGCTGAAATATTTTGATCCAGTTTTAACAGTTTTATCCCTTATATTCTTGGATATAATATATATTAGAAAAAATAAATTCAAAATCATTTAAAACTGGAAAACTCAAAGAACATTTTCCTTTTTCCTGGAATTTTCCATTCCATTTAGTTTTCTGAATTTTATTGTTGTTAAATTGACTTCTGTACAGAATGTTTCAATGTTACTAACATGGAATTGCTCAGTGGAGTAAAAGAAAACCCAAAAGCCAAAAACATACAGTTGTAAATTTTCTGACTGACTGCTAGTTATACCACTTTAAAATAGGTTCACATAGATTAAGGTTATTTAAATCAGTAGAAGGTTTGACATTGATTTCAATGACAGCAAAATAACAAAATTGGTATGCTTTAGGTTTACAAACAAAATTCATAAAGGATTTAATTGTGTCATTTTTTAAATGTCTTTCAAAGCCACACTTAATATATTAGCCATGCATAAACACAGATATGTAACAATGGACAGCACACACATTTTTAGTACTTGGAAATAGCTAGATTAATAAGTTACAAAGTTTACTGAAATCACACCATGTCAGGAAGGTTGTCTTCAGAGTCATGCTAATTATACAGTCCCTTGTACCTATGGGCCAGATCCAGGTGTGCAGGCATGTACAGTTTGTGGCACTGCAAACCTCTTTGCAGCAGCACAAATTTCAAGTCTGGCACACTAACACATGTCTCACACTGTATATTTGCAGTGCACAGGCAAAATTTGCTACTAGGAAACCCAGGTAGTAAAAAAAAAATAATAATAATAAAAAAAAAATTGAGCTGCAAAAAAGCTGTGCTGCTCAGTGCACCGCATGCAACAGGAACATTGACAGAAGACACAGAGGCTCAGTCCTCCCTAGAGATACTCTGGGTGTTGGTCAAAGCATTTCCCACCTTCTAGTTCTGCCCCAGCTCCTTCAGAAAGCCAAAAGCTGGGAGGAGTGGGGAAAAGGCAGTTTCCCCGAAGTGGGGCAATTTACCCCAGACCAAAGCATTCATTCAGGGGTGTGTGCAACAGCAAAAAATAGACACACAGATTTATGCTGCTAATTTTTTTTTGCTGCTGCAAGTGTATGCCCCTGCATGTGGGAACATGCCTGTGGTGAGCCTTATTAATACAGTAGCAACAAAATCTAACTTTCTGGGCATGGATGCACCCAGGGAGAAGGAACAGGAACCAAGGAAGGCCCTTAAAGGAGCAAATCTTATGGCCACAGATAGAATTGTGGAACTTACTGTAGCAGCGAATTTGAATGACCCTCAAATCATATACTATGGGGTCCTTATGGATCAGAGTCATATACAAACAGATCTTCAGAATTTTGGGGGTTTTTTCCCTCAATTTTCCTAAGGGTATATATCATTATGTCTATATTTTATGGTATTTAGGGCTGTATGATTTCACAGGAGGCATCATTAGCAGACAATATTTGCTGCCTTCAGAATCATTACAGTTTTCTTTTGTTTTGTTTTTCTGGCATGTAATGACTCATTTTGTGTCCCTCTAGCAGAGGGAAAATTGCAGATTTTAAGGAGTAAGATTCAGATATGGATTTACCAGACAGCACTTATTCAGACTATTTGCTAATGATAAGAACTCTAAATCATGAATGAAGTTTTTCATTTGCAGCAAAAATGGATCCTAAGATTTTGTATCTTCCATCTTCCTGCATATTTATTCAACAATTAATCTGGCAAGCTTTGAGGTATAGCATACCCAAGGAAAGAGCCAGAAAGGAAGTTGGAAATAGCATCAAATCTATTTTGGAGGATGCCCAAACATAATCATTTCTGATGCGGGTTATAACACCGTGTTGCCTAATTTTTTAGACTTTCAAATTGATTCAATCCATTAAATTATACATGTAGAAGTAGGTAATGCCTTGAACTAAAATGCAGGACTGAAGTTGTAGGTGCAGCTCCTTGCTCTCCCAAAAACATGTTAATAGTTTGTTTGTTTGTTTGTTTTAATAATTCGTGTAACTTCTTAAAGTCCCAGTTTCCCCTTTGTAAAATTGGTTATGTCTCCTGTATGATGTCATAGCACAAGTTTTCACTTAATTCCCAGGTAGTAGGTGAGACGATTAACCATTCCAGGTGTTTTTGGTTTGAATATTTATTCCACACAGTGTTTAATGGAAATG
>NW_017729030.1:58019539-58020686 GCF_001723915.1 Gavialis gangeticus
TGCAGGACTGAAGTTGTAGGTGCAGCTCCTTGCTCTCCCAAAAACATGTTAATAGTTTGTTTGTTTGTTTGTTTTAATAATTCGTGTAACTTCTTAAAGTCCCAGTTTCCCCTTTGTAAAATTGGTTATGTCTCCTGTATGATGTCATAGCACAAGTTTTCACTTAATTCCCAGGTAGTAGGTGAGACGATTAACCATTCCAGGTGTTTTTGGTTTGAATATTTATTCCACACAGTGTTTAATGGAAATGGTATATGCCAGTGGCAGAAAAAAAATAGAGTTTCTATGCCTTATAATCATTTCTATTCATACACATGTATAATCCTAAAATGAGATATGGGCCCCATAAAGCCAGTGATTCTCTAACTTTTGTATATTGTGATTCTACATCAGAATAGATAAAGGGTGAATCTACACAAGACGTGATAATGCATGTTAGGCTAATTCAGGACGTGTCAATGAGGGGTGCGCATACCCCCAGGGATACTTGAAAAGGCCCAAGGGGGTATGCATGGGTGAGCGGGGACAGAGCACCACCACATACCATCATGTGCTTCTGCACATGCACCACCTGCCTGGCCAGATGCGGGGGGAAAGGGAGCTTACACACACTGGATGCCGCTGTGGACCGTGTTCTACCCCCCTGCCCCACTCTGCATTCAGCCACCAGGGATGCACTGATTCAAAAAGGTTGAAAACCCCTGGGCTAATTTAATGTGCATTAAGGGTGTGCATCTACATGTGTGCACCTTTAATGCACATTTAAAAATGGTGAATTTCAGATAATTCTGGTTAAATTTGATATCTGCAAATACAGGTATAAAATTTAACCATGATTAGTTAAAGTGAATTAATGCACATATAGATGTGACCTGGCACTAACTTTAGTTTTGGGTCTGCCCAACCACTAGGGGGCCAGACTAAGCCCAGCCCCAGGGCTCCTCCCCCAGGCCTGTGCTGCTAACTGGCAGCCCCTATCTGTTTTGTGGCCTGGGGCATACTGCACAGGAGCCTGGAGGAGCCTATTTACTCCCCAGGAGCCCAGCAGACCTCATCCCCCAGGACAGGCCAGAAGCTGTATCTGCCTGACCTGTCCCCTCTCCAGAGATGCTGCTTGGCCACAGGTGAGTGTTGCAAAGGGCTGCAG
>NW_017729030.1:58022314-58025385 GCF_001723915.1 Gavialis gangeticus
ATGTCCCCTACTGCCAGACCACCACCCATGGCCCCACAGGGCCCTTTGCCCCACCACACCACACCACACCTCAACCCACCCCACAGCAGGTGCCTATCTGGCCCTGGGAGGAGGTCCTAGGCTGCTTCTGCCCGCCAGATCCCCTGGCTCCACCCCAGACCTGCTGCCACCCTTCTGGGCCCTGCCCCACTGTTCTTCCCTGAATTATGTGGCTGAAGACCCAGCCACACATGAGGACACTACCATGTGCTGTGCTTCCCATGGCCCTCAAGCCTGTCGGGGAACATCCAGGGTCTGAAGTACTGTGCACCTGCCCAGGGTTTCTGCCCCCTAGGAAGCCCTCACAGCCCCCCACTCTGGGCTTTAACAGCCAAAATATTGTAAATAGTTTTCAATATGCATATAGTTTGCCTCATGTATATAGTTTGCCTTATGTAAGTTGGTTTTTAACTGTTGGTGGGTGGGGAAGGTGGTGGAGGGGCATTGTTTGTTTATGGCAGAGGGATAGGGGTGGGAGTTATTAAGGCAATATTCTTTTGTTTCACCCATGTGTGTGTCCTGAGAGTGGTGGTGGAGGTAGGTAGGGGGGGGTGGGTGGCACAGCAGGTGGTCTGGATTGGGGAATGCAGGAGGAGGGGATTGGTCAGGGCCTCCTGCAGCCAATGTCCTAGCCCCCCATTGGTGGGTGCACAGCTGTCCTGTGGCTTGGGTGGCAGAGCTCGCTGGGGCCAGGGGGGCAGGGACCATGACTAGCAGCAGTGCAGGGGGCTGGTTAGCACTGTCTGGGGCGGGGCGGGAACAGTGGGGCGCTGGTCACCACTGGCAGGGGCAAGGGTAGCCCTGGTGTGGGGAGGGAGGATGGGCATGGAGGGAGTTCGTGCGTGCTGCCTCTGTGCTGTGCAGGCATATCCTGGTCAGGGAAGGAGCTGGCTAGGGATCAGAGCTTCCACATGGCTGCCAAGTGCTGGCAGCCATGTGGCCAGAGGCTGGAAACACCCTCCCCCGACCCTTGGCCCCAGTGGCCACAGGGATGTCAGGGATGAAGGGGCTTAGAACTAACTTTAGCGCCAAGTACACTATCTTTAGTCCCAAATCTCTGCATATGTAGACACCTGCCAAAAACACTTAATACACATTATCTTAATTTGCACTAAATTTAGTGATGCTTATTTGCGCATGTAGATCCACCCAAAGAGTGTTATAACATCTTTCCCATCAACTTCAAAATAAGAGTAGAATGGTGCAAAACTTCTGAAACTTGTTTGACACAGTCTTTCTATTGTAAAAAGTGATGGCTGCCTAGATTATCACCTGAACATAGTTAAAACAATTGTGTCCTCTGAATTTCAGAAAATGAATGTCTGCATGTTTCATGTAAGAGAAAGATGAGGGAAGAAGATTTGCTAGGCACTGATGTTCTGAAGCCATTTTTACTTATGAAATCCAATTTGCAGGGAATAGAAACAGAGAATAAAGAAGAACCTTGGTTCAGTTCATCAAAAGCACATTTGAATATCTCTTTCTTTCTCCAGAAAGCAGCAAGGATTAAAAGAAAGATGGATGGAGTTTGTGGAGATAGTGTTGGAAATATTCACAAAGCAAAGCAGACCACAACAAATAATTCATTTTTTTCAGTGCAAATTTATGAGGTCCCAAATGGCTCATTTTATTGCCTACCTTCTTTTTACCCTTCCAATGTTTAGTTTTATTCCATTTGCATCACAAACACAGTGAAATAAATTAGCTTTTCATACAATTTGAAGATTTCATAGAGGGCAATGAAATCAAACATAGACTCAAACATTCATGGATGCCCTTTGTGTCCAGTTTACATATAACCTGAGGAGAAATAAAATCCAGCAGGCCTTTCAGCCCAGTCCATTTAGATTCTTAACTTACTCAGAGAGAAAATTGCTTATCTATTTGGTTTATATATGGCTAAGTGCAGAAGTTCAGTTTGGGAGGTAGATAGCATTCAAAATGGCCACTTGATCTAACTTAGTTTTCCCAGGTGCAGACCTTACACTTAGATCCAGTCTCAATGACCAGAAATCAATCTGAATCTGTAACAGAAAAAAAGTTCTGTGTGCATAAATCAGTCTAAAAATGGTGGAACCAGGTCTAAGGTAGGCCTGGATCAATGTGCACTCAAACTTAATTAATCTAGATTAAACTAGCAACGAAACTTGTGTACAGTAACCTGGGCAGCCCCAGCCACTCATTCCAGTCCCAGAGGTGCTCTCTTCCTTTCCCTGCTCCTGGCACTTGGCTATTTTTAGTCATCTGGCCTCTCCCCCCACCCCCCCGCCTCCAGACCAGCTGCTTCCCAACCCCGAATCCTGCAAGCCATTCCAGGTGTCGGTTTTATCAGCATTTCTCCCCCATCTGGAGCTACAAAAGTAGGGTGGCCATCATAGAGAACATTCCAGTCTTTTGATACTCTGTCCTCTATCCTGTATGGATTCAAAACCCGATGCCTTTATGTCCTCTATTTTTCTCATCCAGTTTTGTATCAATAGAGAACAGAGGACAACTGGACTGTCCTCTATCATGGCCACCCTGTACAGAAGTAATTCCTGGAGGCCGAGGGAGGAATATGAGGGATAAATTCGCTGAAGGGTCTGGGGGCTAAAAATTGCCCTTGGTCCCACCCAACCCCTTTGTTGATGCCAAGAGATGCCCTGATCCCACCAACCCCACCCCCCAGACCTCACTAACCCCCCATAGATCCCACCTGCTAACACCCCACAATCTTCCTGATGGCTCCCACACTTCCTGCCTGCCCCCCCCCAATCTCCCAGATTGCTCTGTGGATTCTGCCTGGGCCCCTGATCCCCTTAATTAGTCCTGTAGATCCTAACAGCACCCCAATCCCTCTGCAGATGGTATCTGACCCTCCAATCCTCTCAGTTGCTCCCACAAATCTCTCCTGGCTCTAATACCTCCTGCAGACACTGTCTGATCCCATGATAACCCTGATCCCACATGGATGCCACCTGTGCCCTCCATCCCCTGATCCCTCCTGCAGATCCTGCCCCACATCCCAATCCATCTCATGGATGCCACCTGCC
>NW_017729030.1:58030385-58032847 GCF_001723915.1 Gavialis gangeticus
AAGATCAACCCTTGGATAACACTTCCTACCCTAACCCCAAATCCATCTCATGGATGCCACCTGCCCTCCCATACCTCTGATCCTTCCCATGGATCCCACCTGCACCCAAAATTCCCTCCCAGCCCCAATTCCCGCCTCCTCTCCCATTCTCCCAACCCCCCTGCTAGACCTCCCCATCTTGACTTACCTTAGATTGGGTGAACATTTTTAATGAAATATTACCTTTCCCTAAACCCTCTGAATTTCTGTACTTAGCCTCTAAGGGTGCAGACAGAAGTGCATCTCCCCTCTGTAACTAAGAACAGAGTGTGTTCTGAGGAAGTGTTCTGAGTTACAATAATCCCCTGGAACAAACAGAAGTTCCCTGTTGGTTTCAGGGCAGAGGGGAATCTAGCTGCTGTCTGTGAGCCTGTAGCCAATTTACCTTAGCAATGGCCCCTCCTTTCTCCCAGTCTGTCCCTGTTTCAGAACAGGAGGAGGGGAAGGGAGCAGAGGGAGCTCATTCTACGGGTTTTCCACCAAGCTCTGGAGGGGGGGGGTGAATTGGATCCCTCCCCACCTCAGGGAGGGCCTCCAATACACCTGCCCCACCCTCCAGCAGGGGCTGAAAACCCTCCAGACCAAACTCCCTTTACTCCTTTTCCCTCTTCCCATTCTGAAAGCAGATTGAGACTGGCAGGCAGCACAGGCAGAAATTCCAGAAGAGACTTTTTAAAAAAATGTCTTCATCTGACCCCTCATGCAATGGACAGTCAGATTCACACCTGATCAGCCATTTTTGGCGCTGTCTACAGCAGTGAATTTGTGTTTTGTCATGGCTATAAACTGCTTTTTGTGGCCAGATTTGGCCAAAAGTGTCACTTATGTCTGCACCCTAAATACCAACATACATTCCTGAGAAGGTTACTTTATCACCAACTATAGCCCTAATGTTGCTACTGAGTCTATGACAACTGACTCCTGAGCCCACCTAGAGTTAGTTGCAGGACTAGAGCTACATCAGGTGGAAATGAGGAAACTGCCCAAGAAATGAGAATGTGTGTAAAATATGGGAACAGAAGTTTGGTATTAGCATACAGGGTATTGTCCCTCTTTTGCATATAATGGAAACCTGGCCCACAAGTAATCTACCTGGGCTCCTATGTTTAAAACCTTGGCCCAAAGGTTCTGTAAAAATTCTACCAAGCTTTCTGTGAAGTAGGACTGTCATCTCTGCCATTTGGCTAGCTATATCCTGGCTACTAGGGCTGTGCACAATTTTGCTGACCATTTTGTTTCAATGCTGCTTTGGCTAGTTTCAAGCTTGAAACAGTGAAATTGAAATGAAATGGAAAGCTTTGAAACAGCCTTTAAACAAAATGAGGGCAGTCAAAACATTTCAAAAGTTTTGAAACATTTTGGGTTATGAAGCTGAAGCTGGAGTTTCCTGCAGGGAAACAGAAAATAAGGAGAGGGAGGGGGAAGAGGGGGGAAGGACTGCTCTGACATTGATTGTAGCTGGCCAGTGACTGTGATCCTTCCCTGAGGTCCCTTCCAAACCCAGTGTTCTGGGGGAAGGATCAAAAAACAGCATAAAAGGCAGCATTGTTTGAACTAGCCTTCTTTCTGCCTTGGGGTCTGACAGTTACTGAGCTATGTTCAAGAAGCTCAGGAGCATTAGACAAGAAAGGCTACTGCTACCATTGATTAGATTTCCTACTTGCTAGCCTAGCAAGTGGTATTCTGCGATATCTTTTAGACCTTTTTGTTTGTTAGTCATTGATTTATTCTTTTCAATTTTGTAATTATATTGGATATTATACTATAGAATTTATATAGAAAGGCACATACATGTATATATTTTTATGTATATACACCTATATCATCCATATTATAATATAGAATTTATATAGGAAGACATATAAAGTTATATATTTTTATAAAGACAAGACACTATGAAACCCATCATGAAGTGTGGTGGAAAGGCAGCTGGCAAGCCTTCAGGGAGGGGTGGAAGAGGGAGTAGAGGGAGAGGTGTAAGAGCCCCCCCCAAAAAAGAGAAGTAACCCCTTTCCAACAACTAGCAGGGGTGAGACTTCCAGTTTTACAGGCAGCAAGGAGAGGGGAGTAGTGCCAGTGCCACGGCCTATGACTGAGTCTGCATCCCCTCCAACAGCACCAGACATAACTCCCACCACCACCACCATGACAACAAGCAGCAGCACTAGCACCAGCATGGCAGTGTCCTCCACCTCCATTTCACTTCCCATGCTGAGCCTTCAAGTGCCCGAGGAAGAGCTGGATCTGGATCTGGATCTGAGTGCCCTAGCAAGGGAAGTTATGGGGAAGGAGGTGGAATCATCTGAGTTTGTGCTCCACACCCTTAAGTTTCCCCTTGAGCCAGGTCTTCTTCTACAGAAGACATATCAGAGGAGGGTGAAGTAGGGTTGCAGAGGTAACTGGCTCAGCTGAATCCACTCCTT
>NW_017729030.1:58037847-58047186 GCF_001723915.1 Gavialis gangeticus
CCCTCATGCAATGGACAGTCAGATTCACACCTGATCAGCCATTTTTGGCGCTGTCTACAGCAGTGAATTTGTGTTTTGTCATGGCTATAAACTGCTTTTTGTGGCCAGATTTGGCCAAAAGTGTCACTTATGTCTGCACCCTAAATACCAACATACATTCCTGAGAAGGTTACTTTATCACCAACTATAGCCCTAATGTTGCTACTGAGTCTATGACAACTGACTCCTGAGCCCACCTAGAGTTAGTTGCAGGACTAGAGCTACATCAGGTGGAAATGAGGAAACTGCCCAAGAAATGAGAATGTGTGTAAAATATGGGAACAGAAGTTTGGTATTAGCATACAGGGTATTGTCCCTCTTTTGCATATAATGGAAACCTGGCCCACAAGTAATCTACCTGGGCTCCTATGTTTAAAACCTTGGCCCAAAGGTTCTGTAAAAATTCTACCAAGCTTTCTGTGAAGTAGGACTGTCATCTCTGCCATTTGGCTAGCTATATCCTGGCTACTAGGGCTGTGCACAATTTTGCTGACCATTTTGTTTCAATGCTGCTTTGGCTAGTTTCAAGCTTGAAACAGTGAAATTGAAATGAAATGGAAAGCTTTGAAACAGCCTTTAAACAAAATGAGGGCAGTCAAAACATTTCAAAAGTTTTGAAACATTTTGGGTTATGAAGCTGAAGCTGGAGTTTCCTGCAGGGAAACAGAAAATAAGGAGAGGGAGGGGGAAGAGGGGGGAAGGACTGCTCTGACATTGATTGTAGCTGGCCAGTGACTGTGATCCTTCCCTGAGGTCCCTTCCAAACCCAGTGTTCTGGGGGAAGGATCAAAAAACAGCATAAAAGGCAGCATTGTTTGAACTAGCCTTCTTTCTGCCTTGGGGTCTGACAGTTACTGAGCTATGTTCAAGAAGCTCAGGAGCATTAGACAAGAAAGGCTACTGCTACCATTGATTAGATTTCCTACTTGCTAGCCTAGCAAGTGGTATTCTGCGATATCTTTTAGACCTTTTTGTTTGTTAGTCATTGATTTATTCTTTTCAATTTTGTAATTATATTGGATATTATACTATAGAATTTATATAGAAAGGCACATACATGTATATATTTTTATGTATATACACCTATATCATCCATATTATAATATAGAATTTATATAGGAAGACATATAAAGTTATATATTTTTATAAAGACAAGACACTATGAAACCCATCATGAAGTGTGGTGGAAAGGCAGCTGGCAAGCCTTCAGGGAGGGGTGGAAGAGGGAGTAGAGGGAGAGGTGTAAGAGCCCCCCCCAAAAAAGAGAAGTAACCCCTTTCCAACAACTAGCAGGGGTGAGACTTCCAGTTTTACAGGCAGCAAGGAGAGGGGAGTAGTGCCAGTGCCACGGCCTATGACTGAGTCTGCATCCCCTCCAACAGCACCAGACATAACTCCCACCACCACCACCATGACAACAAGCAGCAGCACTAGCACCAGCATGGCAGTGTCCTCCACCTCCATTTCACTTCCCATGCTGAGCCTTCAAGTGCCCGAGGAAGAGCTGGATCTGGATCTGGATCTGAGTGCCCTAGCAAGGGAAGTTATGGGGAAGGAGGTGGAATCATCTGAGTTTGTGCTCCACACCCTTAAGTTTCCCCTTGAGCCAGGTCTTCTTCTACAGAAGACATATCAGAGGAGGGTGAAGTAGGGTTGCAGAGGTAACTGGCTCAGCTGAATCCACTCCTTCTGTTGCTGTGCCTCTGCCTGCTGAGGAAGGGGAAATTGAAGCATCCACACATGCACATGCACCGCAGAAGCAAGTGGGTAGTGTGGTCTGGGATCATTTTGAGCTGGCAGATGATCCCACATATGCTATCTGCCTGGACTACTGAGCCAAACCCATCTGGGGAAAGGGAACAAAGCACATGAGCACCATGGGGATGCTGATGCACCTCTGCAGGCACCACCCCCTTGCCCTTGATCCTCCTCAGCCTGACACCAGTGGTAGTGTGCCCAAAGGAAAGTCCCCTTCTCACTCCAAAGCCCCACTCCCCCCAAAGCAGAGGCAGGCCACCCTGGAACACTGGGGAAAAGGTGAACAGAAAGTGGGGCACATTGCAAGGGCAAGCAAGATCACCCAGAGCACTGAGGAGATTCTTGCTGTGGATGGCCAGCCCCTCTCCTTAGTTGAGCAACCAGGATTCAGGAGTCTAATGGCACTCATGGCTCCATCATACCATGTGCCTCCATGCATCACCTTCACCAGGCGGGTGGTGCCCTCCCTGTATGAGGCATGCAGGGAGGACTTGAGAGAGAACCTACACATGGCTGATCTGCAGTGGCCTTATGCTTCACCTTGAACATCTGGAGCAGCTAGGGTGGAGATTATTCCTATCTCTCTTTCACAGGGCACTGGTGTAACCAGTCAGGTCATTGGTGGATTCTCCACGGTGAGGTTATAGATGAGTCCCACATGGCAACAGATATCATGGGGGCCATGAACATTTTAGTGCAGGGGTGGATCACTGGGCAGGGCAAGCTCACCCATGGGTTCATGGTCATCGACAATGGGGCTAAAATGGTAAAGGCAGTCTGTGATGCCAACTTTGTTGGGATCCACTGTGTGGTACACAAGTTCCACCTCATATTCAGGGATGCCTTGGAGGGGGACAGGGCTGCCAATACCACCATCAAGCTCATTTCCAAATGCAGGAAGGTGGCAGGCTACTTCCAGCAGAGCATCAAGGTAGGCAAGATTCTGCAGGACAAACAAGCAGAGCTGAACATCCCACAGCACAAAATCATGCAGGATATGGAGACTTGGTGGAACTCCACATACCTGATGCTTGAGAGGGTGGTGGAGCAACAGAAGGCCATCCATGAGAGGATCAGAAGCAGAGGATCACCTTCAGCAAGGTGTAGTGGCTCAGGCATGTCTCAACCTGTACAAACAGCCCTGCACTGGGGCAGCTGGAGGGGGAGCCACCCGTCCTCAAGGAACACCATCCCAGGTGGCCATTTGTGCTGCTGTCAAGTTCTAGCAGCTAGAGATGGACCCTGAACCTCCCTATAATGACCACAGGAGCACATGGAAGGGCTGGAGCTGGACATGTAGAACCTGACAAAAATTGCTTACTGCTTATTAGCTTAATGACCAGTAAACTTTGTCACAACTAATTGCACATGTACTCACAGAAAGGCCTAAAGCTCTACAGATAGTTAAACATTGATATTAATTAGGCCTGTGCAAAATAGCTATTTTTTGCTTTGGATTTGGCTGATTTGGGGGATAGAGATTTGATTTGGTGATTCAAAACACTGTCCCAGATTGATTCTGCTGAATCTCTGAATCAAACAGGCACCATGCCCCGCCTGCTCTCCCAGCCCTGTCAATGCCTGCCCCACTTGGCCCCAGTGTCTTGGCTCCTTAAAAAAATAAAGCCCCACACTCACCAGCTCCTGGTACCCAGGGGGCGATCCCCACTATTGCCTCCCACCACCCCCCACTGCATGGGGGGCTCTACCACAAGCCCCCAGGAACCCTAACAGCTGCTGCAGAAGCTCGTGAGTGCGAGGCTTTAAAAAAAAAGAAAAAGAACCAGGAATTGGGGCCAGGAGGGGCAGCTATCCCTGTGTCCCAGCCAGCTCCTCTACAGCATGTTGAGCTGGGTCAGAGCAGCCCCAGGCTGGCTCCTAGTCTTTCTGCCAGCTGAGGCTGCTCCACCTCATTTCAATGTGCTGTGGTCCCAGGTGGACATGTAAACATTGCTCCCTGGAGCAATAAACTCTGACATGATAATCACTAGAGTTTATTGTGTCAGGTATCTATTTGGTAGCCATGTTCATCTGAGAAAAGAGGTACACAGAGCTTTTGCTCCAGAGATTATATCTTTTATTAGCCCAACAAAGTAGTAGGAAAATGTTCCTTTCTTTGCTAACATTCAGGCACACACTCTTTATCAGGCTGAGAAGAATTTAAAGATTGTAAAAGTGCTCCTAGGTAGAAAATAAACTTCAATTTACACATGGGAGATAGAGGCTGGAAGTATATTCCCTTGGGAATCTGAGAGTCCTTTTGTGAGAGTGTTGCTCTGCGATGTGCAGATTAGGTTGTCTTCTTCCTTGGAGGTGTCCAATGTCAAAGGCAGCTGTGGAGGTGAAAAAATCTATCACATGTGTAGATGCAGCCATTGCGTGTCTTCACTAGAACTACCAAAAGTCTCTCCTGATTAGAAACAGATGTAACGTCTTTTCCAGGCTTTTGCAACTTAAAAACATACTATTTTTCTCTGTCCTTCAACCTAAATCAGACTGCACACCATCTCTGCTAAATTCCTTAACAGTTATGATATTAAAACCAGGAATTCACTTCCCTTGCTTCATTTTTAATTCCTTTTATCTTCCTCCTGATCCACTCTCTTTTAGCATTTTAGAATTGCTCCTTTGTCTAGGTTGTTGCACTACAAATTCTTCTAAATGCTTCAAGTGAAATATTTAGTTCTTTATATACTCCCTTTTTTAGCACCACAATATCCATTTCTGTGGGCTTTACATGCCTACAACAAGCTCACAGCCTCAGCTAAATTAATGAACTGTAGCCCTTAGAAAACAATGTTACTTCCTATGTTTACTGATTATCTTGGGTTTTTTTCCATTCTGTCTGAATCCAACTAGAATTGCTTATTTCATTTTCCTTTGGACCAACATTTTAATTTTCCTACTGCTGCTTTATTTTTTCACATGCATTCATGCTATTATAATCCATCAGAAAATAATTTCATCTTCTCCAGGCATGTGGCATCAGACAACAGCCAGGATTTGAAAACAACAAGTCCTTGAATGATAAACAATTTAAAAAATCCTGCCACCATAATGTAGGTGTCTAAAAGAGATTTGCTGGCTGCAAAACTTTTTTTGAAACTGTCTCTGAATGAATATTGTGCAATGCTTCATCATTCCTAACAACTGCTGTTGTGGCAAATATACCTCAAATATTCCCAGAGATGGCTGTTTCTTCACTGGCTGCAATTAATGTGACATGATAAATTCCTGGGCACAGTGTCTATGTGTGCACCTGGACAGCAGCCTTTTGAGTCAGTGAGGAACAGCCCCAGGCTGGCAGCAGGCTTGGGTAGTCAGCCTTGGGCAACAGAAGGGCTGGCTGAGGCACGAGAGGCCCAAGACTGCAGAGCCATGTGGCTGACCCCTCAAGCCTGCTGCCAGCCCAGGGCTACTCCACCCCAGCTGAAATCACTGCTGTCCCAGTCACCATCCACACAGTGCAGCACAGTCATTTGCAGTAATTTTTACTGCATTAAATGACTCTGCTGTAAGATAGTACTGCCCCCAACTATCTATCAGTCCCAAACTATCTGTCTCCATCTTACAGTGGAATTAGTTAATTTACTGTGCCCTAATACCAGCACATGTGTATACAGTGACGCTTTACTGCAGAGCTAATTAGTCAACGCACAGTAAAGCCCACATGTAGATGCTCCCAGTGTCATCCAACTACTTGAATTTTTCCTTTTTTATTCAACAGGCCTATAATCTGGCATTCACTTAGCTCAATTGAAAAACTCCCATTGCCCTTAGTAACTGGTTAAGACACTTTAACTCATTTGTAGATATTAATAAGCCTACTCATGTGCTTAAATTCAATGTTTAAATACTTTTATGAGCTGGAGTTAAAGAATATAGAATCTTTATTACATTTTAAGTTCCTGGGAAAATTTCAGTGCTGTCTTCCCTCAAATTTGCCTTTTATTCTGGCCCAAATTCTGCCATTATTTACATCCATGTGGTATTTTTGCAAATGACATAGATACATAATAAAAAAGCTTTTGCTACCTTTTCATTTCATACTTTACAATGGTAATCTATGGGTGCTTAATAAATGCCAGGTATATTGGCAAAGAGCTGCTTTATCCCACCTTTACTCTTTACTGAGAAATATGGAGACTCTTTTTAGCTCTATTAATGCAATAGCAGACACAGAACAGTAAATCACTGTGGTCAGTGCTGTAACCACCTGAGTCTTTTGTTAGCCTGCTCAATAATCTCTTCCATGAGTTTATTTACGGTGGTAATCCATTTTCAAGGGTACTCACAGGAAAGACAGGAACTGCCATTAAATGATCATCACTAACCGTGTGTGTTATGAAAATAGTCTTGTTGGATCAGAAGAGAAGACAAACCAAAGTGATCACTCCTGTGAGTTGTAAATAATTTTGGGCAATCAGTCAAGCACCAAAGCGGCTTTACAGCCCTATTACATAATACATTAGAATTTCTTGGAACCAAATAATACATAAGATCCCCAAGAAAAGATGTTGGAACCACACATGTTCCTTCTGCCTTCCTCCTGGCTGGTTGGGCTCTGTCATACAGACTACATGATTCAGTTTTCATATCAAATCCATGGGAGTTCTTTAATTCACTTAAATGGAATCTAAATTAGGTCCTGGTATTCAAGGGAATGGCATTTTTTAAGCCTGCATATTTGATCTGTATTGAGCTGGTTCATCAGTTCATTAGTGGTTCTTGGGCCTAGAATAGGCCATAGCATCTGGAACTTTTGCAAAGAAAATCATGTTTAGAAGGTAAAATGTCAAAGCTTGGAAGCAGTCTCACCTCAAGCACATTGTGCTACTGAGGCAAGCTGCCTTCTAAGCTGGAAGCTACCTGGGCAGTGCTTCAGGCAGGCTAATTATTGTTGTTGAGTGACATGACCAATTAACCTGCTCACAGCACTGTATGGATGCAGCTAAACTGCTTCTTACTGCAAGCAGCCTACTTGGAGTTCTTGATTTCCTAAAGCTACTTGAATTCAAGTTGTCTTAAGTATGCCAGTACTAGCTAATCACTTCTCTAGTACATAGCTGCTGAAACCATCTGACATCAAATAGGAGGATAGGTACACAGGGAGCAAGCACAATAGCTCAGTGTTCCTTCCAAGACTAGGAATGGAGTAATACTGGAATCTCTTATTTCTGTTTCATTTTTGTAATTGGCAGAATGACATCCTCATTCCCTACTATGAAGGCTTGCTTCTTGCACATCTACATGAGGTGCTAACTGTGCAGTAGCCTAATAATATTGTGTAGTAGCATGTCACAGCACAAACAGTGCTAATATACTGCTGCACAGTATTATTAGGCAACTGCACAGTAGCAGCACTAAAAAGGCATGTAGTGATGCTATTGTGCAGTAACACCAGTTACTATGCATTGATTTAGTACTTGATTATACAAGTGCTAAACTTAAATGCACGGTCATTAATTAACATGTAGATGTTCCCACTGTGTCATGCTATGCTGGCTGCACATCCTACAAAGGCATGAATGAGAATTATAATGTGTAAAGCCTAGCATGTGTATTGGTTTTACAGAATTGGGACTTTAACTATACTTTTTTGTCCCCTATGAACAGGATTCAGGTCTATGTCACTGTGTACCCCTGTTAACAGATATTTTCCCAACTGCTATCCTTGGAAGTTTAAGCAGGCCCAGCTACAGGCAACATGGATCAGTGAAGTTATTCTTGCATTGCTTGCCAATCTTTCAATTAAGAGAAAAGAAAGTAATTATGAGAGGTAGGCAGTAGCTAAAACCAATCATTTGAACCTATTTCCTGTGTACCTGCATAGTTCTAGTTGCTGAATAGCCTTCTGTTTCTCCATCCTAACCTATTTCATATATTATGCCCTTTGATGCGAGAAAGACAGGTGGACAGACTGATTAATAAATCTACTAAAAAACTAGCTCCTTTGGAAGAATTCTTTAAAGCACTGAAATGACATAAGAAAACAAGCCTCACTAAAAATCAGTGGAAGCTGTGCTCCTAAGCCATTTCTAAGCTAAACTTGTAAGATTTTCTACTTTAGTGTTACAGTGCCTTAGAAAGGTCCCCTGCCCCAAGACAATGACCCAAAGTATCACTGTTAGGCAAGCAGACTCCCTACACTGGCAATGAAGAGTGTCAGATGCTTTACCTAAGGGCAATCCATGGTGTCCAGGTGGAGAAAAAGGATGTTTTTACAATTCATTAACAGGAAATGCCAGGAACAAGGACAGGAGCATGTTTAAACTCCCCCAATATCTTACGCACCTGACTCAGGGCCTCATATAACATGCCTCCATCATTCTGTGATCCAGAACTCCCAGAGGGGAGGCAACTAACTGGCACAGGATGAATTTCCTACCTTCTTCCTAGTAGACTAGTAGTTAAAGCGCTTACCCAGGAAGTGGATTTTGGTCTCACATTACTCTGAGGCAACTCAAACCCACCTCTACAATTTCCAAGGAGAGTGCTTTAACTGCCAAAGTAAGAGGTAAGTTGGGTGGAACCTCCACTCTTCCTGTTGAAGCCAAGCCACAGAAAGCACAAGAGTGCAAGGTTCATGGGGTCAGAAGGGAAAAAAAAACTGAATCTGCCACCCAATGACCGAGTCTACGTGAGACATTAACTGCACAGCTGTTACTGAGCAGTCATTAGGTACTTGCATACACAAGTACTAAATGACTGTGTAGCAGCCAAAGCTACTGCACAGTAGTGTCTCCAGATGGTGTTTTGTTTCATAGATTTCATAGACATTAGGGCTGGAAGGGACATCGAGTCCAGCCCGCCACCCAAAGGGCAGGAAGTCAGCTTGGGTCATAGGATCCCAGCAAGATAAGCATCCAAATGTCTCTTGAAGGTGTTCAATGTAGGTCCTTGAACCACCTCTGATGGCAGGCTATTCCAGATCTTGGGGGCTCGGACAATAAAAATTTCTTTCTTATGTCCAGCCTGAAATGGTCTTGCAGTAGTTTATAACCATTCAACCTTGTAATCCTCTGGGGTGCTCTGGTGAACAAATGTTCCCCCAGATACGGGTGGTCGCCCCTGATAAACTTATAGGTGGCCATCAGATCACCCCTGAGCCTGCGCTTTTCCAAGCTAAAGAGCCCCATAGCTCTCAGCGTGTCATCGCAAGGTCTGTTTTCCTGACTCCCGATCATGCGCATGGCTCTTCTCTGGACTCTCTGAAGCTTGTCCACATCCTTTTTGCATTGTGGAGCCCAAAACAGGATGCAGTACTCCAGCTGCGGCCTCAACAAGGCCAAATACAAGGGGAGAAGGACATCCTGGGATTTGCTTGAGAAGCATCTATGGATGCAAGCCAGCATTTTGGCTGCTTTACTAGCTTCAGCATTGCATTGCAGGCTCATGTTCATCTTGTGGTCAATGACGACCCTCAATTCTCTTTCTTCCATAGCGCTAGCCAGGGCAGCATTGCCGAGCCTATAAGGATGCTGCAGGTTTTTCCTCCCAAGGTGGAGAACCTTGTATTTTTCAGCATTAAACACCATCAGG
>NW_017729030.1:58047281-58056202 GCF_001723915.1 Gavialis gangeticus
ATCAATTACTACCCTCTGGGTCTGACCACTGAGCCAATTTCCCAGCCAGCGGATCATGGTGGACCCAAGGCCACAATTGGCCAGTTTCACCAAGAGGTATTATGGGATACCAGATCGAAGGCTTCTTTAAAGTCAAGATATATGACATCAGTCTCTTCTCCCTTGTCCGGGTGATAGGTCACCTGGTCGTAGAAGGAAATGAGATTGGTGAAGCCAGACCTACCCGCAACAAAACTGTGCTGGCTATCCCTTAGGATGTTGGCGTCAGCCAGTCCATTAAGGATGGCCTCTTTAATAAACTTTTGTAAGATCTTCCCCAGGACAGAAGTCAGGCTGATGATCCAATTAGCTGGATCCACTTTCCTCCTTTTCTTGAAGACAGGCACCACATTGGCCTTCTTGCAGTCTTGGGGCACTTCACCAGAGCACCAGGAGTTTTCAAAGATCCGTGCCAGAGGCTGGACTATAATGCTAGCCAGTTCCTTGAGTACCCTGGCGTGTAGATTGTCAGGGCCAGCTGACTTGAAGGTATCCAGCCCCTCAAGGTGTTCCTTCATAAGGTCAGCATTAGTGGAAGGCAGGGGATCTCCCTTACCCGGACCTCCCTGTCCTGTGGTTGGCATGGGAGTCCCCTGGGACTGATGAAAGACTGACACAAAGTACCCATTTAATAGGTTGGCTTTTTCCTGGGCGTCAGTTGTCAGCTATCCCATCTGGTTCAGCAGGGGTCCAATGTTGCCTCTGCTTTTCCTCCAGCTCCCCACATATCTCCCCACATTTATTGTTCTTGATGCTCGAAGCTAGTTGGAGTTTAGTTGCAGCCTTGGCTTTCCTAGTTTGCTCTCTGCAGGACCAGGCCAGTGCAGAATATTCCTCCTTGAAAGTGAATCCCATCCTCCATCCTAGGCCTTTCTATTTAGCCTCAGGAGGTCTGCTAGATCCCTGGAAAGCCAGGGGGGTTGCTGTGCCCTCTTGTTGCCTTTCCTCCAAGACGGAATAGAATTAGGTATGCATTGAGGATTGCTCCCTTGAGGAGCAGCCACTCTTCCTGAACTTCCCTCCCCCTGGGGTCATGGTCCCTTAGGGCCTCACTGACAAGCCTCTTGAGCTTGTCAAAGTCGTCTTTCCTGAAGTCAAGGACTTCCATGTTGCTGACTGACTTGCCAGCTTTACGGCAGATGGTTAAGGTGATCAGCTCATGGTCGCTGTCACACGGATTCTCATCAATCACTAAGTCGCCGATTAGATCATCCCCAGTAGCCAGTATCAGGTTGAGCAGCGCTTTACCTCTCATTGGCCCGTAGACTTCTTGAGTCAGGTAGAAGTCATCCATGCATGATGCTGACTACACAGTAACTTACTACTAATACACAGTAGCTTGTTACTATTGCACAGTAGTGTTGCATCATGCTTCGTGGCATGCAACACTATTGTGCAGTAATAATGAGCTACTGTTCAGTCAGCATCTCATGTAGATATGGCCAGTGATACAGGCATTCCTCCTAGCAGAGGAGAGCACTAAGTTCTGGCCCCTACTGCTAGGATTATTTCTGGTTTTTGACTGATAACCACCTAATATAAAACACACACATTCTGACGTTCTTTTCTTTATATAAAACATTAAGAATAAACTATTTATTCATTGCATTCCAAACTTCTTAACCAAGTCACCTTCAGGAAAGTCTCCAAATGCTTCCCAAATGACTCCATTGTCTTTGTGCAAACAAAGTTGCCTAGTAGGCAATATCAAATAATCATTATTTTCAGAGTAAAGGTGTTGGCTGTAAGTTTATTTTGCCTTTAAATTCCATTTGTGTTCCTTATCTTACTAGTTGCATTGTCTTGAAAGCAGTAATTTATACTGACATTGTTTATGGTAGTTAAGGTTTTGCTGTTTCAAAATGATTTCCCCTAGAAAGCAACCTTTGGGCTGTTTTTGTAGTTGTCATCACAGACTGCTGAAATTAGGATTCTTAAATCTTTTCCTCTGACTTAACAGTGCTGGATCCTCTGGCATCTGTTTACTTACTAAGTCTTCCAAAGGGGGTGGCACAATATTAGTAAATTATTTTACACTGGGACTAGATTTTCAGATTTATTAGACTTATTTTGATGTCAGTGTTGTGTCAGATCATATTATATACAATGCAGCACTTCAACATGCAGCCCTGCAAGGCATATAACAGTATAACATGCCTTGATGTGTGAAGTGTTCAGATTAAATTCCCACTCTTTGCTGTAGTAAGGAGACATTTGAAATATTCTTGTCAGGGCTGGGGTGATGGTTATGAAAGACTTCCAGACACAAAGTATAGCTGCAAGGTTATGAAGTAGTGAACAGCTTGTCACTGCTTCACATGAGCCATTTACTGCACATTTGACTAATTAGCTGCATAGTAAATGTCTCAGCATTTACGTGTGCCCCTATTAGGCTGGAGTAAATGAATTTATTCTGCAGCAGCAGGCATGTAGACACTGCCCAGCTGGCTGGGACACAAGGGTGCTTCATTGCAGGGTCTACCTGCTGGCTAGTCCCACACGGCATCTCCCTTGTGACTCAGCCAGCCCCTCCACAACACACTGAGCAGGGGGAAGCAGCCCCAGCCTGGTAGGCTGAGCCCCAGAACCCCTGCCAGCTGGGGCTTCTCTGCCCAGGCTCCATGTGCTGTGCCTAAATAAACTGTGGAATGTATTGCTCTTAAGCACACGTTCAAACAGAGCACCTGGGAGTAACTAACTCCAGAGCAATAAGCTCTGTGGTTTATTTAGGCACCGTAATTACATGTGTAGATGCACCCTGTAAGAACTTTAAAATGATTGAGCTGCATCCTTTATGGTATGGAACAATGAAGAGCATAAGTCCAGCAGCCAATCAGGTCCAAAGCACATGAGGATGAGTCACCCTACCTGTGTGTTAATCCGAGCTATCACAGTTCCAGCTATTAAAAGAATCAGGTATTTAAATTATAGTTTAATACTATGTGTTATATACTCTCCAATTTTAAACTTTAAGAACTTTGTTACATGTTACTTTATGAACCACAAAATGTTGATGGGTATTAGTGCTAGCTTGAGTTTGGAGCAGTCACAATTCAGGTGAACAGGGGCCTGGAGGAACGAAATTTAAAAATCTTCACCCTCCCACCTCCTAGTCTGGATTTCCTTCCTATTCCTTGGGGCTTTCCCCTTGCCTTGCAGGCTCCCCCCCCCACGACTTACTTGTGGATGCCTACACTGTCTATCCCAGAGGAGGGTTAACCTGCCTGACTAGCTGCCACCACTACTGTCAGGCTGCTGCTCTTTTTCTGGGCTGAGCCTTACAAAAGCAAACCAATTCTTTAAGGTGAGAAACTGTAAAAGACATAGCTGAGGGTTAACAGTGACAACCAACCTTAGAGAATGACTTATTTAAAAATCAGTTATCTAAGCAGTAGAGACACTTTTGAAAACACAAGGTATCTATCTGCATCTCTAGGTACCTAAATATTCCTGGAAAAAAGAACCAAGAGACCCACCCCCCATCCCACTGACTGAATAAAAGTTTCCATATGCTGGTGTGGTAACTCTGAATGTATACTATTTTCCATGTACCCTATTAGAGCACAGTAAAAAGAAGATACTATTATTTTTATTACAGCTAAAATGCAAATTAGTTTCTTACACAGTCAGTGAGCCAAGGTGTGGGTGTCAAACATTTCGAATAAGGCAATAGAGCAGATGCAAGGTGGTAAAAATTAGGGGACTCAGTAAGTATTCATACTCATTATACAAGAGCTATCAATGATTTATTTATAATTACTTCATCCCACTTGGGCCATCTTCCTGGAAATGGTTCATCTGTTATTTAAACTTCAACCTTAAATCATGCGTTTTTCTTCTTGTGTTCTTGCTTCTTTTCTACAGCAGTGATTTTTCATTTTTATTTATTTATTTATTTGCTTCTTTGAGGCCAAATCTCACATTCATTTTGGGATGGATCCTGTACTGAGAATTCAAAGCCCAGGGGTTAAAGAGGCAGAGGCTTTTCTCTGAAATGACAGCCACAAGGAAGGCAGCTGCAGGCTAAAATGGCATTCTGTGTAAGGGAGTGGGCCCAGGACATACTCCAACTGCTCAGCCAAAGGGAAAGATCTTAGTGGATCATAGTGTATTATGAGTGGTTTTATCTGGATAGAGAAAATGGTGAGAAAGAAGGAGCTAGAATTTGACTCTCATGGTCAGCAGGAGCCAAGAGATGAATGTTGACCTGAAACAGAACTTTCTGATTTGTGCCTGCTGAAACCTGCTGCATCAAATGTAAAATGGAAATACTTATCCATGGATTTTCATTCAGACAAAAATTCAAACCCTTCAACTTTTAATTCTTATTGGGGATAAATATTTGTTGGGTGGATGAATAATCACAGAACTACTGTAGTGACAGGGAGCTGGGGACCACAGCAAAGGGACCAGAATCTTTGTCCTTCCTAATTTTAAGACCAAAATAAATGTTTTCACTGCTTAGTTGTAGCAATCAGTCAGTTAATTTAGGTGGAGGGTAAAGCACAGGCAGATTATGAGGCAACAGTCTACATGCAATAAACTCATATGCAGACACTCACCATCACTAGAAGTTGAAGCACTTTTCTATCAGAGAAGTGTTATCAGAGTAAAACGAGAACAAACTATGACAGATTCTCTCTGGAAAGTAATCAGTTTTTAAACTAATGTAACAATTTTCTCTTTCAGTTTGTTTCTGTGCTTAATAGCTGACGTGGCTGTAAATCCAAAGAGAAGTGCCTTCTACTCCTCTTTGATAAATAGATCAGACTCAATGTGACAGACTTTTTTGAAATTACGGACCTGACTTTCATAAAAAAAAAGTGTAGAAATATCCCCCTCAGCAATCTTCAGCTAAGCTTTCCCAATCATAAGCAGAAAGCCATGCATTTATCCTTCAGGGAAGTGTCTATTCTGTCCAAAACATTATTTTTCTACAGTAGTTACTAGCATTAATTCATTCCCTTACTGCTGGTGAATTAAATTTCAACTATTATTTTTTAGACGATTGTCCTTAGAGCATTACCCTTTGGTCTACAATTTTTGATGTAGAAACACTGAAACAAAATAATCCAGTATTGCCACCCATTGTCAAGGTTGGTCCTGAGACCCAGGCTTTGAGACAATGGATTTAAGAGATATTGTTTACAACTTAACTAGCAGAATTTTCACAGTACTTGAAATTGCTATCCATTTTTGCACCCTGTAAATAAGAAGCTGCACCACCTCACAGAAGTGTTACAGAAGGATTCAGGACCACGTACTTGTTATCACATATCCCTTATGGTTTCAACAGATCTTTTGTTAACAAATATTTACACATGTTATTATATGCAGAAAGCAGTATCTGCCTCCAGGTGGTAGCAGTCTATGGCCTGAAGGCTGAATCTGGTCCTTGAAGAGTTTGGATCCAACCCATAGCAGCATGTAGAAATTGGCAACAGAAGAGGGGGCAGCATAGTACAGTCCAGGCAGCAGAAGGGGGGTCCCCAGGGTCCTAATGACTTCTCAATTCCATCTGTTTCCTTCACAGCCTCTGCTGACTGCCTGAGCCTCCCTCTGTGTTCCTACAGCACTGCCAGACTTAACACTGCCTATTACTCTTGACCACTTGAATTGCTGAGAAGGGTAAGCACAGGTTACTTGGGTGCTCCAGGAGAAGGAGATTTGCAGTTTATAGCAGGCTTCTGGCTTGCAAGTGGTGGCCCATGGTGGAAAAAAATGATGCCAGTTCTTGGAGTATATCAGTCAAAAGCAAGATTTGATACACAGTAGCACTCCTCCCTCACAAATAGTCCCAATAGAGCCAAAGAAGTGGCTGGTGAAATAAAGTAACATGCTATCCAATATGAATATGGGTAGATGTGTTTGGCTTCCAGAGATGCATGAAGGATAGATTCCTAGGGTACTGCAGATGTTACATTTAGATCAACCAAATGCCCATCTGTGCAGGCATTCAGAAATTTTCAAACCAAAAATGGCAGGCCTAATCTAAATTAGTTCACCTTAGTATGTGGTGGTGAGATTATTTCCAGAATAGTCTGTACCCAGGTGGTTATGGTATTCCCTTGTAAAGTAGGAGATGAGGGCTTGACCCTCTAGTTTTCCCATTCAGACTGCGGAGGTCATGAGAATCTGATCTCACCCCCCCCCACCCCACAAGTGCTCTAATCATTAGATCACAACCATCACCTCTTTCTTTCTTTGTCTTTGAACATAAAAGCTTCTACTGATGTTCTGTGCTGTCCCAATTTAGGACATATCCCATAAGTGTGTTCAAGACATACCAATGAGATAGAGTCACTCAGGGGATATAGGTAGGGAAATGCCTAGCTTGGATCTTGCTGAAGCTTAAACACAAGCAAGGCATCAAGCTGCTAACTGCTGAGCAGGCAGAACCCATTCTGTTTATTCTCAGAAGTGGAGCTTTAGGCATTGAGGGAAATGTACCCAGGGCAGCATAGAGGCCTTCAATCTGAAGGAACCTGAAGCTTTAGGTTAAGGTTTTTGTTTCATTTATTGGTTTTTATTTTCTTTTGAATCAGACTGAATTAGGCTCTTATGTTCCCCCAGACTGCTGATCTCTCTAACAAAATCCTTTCATACATCTTTTTGCCCATTTAGATCTCAGTTCCCCATCTGTAAAATGGGAATAATAGCACTTTCTTTCATCACATGAGTGTTGTGAAGATAGTTGTGTTAAGGATTGAGGCATTAATCTGGGAACAGATAAGTACTCAAAACAGCAGCTTAAAAGGGGGTATGATGCCACCAGTTTAAAAAGTACATTTTAAAATGGTTTGGGCTCAGAATCAATTTGCAACTTTTAGAATAGCAGAGCTATTTCTCTCCCTCACTGCAAGGCAGAAATGTAGAAGCAAACTAATAAATTATATGTATGTTAGCAAAAAAAACTTAGCTTCTCTCAATTAAAATATATCTTCTCTGTAGCTTATTCAGCTTTTCAGGACTGAAATTGAGTTATTTATTTCAAATATTGATTGACCATTTGGCCATTTTTCTCTTCATCCCTGAATCTCAAATGCCCTGGACCCCAATTTCTATGAATCAATTTGTTCTTTCTAAGCATTTACCAAATAATTATGTCATATTCTGAAACTTACAGCATGCTGCACATCTTAATAAAGAGAACCTCTCATAGGAGGTTTTCACTTTCATTGATAATACCTCTGTATCAACAACAGTAAATATTTATGTGGAAAAGTAGTACTAGAAAATATTTAGTATATTTTTACTTTATTTAGATATTGTTTGGAAAGGAGAAGTGAGAAGGATCTAATACTCTATAACCTGGACACTCTCTGCAATCTGTAAAACTAGCATTCCAGAGACCACTGGCCATGCAGCCACTGTTTTTTGTAAATTCATTTTATCTTATGTATTGTTATTCATGGCTCATATCAACTTTACATTAACTTCTATTTATAGTATGCACCTATGTTTCTGAGTCAAATGATATTACGTATTTACTCCAATAATTAGAGTCTATATATAGAAAATTAATACATGTGTTACAATTTGCCATGTCAATAATTTAACTATTGGAAGTTTGCTTTGAATTTGCCCCCCTCCCACTGCTACAGTAGGGTAAATAAATCCAGAGCTCTTCACTCTCTGCTTCCACCCAACTTTTTCCTCCACCCTGCAACCAACCACAAGCTCTCCATTCAATAACAGACATTCAATTAGAACTGTGTATAATGCCCTTGGCATCAGGGCATAAAATGGGCAGCCTCCCACATTATTACATCCTCCTTTATACATGAAGTTGCGGCAGATGAGATTTCTATATATCTACCAAATCCTAGTACTGTGATCAGAGTCAAAGTATATCTGGCCAGGATGCAGCCTCCATTCTGAAGCTCTTTCTTAGGTGTCACATTTCAGCAGTTTGGAGGTGGGATGCTGAGGCCTACACCCCCCCTCCAGTGGGGTGGATGAGATTGGCTGGTGGTGTGCCCTCTGTTCATGGTGGCCTTGGGGCCCCTTCCCAGGAAATGGGATGGGAAGGAATGAGGAGAAGGAGGAAGGGACCCAGGTGGGACCTGGGTGGAGGACACATGGGGAGGGACAGTGAGGAGGTACCCTTTGCTGCTTCAGAGTCCTTCTGTTTTTTATTCTCCTTCTCCCCGATGACTCTCGATCCACAGATATATCTAGTTTGTCTTTCTCTGTGGTCACACATCCATATAGCCTTCCGGGCCTTCTCATTTGGTTGGTTCCCCCAAACCTGGGACTCAGCTCCCCCTGCTCTGGGGCTTTGTTAGCTGGTTCCACTTTTATCTTTTGTTATGTTATGGGCAGTGCGATACATACACCCTGTTTTCCAGACTATGTGTCCCTGTTGTGTTAGACAGCTTGTCTGCTCCTAAGGCGATGTGACTATGTGACTGTGTGACCCAGGCTCTTAGAAATCAATTAACCTCTGCTGCCCATCCTGAACCATTCTAATGCATATATCTATACCTAAAAGCCAATTCCCAAAAACACAAACCTTCAAATACCATTTTCTAAGCCAACAGTAACCTGTAACAGGGATCCCTAACCCTGTTACTCAGTTGATGGTGGAAAGACAGCGAGAGTGATATAGGCAAAAAACTGAAAATGTGGAGGAAGAAGACCTGTGGCAGTGAGCCAGGACCCTGGCCCTTTAAGAAAACATAGCTACTAGCATGAGGGCTATCAGTTAATTAAAAGATTACACTTGTGTGTGAAAGGGTAGGTGAGGCAGGAAATTGACCAGCTGAGAGGGCCCTTGGATTCTTGAAAAGCCTAAATGGAAGCCAGGCAGAAGAAAGGGAAGGATGTCAGAGGTTTATTCAGCCAGGGAACAGGGACTCTTGGGGCTGTGTGGGTACATG
>NW_017729030.1:58061202-58062843 GCF_001723915.1 Gavialis gangeticus
CAGCCCACAGTGGCAGCCCGCTCTCACCCCATGTGCAGATCCAGGGCACATGCCCTCCCCCCATGCCCTCCTGGGCTGCATGCAGCAGTGGGAGCCACCCCCGCCCCGCACCCCCAGGTGAGCCATTCACAGCTTCATCCTGTGCCCTGCCCCAGCTATGCAGCATCTGCCCCAGCCCTAGCCCCACTCCCTCACCACAGGGGCCTCAATCTGCAACCCCCATGCCCCTTCTCTCACAACAGACTTACCAGCCAGGCTATGATATATACATTTAATTCATATATTTATAATTCTTTTAATGTTAAGTAGTGTAACCTGCCTTATATCACATAATTGGTAACATTAAAAACAAGAAAAATATATAAAGGGGTACATGGGAGCTTTTGTTGTGCAAATTTCAAGGATCTTCAGTGTCTTGCATGCAGAAAGCCTGGGAGGAGATGCCAGCAGCACATTCCAGCCTATGACACTTTGATGCTATGAGCAAGAGCAATGCCCTTAAAAGGGTAGTATTCCTTTCAGTTTTTTTCTCTTTTTGTGAGCATTGACTCTGATGTATTGAATCCCAGGAAAGGGTGAGGTTTATGTAAGGTGGCAGTCTCCATTTATGTTGGGAGTGTGGCTGTAAGAGATATGCAGAAGCCACAGTGAGGTGCAACAAGGGGTAGTGTCCTGCCCCAGACAGGGCAGAGACAGAGAAAGATCCTATGGCACCACACCAAATGGTCATCAGCTTGCTCCTCCCAGCTGTTGCTATCAATGCCTCTGTGCTCGAGGGTGATCTTGACTGTGTCTTTGTACCATTTCCTTTGGCCTCCCTTTGAGCGTTGGCCAACAGAGAGCTGGGAAAAGAGAATCTGGTGAGGGAGGTGGTTCTCAGACATCCAGACACAGTGGCCCATCCATTGGAGTTGATTTCTTAAGAGTAAGGCTTCAATGCTGGAGGACGTAGCTTCACAGAGAATGCTTGCACTGGAGTTTCAGAGCACTGCCCTCATTGCCAATCCTCCATTGCCACAGGACTTTTGGACCTTATGGAAGCCTGTACATGGCATGTTTGTCACGGGGACTCCGGTGCACAGTCAGGCCCATGTGGTCTTGGCAGTTGGTGGCCGGGTTTAGTGGCATAGCAAACCACGATGAGTGGGGCCACTTCTCTGTTGCATCCTTCTTCCACCTTCTCAGTCACTGGGGCCACAGCCTTCCTCTGCCTGCTCCAGCATTGAGGACTTCTTGGATTTTTCTTTGTTTGGAACCTCCCCTTGACATTGCTGCCATTGGTGGCCCTACCAGGAGCATAAACTCCAGATGGCATTGCTCTCAGGGTCATTTGAACATGCAAGCCTCTCCACCAAAACAAGGTGATGATCCTTGGAGATTTCTGTAGGTCTACCAATCTAACAGCATGCATTCTGGTTTTGTATACAATACATAATGTTAATTATGAATTAAATAGCACATGAAAGAGGATAGCTCTGCACTATGAATATTCAGAAAAAATCACAGTGAGAGATTTTCTTCTCTTCCCCAAATCTCCACTGCTAATACGCTTTCCAAAATACTATGGAAGTTAAGAGTGACAGTTATTAATGATCTTCAGAGGTTTCAAGAATAAGAATGACCTCCTGTCGTTTTGTTTTT
>NW_017729030.1:58067843-58072982 GCF_001723915.1 Gavialis gangeticus
CCAAGGTGTATAAAATGTGAAAAGAACTAATGTTCACTGCAGCTTCCCGGTTTTGTTTTTTTTCCATATTTCCACAGCAAAGAGTCATAATCAATCCTGTTTTGTGTTGAACTTTGGATGTTAGGGAAAACTGTATGGTAGAAGATCACTACGCCAAGACTCTTGTCAAAATAAAAACATTTTTTTTCAGTAGACTTTAAGTGAAGGTGAATTACCCAACAACTAGATGGTGTATCTTTTTCTATGTCATTCCACTGAACTGAGCCTTTAACTCCTTATAGGATGGGCATATCTACACATGCAATTAATGTGACTGAATATACTCTGGCTCAATTTGAGCTGAAGTAAACTAATCATGACATCACCTTTACATGTGCATTTAAGTGCATTAATTTACTGCACTGCCAGAAGCCACTTGGATGCATCATCAATATTTTGCAAGCGCAGATAGTAAACGTATGAACTGCTACTGTTTCTCTTTTAACAATTTTAGCACTAGGTTGTCAACCTGTCATGAGTTGGGTGGAATGAGTATTGATCATAACTCTAGCCCCAACTAGTTTTTTGTTTTATTATTATTATAAAAAGTAAAACACATACATTTATCAGTCCCTTCCTGTATAAATGGTAGAATCATTTTGGTATTTTCCAGAATATTTTATCCACAAGCATCAAACTACAATTCAGAGAAGAAAGAGCAACTATTTTGAAGAGTTCTGGGCCAACAGCTCATTTGTCCATATTTTGCATCCTCCTCCCCCCCATACACACTTGATTCCACAAATCACATTTGTAATGATAATATAGTGTAATTTAAGAGTTTTGGAATCATAGATTAGGGCAGGAAAGGACCCTAGAAGGTCGCCTTATCCAAGACAGGAATATCTCTGTCTAAAACATCCCAGGAAAAAAAAATCTAACTTAAAGCTCAAAAATGTCCATTAATGTAAATTCTACCACCTCACTAACCCTGTTTTATTTTCTATCCATATACATAGAAGCCATCCTCTTTTATTCGAAGTTCTTTATCAAATCCAAGACCTTCAGTTTCCTCTTCTTTCAACCAGTTCTTCAAGGCTTTCCTCAGATGCCACATTTGCTAGAACACTAAATATTTTTTGCTGCCCACTTTAGTCCTTCCAGTGTATTCACGTTTCTTGCTGCTCTCCCAAGTGAAACCATGAGTTTATAGCTGTTCAGAATTTTTCTTCCTAAGTAAGAATCGCCACTCCATGAAAAAACAAACAAATCTGGGAACATCTAACTATTGTGCCACAGGAAGGTATAGTCTGACGCAGATCAACCTAGGTCAGTCAATCAGGGTTGCCTCCCACACTGCTGAAATCTTTTTCTCTGGCAGATTTAGAAGCCTGAAGAGTGTACTAAGTTGTGTTCACAGGGGTTCTCCTGCTGAGAAGCAACAGCACTGCAAAGTTTCTTCTCTTGAAGCGTTCAGTAATCAAACATCAGGCATCTCTGGGTAAGTTTTTCTATCAAGAGAACAAATCTGGGAGAATTGTCCAAGATCATTTGAACATGTGTACACAGCCCAAGTGTAAGAACCACTTCCTAGGATTTGTATATTACATTATTTGCTTCATGTTATTAGGCTTTTTAATATTTTTGGTGGTGTAGATGGGGTTACAATATTACACTGATGACTTGTATTCAGTTTGCAATCCATTATAACTTCTCAGGTCCCTGTCCATTGTGCTGCAGTCAAGCTACTTATTCCTGATGTTGTATCTAAGTATTCAATTGCTCCTTCCCAACTGTAATATATTGCACTTGTCTGCAATGATTTTTCATCCTCTTTATTTCAGATCATTTTCCTAATTTACCAAGGCCATGTTGCCACTTCATTCTGCCCTCCAAAGCATCTGCTTCCAGAACTCCCAGCTTGGGATCTTCTGAAAATTTACGTAGTGTCTTTTGAGTGTCTTAATATGATGCCTTTGAATGATAAGGTCAACAATGTAATAAAAACGGGAATTCCTTATAAAAATTACAATCAACATTATGTCAACTTTGCTTGGGTTAGGCTATTGAATCACAACTAAATCAAAGTGAGCTACATAATATTCAGGCATTCAAACTAGCAATTCAGCTCACTAATAAAACTGTTTGCTGATATACTGTTTTCAAGTCATTGTTATTTTTTAAAGAGCAGCACTTCGCTGTGTTCCTGTTGTTTCCATCAATTGTCAGGTTTTTTATTTTTATTACAAACAATATGCCAGCTGTATTTAGTGGCAATATTTTTATTAATTGTCCTTTAGGGAACTCATTTAATTCTGGAAGAACAGATGTTGTTCCATAAATGAAAACCACAGAATCTCTTTTGAGGGAATAAAGACTGTTTACTAACCCTGAGACATTTTTGCAAAAACATTTATGCCATTATGAGTTCCTTTGGTACTAAAATAAGCCTTTTATTAAAGCAAGTTAAACAAGAAATATCACTATGCATTCCTGAGATTTGGAGCTGAGTTTGTGTGTTTTCATTTCTTAACAAAAATATGTGATAAAAGATTATGTTAAGGTATCCACATAATGCATCTGAGGTACATAGATTTCATATGCAGCAAGGACCTCAGTTAATTTTAGAAGTATTCTTTACATTTTTCTGCCATTGCTTATACAATCTAAATATTCCTGAAGGGAAAGACTTCTTTAATTTCTAAGAAATTGATATTATGTGGCATTTATACAGATGCATATATTAGAGTGATCACAGTTACATTATTCTGTCCCTGAAGAATAACAAAATTGGTATTGGAAAGAATTGTACTGGTGTAAACTGTTGTAAACAGATATTCAAAACTACATAAAGGGCCTGATTATTATTTGAGGTCAGATTCTGAGACAGGTATTCTCAAACTGTGTAATAGCATGGACCACTCTTCAGTAGATTCACCCATGGATTCATGTTTCTCATTTTGCTATAAAGTGGGTTAGTATTCTTGGACAATGTGATCATGCAAACCACTTCACCTCTTACTCATAATACACCATCCCCATGGCAACAGTATTTATGAGAAAAGTAAAAAAAAAAAGCAATGTAGTTTTAGTGAGGTTAGTTGAAAAATGGATTATATTTTCTCTGAAAAAAATCCAAGAGAATAAAAAGATGTCCTCTACTAGAATTCTTTTATGGATTGTGACAGAAAGGGCAAAAATGTGGGAGAAACTCAAATAAAAAATGAAACAGTTATTTCAAATGAGGAAAAAAAACAGTTATTTTGACTCAATGTTTTGGGATATATGAACATTTTTGATATAGCTTTTTAAAACTGATTTAAAAGGAAAAAAAAAGAATTCTAATGGAAAATATATGCCTAGCTCTGTTTCTTAGCTTATTATAAAAAATATATAGTATAGTACCTGGAATAAAAAGGAATAGCACCCCCTCCACACACACACTCCCCGCCACCTGTTCCTGTAGAAGTAAGCTCAGCATCTCAAAAAGACAGCATTGTTACCATGCAATTTTCTGCAGACCAACAGTAGTTCACAGACTTCATCTAGAGAACAGCTATTTTAGTCTAAAGCCCTTAAAATGGTAGTGTTACTTTTGTATTGTCAATCATCAGTATACACAGTTCGTATACTCTTGTGATGTCCTAACAATGCCACAAAGGATGGGATTGGCTTCTTTTTATGTAACTGGAGAGGATACAAGAAGAGAACACTCCACCTGGAAGAAAGCAGTCACTGTTCACTTCACACATTTCTCAGCCTGACCAAATAGGAATATTTGTATCTCCACCCAACCCATCCCTGCCAGTACAAGGAGGTTTTGTAAACACATGGTACACTCATCCCTGCAGGATTCTGTCTACATTCTATTCCTTTTTTGGCAAATAGCAGGATCCTGACTAACCACACATAAATAGCGCACACTGTCATTTTAATTTAATGAAATAAGTGCTCAGAAAAAGTCAGAAGTGTCCCAAGCCAACATTTCCAGACTTAGATGTACAAAACTGGGTGGCACCATATAGACCAACAGACCTACAGTTCTGAAAACATAAGTTGCAACAGCTTGAGCAAAGAGGGTGCAAGTCTACAGATGTATAGAAGACTCACAGCCTCTATGGTTTAGTCACTTACAATACACACAGTCCTTGCTATTCATGTTATATGGAAAGCTATTGCAAAGCTGTGTAAAGGCAGAAATTATCCCAATTTATAACAAGAGATTTTAAATGAAATACTAGTTGTTCTATCACAATAAGATAACATGGGGAAAAACTGAGGCTATGATTAATTATTTCAATATTTATTTTGTAAATAAATTTAATGTATTAGTATCCAATTTCTAGGCTTGTGAGAAGTGGCTAGTATGTTTCGGATTCGGATTTGGCCAATTCAGGGGACAGTGATTTGATTCGGTGATTTGAATCACTGTCCTGAATCATTTCAGCTGAATCACACAGGCCCATACCCTGCCCGCTTTTTCGGCCCTGGCAATGGCTGCCCCATCTGCCCCAGCTCCCAGCACTTTGAAAAAAAGAAAGTCCCAACTCACTGTGTGCTGCCAGGTGGGGTGTGGTCCCCACTATCCCCCACTATCCCCCATTGCATGGGGGGCTCTGCAGGAGCCCCCCAACCCCAACCCGCTCCCTCAGCCCCCCCCCCGCCATGGCTGCCCCACCTGTCCCAGCTCCAGCCCTTTGAGAAAAAAAAATACAACCCCCTCTGAACTTACTGGTTCTTGCCTGGCAGGAGGGGCATCCCTGCTGCCCCCTGCTGCCCTGTTCCATGTTGGGGACTCTGCATGAGACCCCCCCGCCCCAAGATGCAAGGCTGCTGCAGGAGCTGGTGAGTCTGGGAGTGGGGGTTGTTTTTGTTTTTCTTAAACAGTAAGAGCTGGGGCAGGCAGGGCAGCTGTGGGCATGGCTGGGGAAGCATGGAGGCGAGGGGCTCATGGCAGGGCCCCCCAGGCAGCATGGGGCAGTGGGTGGCAGTGAGGATAACAAGCATAATTAGTCAGGTGTGGGCTCAATGGGAGTTCCCTCGATGGCCTGGGGGGTCTACTCCTGCTGAAGGCTGGTGCCCATTCTCAACCTCCTGTAATACATAAACAAACTCCTCCCTACTGTCTTGGAAATTTGCTCTGTTAGTGCTGCCAGTGCA
>NW_017729030.1:58072993-58075738 GCF_001723915.1 Gavialis gangeticus
CACTTGGGACCCTTTCTCTGGGGAGGGAAACCCAGCACCTACAACACCCCTTCCTGCTCCTCAGACAGGGATGGTGGATCTACTTTCCTGGTTGCTCACTCCCTCAGGGCCCCCCACATGAGGGTCCATTACAGGAGGAGAGCGCTACGATCACTCACCAACTCCCAGCCCTTGGTGCTTCCCCTTTAATCAGAGCCAAGGCTCACCTCCAGACTCTGCTCGCTTCCCTCTCTAACTGCTCTGCCACCCAGTGAGATTCCTGCAGTCTCTTCACTGTGGTTTGTCCCTGCCTCAGCTCCTCAACTGTCCCCAGTGGCCAATCTTCCTCACCATACCCTGGTGGTGAGCCCATCCTGGCTGCAGAATTCTGGGGCTCTAAGAGGGACCCTGTTTTCAGGGCCTGATGGCAGAATTGCTCCAGTCCTTTTGTTCTGATGTCCTCAGGGGCACAAAAAAGTCTCCCAGGCTCAGCCTGGTTTTGGCTCACCATGGGATATCCCCTGCCAGTTAGTATCCCTTCTGTTAGAGTCTGTTACACAAAATAACTCTTATGGTTCATAGTTATGCAAAAGATACCCCTATAACAAAGTGACTGCAACTTTAGGCCTATTCCATTTAGGTTCAAAATTAGAGAATGTTTCAGCTAACTTGCATCACTACAAGGACATACAGAGGTAACAGTTACAGTACAACAGCTGCTGCATGTTCAATTATGCAACCTCAGTTATGCAAGATATCTAGTTTTCAATGATGCCTAACATTTCAAACATGTTTCTAACTGGGCTAACCAGGTGTGAACTATCACAAAGTAACTCACAGATAAAAGCTCTTCAGTTAAACTATCAGTAGCAACTGTTGTAATTGAATGCAGGAGTCTTTATGTTCCATAGTTTAGTAGTTCAAGTAATATTAAAGGGAAGAATATAACCATTCCTTTTTAACCTTTACAGTCTTAGAGATACAAAGAGGAAAATTTCCCATAGGATGATCTCAGAACATGAGTGTTTATACATGTGCTCTGGGGGGAGTGCGGTACTTTAATTAGAGCGACTCCAAGAGCCACTCTTATTAAAGCGCCGGGAGCGGAGGCGCTTTAACTAAAGCTTGTTCAATGAGTTTCAGTTAAAGCACCTGTGACAGAATTTTGAAGTGCAAGGATGCTGATACACAAGACACTTGGGGCTGCTGGAACACAGTAGTTACCATGCTCCAGCAGACTTGATTAAGGAACTCTACTCTGACATGCTGTAATTACAGCAAGTCAAAGCGGCCTTGCTGCTCATGTATAGGTGCCCAGAGGGTTCATTCTCAAAAAGCCCAAGGTCACAATGGAGCTCTAGACTGAGTCTGATTAAGGGCCCTCAAGACTTTTCACCCATTGAAAAAGAATAAAACCTTCTGTGAACTGGCTGTACCTTCTGCCAGATGATTTAGTGGGAGTCACAGTCACTTCTTTCAGGGTTCAAACAAATCAGTCCTCATTTGGAGTGTTCCTTTAATAAAAAAAAAAGTTCATACTCCTCTATCCACTACTCTTAATAGAGGAAATCAAAATAAAATAACAGGCCCTCTTTAGGTTCAGGCCATAAATGTTCTCCAGCTTCTCCCAACAGCAACAATATCTTTCAGTCTCCCTTTCTGTCTGTGAGGCCATTTATAAATGTTTCCAGGTGGGATTCCACCAAGGGATCTGATTTCTCCTGGCTGTACATCATTGCCAAATAAGACTAGGTGCCCCTTTTATTTCCTTAAAAAGATCTCTGCAATACATCACACTTTTCTTCATATTAAGCATCCTGGGTGATGTAGGAATTCTATCTGGTCCTCAACACACAATACATTTATATCTGTTTAGTTTATTTTAATGCAATAAATATGTGTCAATTTAACTGTAATCTGGAGAGAACAGATATGCAGGTATCTTGTGGTACATAGATGCCAACATTAGCTAGCTATTACCAGGCTGCTAGATGGTAGGTGAGTTAGGTAGCACCCCCTTGCCTTGGTCTACCTAGGATAAGATGCTGAGATGATATGATATGTCCACCAAGGTAACTTACCTCAGTCATGTTTTCCCAGGATAATTTTACACCAGATTAAATAAATTACACTGGGGTAGATCTGTATTTCACATATACATTCTCTTTTTATACCAGCATAAAAAATTATTACGGTGACAAAGCATGTTTCCAAGCCATCTGCCTCTTGCTACAAAAAACAAAACAAAACAGGCAAACAAACAAACAAACAAAAGCCCCTCACACATGTCAATGAAAATTATTAGATTTGGGTGCTGCCAATACAGGAGAGTCGATCCTGACATGTGCAGACAGCCTAGGCTGCATGCCCTCTGCTCGACCCCTGGGCCTGTCAGTCATCCGTGACCTACTTTTCAGCTTCGCACATGCTCAGTTGCCCACAAAACCTGACTAGGCGCATGCTCAGTCTTTCTGCAGCATGACATAATCTGACTAGAAATTTCTTTGCAGGATAGGATCTGATTGGTCACCAAAATTAGTATAAAGACCTGTGAGCCCCCACCAAGGGTTGTTGGGGGTTGGTGTGGTGTTGTTGTGAGCGTCGTTAGTGACAGCGTGGTGAGAGACCGTGTGCTGTCTGTAGCAGAGGCTGCTGTTAGCAGAGACTGCGAGGCAGAGAGCGATTTGGGAGTCAGTCCCCCGGTTCTCCTCACAATCTCACACAGCGGATTCATACCTTTAATTTCGTCTCCTCGTGTACCGATTG
>NW_017729030.1:58076223-58089432 GCF_001723915.1 Gavialis gangeticus
ATCCCTCCGCTGCATCATCTCTCGGCTCCTGACCTCGGCTTTTCCTTCGACCACCCGTTTCGTCCGTTGGACTGGCGTCACGATTCAGTCTCCGTTCGTCATCGTTACAGTTTTGTTGTTTGTCCTGTTCCTTAAATGAGCCGTTGACCAGCCCTGGGACTATTAAGTTGAGCAGCCGCCCCTAGCTCCGGCTAGATAGCAAGGGCTCACTTAAGAACCCCGTGGGCCAACGGACCCCTCTGTTGTTTGTATTTACTGTAACTGAAGAAAGCAACTCTACCTACGCCGCTAAGCGTAAGTCAAATAAATTACCTTTGTTTAAAACCACTACGATTACGTGCCTCAGAACTCCACGCCAGAAATCCCGCTTGTTCCGTATCCAATTTGCCACCACCCGGCCGCCCCACCGTGACCACGACCGTGAGCTTGGCTTGCCAGCTCCGGGCACCGTGACAACACATACATCAGGTATATCCTCAAATGTCACCAACACGTGAAGAAATAAAATATCTCCACCTAATACATACTGTTTGGATGACAATCCTATCTACTCATCTGCAAGCCACATAAAAAGACAGAGCCAGATGCATCAACATAATATAAAAGCTGTGTCCACCCTAGACTACTTGGTGTTATAACAGATCTAGTACTCTTTGGAAAACAGAGTTCATGGCCAGAGTTTCCTCTTTTCCCTCCTCTTCCCTCCAGTTCCCTCCCCTCCCCTCTTTCCTTTCTATCATCTCCATTAAACCAGAAATTGGACTGTTAAAATATTCCCTGGTTCTTCCTTCTAGAACACTTTCTCCTTCAATGTCTTTCAAACCTCTTTTGACCACCCTATCTCATCAGAGAGTGACCTTGATCCTCTTGTGCTTGGTAGGGCAACTCAAGATTTAGAGAGAATGCAGAATGATGGCCAGTTACTAGTCCCAGAGCCTCTTCCACCACAATCAATTAACCTAGCCCATAGCTACAGACGTAAGAGAAAGATATGGGCCCCTCGCCCATTCAGTCAGCAAAGGATCATGACTGGATTACAACACAAGCTGTGTTGGAAGCTCAATGGGAAGCAATAAAGACATGGTAATTGCTGACATTATTTTAGTAGGTGTAACGATACCACAAAAACTCTCCCCTCCAAATTGTTTGGTTAATTATTGGCCAAAAGGAAATTTTTAAAATTAAGTAACATACAAAGAGATCCAGATTTCATAGTTATGGGGCATGTCTACATGTGCAAATAAGCATTAAGTGATTTTTGGCAGGTGTCTACTTGTGTGTGGACTTGGCACTAAAGTTAGTCCGAAGTCCCTTTGGTCCTGCCATCTGCCCCAGCCTCCAGCCACATGGCTACCAGCACTTGGCAGCCATCTTGGAAGCTCTGATCCCTATCCATCCCCTTTCCTTCCCAGCACAGGGACAACATGCATCAGCTCCCTCCCTGCCCACTCGGCCACCCCACACAAGGGCTGCCCTGCCCCTGCTAGCAGTGCCCAGTGCCCTGCTGCTCCAGCCTGGCCCATGACAACAACGACCAGCATCCTGCACTGCTGCTGGACATGGTGCTGGCCCTGCTGACCCCAGCAGGATCACTCCCCTCCACCCAGGACACAGGACAGCTGCACATCTGCCAGTGAGGTCCAGAACACCAGCTGTCACAGGCCCTGCCTCACCCCATCCTCCTTCACTCCCTGTTCCACCACACTTGCCTCCCCCTGTCATCCTGAAGCTGGACCCTCTGCCTCCTTGCCCACATGGCCTCAGGGCAAGTGTTGTGGCTGGTCTCAAGTGGGTGGCAGGGGCTGCATCAGGGTCTGCAGTGACCCGGAGGTGCTGGATGACCTCCTCCCAGGGCCGGGGGGGGCTGGCTGTGGGGCAGTGGGTGGGACCTAGGGTTCCTGTGGGGCCCCAGGCTGGGGCCAGCCAGTGGGGGAAGTGGATGCAGCCACCAGGGCCACAAAGGTGTTCAGGATCCAGCAATCAGTGTCCCCCTGCTTCCAGAGCTGCTCTACGTGTTCCCATTCCAGGGCCTCCATTTGGGCCCAGTGTTCTCGCTGTGCCTGGTCCTGCACCTCTGCCCAGGCAACATCCTCTGCTTGCCAAGCTTGCTTCTGTGCCTCCTGTGCCCACTTCAATGCTTCCCTCTTCTTCACCACCACCACCTGAAGCAGGAGTGTTTGGTCTTGGATCTTCTGCTGGTGAAAGCAGTGCGTGCGGAGGGCTCCAGGAGCAGGTAGCAGTGCCCCTGAAGCAGCATCCCCACTGGGAGTTCTCCCAGGCATCCATATATTGGCCCTGCAGAGGCAAGAGCCAGAAGGCTTACGTGAGAGTTTGCAACATTTAAGAGATAAGATGCTCTGCACCAGGGGCCGTGTACTGCCAGCCTCAGATTGGGGGTCACCCATGCACAGGTGCCCAGGGGCTATGGTAAGTTGGGATGGGCAGACCCAAGACCAGGCGGCCACTGGCTGAGCCCCCCATTGTTGCTTGCTGTCTTGGGGCTGGTGACCCACTCGGTGCTGGCTGCAGCCAGCCTGTCTTCTCTGCCCCATTCCCAGGGCAGGGCAGGCCAGGCCAGGCCAGGCTGCTGGAAGCACCTGTTTCCATGGCTCCACACCCCCCTGCTCGCTCCCCCCATGCCCTGCAGGCTAGCTGCTCTACTGTGCTGCCTCCCATCCCACATTGCCTGGACCCAGGGTACATTGGGCCCCTGGACAATTGGGTGAAGGGCTGGCCATGCCCCCACCATCCCCACTGGGGGCCTCTCTGGGAAAGCGCACTTGGACTTGACTCCCCCTGCACCACTGCTGCACCCTGAGTGTGCTCCTGCTGGATGTACCCCGGTGGTGCATCATGAGCTGTTTGTGCAGGTTGATGGGTGCCTGAGCCACTATGCCCTGCTGCTGATGATTCTCCTTGTTCCCTGGACACACTTGGGCTCCTGGTTCAGGACCCAGAGGTATGATGGTGTGGGGGCAAGTCCAAGCTGCCTTGCAACCTCTGCTGCCACCTGGAGTGCTACATGTGGCAGCACTACACATCCCTGCCCCTGATTCCAAAGAGGACATTATCGCTGGCATTGATGCATTCCTTGGCATGTGATAGGCCTGTGCCCACCCAGCTGTGGGGACATGGGCTGCTCAATAAAGTTCTGAACTGTGTCTTGTCTGTCTGCATGAGGTGAGTGGGGGAGAAAGTGGAGCCAAGAGGAGTGCAGGTTGGTTGGACCTAGAAGTGGAGCAGGGGCTGGGGCCAGGACTGGGACGGGGACCAGGACTTGGGACAGGGGCAGGACTAGTGTGGGACTTAATACATGTTTAGGGATGGTGAAGCTGGTGGCTTGGTGAAGACCTCCCATCAGTGACAGCGATCAGCACAGTGACAGCAATCAGTGTGCTGTTCCTGGTGTCCTTGGTCTATTAAGTGTTGAGGGCCAGCTGATTGCTCGCCCTTGAGCTGATTGCTGATCTTACCTGAGTTTGCTTTTCTGCAGTCAGTGATTTTGCATTATAGGAGATTTTAATGTTTCAGGGGAGTTTCTGGGGTTATTCTGTGTGTATAAATCTTTGGAACTTCAGGCATTACTTTGTACATAATCCATAATTTATATAATTGTTTTTAAAAGCCTGCAGTAGTAGACAGGACAGCTAAAAGAAAGACTAACTTTTGATTATTTGTTACTAATGGCAGCAGGAACAAAAACAATCAGTCCTCATCTCTTTGGATACAGGGTCTCTGCCCATTTCAGTTAAGTCTTCAAGTAGTAAGGTGCGCTGTCCCTACTTACTCATCTTCCCAGATCATTCTAATATAATAAAGGGCTTAGTCCATCTGTCTGTCTGTCCATCAAGCATTTGATCTAATGTGCATGCACCCCCGAGAGGGTGGGCTGTGATTGAATGGGTGGGCTCTGCCTTCTTGAAGTGGAGCAGGGGCATTGGCTGGGCAGGCTCTGACTCCTGGAAGAGAGGGGGTCAGAGGGAACTGTTAGGCTTAAATATTTACTAGTGCTGTGTGAAATTTTGATGGCCGTTTTGTTTCGACACTGTTTCGACTCATTTCAAGGTCAAAACAGGAAAATCAAAATGAAACAAAGGCTGTCAAAATAGCCTCGAAGCAAAATGAGGCTACATGACACATTTCAAAAGTTGAAACATTTTGACAATAGTGCTGGGAATGGGACCTGGGCTGGGCTGACTTCCCATCCCCAGTGCAAGATCAGGCAGGGAGTGGGGTGGAACCCCAGCTGGGCTGCCTTGCCATCCCCTGCACTGCCTCCCTGCCCCTGGTGCAATGTAGCACGGGAGATGGTATGACAGTTCAGCTGGACTGACTTCCCACCCCTGGCTGGGGTTGGGAACTCAACCCAGCTGGACTGAGTTCCTTTTCCCAGTGAAATGTTCAAAACAGCATTAAAACAGCCTCACTGTTTTGACTTAAAATTATGTTCGATACAAAACACTGTTCAGTCCATACCTCAAAACTGAAGTCAGAACAGAACAGTGCCATTTCACACAGCCCTAATATTTACTTGCTTCTGGATGCCTGTCAAAACTGAGAGGAGCAGGGGCAGTAGGATCCAGGGGGAGCCCTCAGCACAACTGACCGGCCCATCCCTACCCATCCCCAGCCATTCCCTGTTTCCTGCCCCGACCCTGCTCCACACCAGGTACCTCCTGGCTGTATCATCACTGGACCTGAGAGCATGGAACCATGTCAGTAAGCTGGATGTGTGTAGGGGCAGAGTGTGAGGGTGTAGGGGCTGCAGGTTTATAGTGTGTGTGTGTGTGTGTGTGTGTGCGCGTACACGTGTGCGTGTATGCACATACATGCACATGCGCAGGCAGGGGCAGAATGTGGCTGTGTGGGTTGGTGTGCAGGCAGGGGCAGAGTGTGTGTGTGTGTGTGTGTCCAGGCAGAGACAGAGTGTGCATGTGTGGGGGGTGGGGGCAGGGGCAGAGTGTATATTTGTGGGTGTATGTGCAGGCAGGGACAGTGTGTGTGTGTGTACAGGGAGTGGCAGAATATGGGTGCGTGTTTGTGCAGGCAAGGGCAGAGTGTGTGGAGGTGTCTGTATGCCTATGGGGCAGAGTGTGGGTGTGGGTTTGTGTGGGTTTGTGTGTGCAAGAACAGTGTGTGTGTGGGCAGAGGCAGAGTGTGTGGGGGTGTGCAGGTAGAGGCAAAGGGTGTGGGTGTGTGTGCAGACAGGGACAAAGTGTCTGTGTGTGTTTGTGTTAATAGGGTAAGTCCTACATGCACACTCCACCATACACATACAGCCACACCCCCTTGCATTGCTGTACATGCAGACCCCCATACCCACACCTCCTCAGACAGCCCAGCAACCCTCCCCCACACACAGCCTCTCCACAAACCCCACACCCACTCACATCCCACATAGCCACACACATACCCACATGGCCCCTCACCCCACATACCGACACACTGACAGCCCCCAACAAACCTATACCAAGCCTCCACAACATACAAAAGATTTCACTTTAAGTTATTGTACGATCACCTCTATGTACACTACACAAACACACATAAATCTGGACAAAAATCCTTTTTAAAAAAATAATCAAATTAATGAATGCTGTAGATGTTTCCTTTTTAGAATATAATTTGATATTATATTGGAGGCTCTTCTGGTTCCAAGACAGCAAAACCCCTTGCTGAAAGGACTGCTTCTGGGGGCAAGGGGAGCGACTTCTGGTGGCAAAGGTCAGAGGTTAGGGGGCAGGATTTCCAATCACAATATGGAGACAAAGAGGTGGGGCATCTGCCAAAGGGCAGGTCTACCCATCTGACCCTAGACAGCTTGCCAAAACTCAGTAAGCAGCCCTCCACACAAAATTACTGCCTGCCTCTCGTTTACATGGCCAGTCCCAAAGGGTAAGTGGGGGTGAAGCATGTAAACACTCCCTGAAACATTCCATTATCCATGACAGGCAATAGGCTAGTATCGTCTATATCACCCAATGGATGAAGTTCCTGGAGAATGGACTGGAACCTCAAGCCACCCCTTCCTAGTGATGCCCTAATCACTAGCCTATAGAAACAAGCTGTTGCAAACTATGTCATTGTTTGTAATATTTATGGGTGAAATGTGTTTGTGTTATAATAATGTTGCATGCTTCAGACACTAACTTGCACAAGGGGAAAGGTGAATGAATGGTGATTGAAGCAGACCTGTCAGGATTTGCCTAAGTGCTTTGTTTTGCTCTGCTTAAGCGAGGAATAAACAATTTGATAGATAACAGAACAGGGAGCAATGGATTCAAGTTGCAGCAAGGGAAGTTTAGGTTCGACATTAGAAAGAACTTTCTACTAGGAGGGTAGTAAAGCATAAGAACAGGTTACTGAGAGAAGTTGTGGAATTTGCATCCTCTGAGATTTTTAAGACCCAGCTAGACAAAGCCTTGGCTGGAATGATATAGCTTGGGCCGGTCCTGCTTTGAGTAGGGGTTGGATTAGATGGCCTCCTGAGGTCCTTTCCAACTGTCATTTTCTATTATTCTATGAATGCTGCTGTACTCTGCATGATGGGACATTTCCCTCAGGCTGTGAATTCTGTTGCTGCATTGACCTTTCTGTTGTAGGGCTGTGGAGGTCCAAGTAGTGAGGCTGGAGGGATGGCTGGTGTGTGGATGGCAACCTGATGTGTGAATTGTTTGTCAGGATGGTCTCCTCCTTTCTGAGGCTTCTGAATGAGGAAGGATCCTGATGCAAGCTGGACACATTTGAATTGCCTATTCTGGACTGGGGCTTTTATTATTTAAATCCACATTTATTTTCAATCTGGACTGTCCTAGATTCCCACAGCTGCTGTTTTAACTCTAGTTTTGGATTCATTGCCTGCCAGCTGTTCCCCGTTAGCATGTGGGATTCCCCAGCTGTTGTAGGCTTGCCCTAAGGATCAGGTCAGGAGGCTGTTGGAGGGACTAAATCTTATTATGGCCCCAGAAAATGGGCTCCTTGGAATTCCCCTTCACCTTCCTTATCCAGAAAGTCTGTGCAGATGCTCTCTGCATAGATACAATAGCCACATGTAAACATTAATTCATGTCACTTCAATTTTGGGAAAAATAATTTGGAGTGTTCTCAGTGGTGGCAGATGGCAGAACAAGGAGTCTCAAGTTGCAGCAAGGGAAGTTTGGGTTAGATATTAAGAAAAAAAAACCTCATGAGGAGGGTAGTTAAGTGATGGAACAAGCTACCCAGAGAAGTTGTGCAGTCTCCATTCTTAATGTTTTTTAAGACACAGGCAGACAAAGCCTTGGCTGGGATGATATAGCTGGGGTTGGGCCTGGCCCTGCTTTGAGCAGGGGGTTGGACTAGATGAGGTCCCTTCCAATTCTAATTGTCTATGGTTCTATGATATGTTGACACATAAAGCACAGATCCTAGAGACTCTCTGTTTTTTTTTTTCTGGTGCCAAGAAGGAACTCGAAAAACTTCAGCACAAAGAGATGGTTTTGAAAGAGAGACTCCTAGAGACAAGGGGAGGTTAAAGGGAAAGCCAGAAGGAGAGGGACCTGAAGAATTTGAAAGATAACAGGGATGCTATCCAACACAGATGACCTATGGGTTAACCTGGGCTTTGAGGCCAAAGGACTCTGCCTGCTGTATTGTTGTTGTCCACTTAATGTTGTTTTTGTTTAAGAAGAGCTGCCTACTTTACTGCATGTAATCTTTAGTACACTCTCTTCCCTTGAAGGGGTAGAGTCCCTTGAAGGGACTAAGCCAAAAGGCAGCTGTCTGAGAGAAGGGCTGGGGCAGGGGGTGGGGGAGCATGGAAAACGAGGGGAGTCAGGGCCCAAAAGGCTGGCTTCAAGATACTGTATAAGGCTGCAGTGTCAAGCAAGTGCTTCTTCCATGGCACATGCTCAGTCTCCCTCTCTGGTCAAATAACACCTCCATTCTTTTCTTTATCTTTAAAAAAACTTTAACAAGGTGTGTGAAGTGTTTCTGCTGATAACAGAACAGCCTATAGTCTGGTAGTTGGGGCATATTCCTGGGAGTTGTGAAGTTGATTTCTTTTAGGCAGAAGTGGGGCCTTAACTCTCATTTCTGACATCCTAGGTGAAGGTTTGAAACAGAGATCCCAACAGGGCATTTTTGAGAACACTCATAGATTGAAACTGTTAGGTGACAGAGGTAAAAGAATGCTTGGTTCACCAATACCAACAAGACGAAGGCATGAACTAGCCACACTGGAGATAAAAGCAGAGGCATGCCTAGGGTAAGCAGCATATGAGTAAGGGGTTACATTATCTACATTTTGAATTGAAGTCCTACTTTGGACACCCAGATCATTTTGACTGCCACCTGTTTCCAAGTATGACCACTCTTGCTCACAGGGAATAGTAGGGAAGGAACTGGGTCTCAATAACATTGAGGCAACATGTTTTCTAGGTCTACTCCTGAGGATGCACTTCACAGTGGAAGTCTCCCACCTGTATTATATTAAAATGTGTCCTTATATATGTTACATCATGCCTGTTTTAAGCAGTATGCTGTTGTACAGAGGCCTGACTATGTACCGAAAGGCTCTATGAAGATCTTTGCTTAACTAAGTGATTTTATTAGGCTATTTGATCACCACATGTAAAATAGGAAAACAATTACTTTGTCTATGAGTTTCCCCAGCAGGCTGTATTTAAATACACAGATTTATCTTTTTTTTTTTTCCTATTCCATTTATAGTGTAGTGAGTTTATAACTTACATTGTAAGAATGGTGCAGATTTTGAGCACAGCCACTTCTTATGTCTTCGGGGTTCCACTTAAGTTTATAAACTGGACAACATCCCAGCACCTTTCCACTGTGCTCACAACAAGGTATTGTTCAAACATTCACCAGTTTCTTAAGGTTTGCCTTTATTGCTGAAGGAAATGAAGACCTAATCTAGGACTGTACCTAGAAAACTGAGAGGACTTTCTTCCCCCACACCACAAGATGGATGTCTTGCCTTGTGTCTGGTGATTTTCAGTGGACCTTCAACCCAAGCCAGACTTGGATAGACCCACAAAATTGGTCTCTGAAGACAATCAGTGAAACAACTTGGCAGCTGTCCTCATAATGCAAGTGTGGATGCTTTATGTGTGATCCCCAAAAGCAGCAAAGAAATGTTGTTTAACATCCCACTTCTACAAGGGGCATGTAGTAGGATGGGCTCTGGGGTGGCTGTAATTTGGAGCTAGACTGTCCTCAGTGGTGGCATAGCCAGTCTAATCTTGTCCTAGGACCAGTCTAATCCTTCCCTAGGACCAGTCTTCTATATAATCTCCCCTGTATATCTCATCCGCCATGCTTTAATGTTTACTTGATATTATTTGGGAGGCTACCTCTGAATCCTAGGGGTGCCTTCACTGGTGTTTTGCTTAAGCTGACTGATGTCTTATTGCTGGGCCCTCACTGTCCAAAAATTACACAGTTCTCTATGGGTGTCTTTTGCAGCCTGCTGGACTTACTGGGTATATCTACATGTGAGCAGCCTGAGCCCAGCCCCAAGGCTCCTGGCTGGCCACCTCTCCTGGCTACAGTTTGGTACTAACTTTAGTCCCAAGGGCTGGCAGCCATGTGGCTGGAGGCTGGAGTTCCTTTGGTGGCCACAGGAGCACATGGCAGGCTGCTCTGACCTGGGACAAAATTTAATCCCAGGTCTTCTGCACATGTAGACACCTGGCTATTCCCACTTATTTGGTGTGTCTACACATGCATTTACGCCAGCTTAAATTTACTGTGCAGTAAGGTACTTTGCAGCAAACTGGAATAGGCTGGCCTCTACATGGGCAGGTGTTAAGGTTCATTAACATTGTGTCTGGACTGACTTGGGACTAAAGCTAGTCCCAAGTCAGTCCACGTACACAGTGTTACTGCACAGTAAAGTGTCTATATGTGCATTACTGTGCAGTAACAAATCAGGTGTAAATTTGATAAGTGCATGATGCAGGTATTAAATTTATGCTCAAGTCAAAGTAAACCACCATATTTACTGAGCAGTATGGGCATGCACACATAGATGTGTTCCCATACTGTGCAGTGATTTTGGCTACTGAACAGTAAATGCACAGGCGTAGATGTGCCCACTGTGCAGTAACTTACTACACAGAAAATTTAAGCCAGCATAAATGTATGCGTAGACATGCCTACTGGTGCCTAGCTGACACTGTGAGCCAGTGGTCACTACCTGTGGTCAAAATGCCCCTTATATAAGCCTCAGGTCTCTTAATCATGGCTTCCTGCTGCCCCCACAGCCTCACCCATGCTTCACAGATGCCATTTGGTCAATATTTGCCTTCCTGTTCAGGTTTTAGCCTTCTTACACTTAGCCTTAGCCTGAAGGTTATTCTGGCTGTTGACTGGTAACCTAAGCCCACTAGCTCTGGCCTGGCCTTTCCAGTCTCAGCTTCTTGTTGGCTTCAGACCACTCCCTGGTCTCAGACTCCAGCCCTCTCTACCTCAGCCTGTCTGTGCCTTGTGTCCCTTCCATGGCAGGGCTCAACCTAGCAAGCATCCCTGAGGCCTCCTGTCTTCCTCCTCCACCATCCACATCTAGTCTTCCAGTACAAACTAGAACAAAAAATCAGGCAACCCAGTCTCCAGGAGCCTGAACTGCCAGGGATCCTCTTTCAGCAGAGGTCAGAGCTACACAGCTCTTCTCCCTCAGGGACTCAGGCTTATATCCGCTGGGTTCCTTCCCTTCCAGTCAGGTGGTCTCTGGTCTAGCTGCAAGTGTGCTCCTCCCCCACACCTTCATCTTAATAGGCAGCTAACTGTGCCTATGCTGCAGTTGCTCCCTTCGCTTTTGAAACTAACCCTATTCAACTGCCTGGGGCTTTTTCTGTGGTAGTCTCTTTCTTAAAGTAACAGAATCCTGTTACAGGGCCTAGTTGAGATAATGTTCAAGGCAATTACAAAACCCAATGAACATGATAAATAGAAGGTGTTTTTCAGGACCCTTTGAAAATTCTCTCACATTCCTCTATATGAAAAGGTCTAGCATTAGATAAAGGCTACCTAAGGGCCTTCCAGGGCCCTAAGTCGAACAGTTGGACTGAGACCACTCCCTTATGTCACACAGGATAAAAGCCAATTTTTAGCCACAACCAAATGTTGAGATACTGACACAGTGACCCTAGGGAGCATAGTTACAAATATATCGTTATTATCATTAAGGCACTCAGTTTAAATGTGGTGGATCATGGTTTTGTTAAATAAACTCCACATTTGATCACTCTCGTGCTAAGTAACGCATGCAGCATTTGAATTTGAAATGCTTCAGCAATTCTTAATTGCTTTACACATTCCAAGGACCTGATCCCATACAAATTCAAGAGCTTGTTAAGATATGGACTGCTCCAATAATTTTAAATCACTATGCACAATGTGCAGTAATTAAAACCATTACTGTGCTTCATTTCGACACTTCACTTCATTTTTCAGTAAACCTACTAGCTCTCTGTATACCAAATTTGAGACATTTAAAGAGTAATCATACCACAAATGGACGAAATTCAAATTTCCAACAAGTAAATAAAACAAAGTCAAAAGAAACAACATGCTAGTTGAACTTCCATCCCTAAAAATCACCTGATTTCCCTCTTGCATATTCATCTCTGGAGAGTTTTTCAAGTGGGCATCTAATAAAAAGAATGAAGTGACTTTATGAATTAGATATGACACAATGGGTGCATCCACATGAATGCACAAATGCATCTCACAGCATCCCAAAGCCCTTTGAGACACTGCAAGAGACATGCGCAGGAATGAAGAAACATTCCCCATGCCGCAAGTTTGCAGAATGGGGGCAAAATTAGACTACACACCTGCCCCCCCCACCTGGTCCCCACAGTTCTGGCAGTAGCTGGCAGTATGGCTGTGGCTCTGCTGCATACATGCTGAATGGACCTGGCCCAGCCCACTAGTGCATGGCCTTGGATGGGCTGGCCAGGCCCATTCAGCATCTACAGAGCCCAAGTCACACAGTGCCGCACCACTGCCTGATGTGCCTGAAGCAGAGCCACAGCCCTGCACAGCCCCGCTTGCCTGCTGCCACTAGTGCCACAGCAGCTGGTGGGGGGAGCAGGTGTGTGGCAGCCCCAGAGCCGCCCCTACAGGTGTGTGGGGCCTGGAGCATATCATCCTGTGTGGGGCTCACGGGTGGTGAGCAGTGGGGGTGGTGAATGCCCAGAGCATAGAGCCAGTGGCACGCAGAAGCCACAGCAAAGCTGGTGGTGCATGGCAGCTGCAGCAGAGCTGGTGGCACTTAACGGGATGTGACCTGGCCCAGCCTGGCATGGCTTGCTAATCTGGCTTTGCATTGGAGCAGAATGCACGGCTCCGGGAGGTGTGGCTCCTATGCAAATGCACACTGGCTGTGCGGCCCAGGCCACATCTGGCCAGTGGGGCACATTTTCCATGAGGCTCAGGCATTCCTGAGCCTCATGGAAAATTCACCCTGCCGGCCTGACCCAAAGCTATCTGACCCAGGCCAGGCAGCTAGTGTGCATTTGCACAGGAGCCACCCCTCTTGGAGCCATGCATCCTGCTATAGTGCAAAGCCAGACTAGTAAGCTGTACTGGGCCAGGTACCACCATGAACCACCTCCCCTCAGGCACCATGGGGCAAGCAGCACTGTCTGAAGGCAGGACCCAGTGTGGCATGTAGGGACAGAATGCTGAGTCCTGCCAGGCCCTGCTGGCACTGGGGCTACTCGCGCTGCCAGGCTGGGCCGGTCCCATGGTGGCAGAATCTGGCTTGGCTCAGTTCTATCCCTGTGCACCACACTGGGTCCTGCGAGTGGCCCCAGTGCTGGAAGGACCCAGATCAGCATGACATGTAGTCCTGATGAGTGGCACAGGCACCACCAGCTCTGAGTTGCTTGGGGCTACTCTGAGGCCATGGAGAGGGGTGGGAGGGATCTAGCAGCAGTGGGCTCAGAGTGCCCCCTCCTGCTGCTGCTGCAGGGGGGAAGTTGTGGACCCTGGAGGGGATGGCCTGTGGCCCTGCAGGGTGGCTGGGATCCTGCAGGGGATAGGCCCTGTGGCCCTGCAGGTGGGAGCTAGGGCCCTGCAGAGGAGGGGGGCAGTCCATGTGCTGTGGGGTGGGCTGTACCCTGTGAGGGGTAGGGTACCCACTTCCTCCTGAGTAGCCCCCTCACAAGGTCCCCCCACATTCACAGTTCCCCTGCAATCACCCAA
>NW_017729030.1:58094432-58098013 GCF_001723915.1 Gavialis gangeticus
TTGTGGGCCCTGTGCAGGGAAGGCTGTGGCTCTGCAGAATGACTGAGACCCTGTGGGGGGGGGCTGGGACCTTTCGGAGGGGAGCTGAGGCCCTCTGGGGGGCAATGCACATGCTGTGTGGGATGCCTGCACCCTGTGGGGGGCAGGGGACCCGCACCTCCTAAGAAGCCCCTCCACACAGTCCTCCCACACTCACATTCCCCCTGTAATCCCCTGACACATCAACCTACATCCCCCCACATCCCTCCATACCCACCTACACACTGACACACACATCCACCCGCATCCCCCACACCCCTTCCTACAAATCCCACATCCCCCCATCACACACCCATCATGTGAGAAGAAAACCAAAAGCACACATCAACACATATAGACATTTAGAATTTATTTTAGCATGATGATAGAAACACTGGTAGGCTTCCAAATTATGTTAACATTGTAAATATATCAATAAAGCATTGCCCAACTGATCAACCCCTCCTTTCTCTCTCTCTCTCTCTCTCTCTCTATATATATATATATATATATTATATATGTAGAGTGGTGTTTTGTTCTAATTATGGGAGAACATGGATTTTGGGGTATTTTGAAAAGAGGATTTGGGATGCTGCTGCAGCAGTCCAGCTGGCACAAGGGGTAGTGTCCCCAGATACCAATTAGCTGGGACCCAGAAGCTTCTGAGAATGAGTAGCCTTGAATTGCTTGCTAGGGCAGGTTTTTATATTGCTGGGGCCAGCACAGGGCATGTTTTTATACTTCTGGGGCCAGCAAAGGGCAGCTTTTATAGTGCTGGAGCCAGCACATGTTCTGGCCCCAGGCTCTAGTTCCCCCTGGCTGCAGATCTGGGAGAAGCCAGGCAGGCTTATTTTGCCCCAAGTGGCACAATTTGCCATACACCAAAGTGCATGTCCAGGCATGTGCACTGAGGCCAAAAGCCCTGGCTCAAATTTGCACTGCTTCTATTTGAGCTGCTCCAAGTGCATGTGCCTGAATGTGTGAACGTGCCCAATTTATCTATCACAAAGTAAGAGTGTACACATATTTTTATCTGCTGCTAAATATTTTCACAAGTGAATGCTAATTTTGGGTGTCTTGAGGAATCTTTAAAAAGACCTTGTTTTTAGAGGGAAAGCACTCATAATGTTCTGACGATTAGGGTTAAGTTGTCTCAAGTTTGGTATTGGAAGTCCCTGGTCACTTTAGAAAATTGTGGTCTGTATCAGTTTGTGTGGCTTATACTTTCTCCCTCGCTCTCTTTTTCACTTTCTCTTCAAGTGGCAGGTGGGGAATTGTTCATTAGATCAGTCCCAGTGTAAAACATAGTGCTTTTTCAAAAACAGAACTTCCAACATACATATGCACATATACAAAAACCCTAGAGCACAGATGCAAACTTCATGTCAGAGTTTAGTTAGGGAATGAATTATAGTTCCAAAGTTGCTTATCTTTTAGGCTCCTGTTTTTACAGGTTTTTATACCCTAACTGCCTTTTCTACTGTCCTAAAGCTTGAGTCTGCAGTTACTAATGGAATTCTCTATTTCCATGTCTGGCTTCATGTGTGCAAGTGGTATTTGTTACACAGGGAATTCCGTAATGAAGATACTGCTCCCCTTAATTTCACCCTGACAACCAACTTCATTCGTGTTAATTGACATAAAGCTGCTAGTTCTCATAATTAAACAGAACTACTGAAAGTAGATTCTGACTGTTTATTATTGATAGTGCCTTGTTAAGTTCATGGTATACACTTGGTGCTTCAGTGGGAAGCAATGCCAGTCATAGGGTACACTCATTTGTGGTCAGTTCGTTCTCTCCAGTTTCTAAACAGTGGTCAGTGTAAGGCTTGTTGTAGTTGTTGTTGTCCTTGTTATCATGGTTTTTGATATTGTTGTTAGTATTTAAACTATAAATATTAGTGCCATGTGCAAGTTTATTATATACAGTTAAGGAGACATTTTGAAGTGCTGTACAATATAGCATGAAGAACCTATCAGTGATACTTACCAACTTACTCAGCTGGCTGCTCTAAAGGTATTTCTTTTTTTAAGAATGACAGTATTGGGGATCCACTAATCTGCAATTCTAACAACTTTATAAATGGTTTCATATATGAAGGGAACTTTGCATATATAATTAAAAGGAAAAATATTTCCAAGCCAGAGTGTATTCTAGCACCATATCCTGCCTATCTTCATTTAATAAGTAGAAGTAGATCTAGCACTGAAATAAGTGAATAATGTTGCATTTATTCTTTTACTCAGGCCTGGCTGAAATAGTTATGAAAGATGAAGGGGGATAGCAAAAATGCTTTGTTGGAGAAAGAAAACCCTGTTACCAAGAAGCCAAGTGAAACAAGCCACTGAAGATTCATGCAAAATGGTATGCCAGACAATTTTGTAAAATATTGTAAAGCTTCCTAGAGCCTTTTCTGCATAATACCAATTTCCATTATTAAAGGCAGCAGTTTCTCATGCCAAGACCTGCATAATAGTTGCATTCTGATGCTCAGCTTTATTCCTCTTGCCAACACAGTGCTAGAAGTTTGAAATAAAAAGTAAAATATTTATAATCTTAGGGCAATATCTCAAAATTTTGAACTGTAACTGCTCATTAATTATAGCATGCTACAGAGAGAGGCATTCTTCTAAGATTAGTAGTGAAATAGTTCTTTGATATCTGCAAAATTTCATTGAGAGGTGATCACATTTTTATGGCATATTTTTTCCCTTTGACAAATTCATTTTAAGTTAAACTGGCACATATACATTTCCAATTAGTAATTGAAAATTTGGATGAATTTATGTTTATAAGAAATTCAAAATAGAGATCTGATGATGTCAAAGATAAGAGCTAGCCCAAATGCAGGATTTCCCTTTTGCCAGGAGACATTATTTTTCCAAGCTTGGTCCCAGCCTATCAAACTGAAACTAAAATTGTGTGAGATTTCACATGAACTTCTGATAAAATTTGATTTAGGAATAACTGACAAATGTTGTTTTCATGGTTTAAATATGCTTCCCAAGAAGCTCAGTTTCATTTCATACCTGCTAGGGATCGCTGTGCCAGTGATTGGAGGTGGGGTACAGGCTCTGGGCTTAGGTCCAAAAGACTACAGTTGCCTAGTTCCTCAGCCTTGAGACAGTCAACCTGTTGGGTCTGCCTTGCTGACAAATGAAGCAAAAACCTGGTTCCTTGTTTCTGAGTCAGGCAGAAAGTAATTCACAGAAGCCTATGCTGGATTTGGCAAAGCTTTGTTAGACTTAAAAGTGCTTTGACTGAAATGTTTTGGGCTGAAAGAATCACCATTTGCTCTGGCCAGATCTAAGTCACATTCCAATATTAGCAGAACAGAATTTTTTTGGTTTTCCATTGGAAAAAAAAAAGGGTGGGAGAGTGAGGGAGGACTTGTGGGAGGAATCTCATTTAGCAGAAGATTTTGACATTTTCATTTCCATTGCAGTTTGGAATTAAACAAGATTTAAAACAAAAACAAAAAACACCTTGGCCTTTTTGCTGAAAAGAAGTTCTGGTTCCTGCCCATCTCTAGTGTCAGATTTAATAACAGCAGATTTGGGAT
>NW_017729030.1:58103013-58103227 GCF_001723915.1 Gavialis gangeticus
CTTGTTTTGAAAAAGCACCAAAAAATATCTCAAGGATGGGGGATGCCTTTTTCCCTTCCCACAGTGCTCCCATGCAGGAGCCAGGCAGCTAATGACCTCCTTCCCTACTTGTGGGTGCATCTACACATGCAATAAAATGTGCAGCAATAAACTCCAGCACATGTCACACTGGGGTTTATTTCTCCCAGACACTACATTTAAACATAAGCTCAGG
>NW_017729030.1:58108227-58114998 GCF_001723915.1 Gavialis gangeticus
AGGGTGATTCTGCCAGCTTGGGGAAGCTCTGACCCAGCTGAACATGCTGCATAGGAGCTGGCTCAGGCACAAGTGTGCTTCAGTGTAGGGCAACCAAGCAGGCGGCCCCTGAACAAAAAAAAAACTCTCATGCCCTAGACAGCTACATCAGTGTCTACATATGCACTGCTGTGGAGTAAAAGCTCTGCAATAAGATAATAATTGTGTTTACAAGTTCTAACCTACAGCAGCTTTGATTAGTTTACTTTGTCCTGATACCACTGGACATTTATATGTTGAGACATTTACTGCAGAGCTAATTAGGCAACTCCACAGTAAATGTCTCATGTAGATGCACCTGGTATGTAGTAATCCTGGCCATGATCCCAGGTAGATAGGGATGTGGACAGATGCTTATGATGGATGGCCTTTTGGGTACCAGCACACATCAAAAACAATAAGCACACTTAAACATTGCTACAAAGGAGGCGTCAGTAAAAGGGCTTGTGCTGCTCCACCAATGGCTATGATATACCATGAAAAAGAATTTGATGCACAGGGGTCGGATCCAGTAATTTATGAATGGAAAAGTGTTTTTGGATATCATCTAGCTAACATGGTAAGAAGGATTTTAAGCTACAAGATACAGACAATAAATCTATTAGCCAAAGTTCAAGAATGATCACTGGATAAGAACCAGGATAAAATATGAGAAACTATAGTAACCTAAAATTTCAAGTTCCAAGAAGAAAAACAGTAAAGAAGTTTACAAAATAATTTCAAAGGCCTATGTACCAACAGGAACATGTGAAAATAGGCACGTTGATTTGGAAGGAATAAGGAAGTATAACCAAAAAAATATTACTCGATTGGAGTTACAGGTATTTAGTGGATAACTTCTGCAATTGGAATATCAGCATTAAGAGGCATAGTTTGGGGGGGCGGGGTTTGAGAACTGAGCTATACATAAAATGAAATTCAAACACTAATGTAAATTGTGATATAGAGAAAAGAAAAACTATGAGGAACTGGGTATGTTTAATTTGGAAAACAGAAGAACAAAAGGAGAGGGCTCAAAATATTTGAAGACTGTTGGAGATATGAAGAAAAAAAATTCCTCCATGTTACAGAGGGCAGGACAAGAGGGATGGAGTTTAAAATACAGCAGTACAGATTTAGATTAAATATCCTGTGTAAAAATAAACAAACAAGGTCCCTGAATGCAGGAATAGGAGGACAGTAAAATAAATGACGGACTTAATTTGTGAGATTCCATTCATGGAAGGTTTTCAAGAAGAAAATGGAATGGGATTTGTCCAGGATTACACAGGTATATTGAATTCTGCACTTATGAAAGAGATAGGAAAAGTTATGCATGAGGTACCTACAAACTTATGATATTATGATTGCTTCCAAAATTGGCACCAAGCTTATTAATTCACAAATGCCTTAACTCACAGATGTCTATGCTGGTCTATATTTTTCTACTGCAGATATAAGGTTACTATTTGCAGTAGGCATATGGAGAGGATAGAAAATTAAAGATACACAAAGGACATGGTATCCTGGAAAAAAGGATTTAATTATAAAAATCACCACAGCCATAGTAATAACAGTCTTCTTCTAACATTGACAGAATTTAAAGGAAAATCATGGGGTCTTCTCAGAAACTAATATTTATCACTGTAGACCACCTCATATTACCTACTTCTTCTTCCAATGCAAATCATCCTGACTTAGAGGCCCAAGAACAACACAAACTTGAGAGGGATCTGCAGGATAGGTCCCTGTAGGGGGGGTGCCCATGCCACAATCAGAAACTGCAAGCATGCCCCTGGACTACAGCTATGCTCTAATCACTACATGGACACCCAATAACAAAATGAGACCTTTAAACCCAGCTTCTGTCACACTCAACCAAATTAATAGACACCACTGCTCTACGTAATATCAAACTCAACTGCTGATAGAATTCTCCACTGATCTGCTGTAGGCCCAAAGGAGACCCACTATCTTGCCAGTCATACACAAAGCACTACTGCTACTACTGGGGGAAAGATGTCCCACTTCTTTCAGTTTCCTTTCTCTGCTGGGCAGTAGAAAGCACCGCATTCCCCCCTACAGGATCAGGCAATGGTCCTTCACACAGCTCTTAAGGGCCTTGCAGCCACAGCGGTGAATGACCACACAAAGGACAGCAGGAAGATAGGGTTGGCCATGGGCCTTGCCAAGAAAGGTATCTCATACCAGGGAACATAAAGAGGAAGCACTCATATTTCAACTGCTTCTACCAATGCAAAACCATCCTGTTTTTGAGGCCCAACACCTACAAATCCTTAAGAGGGTCTGAAGAACATTCCTTTGTACTGGTTGGCCCATGTCACTGAAGCTCCAAATCTGGACTACAGTCATGCCATGAGCCCTTGGTGGATATCCATTCACAATACAAGGCCCTTCAAACCTGTGACTTTCACTCACCTCTTTAACCCACTCCATGGCTTCAAAGAATGAACAACCACACACAGGACAGAAGGAAAACAAGACTGGTCATCTTCCCCACCATGAGAAGTATCCATTATCAGGAAACATAAAGAAAGAGTCCCCAGATTTGAACTGGGCACTTCTTGCTCCACTGTCAGAACCCCTACCACTGAGCAATGCTCTCAAGAACTAGGTGAAAGCTGCCATATAACACCACCACGTGGGCCATGATAGGAAGCCATCACTCTCCCCCTACAAGGGCAGGCAAGTCTCCTCAACACAGCCATTATCGCCCCTTGAGCCACAAAGACCAACAACAACAGACAGGAGAGCAGAAAAACAGGGCTGTCCATCAGCCCTGCCAAAGAGATATCCAACACCAGGGAACATAAAGAGGGAGCACCCATCTATGAAATGGGGACCTCTTGATATGCAGTTAAATGCTCTACCACTGAGCCATGTTCCAGGGCCCTGACTTGCATTTTTTTCACATCTAGTGCACATTGACCAGAGGCATGAATGCCAGGCAGTTAAGTAAGTCACCCTCAGGCCTACAGGAAAACCAACAGTGGGTTCAGCCCATAGCTGTAGTCTGAGAATGGAGCTTGGAGGTGTGGACAGCCCAGAACAAGGGGCTGTTCTACAGACCACCTCAATGTTCGTAGGTGTTGGGTTTCCAAGATAGGATAGTTTTGCATCGGTGGAAGCACTACAGGGTGGGAGACATTCATAAGGAAGTCAGGGATATGGCCATCTGTTGCTGTGCCCTAGTGAAAGGGGAGTGTAGGGGAGCATCAGTTTGTGAGTCTGGAGGTCTGGAGTCTGTAATGTGCAGCCTGGCCGGCTTGTCCATTTAAAGGACATACATGGCTCTGGGGCTGCGGCAGGGAGCCCATTCCCAGCATTCCTCTGGTCAATTCCCTTGAGGGGTGGAGCCACAATGGAAAATGGAGAAGCTCTAAAGACCTGGCATATGCCTGGGCCAGTACCACCTTCGGAGAAATCACCACCCCCACCCCTCTCCCTCACTGCTGTAAAACAATAGCCCAAGCCCATCCTCATCTTACCATGGTACCTGTGAGACTAGCTGGGCTGTAAAAATTCCAAAAGGAGGGGGAACCTGCTTCTTTTGTCTCAGGTTCCTGCCCTTTCAAGTCATTTGACTAGTCCTCTCACCTAGGCAGTCCAATGTCATTTGGAGCATCGATCAGCATCTAATGCTTCTGGTGGGAACTTAAAGATGAGGTCAAAGCAGGTGTAGAAAACAGCCCCCCTGAGGAAGTGTAGGGAGACATATTTGGGAATATGAAACAAGCACAGGGCCTCTGGAGATCTTTTAGACTCCAAATGAACATGTAAGTAACTTACCTAAAATTTAGCCAGTAACAGTGTTCTAGAAATGTAACAAAAGGCTACAAAGCTGCTTATATTTTCTAAGGGCTATTCTCTTGATACTGCTCTGACTGGGACCCCTCCCCATGCCTACCCTTTCTACCCAATGCAACTATCTATTATAGCAAGCCTTCTTGTACATGCTTGGGAGGGATTGAGCAAGCCTTCTTTCTCCTTTTACTCAGCTGACTAAGCAAGGCTACTTTCTATGCTTCAGGCTACAGGAAGCACACAGATATATCCAGATGGGGTTAAAGAACCCCTAGGTCTACAGGGTCTGTGTACCCCAGGCATCACAGGGTCCAGACAAAGATCTGAGTCCGGGGGTGGCTGCGTTACATCAGGCTTGCAGGTGTACTTAAGGAACAGACTCATCCAGATGTAGGAGCTCCCAGGGAAGGCATTTGAAACTTGGTTTTTGGTGGGGTGCAGTGAGGTGGATAACTCAGAAAAGGAGCACTTTCTACTGGCCCATCATACTACCCAGACCTTGGCAATGAGACATGCCTAGCATGTGTGTCGGTGGCCAGTATAGGCTAGACATGTGTGGTGGAGCACCTTTGGGGTGCTTGCCATATGGCAGGGGGGGCTGTAGGCTGTGGCAGAGCCCACCAGGGAAGGAAGCCAAGTGAGGCCCCTCCAGATCTCATTCCAAGGGGGGAGGTGTGTGGTGGAGCATCTCTGGGGATGCTCGCCACTTGAGGGCACTCACAGGCTCCGAGAGGAGCCTGCTTTGGAGGAGCAGCAGGGGAAACCTCCCCTGGTTACCATTTGAAGGTGGGGAGGTGTGTGGCAGGGCACTGTTGTTGCCTGCCACTTTAAGACCTAGGCCAAGCAGCCTGACCTGAAACTGCACCCTGCCAGGAGTGGGTGGCCTGGTGGGTCTCCCAGTGCTGCAGGAGCCCCCAGGAAATGCCAGGCCAGTTATCACCCCAATGAAAGGCAGGTAAAGGCACCTTAACCCTAGCCCTCACATTTGGGTGGGTTCATGTATCACCGGAGACAGTTGGGGCCAGGCATGGCTGCAGCCACCTGAGCCCTGTGGGAGTGCAAGACCCTGAGAGGGAAAGCTGGGGCCAGGCATGGTGGTGGCCAGCTGAGCACACTGGGGAAGAAAGCCCCATGACCCCAAGTGATGAGACTATGTGGAGCCCCAACGAAGGGGTAGAGATGGGTGGTCCCAGTGAGGGGGCAGGGATGAGTGGTCTCAGTGAGGGGGTGGTGTGGAGCCCCAGTGAGGTGGAGATGGGGAGCCCCAGTGAAGGAGGAGAAGAACCAGAGGGCTGAGGGCCCAGTACATATATATATACTTATAACGTTACCCCAGAAAGGGCCAGAGTATGCTTAGACTCAGTCAGGTAATTGGCTGGCCATTACCCTGGTGAGAGTCGCAGGAGAAGCCCAAAAGACGGTACATCTGCCACCCAAGGGATGGATTAGCTAAGCCTATGGCCTAAGGGGCCCATTCCAAGAGGGAGCAGGGCAGCATAAGTTGGTGATGGATGAAAGAGACCCTGTGAGAGAGGGTGGAGGGTCTGAAGCCCAAGTGAGAGATGGACAGTATGAATGTGCATGTGACGGAGAGCTGACGGCGCAGCCTAAGCTTGCTGCAGTGGTAGGCTGCGGTGTAGGGGAGGTACGGAGCCGTAGATAGCACCCCCTGGCATTGGGGCAGTAAATGGGCAGCCTCCCGCCCAATTAAGATTGATTAATTAATAACCAGGCATGGCAGAAGAGTCAAGTGGGAGCGTGCCGAAAGGCAAGTGAGGCAGCTAGCACTGTGGCTAGTTGGGGAGTCCCACTTTGCCACAATATACAAAGAAAGAAAAATCAGTGGCTGAGAGCATAGTTCAGTGGTATGGTGTTCAACTGTAGATCAAGAAGTCTCCAATTCAAATTAGGGTGCTCCCTCTCTATGTTCCTTGTTGTTGGATACATCTTGGGTTCGATAGGTGATCACCCTGGTTTCCTAGGTGTGATGGTTGGCCATTCTGATTCTGAGGGAATTAAAAACTAAGTTGGGGATACTTTCCTATGATGGCAGGAAAAAACAGAAGGCTACCTATATCCCAGCAAAGAGAAACTGAGGGAAAGAATGGGATACACTTTGAAAGCAGTGAGGGGGTGCAAATGGTGGGCAACATAGCACTTCTGTTATGCACCTCAAACAAAATCAAGGCGCAGGTTAGGTAATGGATACTGTGGAGACCTGTGAAGTGGATGATGGTGGGCAATTGTGACAGGCTTATACCTGAAGGAATGTTCATGGAGCGTGTGCTGCATATCTTCACTCCAGGGGTCGAGACTGTGTGTTCAAATGGAGATAATAGAATCTGAGGAAAGACATGAGGCCAAAGGTTACCTTACCAGCATGCATAGTGGTTGGGAAAAAAAAGAGGAAACGTTTATGTAGGTGGAAGAAGGAGGCGTGGTGAGGTAGTTTTAAGCAGACAGGTGGTGAGGCCAACCGTTAATTTTAATAATGAGGAATAGGGCGATAGGGGGCTGTCACACTATAAGAAAAAAGCATAAGAGTCTCAGAGGTGCAGCCACAAGACAGGTTCCAGCCCTCCAAGACCACATACCAATGACACAATACCCTCCCATTTCCGAGGGCCCCAGTAAGGCATGGCCATACCTTTGGACTACTAAACAATACCTGGATCCCTATACAACTTCGTCCAAACAAAAGACATCCTGTTTCAAAGCCAAACACTGAAACACACTTGAAAGGGTCTGTACAAGAGTCCATAGTCCTCGGCTCCAATGTAACTCAGCTATGATCACAAGCTGGGATGGTTCTTAGCCACGCCCCTTCCGCATGCATTGCAACATTCAACACAGACATGGCATGTCCCACAGCCATACTTGTTTGGTAGCAGATGAAGGCGTAGACCTGGGGTTTCAGGGGTGGTCCCA
>NW_017729030.1:58119998-58120275 GCF_001723915.1 Gavialis gangeticus
ACAGCCCCACAGGCACGACCCTTCTGCCTTTCAACAAAAAGGCCAGCCGGGCCGCACATGACAGGCTCCAGGCCTCCCAAACCACGACCCAATGGCCCCATAACCACCCCTTTCCCAGGGACCTGGCTAGGGATGGCCCTTCCTCGGCCACCTCAGCAAGGTCTGCCTCCCTCTACTGCTTCTTACAACGCAAAGTCCTGCTGTTTTGAAGACCAACACTGACACAACCTTCAAGAGGACTGTACAACAGCCCCTGGGGCTGGGCTGCTCATGCCTC
>NW_017729030.1:58120286-58125834 GCF_001723915.1 Gavialis gangeticus
CCTTTGATCCTCATTGGGATTACCTTCCTTTGGGCTACTACTAACTCAGTCCTCCTGTTACTTGAAGAGAAGAAATGTTGCAGACAGGTGGCACTCAAAGTAAGGCACTTGACTGGAAACAGGCCTTAGAGAGTATATAAGCCCAGGACCTGAGCTGGAGCAGGCAGTCTGGCCTGAGAGGAAGAAAGAGCTCCTAAGCAGGAGGGCTGCAGAAAGGAAGTATTAAAACATGGTGCTATAGCAATGTTGCCGTATGGTAACTTTTGTATCCACTTAATTCCCTTCATCCACCCTGCTACTTATTTTGTCAAAGAAGGAGGTCAATTTTGGCATGATTTGTTCTTAAACAAGCATAAATCCATGCTGGTGGCTCATAGTTTCATAGTTTCTACGGTCGGCAGGGACCTGAGCAGATCTGAGAAGTTCTGCCCACTTGCTTTCTGCCCTTGTTATGGGCCTGAGCAACACCTGCTTGGTCGCCAGGCATCCAGGCCCGACAGGAATGCAACTGCATCTCACACCTGGCAGCAGCTTCTCTCAGATGGCCAGTAAAAGCCCATCACTCTCTCCCTACACAGGTAGCCAAGGCTCAGCAACAGAGCCTCTCCATTGCCCTTGAAGACGCAATAGACAACCACCACACACCTGAGTGCAGGAAGATAGGGCTGGCCTTCTGGCTCACGCAAGAGGTGTTCAACCCCAGGCAGCATGAAGAGGGAGCACCCAGACTTGAACTGGGGACCTCTTGATCTGCAGTGAAATGCTCTGCCACTGAGCTACACTCCCATAGGCAAAGGGCTGTGGGTGGGCTCTTTGCCCTGCCCTTTTCGCATGTCTTGCCATGTTCATTTCTGGCACAGCTTGTGCCAGTGCCAAGAGCTGGCTGGTAGCAGTGGGGGGCATAGGTCTGGGGTTTCACGGCTGGTCCCATCTTTGTTGTGGCTTCAGCACTCCTAGGGATTCTCCACAACAATACTTGGAATAGACCACACTCCCACAGCCCCACAGCCACGACCCTTCTGCCTTTCAACGAAAAGGCCAGCCGGGCTGCACATGACAGGCTCCAGGCCTCCCAAACCACGAACCAATGGCCCCATAACCACCCCTTTCCCAGGGACCTGGCAAGAGATGGTCCTGCCCTCGGCCACCTCAGCAAGGTCTGCCTCCCTGTACTGCTTCTTACAATGCAAAGTCATGCTGTTTCGAAGACCGACACTGACACACCCTTGAAGTGGACTGTACAACAGCCCCTGGTGCTGGGCTGCTCATGCCTCCACCCACACACCCAAGTTCTACTCCTGGGCTTTAGCTATGTTCTAAGCCTAATCTCTCAATATCCTTTCACAAAAAGCTACCCTTCCATCCTGGGTCTCCAAAGCACACACCCTCTCAACCACTCCACCGCTTTGAGGAAGAAGAACAGGAGTGGCAACTGCAAGTTCTGCCCACTTGCTCTCTGCTCTTGTTATGGTCCTGGGCAACACCTGCTTGGTTGCCAGGTATCCAGGCCCTGGCCCCACAGGAATGCAACTGCATCTCACACCTGGCAGCAGCTTCTCTCAGCTGACCAGTAAAAGCCCATCACTCTCTCCCTACACAGGCAGCCAAGGCTCAGCAACACAGCCCCTCCATTGCCCTTGAAGACACAATGGACAACCACCACACACCGGACTGTGGGAAGATAGGGCTGGTCCTCTGGGCTGCCCAAGAGATGTCCAACCCCAGGCAACATAAAGAGGGAGCGCCCAGATCTGAACTCGGGAGTCTGTTGATCTGCTGTCAAATGTTCCAACTACTGAGGTATGCTCCCGGGTTGGGGCTGTTTCTGAACCCTGCCCAACCCCTCCTTTTTTGCACATATTTACCAGAGGCATGCATGCCTCTCATGTTGTATTGCTGAGTCCAGGGAGGTACATTTCATTGTCATAGGTATGTTAGTTCTGGTCTTCTCAGTTCTCCATTGTGGCTCCGTATCTTCTTTGGATTGGTCAACCAAATTCTGAGAATGTGCTCTCACTCACAGCCCCCCAGCCCTCACATTCTGCTTGAAATGCACAGTCCAGCCAGGGTGTACATCACAGGCTGTTCTGGTTTGAACTTTTAAGCTGACAGCCCCATCTGGTTCACTTACCCATGAGCCAAAGTTATTGTAGACCACATCTCCTATGTGCTGAAGAGCACCTCAGTCTACCTCTTGCTTCCACTTCTTCATATTCTTCCTGACTTTGAGGCTCAATGCCTATCCATACATGCCGGGGATCCTGCTTCATAGACCCTGACCTGCTTTCCCACCATCCACATCCAGAACATCACTGTAAGCCAAGGACATCCCACACCTTCCAGCAGCATCTCTTTTCTGGGGAGTCATAAGCCATCACTTTCTCCTTTCAGGGGAGGTATGAATCTTTTGTACAGCACCTATTTCCCCTGCTTCCAGAGGCCAGGAAGGACAACCTGGAGAGCTGAATACAGGATTTGCTATCAGCCCCACACAAGAGGTATCCGACACCAAGGAACATAACAAGGGAGCACCCAGATGTATACAGGGGACCTCTTGATTTTCAGTCAAGTGCTCTGCTCCCACTGTGTGCCTCCTTTCCTTTTTCCCACCTTCCCTATGTTTACCACAGACAGACATGCCTGGCATGTCCCATCATCTAGGCCTGTGTGTCACCAGCCAGAGGCATATGGTTTAGGTTCAGGGATGTTCCATTCCCTATTGTGACTTTACCCCTTCAGGGAATGACAAGACTAATTCTGAGACTGGGTCCCCAGCCACAGCCCCACAGCCATACACCTTCTGTCTTTCAAAACATGGGCCAGCCTAGCTTCACATGATAGGCTCCAGGCCTCCAGTCCCACAATTGAGTAGCCACTTATACTCCTGTTCCCCAGGAGCACAGCATGAATACCCTGCTCCCTGTACTGCTTTTACCAATACAAAACCATCCTATGTTTGAGTCTCAACAAGTACACACACTTGAGGGGGCTGCAGAACAGCCCATTGTCCTGGGTTGCCCGTGCCTCCATCCACACACCCAAGCTCCACTCCTGTACTTGTCATACCCTGAGGTCTGTGTGGATATCCATTCACAAAATTAGGTTCTTCAACCCTGTGTCTCTCACATTTACCCTTTCTCATCTACTCTATATCTTCAGAGAACAAGGACAGAAGTTTTGACCACAACTACTGTGCTACCACTCCTTGCTTTTGCAGCCATGAGGCCCAACAATCACACACAGGAGAGCAGGAAGACAAGGTTGGCCTTCTGCCTGGCCATGAGAAGTTGCTAACACTATGGAACATAAATGGAAGCCCCTAGATTTGAAGTATATCTGGTTTGAGGTATTGTGCATGTTTCATGTCTTTATGTCCATGACACTCCCTGATTATAGACAGCATGACAGAGGGCATGTCTACACAAAATGTTTACTATGGAGCTGACTAATTATCTTCATACTAAAGTCTCAGCATCTACACATGCAGTCCTATTAAGCCACAATAAACTAACTCCACCATTGGTTAGTACTTGTAAACACAAGTATTATTGTCCAGCATCATTCTTTATTGTACAGCAATGCATGTGCAGACGCTGATGGGAATGGCTGGGGTATTAGGGTACTTCAGTGCAGGAGCTACATGCTGCTTCTGCAGCACATTGTGCTGAGCTGGAGCAGCCCTGAGCTGGCAGGCTGACCCCCTGGATCCCCTGCCAGCCTGATCTGCTCAGACCCAGACCTCTGTGCTGCAGTTCCAGGTGCTCATGTAAACATGGCACCAGAGAGTAATAAAATCCAGTGTGATATGCACCACTGTTTATTGCTTCACAATTTTCAGCACATGTAGATGCCCCCAGTGTGTATTACGCTATGCTAATAAGGAATATAAATGGCCCATATTATTGATTAACAGGTCATGACATTATAGTGTTTATAAGCATTGTAAAAATATAATATTTATAAGCATTGATCTGTATAGCTTCTAGTTCCACATTACTGAATTTCTATCTTAACCACTAATGCCTTTTGTTGTGAGTATTTTGTAAAGTTTAGACATGCAGATCATATATCAAATATATTATTATTTGGCATTACTGAATCATTGGATCAATTACTTATTAGTGATAAGCTTAAAGGAAGACTGCTGGAAAAAAGTTAAAAAGAAAGACCTATTATAAGATGTTCTATGAATCATAGACCTATCAAGATGGTCTATGAATGGTTTCACAAGAACTGTTCATGCCAAATTTCTTCTACCCTGTCAATATGTCAGCCTTCCTTTGGCTATCTGCTATCTTTAAATAGTTTGGCCCTGCAGGAGCATTATGCTAATATCCTTAAGTGAAAGGCTTGGATTTCAGAAATAAGAGCCCCATCTTAAAGGATTTAAGGCCCCAATATTTTTTGTTAAATAGAAAAAAATAAAAACACACAATGGCTATAAATGCCTATATACCAATGCTCGCAGTATGGGGAATAAACAGGAGGAACTCACCCTCAGAATAGCTAGTTCAAACCCAGATGTCATAGGGCTAACAGAAACATGGTGGGCTTCATCCCATGACTGGACAGTTAGCATTAGGGGCTATAGGCTTTACAGGTGGGATAGAGAAGGAAGGAAATGTGGGGGTGTGGCACTGTATGTCAAAGAGCACTACACATCCTCTGCCAGTAGAATGGGGTCAGAGGAAGGGCAGGCTGAAGTGCTCTGGGTCAAGATTCAAGGGGGCCATGGGGAGAGCGATTTGATGGTGGGGGTCTACTACAGACCCCCCAACCAAGGGGAGGAGCTGGAACTTGAATTTTCAGGCCAGCTTGCAGAGGCACTTAAGGCAAGAGATGTATCTGTCATGGGTGATTTTAATTACCTGGACATCTGCTGGGAGGAACAGTCAGCCAGGACGGACTGTTCCAGGAGGTTCCTGGCTGAGATACAGGACCTCCACTTAATTCAGGAGGTGCACGGTCCTACTAGAGGAAATGCCCTGTTGCACCTGGTCCTGGCCACAGGTGATGACCTGGTAAGAGGCCTTTAGGTTCTTGACCACCTGGGCGATAGCAATCATCGCTTGCTGGAATTCACCATCCAGCACAGGGTGTCAAGGGCCTGCAGCAAGATGGTAGCCCTAGACTTTAGGAGGGCCAACTTCAGCAAATTAAGGAGACTAGTGGGTGAGGCGCTGGGGTCTTTGAGGGAAGGGGAACTCAGTGTCCAGGATGAGTGGCCATTCCTTAAGGAAACGATACTCAGGGCCCAAGGGGAGTCCATCCCAACAAGAAGCAAGGGGGCAAGAGTGCCCGAAAGTCCCCCTGGCTCACCAAGGGTGTCCGGAAATGCCTGCTTACCAGAAAGGCGGCGTACACCCAGTGGAAGGGGGGTGCTATCTCCAAAGAGGAGTATACCTCCTCTGCTCAGGCTTGTAGGGGGGCTGTCAGGAAAGCTAAGGCGGACATAGAGCTAGGACTAACGTCCATGATCAAGGATAATAAAAAGTCCTTTTAAAAATATATAGGAAGGATGAAGAAGGCAGCAGGTAATGTGGGGCCC
>NW_017729030.1:58126182-58140047 GCF_001723915.1 Gavialis gangeticus
GGAGGCAGAAAGGGATCTTGGAGTCATTACTGACTCCAGGATGAACATGGGCCGACGATGCGAGGTCACGGTTGGCAGGGCTAACCAGACCTTGTCGTGCATCCACAGGTGCATCTCAAGTAGAGCCAGGGAGGTGATCCTCCCCCTCTATGCGACGCTGGTCAGGCCACAGCTGGAGTACAGTGTCCAGTTCTGTGTGCCCCATTTCAGGAGGGATGTGGACAACATTGAAAGGGTCCAGAGGAGGGCCACCCGCATGATCTGGGGACAACAGGGCAGACCCTACACTGAAAGACTGCGGGACCTAAACCTGTTCAGCCTTCACAAGAGAAGGCTGAGGGGAGACCTGGTGACTGTCTATAAACTCACTAGGGGGGACCAGAAGGGTTTGGGGGAGACACTGTTTCCCCTAGCGCCCCCTGGCATGACAAGGAACAATGGACACAAATTATTGGAGAGTAGGTTTAGCTTAGACATCCACAAGAACTACTTCACAGTTAGGGCAGCTAGGAGCTGGAACCAACTTCCAAGGGAAGTGGTGCTGGTTCCTACCCTGGGGATCTTTAAGAAGAGGCTTGATGCCTACCTGGCTGGACCCATTTGAGTCCAGTTTTTCTTTTTTCTCTCCCGCCCAGGCGGGGGGTCGAACCTGAAGATCTGCAAGTTTCCTTCCGACCCTACTTCTATGATTCTATGATTTATCCTGTAATAGAAATGAATGGAAGCTTTGTCAGTCAACCCATTTTCAAATGGGCATAGACTTACTACTCATCATGACTGGATTCCAAAGAGTTAGTGGTCAAAGGGAAAATCTTTAGCCGATCTAGTGAGCTATACAGTCCTTAAGTGCCTGTTTTGTCTTACAGAAGAATATCCCATTTCTTGCTAAAAATATAAGCCTTTTACTTGTAATCATTTCAGAGAGTTCTTTTGTGCCTTGTTTGTAAATTTCCTGCTAATGATGTATTTCATTCTAATGGGTTCATGAATAAAATATGAAGATTTTAAGTCCAAAACTCTTTGATGTATTTTCAAGCATTTGAACTTGATATGTTCTGTGAAATTATACCTTTGATGTTTCAATTGGGCATTTCCTTGTTAATACAGAAGAAAAAAAATTCCATCCTTTTGAGGACCCTCTTATAGTTGCATGGCTTATTTATTTATTTTATATTTTTAAAATTCTTTTAGAATCAGTGTAACATAGCATGATTAAAAGATCAGGTCACAAAGGACATATCTACACTTATTCCATACTGTACCTTGGAATGTTGATGTGAAGCATAACCTACCCATATGAGCAGATCCAGGATGATGCATCCACACTCTCTTCATCTATGCATTGGATATGGAGTGAACTTTCTGACCCCACCAATTTGTCAGCTGAGCCCCTGGCTGAAGCTGCCATTTTAGCACATCTCTAGACCCCAGGAGGTGAATTCACTACCACTAGATTTGGCAGTGGGCAATCATTCCTTGGGGTTCAAAGCCACGCCAAAGTGCAATTCTAGATTGAAGCCTCACCAAAGAGCTGGTGATCTTAGAGAGTTCACTGTGCAAGTACCACACAACTGAAAAGGGGTGCAAGTGCAACCCATGCACACATCTGGATCCACTGGTACTTGGCCACTCCTGCTCCATGGGCACCAAGTCCTGGAAATTAACCAATGTAGTTCCCTTGAAGTAATCTAGAGACAGTACCCAAGCACTGTTTTAAGACTCTCTCTTCTGTCTACTTAGTATATTATCTGTGATATTCTAAGGTGGAAATATTTCTGTGTGGGAGTGAGCAAACAGGGAATGTTTTGTGAGTAGGCAAGGAATGTTTCATGACAGTGCTCCTGAGCACAGTATGGAGTCCATGTAGTTCCACCCCAACTTGTTTTGAGTTTTAAGTTCTGCCATGGGGACAGCATGGATTTACAGTGGCATAAATGCACTGCACAGGCTAGATTCACTTTTGTATTATTCCAGGATGACATCAAGAAAGCTTCATTTCTATCCACACATATACAAAACTGGAAACATGTAATAGAAACAACAACCTTGTAGGTATTAAAATGCAGTGAAACTTATTCACAGTGCAAGGCTTATGCACAACTTTAGTGTGTTAGTCCTGGTCAACTCTGGTTGGGTATGAATAATGTATAGGCCTTTGTCCTGACTTTCTGCATGGGTGTGAATGCCCCTTTCAGCAACTTAAAATCTTGACTATGTGTAGTTGTATCACTGAATTGTTAGATTTGCCATAGTTTAGGATTAAGAATGTCTCTTTAGTCGTGCTACTTAACCAACTCAAGCACAATCATTGAAAAAGTGGATACATCTTGGCATCACATGTGTTTGGACCTCCAAAAACATTACAGAAAATCTATTCATAAGGATGCATTGTAAAAATAATAAAATTATGAGTTTGTTTGACAATATACTTTCTATGAGCATTCATGTCAATATTTTATGGGGGGTTGTTTGTTTATTTGTTTGGTTTTTTTAATAGCCACCACTTGCATTCAATGAGAAAAGTTTGTTGTCCAGAAATATTACCAAATGTCTGTATAATTGCCCATTTTGATCTGTATCTAAAATGCAGTTGATGTACTCAGTTTCTAATGATATACCTATATGTGTTTAACAAATTACTGCACTGTAGTGTAAACATATGATAAGTAGTTTGGGTTCTGCTATCACTCTAACAATTGCACCTTATTGGGCATATCTACACAAGATGCTAAATGAGCAGTAGACTAATTCTACTGTGCATTAGCACATCACAGCAAAAGCTGAACTATTGCACTAATGCACAATAGAATTAGTCTACTGCTTATAAGCATCACTTAAAAAGCATGTGCTGGCATTACTGCACAGTAGCGCCAATTATGGCACATTTAGTTAGTACCTGTTATTACAGATACTAGACTTAATGTGTAGTAATGATGGCACATGGACAGACATGTAGATGTGCCCAGTGAAGACATGCTGTAAGACTAGATCTTAAACTAATATCATATGGGTCCACCTACAAATATAATGTTTACATCCTCACTCACAGGAGAGAGACAGCCATCAGGCATGTGGTTACAACTTATTGGGTACAGCTGTTCAGTCATGGTGGACTTTGTTTTTTTGCATAAGCCTTGCTAAATGCTGTACCTGACTGGAAAATACTATTTCAAGTAACATCTAAATCTGTAACTATTGAGTAATATAATAATTGGGCCTTGGCACACAAAGGTAGGGCAAGGGATTTCTAAAGGCGACCTTCCCTGACTGGGAGAGAAGAACTGCACAGACACACAAGAGGCTTTGGGCTTTCCAGAAGAATACTATTTGGCATACTGTTACCTTGTAAATAAAGGAGAAAATCTATATAATTCATCTTTTCTTAAAGTTAAAGGTTAGGTTAAATATGCATGTAGACTCTGTGGTGTCTTAAAATATCTTTTAATCCTAATGATTTGTTCCTAAATAAAAATTCCTAGTTTTAAGGATGTGCTGGCCACTGTAATGGGGTACTGAAGGGAAAAATCACAGGTGCCTAAAATCTATATGAACCCATGGGTCAGGGAGTGCTCTATATGGGACAATGTTCCGCATCCTGGAATGTAAGTGGAGCAATTGAAAGATTCCATTTGATATAAAGGCAGGAGCCCAAATACCTGGGTGCAGAACACTGAGAAAGACCAAAAAGGGACCAGAGATATAAAGATAGCTCCACATCCAGTACAAATATAAGTACTCATACAGGAATATACTCACATAAGTGCTTCTGAATCCTTTAGGTACTTTCGGTAGACAGCCAGTCTGAGGACAGAAGCAAAAACCATACAACTTGGAACAGTGACACTCAACTGTTTTGTCCACAGGGCTGGATGAGCAGTGCCCAGTCCCTTTGTGAGCCAGATCTGACTGGTGGACCCAATTGAGTACCCAGGACAAGCACAACATGAACACATGTGGAAATGTGGAGTGGGGTAGGGGGCATTTCCCCCCACCCCAAGCCAGTCATGTGGAAGAAAGGGGTTTGGCCAGGCTGCAACCCAGTCCTATAGCTGGAGAGGGGGCATGGCCTAGCCCTGAACCAGCTGTGCAGGGGAAGGGGGCATGGCTCAGCGCCACAGGGAAAAGGGGTGTGCCCTGGCTCCAGACCAGCTTGCAGAGTGGGAGGGAGCATGGATCAGCCCCAACCTAGCTGCACAGAGGGAAGGATGTGTGGCCCACCCTACATTTGGCTGCTCAGGGGGGAGGGTAATGGCCCTGCTCTGACCCATCCATGCACAGCTTGGGATTTTGGCAGAGAGTAGGGGTGGTAGGATTAACTGCCACTGCTTGCCCGCTACCAAATTTTCCAACCTGTAGGGAGCCCTGCAGGTTATGTTCTAAGGCTCCACAGGCAACAATTTGTCCTCAGTCCAGAGGTTAAGCACCCCTAACTTAGGTGATCAATCACATTAACAGCTGCATACAAGCACTGACTATGAAGCAATACTTAGGGCTGAAATGCAGTGCTGAATACATTTGTCAAATTATTTTGAAAAATAATACAAATTAAAGACTGTTTATGAATAAGTATGAACAAGAAAAATAAAATACTGAATTCAGGACATGAAACTGCTTGCTCTGCTTGACTTAGATATATTGTCAGTGAAAAAAAGTTCAAATGGTATAGAGCTGCATATCACAAAAAATGCCAATCAGTTAATGAATTAATATGGGTTCATGTAGATGATATCAATAACAAGATTATTCCCCAAATCCTGGGCTTCAATTATCAACATAAAACAGCTATATACTGGTTGATACAGGAAATCCCCTCCCACCCCCTTCAGTAGAAGTTTCGATTAGCAAGGCCACTGTATCAATGAGACACCACCTATAAACTATAGATTATGACTAGGTATAGCTAGAAGGCCACCATTTTTTAATGATTTCTCATTATTGAAAGCCCTCTTAAGACTATGGGCAGCCCAGCAAAACAAAATGATTCAGAAACCTTAGGTTAAGAATTCTACAGCTCATGAATAATGTACTTCTCATGAGATCCTTTCACATTGCTCATAACCACAGGAAATTTAAAAAGTTAAAATAGAGGTTGGTGGGGAAACAAAGCATGATGTAGCATGCATTATGTCACTTAGTATTGTTGTTTGTGGGCCAGTGAAGTTTGAGGACCACTGCCCTATAATTAAAAGATAACATTTTTGTTATGTCAAACAACCAAACCAATTTTTTAATCCAAACCTACTGGCCACTGACATTATAACCCGTCAGTTTGCCGGTAGATAGTGGATCAGTCTTCCCCTAGTAGCAGGCTGAGCATCAAGGCTAGGGATAAAGGTTCCTTCTGTCCCAACCCTCCTACTGTATGCTCATCATTCCTCCAGGTATTGTAGGATACAGGACAAGAAGTCTACTGCCAGCCCATCTGAACCACACTTTCTCTCTCTACCACCCATAATGTTACCTTGTTTCATAAAATATTTTGTTCTTTTATAGTAAGCCACTCAGAGCTTTTGTTGGAAAGGGTGAAACATAAATCTAATAAATAAAGAGAAACATGGAAGGAAAAAAGAAGTGTTGGGTACAATGCCTAGAAAGTGTTGGGTCCAACTCCTGTTCCTGTTTTTCTAGGGATTAGTTTGCCCATTTGAGGAGTGTCCAGATAAGTGTGCATGTGTGTTTCCACAGAAGCAAATAGCAGTGGTACACAGTTGTACTGATGCTCCTTGTCTCCAGGGAATGCCCCTACATGTGTGCTCTGGCATGAGGCAAATTGCCCTGGATGGGGTAAGGGAGCCCAGGCCAGCACCTGGGCTAGCTCCAGCAGCCTTACCTAGAGTTCTGGGGGCCTTCTGGGGCTGCAGAAGCAGCAGTCTAGGTGCCCGGAGCCTGATCAACAGCCAGAACATGGTCCTGGCCAACCGGGCTCTGGTTTTGGGCAGTGCACACTGTAGCCACGTGCACCATCCCACATTTTTTTTAAATAATGGGATTTCCTGGTATCTAATTTTGGCTACACACTGCAAATACGCAGGACAGAGAATCTTTTCACATGCACCACATGCATTTTGAAGCACCTCAAAAGCTTTTGAGGTGCCACAAAGCACATGATACACCCTTGCTTTCTTTCCTTCTGTACTTCTTACATGCTTCTGCAGCTTGATGATATAGATGGGGATGGGTGCCTCATACAGCTCAGGGTAGCTGATGGGGAAGCTTCAACTCACCTCAAAAGAGAGGTGTAGACACACACATTAGACCTGAGACCTCAAGTTATTTGTCAAATACATTTTCTGTTCATTTCAATGGAAATGTCAACAAAATAAGAGCTTGGAGATACGGCTCTTCTGGTAATTTCTGCATGTAATTGTTGATCAGGTGATGACCATTCTTTGTAACCACAGATAGGACTGTTTTCAGTTGTGCAGTAAACCGAAACCAAATTATCTGCTTTTGTGAGAAAATTCAAGAAGCACAAGAAATCAAGGCTGAATTTGAAGTGGATTTTTTTTTTTCAAATTTTCTCTGCAAAAAAGGAAGGCCATGGAAAGCTGTTGGGGAAGCAGAGGCTGCTGTTTCTCGTATTCACTTATATTGAAGGGAATGAGAATACCTACTTCCATGAAAAATCAACCCTTATCCTCTCATCCCTGACCCTTCACCCTAATAGTATAGCTCCTGCTGAAGTCCAGATGCCCTGTACATGTGATAAATCCTTTCCTTCAGGGGGCTTCAAACAGGTGCCTTTGTCTTCTCGAAGTTTCAGAACTTAGAAATGGCTTGATTGGCAGCTTTTCCCCATTCTGTCTGTGTATATTGAAAAGCCATGGAGTTCCAGCTACAGAATATTTCAGAAGAAGTGCAATATTAGACTCCTTAGTAAGGGGCCATCATTCCCTTTTTCTTTTCAGATTTGTTTTTTGTCTTATCTTTGAAGCTCAGTGGACGATCTCCAAATACATGTTGGATGTTTTTTAATTTCATTACTTTTGTGCAACTTTAGGTCTTCAGTCAGTCTTCTGCACAGGGATGAATTTCATTCTTTGTTGGGTTAAAAGCAAATCAATACTAAAACAAGCCTTTTGGGTCAACACAGAAAGTTAGCTATTTTCACTATTGCATTATAATATGTTTGTGCTTCCTCTGCAAGAGACATTTTTATTTCACCATTAAAGGTTTTTGTAACGTGTAACAGTGTAGTTTTGGAAATCATGAAAAAGATTGCCAGCTCTGTAGCCAGTTAATGCATTTGAATAAAAAGATTGATTAGGACTGCAGGATCAGGTGTTCTTGACCTATTTTTGTTTCCACAGTGAACACGTGGGTGCCCAAATCATACAGTGAAAATAATATGTGTATAATTTATTCCTCCAGACATGACTGAGGCAAGTTATATAAATTACTTATCATGGGAGATGCTTAACTACTCTCATTTTCGTACTTTTTCAGCAGTTAAAAATGAATCAAGATTACTTTCTAAGTACTTGTTCTGTATAAAAAACACCACAGAGAACTGAAAGACAGATTTTGATCCTTTTTAACTACTAAAATAATACAGATCTGTTAGTAATAAGCATTTAAAATAATTTTCCTTACTCCACAGCTCAATTTAAGAGCTTTTTAAAAAAAAAATCTCTTCAGACATAAATGCATTTAAACAGGTATAACAGCTTTTACAGATTGTGGTTGTTTTACATGCATTTAGCTCAAAATAGTATGAAAACATAGTCATTTGAAACCCAAAAAGCAGTAGATTTCTGTTGCTGTGGTAACACATTGTTCATACTTTTTCTGTCAAAGGCAACAAAGATCCAAAAATATTGAATATCTTAAATATGCTTAAGTCCAGCATTCATATTGCTCTACCATGTCCCAGTTGAGAATCTCAAAGGTTGTTTTCTGGTTCATCCACAAGAGTCCTCTTGCTGAAAACCTAAATATTGTATAAATTATTGTTAATTCTTTCAATAGGAAGCAAATAATTTTCCTGATGCAAGGACAATGGAACACTTGCACCTTGGTTGTGTACAGTCATCTACATCAGAGGTTGTCTACTGGGGGTACTTGGGAAGGCCCCAGGGGATACATGGCAGCAGGGTGGAGAAGGAGGGGATGGGGCTGCCAGCACTTTATGCTGCTTTTGTTTTTGCCAGAGCCATGTGCTGCCGGTGCTTCCGCCGCCATGCGCCACTAGCACTTCCCGTTGTGCCGCCAAGTGCTGCCGGCACTTCAACCCCACCCCCCCACACTCATCAACCAGCCACCGGGGAACTCCCTGCTTCTCTATTGGCCACTGGGGGTACACAAACCAGAAAAGGTGCAAAACCCCTGATCTACATCTAAGGGTCAGTACTGGTGTTTCCAGTCATTATTAAACTGCAGGGGTAGGGGTCAGGTTGAAAAACAGAGCCTATTTCTTGCACAGGAGAGAATGGTGTGATTTCTTCTTAACCTGTACTGACTTCAATTTATACCCATGTAAGTGAGGAGATAAGGTCCCTTCTTGTCTCCTATAGGCAGAATGTCACTGGCTTCAATTGTATCTGCTACTGCAGTTGTATCCTTCTATCTTGTCTTAGAACTGCTGGATGGGAGTATTCAGGATCAGCAGTGGTTTAATCCTTTAAAAGATTACAATATGCATTCTCTCCAGCACCATTCATGGACTGTCAAGCACTGTGGAAGGATGTTTTGCACAATGAAAAGGCCAAAGTGCTGCTTCTACCCCCACTCAGTAACATCTTATTTGAGATATACAGATCTTCTAGTACCACAAATACAAAATAATCAGATTATTATTAGTCCCAGCCCTGGCACTGTACCAGGACAGTTCAAGTGTGGTGCCAATGCAATGCTGGGGCTGGACCAGAAAATTAGTAGCCATCCTTGTTTGAGATTGTAGGAAATATTATCATGCAACTGCTTAGAACATGTTCTAATTTTAATACCACACAGATTTAACATGTATTAAATGTTCCATGTGACAAAGCCCTGAAGCACAGTCTTCTAAGTACAAGATCTTTCATCTAAATTGTTAACTTTTACCCATATAGCTTTTCCTTCAAAACCAACAGCAAGTTTGGAGAGGAGGGAATTGAAATCTCTTACGGACTTTTGTAAGAACAGTGTAAACAGTGAAAGCATGTTCCCCAAGGATGATTAATGAGAGAATCCTTGTGACTGCTTTCTTCCCCCCCACCCTCCCAAAGATTGGGGGTGGGGAGGAATAAGATTAGAATTACTTTGTTTTTCTGTCTCCCAGCTGGGCATCTGAGGACCTGATATAGAATTAATGGAAATTGAGGGAAATTTTTCTACATGTTCTAATCAGCAACAAATGGACCTATTAGCTGCCCTGTCGTGTTTCAATTCACAGTCAAGGTTGCACAGCACTACTCTAGCAATTCTGAAATGTGAAATGTCAATCTCAAAGTCCAAAATATATAACATCATGGTATACACTACTCTCAAAAAATAAGAGGTTTTGCTCTGTCCCTTGGGAGTTTGTAGTAGCCATTTTTAAAACACATTTGAAAAAGACAAACTGTTTGTCAAAAGGCAAATTTGCCTCTTACGTTTTCCATAGGCCATCATGGCTACATCACCCCAACTCTAAATCCAAAAAATTGCCTTTGGTTTAGCTTTAAAAAATATATTTTTTCATGGTTTCCTTTTTCCATACTAGGTTGAAGGGGAAAATAGTGAAAGTTGCAATGGCTGTTTAAAAAACAAACAAACAAAACTAAGCAAAACAAAACCCCCATAAGACAAACTTGTCTAATCTTGGCATTTCTCTCTACATGAGTTAGTCTCTAAGGTACCCCCTACCCTGCCTTCTACCTAACTTCAGACTATTGTGGATAACTGTCTCTCCCTTACATTTCTCTCCTTAGGTGCTACCTCATTTTGTGTGTAAATAGAGGCTTGCAACAGAATCTAATTCCTGCCATAACTGCACAATGACATTCTCTAGCTTATCAGTCCAGCTCAAATTATATCAGCTGTGGCAGACCAGTAACTGGCACTCCTGTGCCGACCCACCAACCTCACTACTCTCAACCAACTACGAAACTCTGAGTGCCTCCTCTGGGGTGCCTCACATCTGGCTGACCCCCTTCCTGTAGCACACCTGCAATCTTGAGGTAATTGTTGCCACCACCTAGTACTCTGGATTGTTTCTGGGCCCCAGGCCCCCTGGGGTACACTGGCCTAGTAGACCTTGAGGGTGCTTGACCCACTGTGAGAACTTGGAGTGCTTTCTTAAGCCTGAAGGACAGAAAGTAGCCTCCCTTAGCCAGCTGAGCATAGGGACTAGAAAAGGCATACCCAATCCCTCTCCCATCAAGTCTATCATGTTTATTATAGTGGAGAGCTTTATTGGATTAAAGAGAGTAAGCTCAGGGAATGGTATAGAATAAAGAAGTATCAAAGAATAACCCAGAGCAAACAGTGTCAGCTTAGTAGCTGGTTGATATGCTTCTACATTACAGTAAACTATATAGCTAGACAAGTTTCAGGTAAGTTACTCACATGTTCATCTGGAGCCTAGAAAAGATCCAGAGGCTGTGTGCTTACTCCGTGTTCCCCAATATGGTTCCCCTCCTTCCAGGAAGAATGGGTCCTTAAATAACCTTTTCTGATCTCACCTTCCAGGTCCAATTAAGGCAGGTGTTGCTTGATGCCGATCAATCAATTTGAAAAGCGTCACTGGTCAACTACAGGAGTGACATGGCTCAAGCCACTGCCCCTTGCCAAGAGGCCAGTGCTTAGAACAATAGAGAGGTTAAAAACACATCCTCTTACCTTAAATCCCTGATGTAGGCAGAGTCGGTTGCTTAGCAACCAGAGTGATAGACACATGGTGGGGTGGGAGGGAGGGTGGACAAACTGCCCCAAGAGAGAAGAAGAGGCTGGAACAGGACTCTTCCACATCAGCTCTCTCACATTTCCCCATAAAATATTTTCTTTTAAAAAAATATTGATTCTCTGAGTGGTATTGCACCCTAGATAGGCTCAATCCTAAATGATTGAGATTAGTTTTGGGCAGGTACACTCCAGACACAGAATTTCACTAATCAGGGTCCCCTGAGGCTCATCCCCAGTAGCTCTTCTCAGGCACTCAGGTACTCTGGAGAGCGAGGGTTTGAAAGTGCCCACTGAGGATAAATAGAGAGCAGGCTGACCAGAAAACTTCTGGGTCTGCACACTCAGGTAGGAAGGGCTTACTTGGCCTCATCCATTGCCAGGACTTGCGACTACCATAGAATGGCCAAGCTCTCTCAGAGATATGAGATCTGATGCCTCACTCTGGTACTGTGCTGAAGACTGGTCTCAGTCAACCCAGCTGTCAATAATTTATTTGCCATTCTGGCTGGAACATCCAATGTTGGCAGCCACATCCCTCTCTTGTGTGTTGCTGGCTATAGGAAGAGGCATGACTTAATGAGCAACTGGACTTGGGTGGGTCTTTGACTTTGATATCTCAGGAACCTTTTTATCAAATTTGAGCTTGTATTCTTCTCCTGACTCCATGTGAGACATTGTGATTTAATGGCATTCCAATTAGCATGCAGTTTTTAGAACATAGAAGATCAGTTGTTAAACCATAACCTGGTCTCTCAAGCTTAATTAAAAGGATGCCTTCCCCCTCTCCCCTATTATAATATAGGGATTTCTTCAGTTCGGGATGTATTATCTATGCTGTAGGCTATATATAAGCTCTGCAGAAAAGGAAGCAGCAGCCAGAGAGCACAGTAACTTTAGTTCTGTGAATCTGTGCACATTTACATAAGCTCTCCACCTCTCCAACGTCTCTGAAGATCCCTGACATACAAGGTTCCCTTTTGGCTTGAAGCAGTGGTTTGACCTTTATTCCAAAGAGCTCAGACTGATATTGAATATGCAGTCTTGAACACTCCAGAAAGAGTCTCCCCACCTCCCCCCCCAGGTAGGGCTCAAAGTATTATACATTCAGCTGGTGCACATACTGTGCAGTTGCACTTGCAGAGATAGCATCACAGCCCTTCCGCCATCTACTTACCCTTTAAATACTACAGCACTAACGGGCCTCCCTTCATCTTTCCAACATTCATGGCAAAAAAACAAACTTTTCTTGAATATAACCTGTCAATGTATGACAGCTCCCAAGCTATTTATTTATTTCCTTATAGTGTCTGCTAATATGAAATCACTGCATTTGCTGTTGTTTTCAATAGTGAAGTTAAATAAACAGACTTTAAAAACTGCCCTGATCCCCTTCAGACACCTAAATACAGTGGCCTAATTTTCTGAAGGGTTGTGCAATTCAGTGGGAGCTCATGGGTAATACTTTTGAAAATCTGGTCTTCTCTTATTTAGAACAATTGCATACTCTTTAATTTCTGGAGACTTATGGGAGTTCATAAGAATAAATACTCCAGAACATTATACACAGCTGCTTGTCTTGAATCATTTTTATTTGGTAAGATGTCCCAAAACTATGTATTTAATATACTAAAATGGGGAGCAATTTTCAAAGTGGTTCATTAGCAGAGATCCTGGTTTCCTCTATTAAAAATCCCCAATTCTCTGATTAAAACCCACATTTTTCTGTGATTAAAATAAAATACCCCAATATATACAGGGATCAGTTGAACACAATATTTTATTGGTATATTTAAAATAAAAGCAAGTTGGAAGTCTACCAGTGCCTCAATCATTATAATAATAAACATTCTAAATAACTATATATTTTGGTGTCTGATATTGGTTTTTTTATGATGTAAAATCAGAGCTCCCCCTGCCCCCCTTCACTCACTACAATGCAGGTCCAGCTGCAGCTACCCCACCCCACACTGCTCTGTGGCACTGAGCAGCCCTGATATGCTGGTGCCACTCACTTCCAAGCCACATCCCACTAGCCCTGCCAGTGCCCCTCAATCCCAACCCACAATCTCTATGCACTCCCCACTGGCTCCCTCTCACTCCCCCACAGCTCCCACTCTGCACCAGGGCAAGGGTCCAGCTGCGGATGTCCCCCTTACTGCTTTGTAACCATGAGCAGTGCCTGCCAGCTCACCCCATATGGCCCAAGCTGCCCACCCACAAACCCCTGCCCTGCTCCCAAACTTTAAAGGGGAAAATCTGTGTTTTATGCTTTTTTTTATGCAGGAAATGGAAAACCTGGATCCCTGTTCATTAGATGGAATATGGGTGGAGTTCAGACACATAAGTTGGGAAGAATCAATCAGGCTGGCTATACACCAAGCTCAAAAAAAGGTCTCTAAGCTCCAATGAGATTTAAATTTTCCCTGGGAAACCCAGACACTCTGCCTATGTCCCTGAAGAGGACTAACTTGATAGGGAGGGAAAAGATAAAATAAAGCATGTCTAGTTTATATTGACTTCAGCTCAAAGGCAGTAGTGACAGTGCCCATCTTTTGCTTGAAAGTCTAGCGAGAGGGTGAGGTCCACATGCTCAATGTACCAGGACAATGCTCTAACCAGTATGTAGAAGGTATTTTATTTTGCTCCTGTTTAAGTTAAGCCACAGGGGACACATCCACATGTACCCCTACAGCATGGGTGACTGATGCCTCCTGAGACTTGGAGGGTACAATTTGTGGACATCAGCATCAGCGTCAGTAGCAGGGTGGCGAGCGACAACCAAACACAGAAGCAGGGTGGGGTGGCAAGCGGTGACTGCCCACAGAAGCTGGGGGTGGTTTTGACAGTGGCAGGGTGGTAAGTGGCAACTGCCTGCAGAAGCCAGCAGCAGGTGGAGAAGAAGGTGGCAAATGGTGACTGCCTGCAGAAGCTGGTGTTGGCAGCGGCCAATCTTGGGGGGGGGAACATGCCCCCCATATCCCCCCTACCAGTCTCCTATGCCC
>NW_017729030.1:58145047-58162853 GCF_001723915.1 Gavialis gangeticus
GGGGGGCTAAACCCCATTACCACCCCCTTCTGCCGCCTATGCCTGTCCTAATCATTAAAACAGCCACTTTTGCATTTGTGCAGTGCTTTGTATTTACAAACAGTTCTTCTAGTCAGTAAGGTTTAGCAGGAGTTCCTATGGACATGTCAGTTATAGAAAGAGTCATAACCTATGATCTCTCTTTTGGAAGTACTAAATGACAGTGCAGTAACAGCCTGTACTGCACTATGCCAGCAGTGCATGGTAATTTTTTCCTGCTATATCACCTTAGCAACATGCCATAATGAGGGGACACATTGCTATGTAGCTGTGGCATCATGGTTTGTGACTGATAATGATACATCATGGTAGTGCATTGCTATGGCAATATAGCATCATGTGTAGATACACCCTGTGCAGGCAGGTTTGCAACAGGCATGGGACCATAAGGGAAGCAAGCAAGAGGGAGTCTGCCTCTGTGCGTATTAGTTATGGCCCACCTGTAGGAGTGACTCCTGTGATGCAGTCTGTGATGTATAATTTTTAACAAATGATGGTCCAACACAGAAGTAGGAAATTATTTGGGCTGGAGGGCTACATAATGAATTTTGGTGAGCTGTTGTGGGACACACATGGACTCAGGCACAAGCACAGATAAACACATGTACGTATGTGCGCGCACGTGCGCGCACACACACGCACACACACACACACACACAGAGGTGCTCCCCACAGCCAGGCCAAGGCTAAAATCAGAGAAGCAGAGGGAGCAGTAACATGAGCCTGCCTGGAGCATCTTATCTCCACTCCTCCCCACACTCCCCCAGAGACTGGTTTGTCATAAGGTTCCATAGTTTTCAGTTTCTGCTGTTAATATTTAGGCTAAACTTCAGCATTTATATTACTTGGCATGGCTTTGTCACATTGTTGTTCCTTTCTATGTAAATGATACTCAGATATTTTACTTGCCATGCAGAACAGTCATTAAATCTCTCTTGTTGTTTCATTATACACAGTGATTCCAAGATCAGATTCCCAAAAAGAGCTGCCAATAATTTCTTGCTTCCTGGAAAACTGAAATTCTCTAGCTGGAGTCATCTCTTTTGTAAAACTTATGGCAATAGTTCCTGCTCCAGTTGCTAGGAAACTTGTTAGTCTTTATGAAAGGACTTCCATTTATCTCTTGATTCACATCTGAATTAAGTGATAAAGGTTTTCCTCAGCAATCTAAATCTTGTCCTTCTTCTGCAAACACCAGTGCATGTCAGCGTCTTGTCAGTTCACAGATTGACTATTATAATTTCTTATTGGCAGGCTTCCCAGATAGCACTTTGAGAAAATGTCACTTGGTCCAAAATTTTTCAGCAGAGTTAATCACCAGTCCAAAATGTCACCATCATATTTCCTTTTTTCTTCATTTACTGGATTTCCTTCCCATAAAGTTTTAAATTAACTTTAAAACCTATGATACTCACTGGCCATTCCACTGAAGTTTAAGAAATACTCAAGAAATGAATAATTTGTTACTATATTGAAGTGCATTGGAGCTTGATGTCAATATAAAGTGGCCCAGAGGAAACTGCATTCTGTTCAACTTAGGTTAGTATACTGTGTGGTTTCTGTGTACATGCACTTTAGCATGGGATGTAGTACAAATCAGGACACTATATTCCAAGAGTCAAAAAGGGGGTACCTTTTCTAAAACTCTATGCCAAGCTCTGCCTTTATATCCACATAGAGGGCTCCTCTTACCAGAGCATAATGACCTTCTAGTCAAAGGACCTAGCAGTGCAATCAACACATTAGAGGCAGGTAGCACTTAGCACGTGACTATTACAAGCCTTTGGCCATCAAGCAGGTGCCATCACAAGGAATTTTCAAAAGTCCAAATTCACCTGTGTACCTTTTGGTGGCTCTGTGCAGCTCTACTACAGAAGATGTTCCACCATGGCACACGGTGCTTCCTAGGATGAATCATGCTTTACATGGGGCCATCTTTGGCATTTCTAAAATAGGTCTAAAAAATATTCCCATCAGGCAAATCTGTGCGTACTGTCTCTTGCAGACCTGATGTTGGTCTACCAGCAAAAGAGAAGGCCCATATCCTTTCTTTTGAAAAACTAAATTTATTATATAATATTAACTATTTTAAAAAATTAGCTTCTAGAAATCTAAATAAAATTGTTTTAGAAATGCCAAAAATAGACTAAGAAAAAAATAGTCTGTTAACTCTTTCTTTAAAAAGAGTAATACTGCTTGTAATGCTAGGACCTCTTTTGTAACTTTGCCCTTGAACTCCTCAAAGGACTCCCAGACATAGGATAGATTGCCCTCTGTGACTAACGCAGCTAATACAAACTCTTGACAATGAAACCTTTGAACTTTATTACTGTCATGTATTACTGGTATATTTGGCAGAACTGGCTGAAAAAAATGTGAACATTTGGGTTGGAGGTGACCTATTGGGGCCAGCAGGGCCAGCACCATGGCTAGCAGGATCACAAGATGCTTGTCATTGTTAACATGGGCAGGGACTGAAGCAGCAAGGTGGTGGGAGTCACTGGGAGGGGCAGAGGCTGGAACAGCTCTGGTGTGGGGATGCTGGGTGGGGAAGCAGGGAGCTGCTGTGTGCTGCCCCTGCACTGGGCATGTGGCTGCTGAGCAGGGAAAGAGTTGACCAGGGATCATAGTTTCCAAGAGTGCTTCCAGGTGCTGGAAACTGGCTCTGGCTTCAACATGGCTGCCAAGTGCTAGCAGTCATGTAGCCAGAGGTTGGAGCTCCCTTAGATAGCCACAGCGGCACATGGCAGGGCTGCAGGGACTTGGGACTAACTTCAGTGCCATGCCCAGGGATTTGGGATTAACTTTAGCCCCAAGACCTTGCACATGAAGATACCTGCCAAAAATCACTTAATGTTCAGTAGCTTAGTGAGCATTAAATTTAGTTGCACTTAAATGCATGTGTAGACACTCGTGGTAATTTAAAACTCTGTCACTGCTTTACCTACAGCTATCAATAATGATTTTGTATTTATAATAGCTATAACTTAACTCTTTTAAAAACAGCATTAAGAACACTTTAATTCAATGCGTGACCAAGTTTATTATTCAAATTTAAGATATTATCCAAGGTATATTCTCTGTGTTTCTGTATGTCTAGTACAGCATGTCTAAAAAAAAAATATTTGCTGTATCTCGACAGAAACTATGTCCTTTTACCCAATTTTAACCACCTGCAGCAAAGTAAAAAAAAATCATTATCTGATCAGAGCTGGTGATGTGAGTAAAAGGTATGTACTTGGAATTTCAATTCAGCACTTAACTGTTTTCATGTAATAACTATCAAAGTAAGGTGACTTGAAGCAAAGCAAGAATGTCAAATGGTTCACCCTCAGTGAACATTGTCTGATTTGATGTGTCCACATGCTGCTGTGTGAGGAATTTAGGCAAAGTCAGCTACTGTTGCATTCACTTCCATTTTTCCCAGTGCTAGGTTCTTCACTTTTTCTGCCATGTATTTTTTGTCTACACAGCTGGAATATACAATAAATCAAATATAAATATGTATTGAAAAATTCTCCAGTTTATGTCAAAATCCAGTGAGGTGGTGACTTTAGCAGGGTTGGCTACAGGGATGAACATTTTCTGTGACCAGTAAAAGTGTGTGTGAATGCAGTTGTGCTATCCACATAAACATGTATGTAAATGACGAAGGTGCTTAGGTGCAACCAGTCTCCCACTTTAGGCACCTATCATAAAGTCCAAAATTTCCTACTCAAAACCCCAACTCAACTGCTGTCTAAGCCTAAAGAGGCCCAGCATCCCTACAGTTTCACTAGTAGAGTTCCTCAGACATCCAAAGTTCTGGGCACACCCAGAAGTTTCTCAGTTTTCACAGAGCCTATCTCAGACCTAAACCTGTCATTATCTATTAAGCATCTATCTATTGAATAGTCAAATATGTGTCAATTTTTTACTTGCTTATAGGTCCCAATAATACACAGATAAAGTAGACATTTTCCATTTAAAAAAGGTGTCAAAAATAATAAAAAATCAAGTTTAGGTCAAGAAAATTCCTATAATTTTTGACTGGCTAAAAATATGTAGTCAATTGACAATATTTGCCCAGTCAATTGACCAGCTTACAACCTTCAAATTAAATTTTGACTGGATGAGAAAGCAAAAACCAGCAACCATGCATATAGGCAAGGAAGATCATGACTGTTTATCACCACAGCTATAGTAAAATATCTGGGAAGACAGGGAAGACCTGTGTTCCAGCCCTCCTCTTGTGAGTACTTGATAGTGAAGGATTCGAAGACAAGGGATGAAAAGCAGGTCTTTTTGCTACCCTAAATATATTGTTAGATTATTAGGTTCTATTCCCAGATCTTTCTTGCCAGCCTGGCCTGACACACCCCACCCCCAGCCCAAGGTAGGGGGCAATGGAGACAGGAAGCTTCTGCCTAGCAGAGGCTTCTGCTTGATGACCCTGTGGCTGTTCCCTCCATATGACTGGAACTTCAGGGAAGAAGGGCCCCAGGCATTCCCATTGGGAAAAAGTTGGGGGAAAGGGGAGGGGGCCATGGGCAATTGTCCCACTCCATGCTGCTCATGCAGTTCCTGGGACTCTGGCTGGCGCAGCTCCAGTTGGTGCCACCCAATCAGGCCTAGAGTGCTGGGAACCCCACTTGGAGGCATGGAGCTGGCCCGGCCTAAGGGCCTGTGGCTGTCCACATCTCCTGACACTCCAGTCACGGGGCTCTGTCTGCTGCAGGCCATGAGAAGGGCCCATCGCCTGCTGTTGCTGCCACTGCCAACAGGGGCTGTGCCATGGTAAGGGGACTATGTGGGTAGGGTCCTCACAAGTACACTCCACCATTCCAACAGTTTTCTCCCCCCCCAAACACAACACCCACACCCACACCCAACTACATTCCCCCACATACCTCCCCCAAAACCCCATGCACATGCACACCCACATCCTCCCCCCACACATCCACACCCCCCACACCCGACCACACCAGCAATGTACACCTATCCTTAACCACACCCCACACTCCCCTAAACCCTTCCTCCACACAATATAAAAGAATAATACTTTATTTTGAGCTATTATGCAATTGTCTCTATATAGACTATGCAGATACACAAATCAACACAAAAGCATCTTTTTAAAAATAAAATTAAAATATCTTATAATAGATGTTTGATTTTTTACTATATGACCTGGGGGGATTGTTGCTGTTTTTTTTCCAGTTTCAAGATGCAACCCCCCCTCCCAAAAGGAGTACTTCTAGGGCAAGGGGAGGGATTTCTGGTGGAAAAGGTCAGAGGTTAGGGTCAGGACATCTGGTCCCAAGATGGCAACCAGGAGGCAGGGCACCTATCTCACTTAGACAGTGCACACTTGAGTGACCAATTCCTGATTTACTTTGTTGTTTGTTTGTTTTGCACTACCCTTGCAGCCCTCAAGAGCTCACCAAAACTTATTAAGTAGCCCTCCAGCTGAAATAATTGCCCACCTCTTACTTAGGTCTACTACTTCCCCAAACTTCATTTATGGTCTGGTCATTAGGGCACATCTCTGGGGAAAGGGTGATGTTAGTTTGAAACCCTTAATACAGAGAAGAAAATTAAATGATGTCTTCCCACATCCTGGATGGATGCACTAACTATTTATCACCTGATAAGAGAGTGATGGCACAACCACTACCTGGTGTTAGGACTTTGTTACACATTAATTTTAGGCAGTTCCTAAACCTCTTAACCCCTGGATTGTCCACACAGTAACACCTGAAACTAATTTTAAGCACGCTTTAGATGACTTACAGTTACACCACCCAAGGGCAGATATATCTCCAATCTGTATTACCCAGTTCATATTCCATTAATGTGTGGCTACTCCCTACAGATGAGCTGCCCAAGTTGCAGTCCTCCAGCATTCCAGGATGCAGTGTCCCCTCCCCCACCTTCCTGTTCTGTGTGAATAAAGCTTCCATCCCATAAACTCTATTGCCCAGGGGGTGGTTCTCGCATGAAGCCAACTCCCCCTCCCAACCCTGGGGGTTTGACCTTCCTACCCCCAAGGAATGAAAAATCATGCAAACAGCCTGCAGAACACATGGTAACTAGACAGGTCTCAGGGCATGGACAGGTCCAGAAGTGGGGTCTAGGGGGCTGGGGGAGAACAAGGTAGGGGGCCAAATTAAGTTCCCATGAGCTGGGGCTTCCTTCCTTGAGCAGGGACAGCAGCTCCCCCAAAAAGCCCCTTCCTGCACCACTCCTACCTCCCAGTCACCCCAAGAAGCATGGCTACCACCCTGAAAACCCAATCTCAAATCCCATTTTATTAAAACATGAGACCTTTATAATTTACTTCCCCATTATTTTTTCTATATTTATTTATGTATATATTTATACCTCTTTTTATTTTATCCTTCAGTAACTGACTTCCTTCCTTTAACCACCCTTACCCCACCCCCATTTCCTTTCCACCTCCCATTTTATTACCCACTTGCATCCCATTCACTCTCCACCTCCTCATTTTATGTTCCTTCCCCTCCCCAACTACTTCTCATGCAGCCCTCCTACAGCAGGGATAGAAGCCTATCCAGGTTCACCAGCCCTCTCATGGCAAGTCCAAGCTGTACAGGTAAGATAGAGAAGATTTTTAGCTTTAAGGTGGAACTGCTCCAAACTTGAGTTAGCACTAACACCAATAAGCATCTGAGCAGTTCAAAATGCAACATGTATCAAGGACCTTAGAAATATAAGATATTCATTTGCAACTCCTGGAGAAGATTCAAGGCTATGAGTAGAAGGAGTAATTTCTAATTGGAATGGAAGTGAGGTTAAAAACATACCCGTGTCCTCAACTTTTGACAGTTCTTGGCTTCACATGTCAGCCTTTGTGAAACTCCTTTTCAGATGCCTAACTGACATTGTGCCTTGCACAGAGTGCCTAAGTATTGACCAGAGAGGCTTGGGTCCTACTAGCGTACCAAACACTTGTACTCCCTTTGTGGATTCACCCTGCAATCATTATTCCAAGATAAAAGGTGTTTTGGAGTTTGTTTTTTTGTTTGGGTTTGTGGGTTTTTTTGCACTACAGAAAGGGGTTTCAATATATTTGTTTGTATAAAAAATATAATATCTCCTGAGTCTTACAGCACTAGATTTTCAAGCATATCCTTGCATTTTCCCCCCTTACATTGCTGACATGTACTCTTAACCTCAATATTTGTATGTAAGCTGGGGGTAAACACAGAATTTGAGTACAGAATGAGAAACATGGCTACAGAAACCAAGGTCTGATAAGCATCTTTTCAAAACCAAGAAGCTGTGCAAATTTATACATTCCCTGCAGACAATGTAAACCAGGCAGTGGCCAAACAGTAGGATGCCAGAAAGAACAAGTTTTCAGCAGTTTGAAAGAAACCTGAACATCAGAAAATGAACCGTGGTAACATGGACATGAATGTTCCATGGCCTGAAACTAATACAAAGTGAACAAGAAATTGTTAAATCCATGCCTGACCAAAAATCAGGTTCCCAAACTGACAAGAATGGCAGGTGCATTTTGATACCGTGTAAATACCATTGTTCTTAACTCACCTTATAAAGACTTTAAAAGAGTTGGTTCTCCAATTATGCATCCTAGGTCCTATTACAAAGGAAGATGTGACATGGGATTATATTTTGAAACTAGATACATAGCTTGAAGTGGCATCAACAAATTGTTTGCCTTCCTTTTAACACCTGGCTTTCCCAGCTGACGCTATCTGGACAAGTGACAATGAGTTGTAGTGAGACTGACCAAAGGTTATGCAGGTAGGAAACTGAAACTTCTGCTTTTATGCCACACACTGCTAATGTTGTTGTGGCTTCACCCTCCCAAATCCTTAGCTCTGCATTAAGCCATTTTATTGATTAGTTGCCTCCTCTCTGACATTTAGGTTGTATACTATCTATTCAGGTACTGCTTTCTTTGTTCCTTGGTTAGCATTCTATCTAGCATATCTAGCTAGATAGCTTGGCTAGCATATCTAGCATTCTAGGGTCTTGGTTCTTGACTGGTGTTCCTACTCCAATAGGAATAATCTTAATGATGGTGGCTGGAATTTGCTGCCAGTAGGACTTATTAAGCCTTTTCCTTTAAACCTTAATGGGAGCCTAAAATTTCACAACCTGCCACCCTGCACAATGCCAGTCCTTTACTAGTATCTAGAGTAAGCTTTTCCCCCTTGCACATATCTCAAGATACTTGCTGGATGTTCCCACCCTATTCTGAAAATCTTGCAGATTACCAAATACCAAGTCAATTTATGACACTGTAGGCTGGGTTACTAAACTTTTATTTTAACCAGAGTAAATCTAAAGTGAGCCTTCAAAATCCTTCCCTTCCCTGCTTCCAAAGGAAAAGCTAATTTGATGCAAAATATGCAGTACTCCTCTTTCTGAACATGGTCTCTCTGACCTCTTTTGATTTTATTTTCCAGACTCTTTCGGCATGTCTACACATGTGTTTTAATGTGCAGTAACCTACTTTACTGCATATTAAAGTGTCATGTAAAAATAACACTCAAATATGCTGATGTGCAGTAAAACAGGCTACTGCACATTAAGTATCACTAAAAAGCGTGAGTTTTTGCTACTACACACTAGGGCAGTCTAATGCATCTTTATTTAATACCTCACATTGGAAGTACTAAATTTAATGTGCATTAGGAAAAGTACTTTAATGCATGTGTTAACCCCTCCCTTGAGTTCCAAATGAGCCATCTCAGTGATCACATTCCATCCAGGAGCCTCAACTTCTGTGCTGCTTTGCACTAGTGGCAGATGGTCTCTTTGGGCCACATCCTACTCCACTTATCAGGCATGTAAGTGGTACTTAGGCATCAGAGTGTAATCTGGGTGTAATCCACCCTATTTGTGAAAAGAGATTAAGTGAATGCAAAAGCAGTGATTGAAAAAGGGAAGTCCTCTTCCTTACCAATTTTTGGGGCATGCAGGTTAACAAGAGACTTGCAGGAAATCCTGTTCCTGCTTCCTTCTGTGAGCTCTTCTGTGGCTGTAAAAGGCCTGATAAGAACACCTGTGTTAGCTGCTGTAAGAACAGACCAAAGTGCAGGTCTCAGCCCTTGGCTAGAGAGGTTTATGCAAACTCTAGGGACTAGCACATGCATGTGGACCCCAACAATCATGCCCTTCACTATCTGTGAGGATCTGCCAGATCCAAAAGGGAAAGAGGTCCCAGATCAGTGACTAAATAGCTGGTGCTAGAATAGTGTGTGGCCAGTTGTGTCTACTTCTGATAAAACTATCGGATACTTATAACAGTGTTGGGACAGTTTCTGGGAAAGTCCTGCTTCCCCAAAGGCAGTAAGAAGGGTTTCACCTCAAGGCAAGGAGTGGAAATTTGAGGTGTCTATCAGTATGAGCCAGAGAGCACTCATCTGTATATTGATTCTATTTGATGAGTAAAAACATTCATGTTTTACATGTATTTTTCCTTCTAAAGTAGTGACAGCCTAGTTATTCTAAATGAAAGGTTTCTTAGAGAGTGCATACTTGAGTGACCAGTTACTGATTTAAATGTCTAATATGCATGTTGTTTTTATTAATGAGTTTTATCTAACTCATCTAGAAATAATTCCTAAGTCAATAACAGGCAGAGTTGCAAAGTAATTCAGCTTCCATAGGGGAAGAGAGAAACAAAACCAGGAAGTCTGCATCTTTATATATATGAAGGTTCTATTTTTTTAAGCAAAAGTTTAATAAATGAACTGCAAATGTTACTAACATGTTAAACCAATGGTGTTCAATAGGGCTGTGTGAAATGGGCTCTGTTTGACTTGGATTCGGATTCGGCCTGAATTGGGGACAGTGGTTTGATCCATTGATTTGAATCACTGTCCCTGATTCAATTTAACCAAATCCAAATCTGAAGATTGAATGCTGATTCAGCAAATCAGTGATTTGGACAGCAGCACAGCTTAAAAAGTTTTTTCTACATACCATGAAGTAGCAGGAGCAGTTTGTGATTGCTGCGATGCTGGGGCAGATGGAGCATCCTACAATAGCACGGGGGGCTCTCCAGCTTACTTGGCACTGAACCCAGAAGTAGACCGGAAGCACTTCCAGTCCAGCCAGGGAATGCACTAGGGGACCCCCATGCACCCATACCCCCCTGGCTCAGCGATTAGCTATGGGGGGAACCCCAGTTGCCCACCCCCAGACCCAGGAGGCATCAGTCACTGAGCTGGGAGAGCATGGCGGGGCCCCCCTGCATGCTCCCAGGTGAACAAGGAAGTGGACTAGAAGTGCTTCTCGTCCACTTCCAGGTCTGCTGCCAAGCATGCTGGGGAACGCCCCCATGCTTCTGCAGCAAACTGCACCTGCCCCAGCACCACAGTGTTCAGAGCCCCTGCTACCTAGAGGTATGTAGAAAAAAACTTTTAAACCTGTATCTACATCCAAATCAGAGAATCTGTCTGAATCAAATTGGAGGGTTCCAAATTGATTCAGAGAGATTAAATGGTCCTCTGATTCAATTTGGATTCAGAGATTTGGCCACTGAATTGGGCCAAGTCTCTGCTGAATCAAATCAGAAACGGAAGCTTTGCACAGCCCTAATGCTCCACCTCTGATTATTGGACCAAAAATGGAGCAGTGTCATCCAGACTGAAGGGATCCCCCTTGGTGTGGAAATTTAGTGGCAGCGCTTGATGGCAGTATTAATTGCCATTCCCCTGTTGCCAAATTTCCAGCCATGTGGGGAGCCCTGCCCCGGCACGTGGAGTCACTTATGGATGGATCTTCATGTAAAAGATCATGTGTGATGGGATCAAGACACTGCAAGCCACATCCAGCTTGTGGAGTTGGGCCATCAGATGTCTGGATCTGTGCACATGGGGTCAGGCTAGTGCAGGGGTAATGAACCTCCAGCACGTGGGCCAAATGCAGCCCATGAAGCCATCACATCTGGCCCACAGGACTCCCTACAGGTCAGGAAAATTGGCATCGAGGGAGTGGGAGCACCCTCCCCTCTGCCAAAGTCCAAAACCACAAGCCCTGTGTGGCTGGTCAGGACTGGGCCTTCCCCTGTGGGGCCAGGCCACAACCCCCTCTTCTGGATCAACACCAGGATTGCTCCCTCCTCCCCTGGGGCCAGGTTGGGTTGGAACATGCCTCCTTCCCTCCCATTGGGCCTGGATTGGGTCCTGGACACTCCCTCTTCCCCTCCAGGTAGGGCCAGGGCCATAGCCTCTTTCCTTTCCATGGGGTCAGGTCAAGCATCTTTCCTCTGAGGGGCTGCATTGGAGCCAGCCTGCTCCTCCCCCCCCTCCACACAGCCAGATGGTGTCCATTGTGCTAGCCTGGGCACCAAATCAGAAACACTAGCTGGTTCTGTCTCGTAGATGGACCAGGTACTGCCTGTCTGGCCTGCTTGGCAAAAAGGTTGAGTACCACTGGGTTAGTGCATAGCCAGATCTCACCACATGGTCAGGATGGTACATAGAAAGATCCCAAGTGCAGGATCAAGCCAGTGCATATGATCACACCCATGGATCAACCTCATACACTGACTATACATTGGATCTTGTGTGTGAACCAACCCCATGTCCCTCATTTACCCTGTGGGGGAGGAAGGCTGGACACCACTGTGTTAGATAGATAACCAAAAGATTTTATAGAAGGTTAAAAACATTTTATTCACCTGTTGGATCATCTAATAATCAATTAATCATTTATTTAAAGATCTATTAATAATTTAACGAATTCTTTATTAAGTCATAATTAATTTATAATAAATTTGCATAAATACAAATAGAAAATAGTGAACACATTTTTTAACTGAACAAAGATTCCAATATGTAATTGCATTAGTTCCTAACTTAGATTTATTTTTGTTTGGTTAACAGCCCTTCAGGTAATAACTTTAACTGGTATAAACTCAATCGGCAAACTGATAAGAACCTGATCTTAAGACACTATATATCGCAGGGGGCATCTACAGATTCATTTGATCCAAGATCAGTTGATTTTTGAGTTAATGCTCCTAGGCAGACACCTATACATGCAGGGACATGGCAGCACATTTGCTGCTCATAGCAACAAACTGCTGCTACTTACTAAGGTTCTCCAATGGGCCCCTGCTGCCACTGGGCGTAGGAAGCCAGATTGGGTGCCTATGATCTGGGACTTTGTTCCTGGCAGAGGCAGTAGTTCCCCCCAAAAGTGCCTTCCCTCACCTCCCACCTCCCAGCCATTCTGGGAACCATGACCTGCACCCCCCACACCCCAATCCCAAACTCCGATTTCTTAAAACATAAGACCTTTAATTTGCTTCCTCTTTATTTCTTTTTACTTTTTGTCTTACCTTTTAATTCTTCAGTGGCTGACTTCCTTCATTTCACCAGCTTTTCTCCACCCCCATTTTCTTTCTAACTCCCATTTTACTATCTACTCTCATTCCATTAACTCTTCTCATCCCAGCTTCATGTTCTTGCCCCCCTCCCAACCTCAATCAGGAATAGAAGTCTGCTCGGGCTCACCAGCCTGTAGTAGCAACCCACAGCTGTAGCTTCTAATGAGGCCCCTGTTCACCAGCCCTTGAGTGGCAAGACACAGCTGTGCAGGTCAGGGGACAGCCAGAGAAGGTTTTTAAGCCTTAAGGTGTGACTACTGCAAACTGGAGCTAGGACTTACACTGCTCAACATCTGGAGTTCAAAGTACAACATGTAACAAGGTCCTACGTACTAAATAGAGTAGAAATGAATGAAAGCACACCATTTTCTTCCTCAGAAATTCTAAAAGTACTATACTGATGTCTATGGCCACATAATTCTGTCTGGGGTTTCCTTTTAGGTTCATACTGAGAACTTTTCTTGGCCTTCTCTGCCTCCATCACACATTTTGAAACTAACACCTTAGACCCTGGGTCTAAGTGTACTCACAGTTAGTTTCGCTGTAGGCTGCCAACTAGAGGACATACAGCTTACTTTTTAAGCTGTACATAAAAATAAAATAAATATTGTTAGGGAAGAATTAAATTTGGGAGATGTATGTTGGAGCTCCTATGAGTCAGTAGCATGACATTATTAGTTTTTCTCTAAAGAGTATTCACAATACTTTTATAATATTTAAAAGGAGTAAACTTAAAAATATGCAAATCTACTTAAAGACGAGTTACTCACTGGACTGAAAGGTACCTAGGGAACCAGTAATTCTGACATGATTGCATTCAAAATAAATCAACATGAGGCATTCTGTCAGTAATATAATACAATACAATACTGATGGAACTTCCTTCTGTTGATCTACCATATTTACTCAAATAGAAGATGACCCCAATTATAAGATGACCCCCCCCTCCAATAATTAGATTATATATATATATGGAACATTTTTAAAAAGTTATAATTTTTCCAGGTATAGAATTTAATTATTAGAGGCTTGCTCTTTCCATTGCTACAGAAGGGATAATAAATCTAGGGAATCAAATAGCATTTTGTTTTCTGATTCCCGCCCCCCAGTTTTTCCCTTGGAAAGCCCTTCCCCCTACCCTAACTGTCAGACGCTGGCTGTACCAATTTGCATACCGTACCAATAGTAGGCAGTGAGGGGAATTGCGCTTAATGGTGCATACTAGCATATATAAGACTTGATTAGGAGCAAACAAGACTAAGGGGCATTTACACTTCAAGACTTCTGTGACTGGTGCTTGCATTAGGATGGCTGCCAAAAAATATAAATAAAAAGGTTACCATCAGTGTATTCGCTCAATCTGAGCCATGTGTTTTATAGTCGTGCTCAGTATTGGCTGCATTTAATCAACTTAATTGCTGGTTTCCATTGATGAACACATGCTGCTGTTGGCAGCAGTTTAATGATAGACAATATACTTAGTGAGATTTCCTTGTATGCAATAAGACAAGGGTTCCCAAACTGTAGTATGCATACCCCTGGGGTTATGCAAGATGTCTCTGGGGGTACATGGGAGAAATTATGTAATGATGGATTTAATTTTCATTATAATAATAATTGGCATTTGAGGGGTTAGAATATAAAATGTATGCTGGTAGGATATGTGGGCAGTTGGTAAATATAGAAGGGGGTACACAAAAAGAAAATTGTTGAGAACCTCTGCAATAAGATGAGGGGCTTCTTCCCCATGCCAACTGTCATCTTGGAATCAAGTAAATATGGTATGTTGAATGTAATTGAGTCAGAATCACTGGTCCCTAGGCATCTTCCAATCCACTGATAAATCTTCTTTTTATTTAAAAGTGAGTTAAACACTGGACTGGAAGGTAAACATAGATATAGATATGCCTTTCTGAATGAGTTAGTTTTTAAGGTGCTACCCTACCTTGTCTTCTGCCTGGTTTCAGACTAATGTGGCTAACAATCTCTCTAAAAATACAGCATGATTCAAAATCATTAATTTCTAACAGCCAAGTAAAAATTCTAAGCAAAAATTACTGTGAAGAAAAAAAGATAGAAAGAAATTAGTTACAATGGAATTCTTTAGGCCAATTCCAGTTGACAAGCACATTTTGGCCAATGGTGAGTACTCTTGGCATCCACTGACTTTAATGAGAATGAAAGAGCTCTCTACTGGGAGTCATTAGCACCTTTTGATATAAACACAAGACATTTTACTTTAGAGTTTTCTGAAAAGTACTTTTAAGAGATATTTGGGGGAAAAACAGAAAAATATAGTAACACGGTTAGTTAGACAGCATGAACCACACCACTGTAGTTACTGGCACGACTACACCTCAAGAGTACTGTAAAGGGCCTATATTTCATGTCATCAAGCTGCAGGGTGCTGAAATTTAATAGCAGCAAGTATCAGAACCATTCTTCAAACTATATATCATCACCCTTCATATGAGGCACTTCCTGCTGTTATAGCATTAATGCCAACAGGGCACTAATATCCCCATCATTACTTCAGATCTCAGTGAAAGGGAACAAAGAGTGCAGGACAGCAAATAGACAGTAAAAACACTGGGAATCACATAGAGCATAGGTGTTAAACATCTAGGCCACAGAACCAGTCAATCTGGCTTTCTCGGCTACCAGCAAGCTAGCAGAAGTTGAGGGCCTGGACAGCAGTAGGTGTGGCCCTGTAGAACATGGCCCTCAGCAGCAGGCAGGTGAGCAAGAGCAGGGCAACACGGACCTCAGTCACTTTGTGGCCACCTAGACTACAGTGGCAACTAGTGCCTTCACCACAGCAAGTGTCTACCTGCTCTATGGCTGCCTGCATCACTGCCACTGTTACTCCATTTCCAGTGCTGGATCCAGCCTGTGAGGAGTCCTATGGTCCAAATCTGTCCTGAGACCCCAAGTGAGTTTAGCACCTCTGACATACAAGAATTGGGTGTCTACTGTATTTTACAGCATATAGGTTAACACATTGTATAAGTCAACCCCATATTTCTGTAAAAAAAGTTAGGATTTTTGGGCCTGTTCTATAAATTGACCCTGCCTCAGTATGTGAGGTGTTGGAAACCTGGGTGGGCTTGTGGGAGAGGCGGCATGCTGGCAGGCTCCCAGGAAATTGTATCAGATCCCTGGGAGCTTGGGCAATACACAGCCTGCTGGCAGCCTGCCCGACCAGCCCTGAGGGGCACTGCTGTCATGGAGAGAAAAACCATTCCCCTGCCTGTCCCGCAGCTCAGGGGCTGCCTAGTCCACCAGCAGCTTGCTCCTTGCTGCAGGGCACATGGGTAGGCTCTGCCAAGGCAGAATTGGGCCCTTCACCACTTCTGTCTTCAGCAGGTGCCTGCAGCCAGCTGGATGCCTGGCACTGCTCAGAAAGGGGCTAGCTTGCCCCAGGGGCAGTGTGGGGTGTGGGGTGTCAGGCAGGGGTGGGAGACGGAGCCTAGGAGTGTTGCCCACCCCCACACCTCTGACCAACTCCCATAACTGCCCCTGGGGAAAGCCAGTCCCTTCCTGGGTGGCAACAGGTGTCCTGCTAGCCACAGGTGGCTGGTTTTGGCAGAGCCTCCCTGCCTGCCCCAGAGCTGGGGGGCAAGTTGCCAGCAGGCTGGGCAGTCCCTGAGCTGTGGTGGGAGGGGCTGGTTCTTCCCTCCACAGAACCAGAGCCCCCAGGACCAGCTGTGTGGGCTACCAGAGGCCCATGGTCTTCCCTGGGGTGTCCAGGCTGCACTACTTGCAGGTGATGGTATATAAGTTGAGGTTGAATTTTAAGAGTTAAAAATGTGGTTTCAACACTCAACATATACATCACAAACTATGGTACTTGTCTGAGCTACACTTTAATTACCAGAATAATTGACATGTAGGTAAATCAAATGTCCAGTAACTTTTCTGATTAGTCTTTCTTCATGTGTAAAATAAAGCAAATTAACTTGTAGGGGAGGAGGGTTTTTTTGTTTTGGTTTGCTTTGGTTTTTGGGAGGTTTTGGTGCTAGTTTTCCTTTCCTAATTAAAGTTTATGGTAAAGCTGAACACTGAATATTCATTCACTATAGATTCTACATAAATTTACTTCCACATATCTAAACGAGGATCTGGAGACCAATGAAAATATGAGACAGATTTGCTCTCATGAAGAAGCAATGCACCAATAATTTATCATTTCTATCTTCTTCTAGGAAATGGAACCAAATCACCTGTAATTCTACAGACAGACATTATAATTTAGAGAATTTATCATTATAATTTATAATTTCTTTCTTACAAAGAAGGCAACAAAAGCTTGGAATTGCGAGTTGGTCACTCAGGTGAGCTATTTAGAGGCCAAGGGTCTGCAGAGATTGACTACAGCTCTACAATTAAGGTTTGTTTAGTTCTTCTCATGCGTATATGACAATGTTTGTTAAACCCACAGACAAAACACCAAGAGTTTACGTGTCTTCCATTCATCAGGCATGATGTTCACATGTATCCAATATGGAAACAATCCCTTCCAAAGTAGATGAAGTTACCCAAATTCCACATCTCCTGTTGTTGATTTTGATTAAGATGGCAGGTTTCTAGCAGGCACCTCTGCATTTCAGTGTTGTTTTATGACCCTTTTAGAAGAAAGGGGTCAACAAGTTTAAGATCAGAAACCCAGAGCTCTAAGAAGCAAAAAGCAAAAATCAAGAACAACAACAACAAAAAACAGGTTCTAGATCAGTCCAGACTCTGGTTGGTGGCACTGTTACCCTCATGCTGGCAGGTGGGCTCCAGAAAGGGGCACCCCCAGGAAGGCACTCAGAGCCTGGAAGGTGGTTGGGCACAGTGAGGTGAGTGGCTCAACTCAAGTGCACCCACTAATGGCCTGCCACAACAACTATATACATGTTATTAAACAACACTGTAAAAAGGAATTTGGTGAATGCTGACCTAGAGACAGACAGTTCATACTAGGTATTAAATTCTAGCATTTTGCTTTCAGTGGCAGTAGCTCCAGACATCCTCTGTCTCTGTACGGTGAACACTTGTCTGTATACTGAGATGGCAGTCTCATAGTTTCATAGTTTCTAGGGTCGGAAGGTACCTGAGCAGATCATCTAGTCTGACCCCCTGCCATGGCGGGAAAGAGCACTGGGGTCAAACGACCCCAGCAAGGTGTTCATCTAACCTCCTCTTAAAAACCCCCAGGGTAGGAGCCTGCACCACCTCTCTTGGAAGTTGGTTCCAGACCCTAGCCGCCCTGACCATGAAATAGCACCTCCTGATGTCCAACCTAAACCTACCCTCTGCCAGCTTGTGACCGTTATTCCTAGTCACTCCTGGCGGTGCTTGGGGGAACAGTGACTCCCCCAGTGCCTGCTGATCTCCCCTGACTAGTTT
>NW_017729030.1:58163633-58164559 GCF_001723915.1 Gavialis gangeticus
ACTTCTTATTGTCCTTAATCTGGGAAGCTAGTCCCAGTTCCATCTCTGCCTTGGCCTTCCTAACTACCCCCCTACATCCCCGAGCAACTGCAGAATAGCCCTCCCTGGTGATCATCCACTGAGTTCATTCAATAATGAGGCAGTGTTTTGCTGTTGTCCTGTGGGGTCAGGATCTCAATATTGCACTGTTAGACAGAAGGATGTGACACAATTGCACATATACAAACACACAAATCAATTAGGTGCATACACACATACAGAGTACCCGCTCAGGCACATACACATCCAAACCAGCCTAGGCACATGCATACCTATCACCAATTCAAGCACATACATTATATACCCCAAGAGTTAGACACAGATCACTAATTCGTATATCATGCACACAATGACATATACATATATATATATATATATATATACACACATGCACACACACCACCCACCTACACACAGGTAATTTCCTAACTTGGACAGTACAGTGTGTATGTGTGTGCTTGGGGTATACCTGGGATACTTGGGGGAAGGTTCAGGTGAGAGAGCAAGAGAGTTAAAGTGTAGGGAGTGAAAGCTGCCAGAATCAGGATTAGAACCAGTGGACTACAGAGAAATTAGCTGAGAAACTGAGGCTTGGGTTTACTTAAGGTAGACTGGGGCTGGAAAGTGAGGCAGGCAGCTGAGATATTTGGTTGTGGGGAGGGGGCAGGTAATTGGTGGTGAGGAGGAGACAGCCAGGAATTAAACTGAAGCAGAAGCCTGGTTGCTCAGGGGAAAAGGAAAAGGCACTGGGGATAAGACACTGGCAAAGACAGTGGCTGTATTATAGGACCTTCACCTTATCCAGGAAGTGCACAGTCCCTCTAGGGGTAACACCTTGCTGGACCTGGTCCTGGCCATGGGGGATGACCTGGTGAGGGGACTGCAGG
>NW_017729030.1:58164630-58167358 GCF_001723915.1 Gavialis gangeticus
TTGGCATCAATGATGACTCCAAGATCCTTTTCTGCCTCTGCACTGATGAGAAGGGAGTTCCCCAGCCTGTAGGTATGGTTCTGGTTCTTCCTCCCCAGGTGCATCACCTTGCAGTTATCAGTGTTGATAACCATCCTGTTCTTATCCACCCACCCCTGTAACCTGTTTAGTTCTGGTTGCAGCCTATTCCTCCCTTCCTTCCTAGTATTCCTCCCTTCAGCAAATTGGAACAGGATGCTTTTTACCCCTTCGTCCAAGTCACTAATGAAGATGTTGAACAGTGCGGGCCTGAGGACCAAGCCCTGGGGGACCCCACTGCCCACATCCCTCCAGGTCAAAAATGTGAGTGCAGCCCTCCAGCCAATTAGCGACCCATCTGACAGTGTAGGAGTCAACGCCACAGTCCCCTAGTTTTTTAATGAGAATGGGGTGAGAGACAGTGTCGAAGGCCTTCCTGAAGTCCAGAAAGACTGCATCCACTGCTACCCCTGCATCTAAGGATTTTGTGACCTGGTCATAGAAGGCCACCAGGTTGGACCTGCCTCTAATGAACCCATGTTGGTTGCCCCTAAGCATAACCTCAGTCATTTTTCAATCATTCCCAATGACTTTCATTCATCTGGGAGCTAATTTACATGGGAGGGGTACATGAACCATACAGCTGTAACACAGGGGATGCCTGGGCAGAGGACACAAGATGGAGGCTTGGCATACAAAATGGAAACTTGACATGACTTATGCTAACTTACATATATAGGCCTAAAACAGTAATCACACAATATAAAACCATTACAAACATAATAATTATCACTTATAAAACAGTGGGTATCGATACCAAAATAGCAGGGAACTTAACTGCGAAGAGGGGAGAGAAAAATAAAACTTACTACCTAAAATAAAATATTAAAGCTTATCCTACATCTGAGTTTACTTATACTTATCTATAGGATATAGAGAGGGAGAGAAAAAGTTGGAAATGGTTGGGGAAGGGGAGGGAATGCATTTTAAAATAAATAAAAAAAGAAAAACTGGGGTTTTGCTACATTGCCAGGGTGTAGAGATCTGGAAACTGGTCAAAGACAGAGTCCAAGAACACGGGCACAGGCACCGGCATCCAGCACTCTTTGACAAAGTTCATGGAAGCAGCATGTTTATTATTATGCTCTTTCTGCCATCCAGGGATAGATTTCAGTAGCTGAGGGTCCCAACTCATAACAGGCACTTGGTTTGGATCCAAAATGTGAACAGCACTAAGAAAGGAGGCAGCTGGTTGTCTGAACGGCAGTGGTAGTGATGTGTTGTACCTGTAGAACTAGTTCAGCTTCACAGCTAATGCCTGGAACAGTTCCTGTCTCCACTATCTTTCACAAGGACAGCTTGACAGTTCTTGCAATGCCATGTCTTCAACCCGGCTTATCAAATCCATCAACCTGTGTGCACATAATGGATCACAGCCTGCCAGTCTTCAAACCACATTAGGAGATCCATGACCTGGATAGCATTTTCAGCCACAAACATCACACAATTTTCAATGTCATTTCATTTTAAGAAATCAGGAAGCTTAAGCATGCACTGTATCCTGGATATGATTTCCAGCCCCTCACTCACAAACTGCTGGTAGTACTGCATGTGCTTGTCATGGTAATGGACTACGCTGAACCACATATTCCACCTTGTGAGTACAGGATCCTGTGGCAGCAGCACAGTGGCGTGTGAGCCCCTCCTTTGACTGGTGAAGGACTCCCTGTACCAGAGTTTACAGCCTGAACAGTGTTTGAAGGGTTTCTTGAAGCAGGGTACTAGGCTATCTATATTAGGGAACTGCATGCATCAGATATCACTTACTAAAGACAGAATGTGTGCATTGCAGGTAACAAGAGATGCATTGGTCAGCACATGAACGGCATGTGCCCCTGGCAGCTAGGGGAGGGCATAGCTGTGCTGTTGGCAGCAGAAGCACAGTGGCAGCAGCTGGAGTTCAGCAGTAGTAAGTGGAGGAGCTCCCGCAGATGCCACTGGCACTGTCAGTGGTGGGGGGCTGGGGGTGGTGAGCGCTGACCAGGGGTTGGCGACCACACACAGGTACCAGTGGTGGCGGTGGCCAGCAGCAATCATAGACCACCTGCAGATGCCACCGGCAGTGTCAGTGGTGGGCTGGCAGACAGTGACTGTCTACACTCTTGGACAGAAACACTGAGATCTTGTTAAATTTTAAGCCATAGTTGACAATTACCTTCACTATGAATTGAGACATGGTAGAAAAATTAACAGATGTGAGGTGGACAGGCTATGTTTGAAACACAGGCAGGTCCGAGTCTGTCCAGCTCCTAGGGACAGACCATAGTAATAAAATACGCAGCACATAGTTAGCTTGAGGGCTGGTGGCTTCATTAGCCACAATAGAGAAGAATCCATACACTACCAATACAGACTTTGTGGACTGTGCACGCAAAGCAATCACTGCAGGGAAGATAGCCTTGGTGAAGCTTGTTGGCAAATGGGAAACTGCTAACATTTTGCATGTTCTGGGTCAGGTAATTCATTAACTTTGGGTGATCAGGTTTCTCCAGTGGGACGTTTGCTACTGTGAAAGCCTTCACAAGGGAATATACCACTTCTCCCCTTTCCAAGTCGCTTTTTGTAGTGAGTGCGGGTGTGTGGGTTCCCTCACCTCCCTTTGTCAAGTTATGATCACTGGGACCTCTGCCTTGTCTTCTCTCCCTCTCAC
>NW_017729030.1:58172358-58174273 GCF_001723915.1 Gavialis gangeticus
CCACTTCTCCCCTTTCCAAGTCGCTTTTTGTAGTGAGTGCGGGTGTGTGGGTTCCCTCACCTCCCTTTGTCAAGTTATGATCACTGGGACCTCTGCCTTGTCTTCTCTCCCTCTCACCTACCACATCTTGATGTTATGATAAACTTTGGGAGGATGGATGGTGTCTTGAAAGTTGGTCCATCTGACAAGGGTCTGGGACCTCTACACCCTGCACCTTTCCTCTCAGGTGACAAGTCATAATTCTCTGTTGATAGTGAGTGGGAGTCACTGGAGCTCAGTTCTTCCCCAGTTTGGTTTAGTTACTTGCTGCATGACTGGTTGGTGTCCATCTCTTCTACACAGGTCTCTCTCTTGAGGTTTAGATGTTCCAGTCTAGTTCATGATCACCTTTCTCCTGCCCTTTCTTGTCCTCCTCTCACTGAGGCCTCCAACTCCTCTGTCATGCGGCTCTACATTCAGTGGTTCTCCGTGGATTGGCATGTCATGCATTATGAAATCTCTCCCTGCCAAGACTCTTAACTAAACAGCTTTATAAGGTCCAGATGTACAGATTAGGACCAGTTAGCTGTAACTCAAATGCACAGGGGATCCTCCTTTCCCTAGATGTCTCTTCTTCACCCAGGAATACTAAATTAAAAAAACCAAACAAACAGGATCTCATCCACCTTGCCTGCAGTACATACTCTGGGAGGCTATAAAGAAAAATTCTGGACCCCTGGGTTTGTAGGTTCACCTAAGCTCCCTGCAGCTGGTTCAAACCTGGTGGCTATTTACTCAGTCAGTTAAGACAAATACCTCCTTTGTCTGGGCTATCTCAGTATTCTGCAAGCCTAACCGTGGCTCTGTGGCCTGCTCTCTCTTCCCAGATGAGTTTGGCTACCCTTCGCCTGGGGAACTCCTTCTGCATATCCCCCACCCTCTGGCTTGTGGAACCACCCATCACTACCCCGCTGCCCAGCATTACTTATCTCACTAGACACAATGGGTTGGTCATTTGCTCATGGTTGCTGGATTCTGCCATTCCATGAAGTTTCAGTTGGCTGGGTCTCTGGTGCTGCTGGTTTTTTTTCCCAGTCCAGCTGCACCACCTTTCTTCTTGGTGATACTGAACACTGTGCTTTTCTTGGTGTCTCCCATTAAACAGCCCGGGCTTCCTCCTGGGCCAATCAGTGCCAGCTCCCAGGGGCACATATCCCCCCAGCTCTGGAGCAGGTGTGCCACTCTGGTTTCCCTATGGGTCTCTTTCCCAGTGTGCTGGGGTAGTGCTGCTCACCTGGACCCCACCAGGTGAGTTTTCCCCTAGACCTCATCTCTGGTGCACCAGAAAAGCATGGCTCACTGCATCCCAGGCCCTGGTACATGGATGACATGGTCACTTTTTTCTTGCTCTGACTTTCAGCCTCTGAAACAGTCTTTAATTTCATGTGCACCTCAGACTCTAAATGTTATTCTATACTGGTTGTCCTTCATACATCCAAAGCCACATTGTAGGCATCACAAATCAGTCAGCCTCCATCTGTGTGCAAAGCCCCTGCAATATACTGCCTTATATGGTCCAGTACTGAAAAGTGTTTGGCTGTGTTGGAGGATTTCTTCTCAGTGGTCATGCTGAATCCTCCCCAGGATGCAGCATGTTGTAGCAGCATAGTTTCATAGTTTCTAGGGTTGGAAGGGACCTGAGCAGATCATCTAGTCTGACCCCCTGCCATGGCAGGAAAGAATACTGGGGTCAAATGACCCCAGCAAGGTGTTCATCTAACCTCCTCTTAAAAACTCCCAAGGTAGGAGCCTGCACCACTTCTCTTGGAAGTTGGTTCCAGACCCTAGCTGCCCTGACCATTAAGTAGCGCCTCCTGATATCTAACCTAAACCTACCCTTTGCCAGCTTGTGACCGTTATTCCTGGTCACTCCTGG
>NW_017729030.1:58174853-58187669 GCF_001723915.1 Gavialis gangeticus
TGGCCCCTCCTGGATGTGTGCCAGAATAATTTTCTCGAACAGCTTGCCTAGGATCGAGGTAAGACTAAGTGGCCTATAGTTTCCCGGGTCCTCCTTCCTCCCTTATTTGAAGATGGGAACCACGTTGGCCCTCTTCCAGTCCTCGGGCACTACTCCAGAGCACCACAAGTGGCCTGTGGCTGATTTAAAATCTGGTTACAAAACCCTCTTGTTTCCCTGACTGGCCTTAGACTGGCTCCTGGACTGAACCTACTTCATGGGCTCAGCCTCTGAATTTCTCCCTTTCTCACCTCCCCCTGTGATTCAGGACTGCAGGGCTTCCTGCCCTTTTCTCTGCTTGCTGGTAAGTTTTCTTTTTTGCAGGAAACATGCCAAAGTCACAGAGCCTACCTTTTTTTCATGGAGCCTGCCATTTTTTTTGCATATCCCACCCAATTTCACAGTTTCCATGAAAATCATGCAATTGTGATTTTGGAAGGTCCCTACCCATAGTATTGTAGGCAGCTCCATAGAGGACCCAGAAGGCACATCCTGATAAGCATGCATGTACAGTTTGCAGTTGCACATGTGCAAGCCCTAACTACACTGCTAATTAGTGCATCCATGCTCTGGCTCCCAGGCAGGCTCTGATCACCTGGCTTGGCAACAGTGCTATCCTGGAAGGCCCCCAAGACTCCAAGTAAGGCTGCTGGAGCCAGAACAGGTGCTGGCTCCAGCACATTCACATTCATTGGGAGTCAGGGCATGCCCAGAATGTCAACTTATGAGGCATGGGATGACTTGACATGGAGTACAGGATGTGTTGTTTTCTTGCCCTGAAGGAGATGGGTTTCAAGGCAATAGGAGTGCAAAGTGCTGAATTCAATTGTTGCCCTGTGGAGTCAGGCTAACTCCCAGGATCTCAAAATTGCGCTGCTAGACAGGAGGGTGCAGTGTATAACTGCACATACACAAATCAATTAGGTGCATACACACACACAGAGAGTCAATTACCAGCCTAGGCATATGCACACCTGTCACCAGTTCACACACCTACACACACTATGCAGACAAAAAATTAGACCAGAATCAATTATCAATACCTGCACACCCAATACACACATGGATCACTAATTTGTATATCATGCACACAGTGACATATATGTATATCAGTTCACTCACCTACACATACACACAGGTGCTTGCTGTACTTGGGATACCCGGGGAAAGGTTAAGGTAAGAAAGTGGAAGTGTACAGAGTGAAAGTTACTGGGACAGGGATTAGAACTAGTAGACTAGAGAGAGCTGGCCTGAAGAACTGAGGTTTAGGGGTTACTTTAGGTTATTTGACCTTAATTGATTAAAGGACAATGCCCAAAGCCTACATAACAGGGGAGTGATGCTGGAGAGAAGCCGACACAGAGGCTGGAACTGAAGCTGGAGCTACAGGGGAGCCAAAAGGTAAGCGGGGTGATGGCCTGGTCATTACAGGCCATTCAGTAGAGGCCTGCTACCATTGAATTTCAATCAGTCACAATCACTCCCATTCATTCAGGAACCAATTTACATGGGAGGGGTACATGAATCACACAGTTACAACACAGGGGATGCCGGGGCAGAGGATGCAAGATGGAGGCTTGACATACAAAATGGAAACTTGACATTACTTTGGTTCACTTACAAACACAGGCCTAAACCATACAATCTCCATATGACACAAATAAAATCAATACAAAAATGAGAATAATACAATATACAACAGTAAACATCAATATAAACCTAACAAAACAGTATTTACAATATATAAAAAAAAGGGGGCTTGTCATAAGGGAATATAAGAACTTAACTTACCTAATACTACTAATAACTACTTGCAAGGGATAGAGAGGTCAGAAAGAAAGTTAGAAATGGTTAGGGAAGGGGAGGAAATGCATTTTTAAAAAAAGAGAAAAACTGGGGGGTTAAAAAAAAAAAGAAAAACTGGGTGATTTTGCTACACAGCTTGTTCTGAAATGTGATTAAGATCATTAGAGTGGCTATCCCAGACTTGCACACTGATCAGGGATCCCACCAGAAAAAAAAAATACCAGTAAGACTAGGTGGGAGTATCTGTTTTTCTGTTAGGTCAGCCTTGTTGCATCTTAAGTTATGCAACTTATCCCAAACTCCTATCCCCAGCTGGTTGTGAAGGTCAGCTCATAACCTGTTCTGTATTTAGAGCCAGAATACATTGTGTAGAAGTGTAAAACTCTTCCTTATTTCTTTAGAAACAAATCTCTATAACGGAAATTAACAACACCCTCCATTTACCTCAACAGACACTTAATTCTCCAATCTAAATTGCATCACACACATTTTAATTCTGATGTTCTTGATCTAGCCTCTAATGGCTACTTTATATTTGTCACAAATGTTGAGGGTTTGTCACAAATTATACAGCTGTCTCTAATTAGGGGTGGTTTAGGACTGAGCTCTAGATACATGCAGGGGATTTCCTCACACTTCAAATGAGTTGAGAAGAGATTCAGGGATTATGGTTTTACTGTTATATGTCTGCCATAATGTTCCTAATGATCTGTTTACTGACAACACACTGCTCTGTGTGTTGATGCTACTGTCCCTCTAAGGTCTTGGCTCAGAAACAGGGCAAAGAAAAATAGATTAATAAATACAGGGCGTGACTACATGTGCCCCTGACTGAACAGCTATTACTGTGCATTCATTTAGTACTAACCACTGTTACTGCACAGTACTGACAGTGCATGGGTCATTTCTGACCCTTCTCCACAGTAGGAATGAGCTACTGTGCAGTAGCATCAGTGTCACAGTTCCTGCCCACCAAAGCTACATGACCATAGCAATGAGCTAAATTGCCATAGCTCATCACTAAAGCAATTTAGATGGGCCCACTGTGAGAAAAAAGCAGGCCCCTCAATTACAAGCCGTGCATTCTAGAAAGCCCATAGATAATGGGATCAAGGTGGCCTTATGCACTTTTCAAAATCCAATAGCAATTTTCCTTCGAGCATAAAGTGGAGTATGTTCTACAGTTATATTATACTAGCCACTTGCACATCAAGAATGATGGGGAGAGGGGTGGCCGGGGACAATGGCCTGTGTCCGGCCCTGTTCCCCACCCCCCGACCTTCAGGGCCAGGCCTGCTTCCTCTCTTTCCTCCCCTGCCACTTCAGGGCCAGGCCACTCCCCCATTCATGTGCTGGCCCTGCCCTCCTGTCTGCTCCATTGCCCCATCTGCTCCATTGCCCCTGTCTGCAGGGTCAGGGGGCCGGGGCCAGCAGTGTTGGTCCATCCACACTGTCACCTATTGGGGTGCTGGTGGGGACAGAAGCCTGGGACCAGGTTTGCTCCCCCCTGTCAAGGAAAATTTTGATTGAATGCTGCCAATGCAGAGAGAATTAAAGCTGACATGCGCAAGACAGGCTCATGGAATTTTCCATTGGGCTCACCCAGCATGTGTCCCCTGGGTGACCCCAAGAGCTGTCAGTCAGGCTGACCTACTTTTCAGCCCTGCGCATGCTTGGTAACAGTGGAGAGCTCAGGCTCACACATGCTCAGTCAGCTAAGAGCATGATGTCATTCGGCTAGAAAGTTCTTTGAGGGACACATTCTAATTGGCCACCAAATTGTTATAAAAGGTTAAGGAGCCCCTCCCTCGGGGGGAGATCCGTTCAACTGAGGACAGAGGCTACTCCGTAGGGACTGTCCCTCAGTTAGGTCTCCTCCAGCGTGGGCTCTCGCTGCTTTTCGTACCTCGGTCTGGTTGCATTGATTGATTCTCTGGTTACTGGACTGTTCTGGCTTGGACTCTGACTTCGCTTTCGGATCACCCTCAAAACACTGGCGACGACTTACCTGGCTTTCGACCTCGGAAATCACCTCAGCTATCCGATCGTCCTTCGGGACTGGCGTCACACCTGACTATCTTCAGCGAGTTACAGTTCATTGTACTGTTTGTTAGTTTACTCCTTCTATGAGCCGTTGACCAGTCCTAGGACTATTGAGCCAGGCAGCCGCCCCTAGCCTCCGGGTTAGATAGCAAGGGCTTGGCTCAAGAACCCTGTGGACCAACGGACCCCTGTGTTGTTGTTCGTTCGTCACACCACTGTAACTGAAGAATTACGTTGCCTACGCCTCAAAAGCGTAAGTTGAATAAACCCTCTTGTTTAAGAAACCATCACGCTTCCGTGCCGCTCAGTACTCCATTGCCAAAAACTCCCGCCTGTCCGCTCCAATTGCCACCACCCGGCCGCCCCACCATGACCACGACCGTGAGCTTGGCTCGCCAGCTCCGGGGCCGTGACACCCCCCACCCTTACCCCTGTCACTTCAGGCCTGGGGCCGCTCCCCCAACCCCGGGGGACAGCAAGGGCAGAGCCCAAAGTCTGTCCCTCCACCCCCTCTCCCCTCGTCTGGCCCCACTCCCCCAATATGGGCCTTACCCAGTTCCCCCGAAGCAGTTTGGGTTTGAGGCAGTTCCCCCCCGCCTTTGACATGGTGGCCCTAATCACATCCCCCCCCTTGCACCACCACTGCCTCCTCCATGGAGCGGAGGGGGTACTCCCCTTTTCCCCCACTTTGCTGTGGGGCTGGGCCTGGCCTCCCACCGTCCCTGCAAGCATTGCAGGGCCCAGTGTGCATCTCACATAACCTCTGTTTTGGGACCAGGCTGGGCCTGGAATGCCCTCCTACCGCTGTTGTGGTGCCAGCACCAAGCTTGCCCCCCACAACCTTGCTTGCCACCATTTCAGGACCAGGCAAAGCTGCTTTCCCCCACCCTATGTTTTGGGGCCAGGTCAGGCAAGCCCCCACCATGCCTGCCACTGATTCAGGGCTGGGCTTACTCCTCCCATCGCATCAGCCCAGGTCTGCTGCTGCCCACCTCCTGTTGCTGTGGCAGGCTGGCTTCTCCCCACACCTTGGACCTGCTTCTCCCCTCTCCCACACCACCGTGTTGGCCCGGGCCCATTACTCTCCCCCCCATGTCAGGAGGCATCAGTGCAGGAGAGAGAGGGGAAAGGCTATCCATGCTGGCATTGGCTCTGCCCTTCCATATTCACTGCCTGCAGGGAACAGAGGTGGGGGGTGAGGCCAGTATGGCTGGCCTTGCCCCTGCACCGCTCCATCCCTTGTGTCCCCACCATCATGGTGGTGCTCCACCATGCTGCCACCTCCTGACCGAACACTGTCTTCACTCTCTGACTGGTTGTTTCCATCAGCCAATCAGAGTGTGAATAAAGCGTTATGGACAGACAGGCAGACAGACAGACTATGGCTTTTATAATATTAAAAAGAAACCATAGTTGTAATATCTTTGAAAAGACTGAGTGACCGCCCAGCATAGTAGCACAATGAGCTCTTGCCACATTCCATTAACCCCTAGATCTGCACTAATGTCAGAGGCCAAGATTTGAACCTGGGTCCACCCATAGCTGTCACCCTACTTTGCTGGAGAGATTCCTTTCTTGCTCCTTGATGCAGCAGGGGAACTTCTAGAATGGAAGGCTAGAATGCTTGCAGGCAATGTTATGATGCAAGAATGGGTTAAATGGACTGCATCAGTAATCTATCTGGTTGGTATTTTCTCCCTGCCTTTTCCTGGGAAACTAAAGCTAAATGCAGGCTTAACAGATCACGCCAAACATATCTGTGCATAATTCACCATTTGCTATATAGATTGGCTTTTACCTGCTTTATATGTTCTATTTTAGATAGTTATCTCAACTGATTAAGTTACATTGTACTGGACAGAGTCAAAAGACTAAAATGAGAGAGACTGGTTTGTCCAAGTTCCTCCAAGCCCAAGTTGGCAACTGTTGAAAGGGGTATGCAAGCCTGTCAGGAGAGACAAAAAAGAACTAAGTATTCCATCTGCATATCACTGTCAGAAACTGCATCAGCTCAAAGCTGGTAATGTGGTCCCAGTCCAAACAAATCATGCAGAAGACAAGATGGAAAATAGTCTTCTCTAGAACTAATGTGCTCTGGAGTAGAAAGAGCTAATGCTATCGGGAGGGAGGCTCAGACTCTCAGCTGTCACCACTATGGTAAAGATTCCATGATAACTCTGTGACATTCAAGAAATCTACTGTCTTAAACAGAAGCACCCGGACTGAAGCACACTTAGGTGGGGAGAACTGGACATCGAACATTTGCATTTGGTGCCCTTGGTTGGTAGTTGAATAGTTCCTTCCTGTTATCTAAGCACCCTGTCTAAGGCTTCATGAGCCAGGAGTGAGAAAGTAGAAGGTAATGGAATGGAAAACAGTTACTCCCTTTACATTGGTACCTTAGCAGGAATACTGGATTTACTGTGGATCTAATTATCTACATGTCTACACGTACGTTGCTATTAGGAGTAAACTAACTCTGCTGTAGGATAGTATTGCCAGACAAAATTCTAACCTACAGCAAGAGTTATTTACTTCACCACAATGGACATATAGCTGCTGACAGTGCTGGCTAGGGTCTGAGGGTGCTTCAGTGTTGGGGCTGTCTGCCAGCTAGCCCCTGCACTGAAGCAATGTTATACCCCAGCCAGTCCTTCCACATCATATTGAACTGGGTCATAGCAGCCCCAGGCTGGCAGGCTGACTCCTATGCCCCCTTGCTAGCTGGGGATGCTCTGCCCTGGCTCAATGTGCTGTGGTTCTGGGCTCATGTTCAAACACAGCACCCGGGACCAATAAACTCTGGCACAAACTATGCCAGAGTTTATCCAGCCTCATTAATTGCATATGCAGATGTGCCATGGGTGTCATAGATCTTTCCTGACCAACCAGTAGTTATATGTGAAAACTTTCTTTTGTGATCTATGACACCCTGCAGCACAAAGGGAACCCCTTGGGGTAAATATGCACTGAGCTGTGGTAGGCAGAATACACAATGGCATTATGGGTGCCATAAATAGCCCCAACAGTTAAGAAAGAACATGTGGACCAACCCAGCAGTAAGATCCTGTAGGCTGGCAAGGCAGGGGAGCTGCAGTGCCAGCATCCTCTGGATGGTGTGGCACACCTCCTGCAATGGGTACAAACTCCTGGAAGACTGCTTCAGTCTCAATTCCAGGAAAAATTCCTTCATGGTCAGGGTGTCCAGACTGTGGAATAAACTCCCTCCAGTGGTGGTACAGTCACCTACTCCAGAAATCTTCAAGAGGAGACTTGACAGTCACCTCGCTGGAGTCACTTGAACCCAGCTGTCTTTTCCTGTCTAGTGTAGGGGGACTGGACCTGATTATCTACAAGGTCCCTTCCAGCCCCTAACAATCTATGACTCTATAGCCAATCACACTATGGACTTGTTCAGGCTGAAGTGGTTGATCACAGACCAGAGTCTGCCAGTGGTTGGTGTCGGTGATGGACAGCAGGTAGCATGTCAAGGAAGTGCAATTCCGGGCACTTAGTCACGATGCTTGTGATGCCATCCTGTCACTCACCAGTTGACAAATGAGCCAAAAATGCCTTGGATACCCTTCCAAGTAAGACATGGCTCTCAAGCAGGTCAGGAGGGACAGTATCTTCTGGTACTGCTTGGCCAAGGGACTTTAAAGTGAAGAGATGGTAAGCATCTATTTCAGTCTCTTTTGGGTCATAGTGCTGCATCTGTAACTGAGAAGGTGTAACGGATCAGTCCTGGAGTGGCAGCAAGTACCCAACAGAAACTATGGGGCAGCCAGCCAATGGGCTCTTCTGTATGCAGGGACTCTGGTGTCTCAGGCCAAAAAGGCATGCTGGGTTCTGTGCTCTCCAGTTCTCTGCTCTTTCACCACAGACTGACTTCCTGGCAATTTTCAAGTGCTTCAAATGCAAGAGGCCTATACATGTGCACAATGTTGAAGTTCTCCAAGTATAAAACACTACATATTGGAGTGGGATTTGAAGCATTTCAAAAGAACAGAGGGCCTGTACCTTCAGTTAGTCCATTCTGATATTGACTCTTTTCAACTAATTATATATAATTATAATTATATAAAAATAAAAAATCAGCTGATTGTCAGTCCCAACCCCAGCTGAAGCTGGTTCATGTCTGCTAGAGGAAGAGACTCAGTCCATCCCACACATCCAGTGGCAGTAGCAGCACCCTCCTTCAGGCTTTGCTCCCCATGCCTTTCACCAGGGGCAGAGACCCAGCTTTCCCTGGCATGCTAGGGGCAGGTACTCATTGGCTGAACAGTGCTGGGTATGTGGTGGGGATGTGCAAGCTTCAGTGCTCACCCAGTGCTAGGGCTGGTCAGTGGGTAGGGGAGAGAAGTGCCAGGCTGGTTCCAGCTCTATCCAGAGCAGGCTGAGATCTTACTAAGCATTACCATTCAACTGCTTAGAATGTTTTCTAACATTTTAATATGGCACAGTAATGCTTATTACTATCTAAATAAAATACATGTTAATTGTCCTGTGTAACAAGGCCCTGGGGCTTGCAACCTTGTTATATACCATTACACATTTAAATGAGAACTATTACAACAAAACCATAAACTATCACAGGAGGTGCTTTCAGTTTTATACTAAACACTGATGGGCCAAAAGACTTTATTTTTACCCCTCATCTGAATGATGGCATCTCTGGGCATTGAACTCCAGACTTAAATTTGAGGAGGGCTTTTTTATTGAATTGATACATGCATTAGTAATATCACAGCCAAATTCTGACACAGCCAGGCCTTATTCATTTGTGGAAACTTAGCAGAATCACAACTCAAGGTGATTCTGTTGTGAATCTAAACTTCCCTCATCAAGTACATCATGCTTCATTTTATTGATTTTTTTATATTAAGTTCTTGTTATATTCTAAGTATATTCCAGTATGAGGTGAACAGGCTATGGATTTGTGACCAGTTTTATTCTTTGTGATGCACTTCTCAAGAAGCTTTTTAAATGTTTGTGGCTGGGCATGTCCCTTGGTCATTTGAAAATTCAAAATAATTTCTTCAAGTTAATAAATAACTTTTAGGAAATAGCTTTGTATCCAAAAAGCTGTTCCATCAGGTCAGTCTGTCTGTTTTCCCTTTAAAAGACTAATTTCCTTCAAGATATAGTCCCACCCCCCTGGAGTGTTGCTATCCTGAGTATACAGCTCTTATCCAAACTTTCATTAGTTATGTACATGCTATATTCAGAAGTAATTAGTGTTACAGGTATTATTGAAATTAGCCAGGTATTCACACACTAACAGAAGATTTCAATGACCCGGTTTAAAATTGATTCTGTTCTTCAAGATCTATTGCTATGTATGCAACAAAATATCTATGTCTTCTCTACAATTAACTGTAACTTGAGGACGTTCTCTAATATCTGTAATCTGAATCTCAGCTATGATGTGCTCTTTTTAAAGTTCCTAACATCAGTCAAATTGTAGAAATAAAAACTCACATTTAATCAAATGGATTATGGACTTCTACAAAGATTATGGTTGAGAGACTTTCTCTTTTCATTTAAAATTTAACATATTGGACATTTGACGGCTCTGCCTCTACCTTCTAACACAATTTTTCTGAGCATTCACTCAAACCTAGTAGCCATTTTTGTTGCTGCATTTGATCCAATGGATTTGAAAAGCAGGCAAAGTCTACTTTTAATCAATTCTAAATATAGCAGACTGCAGTTGCTTTGCAGTGAGTTTTACATTGGTTAACTAAAGCTCACCTCAGTAAGATAAACCCTAGCTCTTTCTTTCTAAGAAATTTTATTATGGCCTCACTTTGCATATCTAATTCCTAATTAAGGTCCTAGTACATGCAAGTTACTTAATCATGTGCTTTAGCAGTGAATAAGTTAATTAAACTTGACAGGCTTGTTCATTTGTTCAACGTTAGGAAGCACTTTGCTGGAGGAGGGTCTATAACAGTGGATTTCAACCTCATGAAACTCATATAACTTTTGTGAATTGAGAAGCACCCTATTTTGAAAATGAACTTATTTATCACCAGGGATCCTGGTTTTCTCTGATGAGAGAAAAAAATCCCAATATTTCTGATTTAAAAAGTAACCCCAAATCCACATTTTTCTGTGATTAAAATGAAACACCACTATATATTTATGTAACACCCACACATACTTGGGGTTGTGTGTGATCAAGTGTGTTCTGGTTTTATTTTCCTATGAATCTTGTTTGTGTTGTACATTTTGCCTCCTTTAGGACTGAAAGAGAACCACCCCTCTTCCCCTCATTGTGTTCAGGACTTTGTTTTAACATTACCTCCAAGGAACCTGTAGAACCAGTTTGGTGACTCTGGCCACCTCACCAGGGGTTGCTGACCACCTTTGAAATGACAGGTCTGCATTAGCAGTGTTCAAGTAATGCCAGCTTCTGGATGGGACCAAAGGCATTTGTACATGCCATATTTTTTGCCCTTTCTTGTGCTGCAACAGCATTATTGTTTGCATGAGCAGGTTTTCTGGATGTTTTAAAAGTCTTTCTGGTGCATTAAACTAAAACTCCTTGGACATAGTTAGTTTATTAAATTAAAGCATTGTGTTCATGGATTCATTGCATGCAAACACAAAGGCACTCAAAGGCATGTAATGAGCCTCTTTGTTTACCAGATGGCAGTGCAACTTTTTTGTAGCTCACACCTTCAAATTGCTGCTGCTTTCAAATTGCTTCTGTTTTATTTTTTTTTCCTTGTGCCATGTGTTGGTTCCCTGATCCCACAGCTATGTGACAGGGCACAGGGTGGGGGGCCCCAGGCTAGGGGCACGGGACCATCCCACTCTCCTGTGGCGTTGGCTGGGAATCGGGCTTAATTCGTTTGAATGCCTAGTGTGTGCAAACACTGATGTGATCCTCCAAAATTAACAAGTTAAAATTTTATAAACTTTTTTAATTTAATGAGGATTAAACCCTGTGACATGTACAGGCTCCCCAAATGATGAGGTCAGAAAAGTGCTTTAGGGTCCGGCCACCTGGGCTGGGTATCTCTTCTTCCTCCTCAAGCTTCTGAAGCCTGAAAGCTGAAATGAGAGCCAGAAAAGCCTGCTTCCTAGGGAGGGATGGGTCTTCCCCCCACTCTTCACTTAAGAAGCAAACTGAAGCTATGAGTGAGAGAAAGTCTGTCGCAGGGCTTGAGACCTCTGTTCCTTTTTCCCCTTTTGTTTTCTGGATTTTGAGTGGGATTTCTGAGAGGTGGGAGGGGTGGTGGGTGCACCGATCCCTATATCAAACTAATCAAGGTTGGAGCCTAACTGTTTTGCTGGTGCACTATGGGCCAGGGCTGAGAACCTGGCATGTTTTCATTGCTGTTGCAATTTCTTTTGGGTTCAGCATAGCTATGTCACTGAATCCCAGCTGAATAACTTGCTGGCAGTTTTGACCACATGGGCCTTGAGCAGGTGGGTACTATGAGCATATCCATCCCTAGTGCTTGCTGCCCAGGAAATGGAGTCTTGACAGATAATAACTATGCGGGCCTTGAGTGGGATGATGCCATGAGCTCATCATTCCCTAGTCGAGACTGACCAGGAAGCAGGTTCCTGGCAGTCTCTGGCCCGTATGTTGGGGATTGTAGTGTCTCAGTATAGTGGGGTATCTGAGACTACATGTCCAGGCTGCAGGCATAAGCCTGGCCCCTTTTTGCTGTTTTACAGCTGTTGCATTTCAGCCCACCAGTGTGGGGCTGAACCCCAGCCATATGTTTGATTGGAAAATTTTGGCCTGGGTGAAACTCTGGCACTTCTTCTTGTTTATCCAGGCCTCTGTGGTGGATAGGCCTGGCCAGCTTTATGCTGCCTAGCCCAGGCTCTGTGAAATAGGTCTCAGCCTTCTTTTGTCCCTTTTGCAGTTTATGCCCCAACCAAGCAGTGTAGTTGGGAGCTACTTGTAATTCAGGCTCAGGCCAAAATAGGCCTGGCCCCGCTTTTGCTATTTCATATATGTTAGGTCTCAGCTTAGCAGTGTAGTTGAGACTATATTTTCAGGGCACAGCCAAGTAGGCCTGGCCCTCTTTTGTCGTATGTTCAGGCCAGGGTGCAGGACAGGCCTGAATCCCCCTCTTACTGTTTTACGATTGTTGTGTCTCAGAATAGCTGTATTGCTGAGCCCCACTGTATGTTTGTTAGCTGTATGTCAGGGCACATTTTTGGGCCTGGCGCATCTTGCTTTTGTGGCTCTGTGTTCTGACCAATGTAGTATGGTAAGTGCTGGTTGCTCGTCAAGCTCTTTTGCTGCTTGGCTGGATTTTCTCTTGAGTTCTCTTGCAGTTTCCTGCCCGAGCAGAACTGGGATTAGGACTAAAAACTTTGGAGTATAATATGTTAATGAAAACTACAGCTGACCCCTCAAATCCACCATGTGGAATTGAAAATCGATGCTATGATTTTGCAGGGAGCAATGAGGGGCCCTTTGCAATGCAGAAGGATCTACGCTCTCTAGCACCTCCCTGCAGCACAGTGGATCCATGGAGCAGCTCATTGGATTCTCTAGTGTGGGCCCCATCTCCAACCCATCTCCAGTGCTGCAGGGCAGGTATAGGGGTGTAGGCCCCCAGAACTACCCTTTGGGGAGTTCCAACTCCCAGACTTACTGGGTATGGGTAAAGACCCCCACCCTGAAAAGGTGCCGCCTATAAACTTCGTTTTGTAGTGTGTAGTGTTTTAAAATTATAGTTAGTGTTTACTTTTGTTTTTCTTTATGCTTTTTAATAAATTTGGATTCTATGTTTACACTGCTTGTGAGAAAGGGGTTGTTGGTCTTACTGGACATGATAATAATTCTTTTAGTGTTTCCCAGGTAAACTGGGTGGGGCCTTGAAACAGGTAAATATGTTTAGTACCCCAGAATTGGACCTGGCCCTTGTTGCTGCTAACAGCTGCTCAGCAGAA
>NW_017729030.1:58187744-58191657 GCF_001723915.1 Gavialis gangeticus
TAATCAGAAAATTTGGGATTTTTTTTTTTAATCAGAGAAAACCAGGACCCCTGCTTATCACAGTTCTTACATCCTTGCAGAGAGGCTGGGTTAGGGAATAGCCAGGTAGGCAGGACCCGGAATCTGCAATTACCTGCTTATCTTCTCTGACCTTGTTGCACCATTCAAAGGACCCTACAGCACAGTCATTGCACTGCACAGTCATTTAGTACTTGCATACACAAGTACTAAATACACAAGTACTAAAGTACTGTGGAGAGTAGCATCACTGAACAGTTTTTAGGTGATGCTGACTGCAGAGTAGCTCATTACTACTGTTCAGTAGTGTCATATCACACTTTATACTATGAAACACTACTGTGCAATAGTAACAAGCTACTGCACAGCCAACATCGTGTGTAGATGCAGCCACAGTGTACCTGCCAAATCGTAAGCCTTAACTATGCTGGCCAAAAAAGCTGTCTAGCCTTAAATTGGATTTTGAACTTGGGTAACAAATGAGAAACAACAAATAAAGGGGGAACAAGCTGTCTTGGGTTGTTATAAACCTGTATTATAAATGGTTAAGAAAGTACTGGAAAGACTGAGTGAAAGAATTCTAGGGGAAAATGAACCCTCTGGTGTATCTATGCTACCCAGGCAGTAATAACAAACCTAGAAATAAAGACAGAATAATCATGAAGTTGATCCCAAGACACTTGCCAGTTTAATTTAGCTTTGTAGTTGCATAAAATTCAAAGAGTTGAATTTTTTTTTCCCATTTATGGGAAGAAGTACAATTGAACAGAGAAAATAGAAGGGTAGAAAGGAAATGAGAGAACTAGCTGGAGAAGCTTAGATACAGCTGTAGAAAAGGCAGATAATTAAAAAAATATAGTGTTTCTTTCTCAAGTAGGGGAGTGTTTCTACCATTTGTGACGACAAAATGGAGACCTTTCTCATGGTCCCATCCCTGTCCCCACCTGTTGTTTTTTTGTTTGTTTTTTGCTCCAAATGTGGTAACTAAAGAGACAGCTGTCATTTAAATAATTTGCTAATTTTCTGGATTTTATTATAGGTTCTAACAGCAAAAAAGTTGGTACTTTAACTATGAAGACCTTAGTACCACTCTAATAGTAAATTTAATTTACCTGACACAAAACATGAATATTGATTATCCCCAGAGTTTGCTTTTTTGTATGACATCTTCAAATCATTATGGGATGATTGACATAGCATGTAGGACATTGTAAGGTTGCAATATGTAAGCTATTTCCAGTCTTGCATAATAAATCACTGATATTTCCTAGATTTTACAGGAAAGGATCACAAATATCAAAGGCATTCAAGCTTTGTGCTTGAAACTGAACTGTTTTGAGATATTTGACATTATATAGTTGAGAATACACAGTTCAAATATTTTCCTAGTATTTCCAGATATTCTCAGTTGTAGAAGTGATGTAGAATGGCAGAATCATCTTTATACAGGACCTGATCATGTTATGACTTCCCTTGCCTGTAGGAGCTATTGCAGATTGGGTTCACATTCTGATGTGCAGTGTCATACAGCATACTTTTACTACACGATATTTATACTGTACATAATCTTGGTCATAAATTGACTTCCTCTGTTAATCTCTGCACATACCAATAAAAGAGAATGCCATCAGCATTAGAGATGGGCAATGTTTTACTATCTTTAATGTTCTCTTTCAGGAAGAGGGATGTGTACTCTATGACTCTTCATTTAGAAATTCACTTGGGATGTGTTCCCCTTTTAAAATGAAGGTGATCATCATATAAGATACTGATTCCAGTGTGTTATTTTTATCTCTCCCCCTTCTCCATGGGGAGTGAAGGGGGAGGTGAGGTGATGGAAGGGATACTTACCAAACAAAACTGCAAATCAGATGCTGCCCAGAGGGCCCACATTCTTTCTGCTAAGCCAATGTTGTGTTTGCCTGTGGGAATCTGAGCAACACCTCTTCAAAGCTTCCCTCTGCTAATTCAGCAAATAATAACTGGAATCATCCAGAACAGAATTATTCCACTTTTAAACTGACTAGACATAAAATTATAGTATCTGCTATCTTTCTATAAGTGTTTCAGGCTTATTCATATATCATTGTTATTATTGTTATTATTGATGATGATAATAATAATGATGATGATAAGAAGAAAAATATCCATGCTGATCAACATTCTATGCAAACTTCCTCTTGGTGAGTAAAGACATTTGACCTTTTTTTTCCCCTGAAGTACTTTTATGAGTGAAATTGGAATTTGACTCAGCATAAAGTAGACTACTGATGCTTTCAGCACCTGAGATATGTATTCAGGACAATAGATGCCATATGAGATGCCATCTGTTCTAAAATGGACTTGCTAGCTGATCTTGACTGTTGCTGAAACATCATGTCCAATTTTGTTGTTCACAGTTCAAGAAGGATGTTAAAATGCTGGAGAAGGTTAAGGGAAAATAATGAATATAATGAGAAATGCCAGCACTCACTCCATTAGTTTATAAAAAATGAAGACTCTAAGTGTTATTTGGTCACAGCCTAAAAGTAAAATTGTTCAGGGCACTTCAGGCTTGGGATCAAGAGTCTAACCAGACCAATGGCTGGATGTTTTCATTTAAATCAGGGGTGGGAAAAATATGGTGCATGGAGGGGCTTTGTCTGCCTCGTGGTGGGTCCCTTGGTCACACCTGGCCCAGGTACCACCCAGCCGTGGTGCGTTCTGCCACCCCTGGGCATGCAGCAGAACTGAGGTGACTCTGTGGCTGGACTGCCTTTCTAGGCAGCCCAGGCAGTGGCAGCTCTTTCTGGCTGCTGCCCCATTGTCCCCAGCCCTGCTGTAGCAGTGAGCACCCACGCACATAGCCCCGACCTGGCACACCCCACACATGCTCCAGCCTCACTCACCCAAGCTGAGCAGCAGCAGCAATGGTGGTGGCTGGGCAGAAATGGTAACTTAGTGCGGGGGGGAAGCTTCCCCCTACCACTTGCTGCTGCTGGTGCTTTGTGCTACAGCCAATGCAGCCCATGCCCCACTGGGTTGCCCTGCATCTCTGCCACCATCACTGCTGAATTCCGGGATGCCTGGTGTGGCAGAGCAGCCACTGGGCAGTCCAGAGGTGGTGGTGATGGCACCGGAGACTCTGGGCAGCCCAGCAGGGCGTGTGCTCTGCTCCTTGCAGCAGGAAGTGCCATCAGTGGAGAGGGGAAGGGGCCACTTTTCAACAATGCCAAGCAACAATTTTTGCCTGGCTGCTGCTGCTAAGCCTGGGTGGGCAAGTCTGGGGCAAGCGTGTGGCATGTGTGCAGGTCTCTGCTAGTATCACAGGGCTGGGATCAATGGCAGAAGCAGCCAGAAGGAGCTGCCACAACTTGGGCTGCCTAGAAAGGTAGTCCAGCCACAGAGATGCCGCAGCCCCACTGTGTGCCCAGGGGCAGCAGGATGCATCACGGGCAGGTAATATGGAGAAGGTGTGGGGCAGACTGGGGATGAACACTGTTGGTGGTGGGGAGGCACTGCAGGGAGTGTGGGCTCTGGGCTGTTGTGGGGTGGGGTGTTGGGTGCTAGCCAGCTCAGGGGAGCATGTATGGTGGTGTCCTGTGCACAGTCCACCACACCCTCAAACCCTCCCCCACAAACCCAACAACCACACACAATCACACACCCCACAAACACTACATCCACTCACATCCTCTCCCACACTCCCACACACACCTCTGAATGCCTGTGTGGAGAGCCCTACTCAGTGTTATGTGCACACATACCACCACAACCCCCAGTGACCCTCCTGCTCCACACACTCAACAGTCCTCCACAAACCCCATACTCACCCAGTCACCCACACAAACAAACATCCCCAGAAACCCCCCGTACCCAATTAATAGTTTACAATATGTAACACCCACTTACATTT
>NW_017729030.1:58196657-58203120 GCF_001723915.1 Gavialis gangeticus
GTAAAACTTCATTTTGAGCTATTATGTAATCACCTATATATACACAACACATACAAATCAGGACAAAAATCCTTTTTAAAATAAAATCAAAATATATTATTACAGATGTTTGATTTTAGTTTATAATTTTTTTTCTGGTTCCAAGATGGCAAACCCCCTTCTCAAAAGGAGTACTTCTGGGGGCAAGGGGAGGGACTTCTGATGGCAAAAATCAGGGATTAGAGGACTTCTGATCCCACGCTGGTGACCAGGGTGTGGGGTGGTTGTCAAGGGGCAGGGCTACCCTTGAAGCTCTTGACAACTCACCAAAACTCATTAAGCAGTAGGGCTGTGCGAAATGGCACTGTTCCATTTGCCTTGAGTTTCAATGGTTTGAGGGAACAGTGTTTCATCTTGAATTTCATTTTGAGTCAAAACAGGCATTCCTGAAGCCATAAGATTTCATTTAGCTACGTAGCTGCATGTTGAATGTACTTGTGAAAATCTGGTCCCAGCTATGGAATCTAAGCCCTTTTCAAAATTCGGGACCAGACAGCTAAATAAGAGTTCATTTACACCTGTCTTACCTAAACAGTGGGGTAGATCTGTCATAAATGAGGACTGAATTCAATCAATGGTATTTGTCTTGCACTATTCACAAGGCTTGTTGTAAAACTTGCATGATAAACTCTTTGGGACAGTGATTGGTTTATGTTGTAGGCCTGTTCAAACACAGTAAACGTGCACTGATCCATGACTCGGCACAAAGATGAAATGCATTATACGAAGTGCACTTGGAACATAGCCAAAAACCAACTCAGAAGCTTAGCTACAGTAGAAGACCATGGATATTGTTAAAACATCTGTTCCATTAACAGTTATGTCTTGTGGAGCTCTATTTCTACATCATTAATGAAACAGGGTAGTTAGGAGGGAGGATAGAAAGCGAGTCTTCTAAATGATACTTTTTTTCTTTTTTCTTTTTTTCTTTTTTCTTTTTTTTTTAATCTGTTTCAATTAAAATCCACTCCTTTTGGGGAAACATGCATGTACAAATATTAAATTGATAACCATTTAATTAGACAATCTAATAAAAATAAAGTTCTCTTTCTGGTGTATTTTAGATCTTGATTTACAGAAGTTTGTTGGTTCTCAGAATTTTTGATCTAATAGCCTCCAGCCCAGAAAGATGAATGTGGACTTCACACCTTTAAGCCCAAATATGCTCAACATTTAACCAAGTAGCACTTTTCTTTGTTGCTGGCCTTCACAGTTGCTATACCTTCAGTCTATCAGGAACCCAGAGTGAGACCGAGTTTGAATTAGAACTATCTCTTTATTAGATATCCAAAATAGTTGTTTCTACAGATAATTTGTAGGCTTGGAGCCAGAGTCCAAGTTATGTGAAAAGCCCCACCAAATATGCATCACCAGCATCTTGAACTCATTAATTCCATAGAGCAATCCTATGACAGTTTAATCCATGTTACTTGGTATGATCTAGAGATGCTCTTCCGATGAGAAGATGCTATTGCATTTAGCATGTGTTTTACTGCTTGAACCTGAAGACACCCATGTTAAGTGCAGTGAACACAGTCTAAGTGTAACGTGCAACATGGCCTTCAATTTCCCTGACTAGTTTGTACACAGGGTGGGAAAAGGGGTTAGTTGTGCTGGGAGCCAGAGGCGGGAGATTTACTTGCTCTGTTATGGGTAATGGGCCATCAAGCAACAACAGAGCTTGTTAGTTTCAAGTCACATCAAGTGGGATCCATACAAACATCTAAAGTGATGCCTTAGTGCTGTCCTTAGTTGCCAGTGGAGGATGTCCAGGTAAGAACAGGCCCAATCCCCTCCTCCAGCACTCCCTGTTCCAGCCCACCTGCCTCACCACCCACACCCCTGCCTACTCCCTGCCCACCCCCACCATCACTTTCAGGACATGCGCATGCATGAAACAAATAACATTTATTACCCTCACAACACCTATCCCCATTCCTTCTCCCTCCCCGCTCAACAAACTGAACCCCCTCCCACCTCAACCAACAGAGCCCTTCCATCACCCTCCCCATCCACCAACAATAAAAAAACCTGCTTACAAATGAAAAACTATGTACAAGGGGGAGATGATATACAAGGGAGAAACTATATACAAGGGGAAAACTATTTACAATATCTTGGGTCTTCAAGCCCAGAATGGGGGAATGTGGGAAGTGCCTATGGGACAGGTTCCTGGGGCAGAGCCCAGCACCCCAGCCCCTGGGTATTTCCTGGGGCTGAACTCAGGCCAGCCCTGTAATGGCAGGGAAGACCCAGCACTAAAGTTAGCCAGGTTGTGCTTCCATGTGCGTTAATGCTCATTAACTAATCACACCTAAATTTGATGTCTGCATTTGCCTTCAGTGAGCTCAGGAGCAAGGCACTCACTGACTTAAATAATGGAAAGTTTTCATCCCTGGTGTTGAGATTAAGGTCCATGTCTGACCCCTAGAGAACTGGCTGATACATTCCTACAAACAACAACAGCCTACTGGTAATATTTTAATAGGAAGAATAAACATTAATATGAGGTGCCCTCCATGTAAATATAAATAATTGCAACCAAATAACAATCTTTGGATATTAAATGCTACTCTCCTGGTGAAGCTGATGATTGTTGGCAGTATTTTGAATAAAGGGTCCACTTACATTAAAGTCTAATGGATCCATTGGTCACTTTACACTTGCTAGTAACAGCAGGTATAGACATGTGAAGTTCATTAGCTAAAAATGTATAAACGTTCCCTCTGCTGACCACGAAGACATTAAGCTTTGCACTATTATTCCATTTGGGACCTTTCTAGACTCTAAAGAAAGTACTGGAACCATTTTATTTGATGATCTGAACTGAGGATGAACCACAGGATGTCATTTAGGCAAACAGCTTATTAAGCTTTTATCATGTAATGGCCAGTAATTCACTTCTCTGACCACATCCCACCCCCCCAAAAAAAAAATTCCCCAGCCTTACACTAAAATACTCCTATGAAATGGAGCCTTCTGCTTCTTTTAGAGCTTCCTGCCCTTGTCATTCCACACTGAGGTACTATAGCCCATTTGTATTGATACAATCAAGGGCTTAAATAGGGTTTGGAGTCTCATCCGTGGGTACATCTACACCAGGAGTGTCCAACCTTTTTTAACGTGGGGCTGGATCACAAACTTTTTATCACCCAGTGGGCTGGTGAGCTATATTGAAAGACCTCACAGGAAGTGGTATCACATCAGGATGTGATGTCACATGACCTTTGACACCAATGAAGTTGCAGCAAGTGACAATGAAATGGGTATGGAAATGTGGTTTAAAATCCAAAATAAAAAACAATATAAAAGCAAGAAAGAAATAATACCAAACACTTGACTAAAATAAAGAATTTCACTCTACTCATTTCTCAATAAATGAAAGAAGAATAATGCAAGTCAACAGATCAAATGTGGAAAAAATATCAGCCAGAGTGGAAACTAATCAAAACAACAAAATATGGGCATTTTTTAGAATAATCTTCAAGAAGATTTACTTTTATTGAATTAATAACTTGTTAGTAACACATCTTTAACAAGTAGTAACAAGTTGAACCCCCAATCCCACACAAAGAGCAACAGAAGCAAACGCAATACAAACACTGGACAGTATTTTTATAAAGATTTTTACCTGCTCCAAATTTACGTTGGAGCCCAGTTCATTCATGCTCTATTCTTGAACGTATTGTTCAGTCTTAAACAAGCATATAGCACAGTTATCCAGTTAGGTTCCTAGTTGGGGACATTCTGTTACAAGGTACAGCCTGACATGTGCAGGTGCTGCCATCATATGCCAAATGCAACCTCAAATACCAATATGGAGTCAGGGCAGGACTTAACCTTGTTTCATGTTAATTAAATAGAAATTGTAGGCATATACTGCAGAGATACAGAAGAAATCTCAAGGATAAGCTAGTCCAGGGCTGTTCAGATCTGGTGAGGCTGTGGGCCCCAGATGACACCAGCATGTGTTGCACAGGCTGCACGCTGTGGGGATGGGCCCCTAGGACCGCCTCACTGCACGGGCTGCTCCAGCAGCATGCAGACCACCATCCTCAACCATGCAAGCTACATTAAAAGGACCTGAACCGCCAAGGAGGTGGCTGGATGTAGAGCGCCTCTGGACCAGGCTCCTCCTGCCTCCCATACAGCCCAGCTCCAGCAACCGTGTGCCCCGCAGCCCCGGCCCAGCCCTGAGGCGCTCCCAGCTCCACATGGGAACTTACCCAGTGCCTCTGTCCAAAACGCATGCGGGGCAAGGGGTGGAGCCAGAGGAGAAGTTGCAGGTGCTGTCCCCAGCTCGTCTAGTCAGGTGCGGCTGGGGCAGCAGCGACAGGACCCAGCTCACATGATGAGCCCAGTTCCATGGGGGTAAGCAGCTCCCCTCCCCTCGCTGCTGGCTTGGGCCCATGGGCCGGCCCTGCCCGCCTCGCCTTGCAGCTGCCCTGCTGCTGCCGCCACCGTGGAGTGCAGGGCAGGCCCCAGGACTCCTCACCTGTCCTGAGTGAGGGATCTCAGGCCAGTTAAAATGGCTTGGCAGGCCGCATGGCGGCCCGCAGGCCATATGTTGGACAAGCCTGATCTACACGTACACAAGCCTGATCTACACATACACATTTATTGCACAGTAACCAAAATCACTGCACAGTACAGGCATGTGTCTACACATGCACACCCACACTGTACAGTAAATATGGTGACTTAAGCCAATTTGAGCATAAATGTGATACTGACATCATTCAAGTATCAAATCTATGCCCAATTAGTTACTGCACAGTAACACACATGTAGATGCCTTGCTGTGCATTAACACTGTATGTGTGGACTGATTTGGGACTAACTTTAGTCCCAAGTCAGTCTGCACACAACGTTAATGAGCTTTAATGCCTGCACATGTAGATGCTGGCCTATTCCCACTTACTGTGCAGTAATTCACTGTGCAGTAAATTTAAGATGACATAAATGCATGTGTAGACATGCCCTCTGTGTATAATTAAGAATTGCCTGTTACATCAGTGAAAGCAGGAATTTCTATCAACTTGTTTATCTTTTTGGAGAGGAACTATCCCTCAATTTTTTTCTTTTTTTAAATTTCAAAGGGGATGACGCCAAGCTATTATGCAACATTTATATTGTAGGGCTCTCAGCAGTATCCTACAATCTACAATTAGTCTTTTTCACTATAACTATAGGAGGTGAATGATTATTACCAGTATAAGACACTGAGGGATGGGAACATTGAGAAAGAGACACAAATACTTTCAAGGTATAAATGTAGAGATACATTTTTTTAAGTATATACTCATTGACTATGTGCATTATTTTGGTTGCTCAGTTTGAGATATCTTTAGGTGCCCCAAGCAGGAAACTGGGGAGGAAAACAAATACAAACAAAGATTTTCATCAGTGTTGACATTTTCAAACTTTTCTATCAAGGACACAGACCTATAAAGAATCAGTTATATTCTCTACCTGATTCTACAAGTGTTCCATTTCCAGTATACTCCAGATTATAGGACCAGACAAACCCTCTCAAACCACCAAGTCCAGGCATTGGTTTATCCCTAGATGCCATTGTTTATCTTATAAGATGAAATTCTGGAATTAATTAAATCACTGCTGAAAATCTGATGGATCTGTAAAGGATCTTTTTTCACCAAGAAATATTTTATTCTGCTTGCTCCCTTTAGCACTTTATCAGTTTGTTGGACTCTGAAATCCAGACAAAGTTTTACAGCATTATTTTAAGATCTCTGTGCTTTTCAGGGCCATTTGTACTATTTACAAGAACTTAAAAATGCCCTCCAAGGTTTTCAGAAAGAGTACTATAGGTATAGCAGTGATTTATATTGTAATGTATTCAGACTGCTTAAGAAACAGAAAAGGCAAAGCTAAATTAATAGGATTATTAAGTTAAATTGGTTTTCTTGCAACAGCCATTTCAATGTTTGAATATTGAAATTGCATAGTACATGCATTATTAATGCTTCCAGGAATCAGCTTAACACAATATATACTGATCAGTCAGTTTACCCAGATATGGCAAAACTAGTGTTGCATACTGGGAGGAAATTAAAAAAAAAATCAGGAATGTGGAAACACTAAATGTTGTATTGAATAGAGAGAAATGACAATTTGGTGTATGGAATTTGACCCTGTCTTGAGAAACATTTGAATGAAGTGGCCAATCATTTGAGAAAAAGCCATAGCTGTATTACAAAATTTACCTCAAGAAAAATGAACGAAGCACCACAATACCATCCCCCTCTATACCAAGGTAGTAACTTTGGTTAGCTCCTGAATCCTCATATATGCTTTTCATGTAAACTTAGTTTTTGCCAAAGGAAGTTGTAGCTGGCTGGACACACACACACACACACACACACACACACACACACACACACACACACACACACACACACAC
>NW_017729030.1:58203551-58206123 GCF_001723915.1 Gavialis gangeticus
CGTACAAAATCACTAAGTCCATAGTGGTCCTACAGGCCAGCCCATGCTTCCTTTTCACCCTTGCCCCAATTGCAAGGTCACATACTCAGTTCAAGTGTCCTCTCTGTCGCTGTCACTCCAGCTCCTGGGGGAGGACCCACTGCTGCTGTTGCTGTCACTGTTGCTGTCCTCTGTTCCACTTGTCTCTTCCTCTTCTTCGCTGCCTTCACCCCCCTTTTCACTCGGGGGGGGGGGGGAGAGGTTGTATGATCTTGTGCCATGTCTCTGTGCCAGGTGACATTTGCTGTGTTTTCTCCATTCTCTGATACCAACTTCTGGTAGTAGGTCCAGAGTTTGCTCAGCGCTGTTTTCATGCAGCACACTACCTCTATGTCCAGGGTCACAGCACCATGAACCAAGGTGCAGCACCCCTGGCTGGCAGGGGCCCAGGGGATCACCCTGCCAACCTGGGGTGACTTCCCCCATCTAAACAATACCCAGAGGGGCTGGCTGGGGCATGAAGGTGCTTCAGTGCAGGGCTAGCCAGCTGGCACCCTTCCCACACTGAAGTTTCCTCATGCCTCAGACAGCAGGTCAGCATCTACACGGGTGCTGCTGCTAAGATTTTTACTCTGCAGCAGGATAGTATGTGTATTTATTAGTACTATCCTGCTGTGGAATATAATTTACTCCAGCCTAATAGGGGTGCACCTGTAGACACCAAGATGTTTATTGCACAACTAATTCATCTACTGTGCAGTAAATGTCTCATGTAGACATGCCCAGTTACTTTCACTTTCCGGTTCTTTTGTGCCTGAATTATTAACAGTGAGAGATGTTTGCCAGCTGATGACCAGAATGATTTAGAATGGTGGAGGGAGAGTAAAAGCATGTCAGAGTATAGCCTCTTCTTTTTTTTTTCTTCTTCTTCTTTTTTTTTTTTTGCTTTTCTTTCCAGGTCCCAGGCAACAAAAGTAAAAACATGCTGGGTCAAATTTAAGAACTACATGATTTAGGAGCCTAAATATCAGTTTCAAAAGGGCTTAAGTCTTTTAGGATAGGTTTGCCTTCACTGTTTTCCTGGCATGTCCAAAGATGGAAATTCCAAAGCACAACCTGGCCCACAACCACAAACCTGAAACACCTTCCCCACACACTGCTTACACCAGATCTGAAAATACAGCTATTAGCTGCTACTGGGACACCCCATGTGGTTCCTCTCAAGTACGAACAGTTTCAAGAGCAACCCTGCAAGGAAGGATACACCCAGAGTAGCTTCATTACCACATTTTCATGTTTGGTGCATGAAAACAGGAGCAGGTGGGAGGGAACATACCCTAAAAATTAAATCCCATTGAAAGCACTTAAGTGATTTAGGGACTCTAAAAAATCGATTCAATTCCACTTTATTTAGGTGCTCTTGAAAATAGGACTTCTGTCCAGGTTTGCAAGGCAGAGATGGTTCAGATAGGTACCAAGAGGACTTCATTAAAGCATTTAAGAATTGAGAGTTGAGACATTTATTCAAAATCCCACTAATATACCTATCTGGCTCTTAAGGTGCCTGAACACCTTCCTAAGTCTTGCTTTGGGGTCAGTTAATGAGCTGTCTGCTGGAAACTCAGCAGCATTAGACAACAAAAGCTACCATTCATTTCCCACTTGCTAGCCTAGCAAGTGGGATTCAGCAATACTTTTTGCTTTCTTTCTATACCTTTTATTTTATTATATTCATTGATTGATTCCTTTCAATTTATTTCTCCCTCAAAATCCTCTTTTTGTTTAGTTTGTTTTGATGCTTTTCAAATCTGTGCTTTTTCTCACAGTGTACATTCCATTCACTGTGCAGGGAAGCACAGCATAATTATATTGCATATTAAAATTTATATAGGAAAACACATACATACATTCATATATTTTTGTTATTTATTACACAAATATATACATACATTACACAAATACACAAATATACAATTATCTTAATGTCTACATATATTACATAAATCAGGGAGATAACATTACAGAAGAAGAAACAGATTTTCCAGCACACCAAGGCAAAGACAAGACACTATGAAACACACCATGAAGCGTGCTGAAAAGGCAGCTGGCAAGCCTTCAGGGAGGGGTGAAAGAGGGAGTACAGGGAGCATGGGTGACTGGTGCCCCCTTAGTCAGGGGTGGCACGTGCCCCACCCCAGCGACCAGTCAGTGGCAGAGCGGGGGGTCCCCCATGCAGTTGATCCTGCCGACTAGGTGGGGGGTCCTCTCAGGAAAGGATCCAACTCCAAACCTAAAGATTATTTGTCAGTGAACCTTTCACTCTATTGTCCCTGTTGAAGCCGTTCCACATTATATTTAACCCCTTTAAACATTGATTGAGTCACAGACGGTAGAGATGACTAGCCTGGTGATGAGGACACATGTGCTGGGTCCAGATGAGTGCAGCCTTGAAGTATGTGGTGTTGCAGACATGTCTGTGGCACCACACACCATACATTCAGCTGTACTCCACACTACAAGGTAGCAGCACAGGGGGTTTTTTTTGACCCTGGTAGATCAAGCCCCCCTCCCCCCCCCCCCAAAAAAAAAAAAA
>NW_017729030.1:58206256-58209209 GCF_001723915.1 Gavialis gangeticus
CCCCCCCCCCCCCCCCCCCAGAAAAAAAAAATCACCACCAGAGTAGCACACACAGGAGCAGTGTGAGCCACCCAAAACTGGAGCCTGGCCAGCCGGAGCCACGCTGTAATTGCCAGCCAGACTGAGTGGCAGGATTGCCACTGCTGTAGTGCCAAGAAGCTCACAGGACCCCAGGTAAGGTTGTTGGGAAAAGCCCAATGCTGGCCCCAGACTCCTCAAACCCACCTGGGGTAACCTGCCATGTGCCAGAGGGCGCATGGCACAGGTGTTCCCAGGGGACAAGTATCAGTGGCACAATGTGTGCTGCTGCTTTTTGTCCCCAGGGAAACCAATGCCCATGCTTGTGTGGATGTGGCCATTTTTTCTAATTCCTGCTCTAGCTTTGATCAGTAAAAATGGCACCTCATACTATCCTATATCTTAAGATTTAAGGTAGCCTCCTGATATGTGGAAAATGGAATCAGACAAAGGTAGGTTGAGCCTAGGTCTTCCACACCACAGGTGTGTGCACTAAACACTAGACCAGTGGTTCTCAACCATTTCAGACTTGAGGCCACCGTCATCCAACTCAAGTCATTCCTCAGATAATGCCAGATCTTAGTTTTCACACATCATTTTTCAATACAGGAAAACAATAGAACAATTCTTCTGCTGCAAAGAATTGTGAAAGACCACAGTGGAGCAGAATGTTTTTAATACTATGGTTTCCTATTAAAACATTCTTGGTTTAGTTTGTGAACCATGTTGGCACACCTAATCCTGCTAACATTGTGTGGCACCTTGTAGCATCCTTGAAAGTATCTTGGGACACTCCAGGGTTCTGAGGTATCTTGGATGAGAATCACTGCCCAAAACTATATGGCTTAAAGGGCAGAAATAATGCAGGAGCATTTTGGATAGCTCCACTGGAAATATAGAACAGTTGGGTAGGTATTCTCTAATTCCTAAACCAATGATGAATGATGACTGATATGACAGGGGATGTACTGCTGTAGAAATACTCTTGGTCTAAAACATCTACTTGCCACTGTGGGAGGGGGAAAAAAGGCTACTAGATAAGGTGGACCATTTGTCTGACTCAGTATAGCACTTAAGTTTGTCTTCTGTGGGCATGTCTACACACCATCGTATGGCAACATTGCTACGGTGTCATGCTTTAGTGCTTCCTTTTGGAAGTATGAAGTCACAGTGCAGTATGGGTGGTTACTGCACTGTGTACATGATGCATAAGTAGATTTTGCCTCTATGTTGCTGTAGCGGTGCACTGTATCTGGGAAGTGTGCCACTACAGTGATGTAGTTGGTGATCACATGTAGACACATGTGATTACTATGTCACCGTATCACCATAATGTTTTGTACAGCAATGTAGCATGCGAGTACATCATTGTAGGGTGACTAGTAGATGCACCCTATATGTATGGGTAGCCTTGGCATCTCATCCCTCAAAATTAAACATTAATTTCAGAAATTGCAAAATAAACAGTTTTTATGACCTCAAAATGTTCTTTTTGTTTGTTTGTTTGCTCCTATGTTTTTTGGGGGGCAGAGGGTATCCAAAGTAGGAGTGAGGCAGAGTGTGTGTGGGAAAGCCCAGCTGTTTTCTTCATCGCTACAAATGATTCAGTAGCAGCCACAGGTGCTCAGGATCACTAAACAAAAACATAAGGTGTTACGTGGTATTTCCTTATAGGCTCATACAGGAAGTCTTTAGTATAGGTAGGTAGGACTAAAACTATTCCTTCCTTCCTGGTTTGTTCCTTACCCTGAAGGCTAGTTGGTCTCCTAGATATACTTGCATCTAAACTCTGATTTATTTCTACATTACCCTAATTTGCACAAAACATAAGAAATGCATGTGAGTCAGGCCCCTATTGTTGGATTGGAATACTGTGGGTGATGGAAATAATTCTGATTTTACTGGCAAAATCAGTTTAAGTGTTATTACTTTAGGGGTGCATCTATATGTTCATTAATGTGCGGTGGTTAATGTGCATTTAATTTAGTACTTGTATAATTAATAGTACTCTGTGCAGGAGCACCGGCGAACACCTTTTTAGTGATATTACTGCACAGTAGCCTAATAATACTGCACAGTAGAATATTAACACTGTTCGTGCTGTGATATGTTATTGTGCAGTGTTAGTAAGCTACTGCACAATCCGCATCTTTTGTAGATGTGCCCTAGGAATCTGTAACATAGAATAAAATATATAGAGTGATATACAGGCGGAGATTCACAGGTGAGATGTAAATATGCAAGATTATCTCTTGCAAAGTGACTGGATACTTAAAGATAACCTGATTGGTAAACTTTTATTCAGTAAAATATTTAAATACAAGCTAGTTCTTCTTCTTCTTGTATAAACAATGCTTATTTCTGTCTTATTTTCCAGAAGACTTTCTGTTTGACTCTTTTACAGTGATTGCACAGTAATTTCCAACTGCTGGCTTAGAGTACTAAGCTGGAAGTGCATTGCTGAAGAAATTATTATAGCTAAGTGCAACAGTTAAAGGCCAATTATATCTCTAATTCATTCAAAACTACTCTTTCTTTCCTCCCCTCCAAAATGCACTGAACTGATCCTTTTTCTGGTAGAATTATTGAATATTTTAAAGGTCTTGAGGAATTTGGGCATTTACAATGTAATTTGGTAGATAGGGATCTGAGACTGGGAGTGAAATCTGAGGTTTGCTTATACCTGAGTAGTTCCTCCACTTTAGAAACCTTGATGGAATAGGAAAAGGAAGATAATACTCCATTACCTTGCCATTCCATAACATTTTGGAATTTGGAGAACTTTCAGAAAGCTGCAGAATGAGGGGAAAGGGGTAGAGAATGAAAACACCAAACTGAGTGAGCAAGTCTCACACACACACACACACACACACACACACACACACACACACACACACACACACACACACACACACACACACACACACCACCACCA
>NW_017729030.1:58214209-58222887 GCF_001723915.1 Gavialis gangeticus
ACACACACACACACACACACACACACACACACACACACTTAATCATTGTTCATTTAATTACAAAAAAGAAGGCCTGGAAAGGGGAAACCTAGGAGTGTTTGCTATTACAAAATTCCAAACACTTGAATTTCTGGGAAAAACCTTTCATAAATACAATTTTCATAGTAAACTGAAGGATAGTTAATTTCATTGTCTACCTCATGAAATAGAGGGGGAAAAATTCAAAGTAACAGCATTTTTTGTGAAATTTTCCACACTTATGTTAACCAACTCTAGAGAAATAACTAGCACAAGTAGTTCTTTAGACATATGTATTTAGTTTCATTTTATATAAATATATTCAGATAAAAATTACTATTTACATTTACACTTTCATTTTAAAATTATACTATACTTAAATTCTATTTACATACATTTGTGATGTTTCTATAGGGAGCAGTATTTTAAAAAGAGCTATGGTATTTTCTCACTACAATGCCCCCAATGAAACATATACATTGTTTTTAGGAAGGCATGATGAAGAAAAAAAAGATTTTTCCAGAGTTATTGCTACATAAAACAGAAAGAGAACCTAATGTTCAGCCCATTCTCCCACTCTCCTCTGCTCATCCAAAACTTCAGATGCTAGTTGCTGCTGAAAATAGGTCTCCATGAAAAGATATATGAATTTGAAAAGAGCTAAAAGTGGTCTCTGAGGATGTGAAATAGAAGAATGACCAGGAATAGCGAGTAGACAGAAAAATTGTGAGAAGAAAGCTTAGGCTGATTAGTGGAGCAAAGTCCATTTAGAAAGGATAGATGATCTTTAACATCTGTGGAGTGAAGAGCAATGAGCCATTAAGTCAAGTGTCACTCTTAACTTCCACGTACAGATGCCACTGCTACTGCTGGGCAGTTGTTTGTTTGTTTTTACTTTTGATAGAGAAGGAATGAAAGTTGGGTATTTCTACTCTTGGCAGGAAATCAGCATCCCCACCTAACACATCCCAATTTTAGAAAATTAATTTTGGGGAAAGGTACATTTAGTAAGCAATTTTTAAATCTAGTATTTTAATGCTTAATTTTTTATTGGAATTATGTCTGGAAAAGATTAAAATGGAAAAGTACAATTCAGAAATAACTGATAAAAATATTGTTTGCAAACCCAAATAGTTCTCAGAAGCATACTTCAATCTTATTGTTATTTCTTATAGCATGCAGTCCTTTTCTTAAATCCTCCTATCTTTAAATCTAGAATCTAGGACTCAAAAATTAAATGACTGCTTAAGTTTCAAAGTAGAGTATCACCCAGAAAGGACTGGAAAACTGAAAATCTGAGACCAGTTTGAATGTAGCCTGGTTTGAAGACTTCAGTGTTAAAGCAATGCCAAAATAGACATCTTCGTTATTAGCCAACTTGCTCTAGCTTGATATGAATGACAAGTAGTATATTGGCAACTTGAAGAATTCAGATACACAATGAGAATTGTCTTGGTTCATTTATGCTAAAAATATGGAGGAACATTTCTCAAGGTTACACAAACAAAAAGGAGCTCTATTTACCTTCATTTTTGGAGGGACTGGGCTTTTCCTTGGGGATTTAGTATTTTTTAATGCAAACTTTAGGGTCAGAAAGGACTTCTGAAGACAACCCTTTCGATAAAGATTCCCTGAAGCAATTAAAGCAGGTTTGATGGATCAATATGCTATTCCACAGATTGTATTAGAATCAGTATTATTGATGTTATTATTATTGATGATGATGGCTATAATAATTTGATTATGTGAATATATGCATGCCACAAAGTAAAGAGGAGTTTTCAATTAGGACATGTCTACATTGCATTTTGAGCCTGGAACTGTGGATGAGAAGCCCATCCTGCCTACTTCTTCCATTCCAAAACATGAAAATCAGACAATGTAGTAACTTTAGACCAGTGACAAGCATACTTTCTACCTAATTTCAGACTCTGCCTTGGGCATGCTTGTTGGTGTGTGTTCAGGACCACTCTGAAACAACTACAGTACCTAACTTACTCTCTCTCCCATGCTTATGATGAATCTCAGCCTTGCTGACAAATGTTCCTTTTTTTTTTTTTTTTAGCTTGGAAGAATGTGGCTGTCATGGTCCATTTAGTGAACTTTTTGCAGTTCCATGGAATAGTGAAGACCAAGAGTCCAGCTGTTGGATTATTTGGGCCTGATAGCAAACCACTGCAGGGGAATTGTGTTTTTTGCAAACAGTCAGAATGAATAGATCCCTATTTATTGCATGTCTTAACATTCTAGTTGTAACATAAGGTGTGTGGACACAGGAGCTACCCTGTAAGAATTTATCATTAGTACGTCTTTACCTGGTTGTCAGGAAGTTTCCTGTTGGAATATATTGCTTTAGTCAAAATGGTAGAAAAAATCAAGGCAATGCAATAATTGAATCTGAAGGTCATAAAGTAGCTATGATTAAGTGTATATTTTTGCATAGTGAGGTGTAATTTTCTGGCTATTTATGGGTGATAGAAGTCATTTTATAGCTAGAGTTAATTAGATAGGCATCAGGGAGGAGTCCAGAAGGTGACTGAGGCTGGAAGTTAACCTGACTGTATGTGGACAGATGATGAAGATGGATGATGATGCTATTTAAAAAAAAAAGCTAGTCATAAATTGTTCCTATCCATCCACTGCCATCATTTTAGTCTTGCCAAGGTTTAGATTTAGCCAGGACTGGCACAGCTGGGAGATGGTGATGTTTGTCTGATATAATAGGGAGATAGAGCTGGAAGTCATCTGCCTCGTGTTGGCATCTAACTTCCCTTATTATCTATCCCAACAACTGCATATTGATGTCATACTGGATGAGGGACAGAAATTGTTTGTAGTAATATACCATAAAAATAGATTTAGCACTTCTGTGCAAAACATCAGTTGAACTGGGTAATTCGACAGGCAGTAGGATAAATTTTGGCATTGCCAGAGATATTGGGTTTTTTATTGTTAATTTGTTACTTTTCTCCTGGACAGATTCTAGTCAGTTTGAAGATGCAACAAGCAGTGGTCAGAGGAGGCAGGGAGGTCCCAGACTTTGGGGAAGAGTTTCATCTATACATGCACTTAGCTTTACCCACCTGAGGAGGGGGCTTGGAGTCATGGGGCTACTCAGCCCTCAAAGTGAATCATGTGTTTAACTGTTTGCGGGATTGGAAGCTACAATTCTCCTCTACTGAATCTAAACCAAAGCTGCTAACCCATGATATTTCTGGAGGTTACAGTCTCCACTTTGAAAAGGATATTAACAGGTCCAAGGTGCTGACAACTGCCCTATTTTTTGCTTTTTTTCCCCCTTTTAATGGTCAAAGAAGTAGGTCTTAACCTTTTTCTTCTTTAAACCTTCTATTAAGGAAGTATTAGCAGGTAGGGGAATGTGGAGGGGTGTCAATCAATGGAAAAGATTGAAAATAGCTCTCCTGACCTTTAGAGAGCTTGTCTGATACTAGTTGCAGCTATATTTCAGTACTGTTTATTTGGTTATTACAATATCCAACCCTTATGTGAACTCTGCTATTTTTGAAGATATCAAAACTTCATGCTGCTGACCTTTTGTTGTCTTCTTTTTTGGTACACATTAAATGCTTTTCCATCAGATTTAAAATTCACTTCAAACATCATCTAGACTCTAATAAAATTAGCTGCCACAGCCTTAACTTGAAATTCAAGCATGAAGCCATTTTAATAAATGTCAATGAGCAAATTAAATATTTGAATTTTGATGTTGGTCTCCAGAAGCAGAAGAGATTTAATGTTCATTTAAAGAGAACAACAATTAACATTCAGGTCAGACAAAACCAACAAAAAGCTGCTGAATGTTCAGCATTGACAAATTCCCAGTGACTTCTGGAAGTGCTAGTCATAAGAACCATTTGCATATAAACACATGTGACAAAACTGACAAGCCAATCGTGTATAATTTAAATATTTGCAGATTACTACAAAGTGTTTAGCTCTGGCAGGACTGGGGACATGAACATTGTTGCTATGGTAGCTAGTGTGGTGCTTACATAATGCAGAAGACACCTGAACCAACTTGCATATTAAAAAGGATGCAAGATTACTATATAGGAGTTATGTACTCTTTGGCCATGGCCAAGTTTGCTTCAGCGTGGCAGCAGAGACGAGAGGGGGGAACTTTACAGAACACTCGACTTTTCCTGACTTTTAGCCCAGCTTTGATTCTGGCACAGATTTTGGAACAGAATAAAATAGCCTAGGGGCTGCTCTAAACTATATCAACGGGCAACAGTCCCCAAGGACATGTGTCAGTTGAGTATTGCCAGAGCAGAGCACAATATGGTCTGCCATGAACCCTATTATTATGGTAGAACGTAACAGCTCTAGCAGAGATGGAAGCCACTGTGTTAGGTGGTACACATGTTTATATTCAGAGACAGTGCTCCAAAGGATATATAAACTAGGCAAGGCAAAGATGGGATGGAAGCATAGACACAAACTGGGAAGGAATTTGATGTCACTCACAGCAGCCAACAGAAGATCCAGCATCAATCAACATGCCAATACCCATTCAAGTGTCATATTCGCTAGATCATGGTGCTAGTGCCAGGCTACAAAAACATTTTGCTGGAAGCACTTTGTCAGCAGAGGGCTTCCGTCTATTCAAGAGCTGATTTTACCTGAGCAACACAAAAGGTGGGTTCTCCCAGCTTCCACCAATTGTGTGTGTGACTGCATGCAATCCAACAGAAAAAAGCAAAACTCTTGTGACAAGTAGTTCTATTTTTTTCCATTTTCTTTATACCAACAAGAACAATGCCATAGATCTGCCTTAAGATCTCCTCACAGGGAGTAAAATACATGTCATTCAACTCTACTGAAAAGCTCCCATACATTTAATCAAAAGAATCTGAATTTAAAGCTGGGAATGATGGTGTGGAATCCAAACAGGTAACAAAGAATCAAGACTTTTGAGAAATGTATTAAACATTTTCACTCTGAATCTGAGTTGTTTCAATTCTCAATTAGCAAAGTTATTGTAAATATTTGCTCTCCATCCTTGGATAATCCTGCCAGGGTATCACTTGAATTCAGTGGATCAGAAAATTCTAAATTGTCCATTAGAGCTATTGTCATCAGTTCTGAGGTCAGCTTCTGCTCTCAACTAAGTGGGTGCATGTCAAATTATTTTAATAAAGTGATTTCAGATTCATGAGAACAGAGATGGCTTTGTGACAGCTTGTGCTTGATGATAAGTGAGAGTTTGGAGAGGGGAGTGGTGGTAGAAAAAACTGTGCTATGATAATTTCAGCATGAACTTATCTGAGAAGAAAACCTTACTGGAAATCTTCATGGGACAAAAGTGTATAAGAACAATGTTAAAATGACTGAAAAATGAAAAAAAGAAACACAAAGCTGAAGGATAAAAGCTTCCAAATAAAAGGGTACAAGAGTAGTGCAAGGAAAGCCTTAGTTTAGATTTGATTTTGTCTCTGTATCTTTTGCCAGAAAGACAGCAAAAAAGGTATTGAGGGACATTATACAAAAACTATTATTTCCCACTTTCTAGAGGTTAAAGTTAAAACCACGTATTGCTTTTTAGTACCCAGTCTGAGATGCCTAGAACTTGTTTTTATCGCTTTTCTGAACACAGAATTGTTATATTTTTCTTGTGCTTTTCCATGATGCTAATCACTTAACTATCTAAAAAGAGCTTCACAAATATTAATGAGTTTTTTCCTCACAAGACTCTTGCAAAGTGATGGGAGAGTCCTATCTCCATTCTTGTGAATGGGGAAGCTGGACACAGGGATGCAAAGGTCAAAGGATATACACTAATTGTGCCTGCCCAATATAAGATAAACACTGTGATGGGAGATCAGATTTTAGGTATCTTTTGACTCAACACACAACTCCCTTTGACTTAAGCCACAGATAAAGAGCATTCAGCCTTCCTGAAAGTCAGACTTAAGTCATAAAGAATATACACTGAGCAATGACCTGTAAAAAGTGTGGTTTGACTGACATTGTATGGTTTAGGAACTTCATAGCAAAAGCACAGCTAGAATCATATTCTTCAGGGTAGCATTCACCTGGCGAAGTCATGTAACAATCCTACAAGCCACAAATCCTGTGGTAAGTGGGACCAGTGCCATAGCAAGGGGGGGCAGGGAGGACACACTGTGCTATTTCCCTGGGCTCCAAAATGAGGTGGTATCAACTGGTACTGCCCAGACAGGGTGGGGCATGGGACAGAGCCATGAGTGACTCATTTGGGAGGGTGCAGGGACAGGGATAGGGTGGCTCCTTCCACTGTGTGCACTTCCAGGCAAACATGCACGGGTGCGGGGGGTGCCCCCGGATCTGTGTGCAGGGCAAAGGCAGGCTACCACTGCAGGCTTTGCCCTGGGCACTAAACTCCCTTGTCACAGTACTGAGTGGGGCAAGGGAGCTGCAGACACTTATCTTCTCTATGTAACCCTAATTCATCAAAAATGGGTTTTCTCTCCAACTACTTTGGCAACTAATCAGCATTTCCCAGGCACCTTAATGAGCTACTCTGCTCCATCTGCTGGCCACCTTGTGAAATAGCTAGTCAGGCTGGAAATACCCCAGCATTTAAGAGCAACTCACATAGCTGCTGTCTGGGTGCACAAATACTTTATTCTAAAAATAGTTTTTGATTTTGCACATTTCCATTCCCAGGGTCCTGGTCCTCCGATTGGGTAATGACTCTTTCTTTCTGGCTATCAACTACTACCTGGTATCTTGATTCTGAGCTTTGGATTGCATTCGAATGGGTGACTTACAGCTTTATTACACATTCATTTCAGGCAGCTCCTGGAGGTCTTAACTCCTGGGTGGTCCACATGTTAACACCTGAAACTAGCTTTAAGCACACTTTAGGCAGTATAAAGTTCTGGCACCCTGGGGCAGGTTTATTTCTGATCGGTGTTACCCAGATCATGCTCCATTAGTGTGTGGCCACTCACTCAGATGAGCCACCCAAGTTGCAGTCCTCCAGCATCCCAGGATGTAGTATCCCCTCCCATTCTGTGTGGATAAACTTTCCACCCCCTGAGTTCTACTGTCCAGGAGACAGTTCTGGCATGAACTTAGGTTCCCCCCCACCCTTCAGAAGTGTGACCTTCCTACCCCCAGGGGTACAACTGTGGGAAAACAGCCTGCATGACAGAGTACATGCCAGCTAGCCATCTTACAGGGAGCAGATGGGTTTGAGAGTGTGTTCTAGGAGGGGTGGGGGGAAAAATACAGGGGGCCAGATGAGGTCTGCATGAGCTGAGAGTTCCTTCATGGGGCAGAGGCAGTAGCTTCCTCAAAAGTGGCTTCACCTTCCAGCCACCCTAGAAGCATGAACAACATCCCAGTCCCAATTTTTTAGAACACGAGACCTTCTTTAATTTACTTCCTCTTTATTTCTTTTCAAATTATTTTATCCTTCAGTGGATGACTTCCTTCATTTTACCATCTATCCCCTATCTCCAGTTCCTTTCCACCTCCCATTTCATTACCCACCACATCCCATTAACTTTCTACTTTCCAGCTTCATGTCCCTGCCACCCCAACCCAGCTCTCCAACAACCCCACCTAGAGCAGGGATGGAAGCCTGTGTTGGCTCATTGGTTCTCTAGTGGCAACTCACAGCTATAGCTCCTAATCAGGCCCCTACTCACCAGCCCCAAAGTGGCAAGTCACAGCTGTGAAGGTTGGGGGACAGCCAGAGAAGGTTTTTAGCCTTAATGTGTAATTGCTCCAAACAGCAGCTAGTACTATTAGGGCACATCTACACATTCTATTACTGCATATAAATAAACTCCTGAGTTTATTGCTTCAGAGTTTATTGTTCTCAAGTGCCATTTGAATGTACACCCGGAAGCAATTTATTCATGCACAGTACATGAAGCCATGTTGGAGCAGCCCCAGTTAGGAGGGGACCCAGGGATTCAGCCTGCCATCCCACCAGCCCATGACTGCTCTGACCTAGCTCAGCGTCCAGTGAAAGGGCTGACTGGGGCATGAGGGTGCTTCAGTGTGGGGCTATCTGGCAGGTAGACCCCACATTGAAGCACCTGTATACCCAAGTCAGCCAGGCAGCATCTACACGTATGCTGCTGTGCACAAAAAAACCCTTCAAAGCAGGGCAGAACTTGTATTTCCAAGTACTATCCTGCTGTGGAGTAAATTTGTTTACTCCAGCCTAATAGGGGTGCACATGTAGATGCTGAGACATTTACTTTGCAACTAATTAGTCAACTGTGGAGTAAACCTCTCATGCAGAAGTGACCACACTGATCAAAATGTGATGCATCCCAGAGAATTGTGTGAAGAAAAATTCAAAATAATGCACAGAAAAATTCAAAATTATGCACTGAGTCCCAGTGGCTGCATGTAGTGGCCCCAAGTCAGCCTGGCCTAACCCACTGATGCATGCCTTCAAACCAGACCAATCTGGCTCCGTGCCAGCACATGGATCTCATGACACTGCAGGCAGGAGCTGCATGTCATTGGGCTGGGTGGGCTCCATGTACTTCGGCGGGAAGCCACACATGGAGGCATGGAATTGTGTGCCCTGAGGTTGGGCAGGCTCATTGCCTCCATGTGTAGCTTCCTGCTGGTACTGGAATTCCCACATGGAGGCACGGAGCTGGCCAGCCCAGCCTGATGACACGTGGCTC
>NW_017729030.1:58227887-58247800 GCF_001723915.1 Gavialis gangeticus
TCATGACACCGCAGGCAGGAGCTGCATGTCATTGGGCTGGGTGGGCTCCATGTACTTCGGCGGGAAGCCACACATGGAGGCATGGAATTGTGTGCCCTGAGGTTGGGCAGGCTCATTGCCTCCATGTGTAGCTTCCTGCTGGTACTGGAATTCCCACATGGAGGCACGGAGCTGGCCAGCCCAGCCTGATGACACGTGGCTCCTGTCTGCAGTACTGAAAGCCCCATGTGCTGCAACAGAGCCAACCTAGTCCAGGCTGAAGGTGTATGCCAGCGGGTCATCCAGTCCAGCTCCATCCCACCATGTACAGCCCCTGGGACTCAGCCGGAATCATGTACTACTGAAGGGTTCTGCTTGCTGCAGACATGAGGACCCACCACCTGCTGCTGCTGCTGCTGCCAGTGGCAAGAGCTGTGCACCATGGAAGAAGTGTGGTGGGGAGGACCAACACCTGCCCACAAACCCCATGCCCCCCCTCCCCTTCCTGCAGGTAGGAACTCCCCCCCTTCACTTACCAGCTGTCTCATTGCATGCCACCAGCGCCACATGCCTCCAACTGGGGCTCCCAGCTGGTGTGCTGGGAGCACAAATGAAGGTGGAGGCACAGAGCCCACCCAGGTTAAATATGCAAAATTATGCAATTTTGCATGGCCATACATTTTATGCACAAAATTGCACAGACATATAATTGTGTAATTCCCCATGATGTAATTTGAGTAGCTCAAAGTGCAACAGGTAACAAGGTCTTTAGGCTCCTGACCTCTGACTACAATTTCATCAAATGTTTTTGGATCCTGAATTTTGGTGGTATCCTGGTACCTGGTATTGGTCTTCCTGTCCATTAATCTTAAAGGTTCCTCTTCCCTACTTATTTGTCTAAACTGCTTTTGCTCTAATCCTGATTCATCTCAGGTAGGTTTTTCTGTGCAATGAAAGAGCCAGGGGTCTTATGGGAAACAAGTGGGTGAGCAGCCAATTAACAATTGTATCAATATCCATAGGCATTAGGGATCTGAATTAATGTTATCCAGACAAACTTAATTGCAGATTTCCTATCTTTTGTGTGTTTGAACTTGCAGCTACAAAGTAGCTAGGTAATCCCTTGTTAAATGTATCATCCCTGTTCCAAAGGATGGTGAAACTCGAAAAAAAAAAACACACCCTGAGGCAGGCCTGCCTTGTGGGAAATTTCAGCCCAAAGAACACACAAATCCTGAAGAATTTCAATCAACTTTAAACTAGTTTGGCTGGGGGATGGGGCCACAGGAGGACTTGGGGACACCTCCCAACCAAGACAGGTGACATACACAAGGAGTACCCAGGTAAGCAGCAGGGATCCAAATAGTCCTGAGAATTGCAGGGTGGCATATGCACCAATTCAAGGCCTTAAATGCCTCTACACCAATGCTTGTAGTATGGGGAATAAGCAGGAGGAACTTGCCCTCTGGATAGCTAGTTCAAACCCGGACATAGTAGGGCTCACAGAAACCTGGTGGGATTCATCCCACAACTGGGCAGTCAACATTAGGGGCTTTAGGCTATACAGATGGGATAGAACAGGGAGGAAAGGTGGAGGTGTGGTGCTCTACATCAAAGAGCAATACCCGTTACCTTGGTCTCTGCCATTTCCTCCTGCCTTAGGGCTTGCCTACAGCCCCTGCAGGGTTGCTCTGCCCACACTAAGGCTGATTTTGAGGCTGTTTCAGCCCCCTCCCAGTCCCCAGCTTCAGTCTGAGGGGTTTTGTTTGTTTGTTTTCCTGTAGCAGCCTCTGTGGGAGAGTTAACCCTCTCCTGCCTGGGATGGCTGCCAGCAACCAGGGCACTTGGAAAGGGGGTATCTCTGTGGACTTTCCCCTCAGCCATGGCCTGCGGGTGCACGCTCCTCTCCATGTCAGGGTAGAGCCCTGCACAGGAGCTCTGGTGGACCTGCTGGACCGCCGGAGAGTACAGTACACCTCTCAGGTAAACTCAGTGCCCATCGTATACTTGAACTCTCCCAGCCTGGTGAGGGAGGTGTATGTGGTGGGGCTGGAACTCTCGGGCATCCACTACTTGGTTATGCCCCTGGAAACCCTGGAAGTTTGGGTGATGGCCTCCAAAGTCCCCCTGCACCTGCCAGACCAAGACCTCACCAAAGCGCTCAAGTGCTATTTTATCCTCACCAGCCCCTGGCACAGGCTGACCATGAGGAGCAGGGACCCCAAGCTCAGGCACATCCTGTACTTTCAGAGGCAGGTGTTCATGGTCCTCACAGGTGGCACCCAGACCCTGCCTCTCTCCTGAACTTCATGATGGATGGGAGGCCTTATGTGGTGTACTTCTTCCAGGGTGGGAATTTATGCTGCTGCTGTGGCGGCAGCTCCCACCTGGCTGCCCAGTGCCCACTGGGGCAGTCAGCCAGGGCACCGGCTGCTGCACCCGCACAGGGGGTTGGCGCATCCACCTATGATATGGAACCTCATCAAAGGGTGGGGTTGGGAGATCCTCCAAGCCCCCCTCCATCTCTGCTCCATCCGGGGGATCGACCCCTCCGGTGCTAGCATGCCACCCAGGGGGTGGGGAGAGGGGCCTGGGATGTCCTCCCAGGTTTTTCCCACCCCTGTCATGGCTGATGTCCTGCCCAGTGGAGGGACTGGGGGGTCCTGCTGGCCCCCTCCTGCCCCGGTCCCCTCTGGGACAGCTGGTGCCCCGAGCGCTAGCGCCCCACCGGGTGGGGTGACCATGACCCCCTCTCAGCCTCCCTCCACCCTCTCCCCGCCTGATGGGGCTCCCCCCCCAGTGTGGGGGTTCATCTGGTGGAGGGACTGGGACGTTCTCCCAGTCCCTCCCTGTCCCAGTTCCAACTGGGGTGGCTATCATCTTAGGTGCTGGGACCCCATCAGGCAGAACAACTGAGACTTCCCCTTTACCTCCCTCCACCCCTGCCTTAGTCGAGGTGATGGACCCAGAGGTAGTGAACCCCAAGCAGTCTGGCCCACCCCCTTCAGGGGAGGTGTCACCTGCTCCCAAGAAAGCCAAGAGCAAGAGGCAAAAGGCAGCTTCTAAAGGAGCCCATGCCTCTTTGGGACCCGCCTCTGATAGTGCTGGAGAAAATGTAGCCAGGGAACCTGACCCCACCCTTCCTGCCCCTCTCCCCGTAAACCAGGACACCTCAGGCCATGACAGAGGGTGTCCCAGTGAAGGTCTGGCAACCCTTCCCACCTATCCCAGCTTGTGACACTTGTGAGTGGCAAGGCAGGGAGAGAGTACCTGCCTCCCCAGCGTCAGGCACAGGAGACAGCAGAAGGTGCTGCCACCCCACCCTGCCCGTTCCCCTGCCCACCGAGGCTGTTGAGGAGGAAATGGAGTGCCTGCCCTCCAAGCACCGCAAGTGGTCCTGTGAGCGGGATGACATTTGCCCCACAAAGTGGATGGGGATCAATCTCCTGGAGACAGTCCTCAACCCAGATACTGAGTGGGGCCTGCTAGGGAGCCTGGCCATTTAGGGCACATTTACTGGTCTCACCAGTAGGTCCCCTTCCAGAGTACAGCCCCACCAGTTCTCTGTCGGCAACATCCAGCTTCTGCTGGAGAACCCACCCAGGTTGGCCCCCAGCTATGGAAGCTTCCTCAAGCTCTTAGAGCAGACCAAGGGCCAGATGAATGTGGCAGAGAGTTTCCAGCAATGGTGCCCAGACCCCATGCAGTTTGTCCATGCCACTAGTGATGCAGCAAGGCTCATGCGCCAGGACGCGGGCATGCACTAACATGCCTTCCCGCTTGAGAAGCTGGTGATCTGGGTGAGGGAGGTGTGGAGCCAACGCAGGTCTGCGGAATAGGGTAGGGCAAGGATAGGCCTTCCCCTGTCTCTGTGGTTTTGCCCTGCTCTATCACTTCCTCTCCTGCCTGTACCCTGCCTATCCTTCCTCTCTATTCTCCTGCTCATGGCAGTTACCACAATTGCCTCACTGAACACCAATGGCTGCAGGGACCTGGTGAAGCAGACAGCTGTCCTGGAGGGTTTGCAGCAGAAGCAGCTGGCGATCATCTTCCTCCAGGAGATGCACAATGACGTGCATGTTCAAGCTGACTGGCATGCTGCCTGGAGAGGCCATTTATATCTGAGCCACGGCACCAACCTCAGCACAGCAGTGGTGACCCTTCTCTCACTGCAGCTGCAGTACAACTCAGCGGTGGCACAAGAGGTCGTCCCCAGCTGGCTGTTGACCATCCATGTCACCCTGGCACATCAGAGCTTGCTCCTCATCAATGTCTATGCGCTCACTGAGGGAAGAGGGTAGCCTTCCTAGAGGCCCTGGGTGACCTCCTGCATGATGCCAGTGAGAATGATGACTTGTTCCTCATGGGCTGGGATTTCAACTGCATGGTCAATGCACGGCTAGACCGGACGGGACCGGAGCTGCACCTGCCTTCAGCCCACAAGCTGTGGACTGTGCTGGAAGCGGTGGATCTTGTCAATGCCTGGCAGGTCCTCCACACTGACGCGTACCAATATACCTGGGCAAAGATGAGTGCCAGTGGGATCTCTATGGCCCTCCTCAACCACCTCTACATTGCCCAGCACCATCTGCTGTTACTGCGCAGTAGCCACATTATCCCATCGGGTCTCTCGGACCATACCCTCATCTGCTGTAAACTGAGTCTGCCTGGCAAAACATGCATACGGGCCCCTTACTGGTCCCTCAACATCAGCTTGCTACAGGACACCCACTTCAGGGACTGCTTCACCCACCTCTGGAGGAGCTGGAAGGCTGCATCAGCAGACTACTCCTCCTGGTGGCTGTGGTGGGACATGGGGAAGATCCAGATTTGGGCTTTCTGCCAGCAGTATTCCCAGCTGGCAGCAAGCGAGATCTGCTGCTGCACCCAGCAGCTGGAGGAGGATGTGGCAGAGCTTGAGGCAGCCCTGCTCCATGCAGGCAATGACGCAGCACTCCTCGAGAGCCTCTGGTCCCACAAGAAATGCCTGCAGGAGCTGGCAGAGGGCATGGCCCATAATGCGTGAGTACGTGCCCGGTGCCAGGAACTGGCAGAGACTGACCCCCCTACTGGCTTCTTCTTTGGCCTGGAGAGGCAACGGGCCATGGCAAAGACATTGGACCATTTCAAGACCCCATAGGGATGGCTGCTTATGGACACAGGTGAAGTGTAGGGGCATTCTGCCGCCTTCTATTGGGACTTGTTTGTGGCTGACCCCATTTCTCTGAAGGCCGCCCAGCAGCTGCGTAAGGACCTGCCACTCCTCAGAGCTGTGGGGTTGAGCCCCTGGAGCATGAACTCTTCCTGGTAAAGCTTGAGGCTGCTGTGGGGCAGGGCCCTGGGCCTTGACGGACTGCCCGTGGAATTTTACAAAGCCTTCTGGCCCCTCCTTGGGCTCGGCCTCTTCTGTGTCTTCCATGAGAGCCTCGCTGATGGGACCCTGCCAAAGAGCTGCTGCCAGGCAGTGCTCACCTTGCCACCCAAGAAGGGGGAATTCGACTGCCTTAAGAACTGATGGCTCATCTCCCTTCTGTGCGTTGACTATAAGATCCTGGCAAAGATGCTGGCGAACTGTCTCTGCACTGTCATGGGCTCCGTCATCAGGCCCAAGCAGAGCTACTGTGTCCCAGGCAGAACCATCCAGGACAACCTGTTTCTGTTGTGTGACCTGCTCACGGCTGTGGAGCTTTTTGGCTTGGATATTGGCTTGGTCTCCCTGGACCAGGAGAAGGCCTTTGATCGCGTCGACTGCTGGTACCTGCTCGGCACCCTTGAGACTTTTGGCTTCGGGCCTGTTTTTATCATGGCGCTCTGGGTCTTGTACCACAATGCTTCCAGCCTGTTCAAGGTGAATGGCTTGCTGTTCTCCCCATTCCCGGTGTATTGCAGCATACACCAGGGCTGCCCCCTCTTGGGCATGCTGTATGCCCTAGCCATCGAACCACTGCTACACGCTCTGCGACATTGCCTGATCTTTGGGCCAACCAGTACATGATTTCTACTGCCCCCCCCCCTTTTGTCACCCTCCCCGAAATAAACGTTTCTTAAAAGACAAAAAAAAATCTTTCTTTCTTTCTTTCAAAACTAATTGAAAAGTTAATTTCAACCCACTTACTTTAAGTGGTAATGCTTTTAGCACTCTTTGAGACTCATATGTCTCTTCAAATGAACTCAAGTGTGAATTAATAGGGCAAATACATCAGCTGCTGGGAAGGCTTGCAAAGATCTATCTATTTTTACTTCTCTTAGTACCCTTACTAATTTAAAATATCATCATTCATAATAATATGTTATTAATATATTCACAAGAGCAGCCCTATCCATGTCCAACATTCAGTATGATTGTACACTTTCCTGTATAGTTCATATGACTTACTGTAACTATGATGGTCACTTTATTCTTTCTGGGACTGCAAATATGGCATAGATGTGCCTCAAGTGGACTTTGTGGAAGCTGGCTTCATGCCAGGTCTTTTTTTTTGTAGCAGGATACCAGTTGTGATATCCCTGTATATGGCTTTAGTTTTAACCCCCAGACTGCTTCTAGCTACTTTCCTGCCCCAAGTCTCAGCTTGGAGAAAAAATTCAGTGTAACTTGGTTTGTTGATTGGTTTCCTTTATCAGATTACCATCCTTTCTACCAGACAATATATTGTTCTGAAGGTGGCACTGACCCCAAAAAGTATATGACAGCAATTTAAACAACTGGATAAAAGTTGTTTTGGTTTTGGTCTTTTTAATCCCAAGGATATTTATTTAAAACAATTGACATGGGAATATGATGTTCCTCTTTCTAAGTTCTTATGAAACCAAAAGAAATGGGTCCTTTAATTTATAGTTGACAATTCTAGCACTCTATATGACACAACAGTTTTGTGTAGGAACAAAGGCACAGAGAGATGAAGGTCAAAATGTGTCCATTCATTTTGCTTGTTCCACTTGAGATTCCTAGGCCTTGATTTTTAGAAAATTTGGCATTTCATAAATGTCAAAGGCATTCTATCAATAAGACAATTTAATATTTTAATATGAGATGCACTCTGGTAACCAGAAGATCCAATGCAATTTATAGAAATTAGGCCCATTCAATTTCCATCTATGACTCCATGAAAACATCTTCCAATAGAAGTAGTAGGTGCCTCATTGTTTGAGAAAACCATCAAAAGAGATGCTGAGAATTTTTCTGAAAGGACCAATCCTATAATGTAAAAGTTAAGGACTACAACCAAGATATTTTACAAATGTTTAGGTATCTGAAGAAGCAGACAGACAACTCATAGGATTTTCAGAATGCCAAGAGGCCTAGCCCCTGTTGCTTTCAATGGAAGTTAGCCACTTCATATATTTAATAGATTCCATAGATGTCATAGATATTAGGGCTGGAAGGGGCCTCACAAGATCACTGGGTCCAGCCCCTGTCCAAGGGGCAGGAAGTTTGCTGGGGTCAAATGATCCCAGCAAGATAGGGATCCAAGTGTGTCTTAAAGGTGTCCAGAGTAGTTGCTCGCATCTCTTCTGTGGGGAGTCTATTCCAGACTCTGGGTACTCAGATGGTAAAGATTTTTTTTCTTATGTTCAGCCTAAAATGGTCTTCCCAGAGTTTGTGACCATTAGACCTTGTCTTCCTTTGGGGTGCCCTGGTGAACAGATGTTTCCCCAGGTCCTGGTACACACCTCTTGTATACTTATAGGCTGCACCAAATCCCCCTAAGCCTTTGTTTTTCCAGGCTGAAGAGTCCCATGCCTCTAAATCTTTCCTCATAAGAGCTGTTCTCTTATGAGGTCATGTGCATGGCTCTCCTCTGGACTCTCCCAAGCTTCTCCACATCCTTCCTAAGCTGTGGACACCAGAATTGAATGCAGTACTCCAGCTGCAGCCTCACCAAGTCTGAGTACAGTGGGAGGATGACATCCTAAGTCTTGCTTCAGATGCATTGATAGATTCAAGCCAGGTTTTTGTTTGCTTTACTGGCTGTGGCATCACATTTGTGGCTCATGTTCATCTTGTGGTCAATTATGACCCCAAAATAGCTTTCATTTGTGGTGGTAGTGAGTGTAGCACTGCCAAGTCTTTAGGCATGATGTGGATTCTTTTTCCTGAGGTGGAGTATTGCATTTCTCAGTGTTTTGATCCACCCATCTTTCAAGTCTGTCCAGGTCAGCCTGAATCACCAGCCTGAATCTAGTGTAACCACAATTACCCATAGTTTGGTGTCATCAACAAATTTAGCCAGTCCACTTCTGATACGTGAATCTAGATAATGTATAAATATGTTAAAGAGTACTAATCCAAGTACAAAGCCCTGGGGGATGCCACTGGTCACCATGTGCCATGTTGACATTGTTCCATTGACTCTAACTCTCTGGGCCTGACCAAGGAGCCAGTTCCCGAGCCATCAGACAGTACAGTTGTCAAGGCTGCAGTTCCCCAGTTTAACCATGAGGACTTCATGGGAGACCAAATCAAAGGCTTTTTTGAAGTCCAAATAAATTATATCAACCTCTTCTTCTTTGTCCAGGTAATGCATCACCTGGTCATAGAATGAAATGAGGTTGGTCAGGCAGGACCCACTGGCAATGAAGCCACATTGGCTATCTTTCAGAATGTTGAATTCCATTAGCCTGTTGTTAATGGTTTCTTTGATAAAAAAAATTTCCAATATCTTTCCAGGGATTGAGGTCAAACTGATGGGCCTGTAGTTCCCTGGATGTTCCTTCCTCCCTTTCTTGAAGATAGGCACCACATTGGCCCTCTTCAACTCCTCAGGAACCTCACCCAAGCACCATGAGTTCTTAGATACGCTTGCCATTGGCTGAGTTATGATGTCAGCAAGTTCTTTTAGCACTCTTGGGTGCATTCCATCTGGGTCAGTTGATTTGTGGATGTCCAGCCTTTCAAGGTGTCCCCTCATAAGTTCTTAGCCAATGATGGGAATGTGTTCTCCCATACTTAACCTGCTTAAGTGCTTTTTAAAATCATAATAGGGGCCAGAGCCTAATTGACCTTGTAGGAAGCTAAACAGGACTTATGAGGAATTACCTGCCAAAATCATAAATTGTGATACTAACTGACAACATTTAGCAGCCGCAAAACCACCTATGCACCTAAATCATTAAATTATTCCAATCTGTAAATGCCCAGACTTGCCCTAGAATACATTTACAGAAGTGACACAGATTAGCAACTTGCCTAAACCTGTTGTGATCCACACTGATACTAGAAAGTGACTAAACTTCACCCAAATCCCCAGTTCCTTAGGTGTGGTCAGTTCTCATCTAGTGATCGCTTGATACTGAAATTATGGATGCAGCTGAATGGAAAAACTGTTAATGAAGACAAGTTTACCTCTTCCCCAATACTTTAGGGTCCTGTGCAGGATATGGGAGAATTGGTTTTTCAGCCATCTTCAGTCCGAGGGATTTCAAACCCATGTCTCACCCCGCAAGAGGATGCCCTAGACCAATAGGCTATGGGTTAGAAAACCTCCACTACTCCTCCTTTCTATTGAAGCAGGGACAGCAAAAAGTGCAAAATTGATGGGAGCAGGCTACACCTTTGATTCAAAGCAAATCAAAGAAGGGGTAGCCTGACTCTGGAGCTCAGCTGAGCTGGCCAAGTCATTCCCATGGAAGTTCAGAGTTCTGGTCCTTGCTGCCAAGGTTGTTTCATTTTTAACCAGTGATTGTCTACTGTAAAATACATAGATGGTTCTGGTGACCAGAATGAGGGGACATGAATCTGTAGTGTGAAGAAGAACGTGAGCCTGTTTGAGTGCCCGTGGCCAGGACTGTTTATTCATTTGACATTATATATTAGATCTTGTATTATTCATGGGTTCTGTGGAGGTGCTGTATCCAAGCTTTCAGAAATAAATTAAACTGTATTAATACAATAAACTAATGAGAGAGATAAAACTGGAAAACAATTCTATCATACAATAACTTGAAGCCCTTGCTTCTAACCCACTGCTCTACAACCAGTTCTAAACCATAAACATCGTTATGATACTACAAGTCTCTTAAGTGTCCAATATGCTTCCAGGTGTCCAAGCTAAGAGAAGAAGTGAAAATTGAGATGATCTCCTATACCTAGTGTTTCTATTGGCTCAGTGACATTCTTTCCACTTAGTGTCATTCTGGATGAACTTTGCAAGCCACATAGTTCTCTCCCTCACTGTATGAGAATCCAAAGCATCTAGCCATATTAACATCATCCCTCTGGGGCAAGATACCTATACTGTATCTTTTCCATATGTAGTTTCTCTGGACATGTCCAGATGAGTGCAGATGTGTGGTATGTGGCACTTCAGCCCCATCTGTGGAGCCACACACCACATGTGTAGGCATTCCCTGCACTGCTACTTTGCGGTGTGAGGCTGGGGGTGTGTTAACCCTCCAAGATTCTGGGGTAAAAAAAATCCATGCCAGAAAAAAGTGGGGTGGTGCACATGGTGGCAGCATGCGCAACCCAAAACTGGAACCTGGCTGGCTAGAGCCACACTTCAGCTGCCAGCTAGGCTTTCTGCTGCAGGAGCTCTGTGGCTGTAGCTCCTAGGACCCTACCTGTGGTAACTTGCTGCACACCAGAGTGTACATGGCACAGACTTTCTCCAGAGACAAGTAGCAGCAGCACAGAGCAGCAACACATACAACATATCTGCACTCATCTAGACTTGCCCAGAAAGACTATATATGGCAGGGTTCTCCCCTGGGGAATCCACCAGGGGAGCCCCCCCAGTTCCCAGCCAGCGACCAGGGGGGTTCCCCACACATCTCGCTGCAGAAATCTCCTGAAAGTGGCTGTCGTGCTTCATCCAGGTGCTCCAATTCCCCAGCTGGAGCTTTTAGGGATGGCACCAGTGCTCTCACCTTTCCCCGCTGCCCCTTGCCTAAGCAGGGAGCGCAGCCTGTCAGGGGGTGCTTCAGTGATCTCACCACTGAAGCCTACAATATAGGTATCTTACCCCAGAGAGATGATTTTAATACTGCTAGATGCTTTTAGATTCTCATACAGTGAGGGGAAAGAACTAGGTGGCTCCCAAAGGTGATTCAGAATGTCACTAAGTGGGCAGAATGTCACTGAGCTAATAGGAACACTAGGGACCAAGGTATACTGCTGTTACTTTTCCCTAAGGAAACATTCATTCCCACTCATCTGGATGCCCCCTCTGAGTACAACCTGAAGCTAACTTAGATATAGTTTCTAGAGAGGGTGAGACCCTAGTTCCTTAGACTCCAAGACCTGACCTTTGAGTCCCTGACCCCTTCCTGGGAAAGGACTTTACCAGGGACCATTTAACAAATGGAGGGACTAAGGCACAAAGGTATTAAGGGAAAGATTTTTAAAGGCATTTAGGCTCCTAATTTCTGCTGATTTCAGTGTAAATTAGGAGCCCAAATACCTTTATAAGTGAAACTACAAGATTTACCCAAGGTCACAAAAGAAGAGCCGACCTGTTGTCTTAATTGCACCCTGTCTCTTCCTCCAAATTTTTGGTATTTTTTCTCGAATTGGTTCATCTGGGCCTGACAATAAAAAAGAGTACACATGCACAGTGGGAGCAATTTAATGCACTTTAGAAAATGCATTGCAGTTTTCTCCCAGCTCTATTACTATCTGTATCTCATGTATCCTCATTTTATAAAGGTTTTGAGAAGCAAAAGAAGCTGGAAGTTAAATATACAGAATAAGACATGGAGAACATTTTTATTGTACTGCAGGGAGTAAAAAAATACTTTTATGTAATACAGTTGAGTGCTGGGGCATTTACTAGTACTGCCAGCTTTGCTCTTCTGTGTTTTCTATCTTTCATCTGACTGTCAGTGAGAAAATTCTTAACATTTGGCAGCTCTCATAAGTCAGAATTGCCTATTTTTGAAGACAAAATAGATGAATATTTTCCTTCTGTTTATCTGAAATAAAGTCCGTTGTACACTTAATCACTTCAGATAGTCATTTTTAAAATAACATTCATCCACATGCCAGAGAAATACACTCCACAAAATAAATAAGATAAACAAGAGGTAGTAGAAGAAGACCCAAGACAATTTTTGCTTTTTTGATTTGCTATTTCAGAGATGAATTTAATGATACGTTTTGTGTGTATGTGTACACTGAGGATTATTGTGCAAAGATTACTTGTTTCTCAGATATCCTTTAAAAGGTCAGATTTCTAAAAAGCAGGGTGGAGAAGAAAATACTAAATGAAACCATTAGCAACTGACAAAGTGTTTATTCTATGGGCTGTAAAAATGACAATATCAAGAATTTGGTTTGTACAGTCTTCAAACTACATTGCAATGTACTCCCTGAGGGGCAAATTTCACTGAGTAACATTAAGACTCTCCTCTCTTCCAGGATAGAAAAGCATTAACCTCCTGAAATCTAGCTTTAATTCATAGGGTAGGCTCTCAGCAAGATCAGCTAGGACAGGTGATTTTTTTTTATTTTTTCATAACAAAGCATCTTACTTCACATACTGGCATATTCACTAGAATTTGTGGAAACAATACCTTGAAAAAAAAACAAACAAACCACTTGTGCCAATGTTTGCACTGCATTTGCATTAATTTGATCAGATTCCAATGCCCTCACTTATGCTGAGATGGACTTTATTTTGCTAATCACTCAAAAGCTCACATCAAAAGCACAACATTTCTTCCTCTTCTCAACAAGTGTGCTGAAAATTAAGGCCCGCCAAAACCAAGAATTCAATGATTAATCTAATGACACCTTTTCATTTACTGGCCTGATCTAGTGGCCATCTAGTTTACTACTGGATTTTTCCCCCCCCTGGATTTTTACCAAATTGCCTCTTAGTTTCACAGCCTTGTTATCCCATATACCCAAAATAACATCTTGCAGGAACTAAACTCATTCAGAACTATCTTTTACTATAACAATGGTCTCATCTGACTGAAAAGACCATTATTCTAGAATGTTCCAATATTAAAAAGAATGGCAAATACTTCTAGTTCACTAGAGTACTGTAAATACATGTCAAGCAGAAAGGTGGTTTAAGTAGCTAAAATAACAGATGGGGAAAAAATTGTTCCCCTGAACATAGTTTCACACATATCGAGATTGCTCTCTTAAAGCTTCTGCTTTTTCATAAGGCGTCAGTGTCTGAATTAGCAATAGCTTTCTGAGTCCACAATATCTGTGCTTTTTAGAGTAAGACATGGAGCAAATTGTCAGATGATTTGAGCTATGTTCCTACCTACACCTTGGTGCCCATATCCATGATCTGGGTATTATCATTAGAACAGGGCATAGATTTAAAAAAAATCAATTTTATTTAAAAATGTCAATCAAGCCAAACATTTTTACTTTTTGTATATGCTTTTTTTTTTCTCCCCACAGGGAATAAGCCCACTTATTTCTCAACCATCTCTTCCATTATTTACCTTTTAGGGAGATAGGGAGGCCTAATGTATTTGTATTTGTATCATGCTGTGGAGGGGTAAATTTTGGTGTTATAGAGAAACATGGAGCCTGTGGGCCAGAACTACCGCCTCTTGTTCAAATATTTTCAGATTTCAGAAAGTCTTCTACCCATGTCTGTCCTGTAATAATATTGACAACCCATCTCCACAAAGCTTTTCACTTATCACCAAGCTATGTGGACCAGCTGTTAGTCTGAGTGCTGTTAGCATTGGTAGAGACAAAGCAGGGCAGCCTTTCCCTGGGCAGTGATGATACATAGGACAGCAGTGGCACAGCTGCCACAGACACAAACTAGAGATATAAAAATCAGCTGTCCTGAGGGGGAAAAAACCCCCACCTTATTATTAGGTATGTTTGGAAAAAATATTTCAAATCCAAATGGGGGAATGACTGGCTGGACTGCAGTACTAGAGAAAAGGACCTGGGGATTACAGTGGATCATAAACTGAATATGAGCCAGCAGTGTACTCTTGTTGCAAACAAGACACCAACATCATACTGGGTTTCCTTATTGCTTGCAAATCGAGGGAAGTGATTCTTTTACTCTGTTCAGCACTAGTGGGGCTCACTTGGAGTACTCTGTCCACCCTTAGAACCCACACTTGGGAAAGCTGAAATAACTCAGGTTACATAATTTGAAAAAGAGGACACTGAGAGGAGATTTGATATGAGTCTTCAAATAGCTAAAGGGTAATTATAAAGAGAATGGAAATAGCCTTTTTTGTGGCTGTAGGAGACAGAACTAGGAGAAATAGTCTCAAACTGCAGCAGAGAACATTTAGGTTGGAGATTAGGAAGACTTCTTACTATGAGGGTGATCAAGCATTGCAAAAGACTGCCTAGAGAAGCTGAGGAGTTTCTATCCTTGGTAATTTCCAAAAGTAGGTTAGACAGACACTTAGCTGGGATGGTTTAGTCAGGGATGATTCTTCCTTCAGCAGATGTCCCTTCCAGTCCTACTTTCTTATAATCCTAAATTTCTGCTGGAGTGAAAATCTAGACCTTTCAAATTATTCATTTTAAAAATAACAACAACAAAAGCACTGACATGAGTCAGGGAGAAGAAGAAAATGTTGGTTTGATACATCTCCCATTCCAAGTGAGTGTCCTTACTCTCCAACCTACTAGAACTAGCCATATCTTACCTGGACTCATAATTCTTTAAAAGTTTATACAAAGTGAAACAGATCTGACACAAACTATGGAAGAAATCCAATTCTATTGTCTGCTGCCAAGAGTAATCAAATGGGTTACAGGAACCATAGGTAATCTTTCTTCTATGAAGCAGACATAGCAGGAACTTTAACCTTGGTCTTCCACAACTCAGATGAGCATATGAGTAATTGGCTTTGGACTGTTCTGGACTAGGTCTCCTTCACCTGAAGGTGTAGCTGAAGAAAATGTATAAACTCTCGGCACTGGAGGAGAAGGAGCCTTCTCCATTGGTGGGACAGGTCAAGAAATACACCCCAAAGGCTGAGAAGACCAAGACCACAGCCACTCACAGAAAACAATGTGTACTGTTGGTTGGCCACTCCCTTTTGTAAGGAACTGAGTAATCCATCTGCTGGTGAAAACTTTTATCTCAGGAGATCTGCTACCTGTCAAGAGCCTGCATTATAGACATTATGGAAAGGTTGTGAAGATTCATTCAGCTCTCTGATTACTAACCCATGCTGCTCATCTATGTGGGTACTAATAATACTGCCATGGATGATGCTGAGCAGAACATAAATGAACCCAGGATTCTGGGTACAGGGGTGAAGGAGATGGGGGCTCTAGTGGTGTTCTTATTAATTCTGTTAAACATAACTTGTAAGAGCCTCAGGCAGGTCTGGCCAACTAGGCAATTAGCCTAGGCTGGGCTTCCTAGTAAGGCCCCTGACATAAGATGACAGACTCTGTGGATGGTGTGGTGGGAGGTGGGGAGCAACAGGGGAGAAAATGGGACATGGTAGACCTTAATTTTAGCAAGACTTTTGACACGGTGTCCCATGGCATTCTCATTAGCAAGCTGAAGTGAACATACTGTAATATTAGTAATCTAGGTGAAAGTAGGGCAGATACATAACTGTTTAGATTATTGTGCTCAGCAAATAGTCATCAGTGATTTGATGTCTGGTAGAGAGGAGGTATTGAGTGAGGTTCCCCACGGGTCTGTTCCGGATCCAATTTTGAAATGAAATGAAAGTAAAATAAAAGAAAAATAGTTTTGTCAAAAACTTGGGAAGGAAAACCTGCAGCATGCTTATAGGTTCAGTAGTGCTATGGTGGCTAGCACTACAGACAAAAGGGACTTGGGGATCATGATTAACCACAAGATGAACACAATCCATCAATGTGATACTGCAGCTGGTAAAACTAGCAAAATGCTGGCTTACATCCATAGATGCTTCTCCAGCAAATCCCAGGACGTCATTCTCCTGTTGTACTCAGCCTTGGTGAGGCCGCAGCTGGAGTACTGCATCCAGTTTTGGGATCCACAATTCAAAAAGGATGAGAAGAAGCTTGAGAGAGTCCAGAGGAGAGCCACATGCATGATCAGAGGTCAGGAAAACAGACCTTATGATGAGAGTCTGAGAATTATGGGACTCTTCAGTCTGGAAAGCACAGGCTCAGGGGTGATCTGGTGTCTGTCTATAAGTTTATAAGGGGTGCTCACCAGGATAGGGGGAACATCTGTTCACCAGAGTGCCCCAAGAGATGACAAGATTGAATTGTCACAAACTCCTCCATGACCGTTTCAGGCTGGACATAAGGAAGAACTTCTTTATTGTCTGAGCCCCCAAGGTCTGGACTAGACTGCTGCTGGAGGTGGTTCAGGCACCTACTTTGAACACCTTCAAGAGACATTTGGATGTTTATCTTGCTGGGATCCTATGATCCCTGCTGACTTCCTGCCCATGGGGCAGGGGGCTGGACTCAAAGATCTTCTGAGGTCTCTTCCAGCCCTAATGTCCGTGAATCTATTAAAAAAAAATTGATAGCAGATTAAGCTGTCTGTGAGAGGGGAGGCAAAAGCCCCCCCATCTCACCTCAGACCCCCTTCCGATATGCCCTGATACTTACCACACGGGTGAAGAAGTGTAACAGCTGGGAAGAGACACCAGAACAGGCTCAGCAGTTCTGGAGCTGCCTGAGCCTGTGAATCAGTGGATGCCAGGGGCATGACCTCAGAGAAGTGTGGGCTGCTCAAAAAACAGCTGGGAACACAGCTGGCCCAGAACTGGGAGGAGTGGAGCAAGGCGCTGGCAGGGAGACGCTGGCTGCAGAGCCGGGGAGTACAAGCCCTGGGCACAGGGGAAGGAGTTTGAGCATCTGCCAGAGGACACCAGCAGATGAGACAAGGAGCCGAAGCCCTGGGAGCAGGGGGATGCCGGAGAGCTCTGTCAGTGGGAGGCAGTTCTCTGGGATGCCCAGGAAAGGGTCAAGGCCCCAACAGGGAGCACAGGTACTGTGGTGGGGACTGGCAGTGAGGGGTTGCTGTGGCAGCCTGGCATGGAGGGAGGTGCGGGAAACCATGGATCCCAGCGTGGGAGTCACAGGCAATGCTGGCTGGTGGGACCCAAGCAACTTTGCTGCAAGACAGGTGGGTTTGAAGGAGGAAGGGATGTGGACCCAAACAGGGCCTGACAGGGCCAGCAGAGATCCGGCACAGGGCAGCCAACCCTTCCAAACATCTGCTAGGCAATGAGGGATGGTGACAGTTCTCAGCAACACCATAGGCCCCTGGGAGGCAAGATCCCAGGAGCCCATCAGCGAACACTGACCTCTTATGTTTAGTTTTACTTCTAAGTTGCAGTTAACCCCAGACCAGGGCATGTTTAGTTTCCCAGGCCTCAGTCCTAAGATGAAGGATGGTCTTGGGAGGAGTGATGGCCAAGACGACCCAACCCTTGGACACGGGCAGTGTGGATGAGACAGGATCGTGTTGGCATACGACCAGCAAAGAGCAGAGTCCGCCCTTGGCTGTGGATGTGGTGAGGGTGGGGTAAAGGGAAGGTTGGAGCCCCATGAAGAAACCCAGGGTTGAGATCTCCTTGGGCCACTTACAGGGAACTACCTCCCAAGAAAAGAACAATGAACATCAAAGATGTGGCTTGTGAGTAGGAGCAGCACCCAAATCATCTCGGTGGTGCTGAATCCAGATCTGATCCTGACATCGCTGGGGGCCAAGGTACCAATCAAGAAGGGGCCAAAGCCCTATAACATATACCAGTGACACTCTTTTATAATTAAGTCCATGCTGCTGAGAGGGGCAGGTCTTTCTTTTACACAATGTTCCTATTGATATGATAGTCCCTGTTTCTGGAAAAAAAAATCTTCCCAAATTTCCATTATTTCCTGGTTCCAGATGGTTAATAAATACCACACAACCAAAATAACCTTTGTATTTTCTCAGTTCTATCTCCAGGAATTATTTATATTATGTATCAACCACATATGTGATTATATTTTCAATGGAACAATAAAATAATTGCCTGTTTTTAAATTTGATGATGTACACAGGAGGAAAAAAATACAATTTCACAGTTTTTTAGTTCAAGAACTCTTATAAAGTCATCAGTAACCTTATAATTACTTATAGACAATCTACTTCCTGAAAGTGGGGAAATATCCCTATGTACAGCTTGCGGTAAAGGGTAAATTGGGCTGAACTACACCATGTTTTTAAGTGCAGTATTCTATTCAGCTGAATATTGATATTTTACCATATATCTTTTTTTAAATAGTGTTCCATCTGGAACAATACATTTCTGTAGCCTCAAACATTAAACCTTCTTTAATCCTGCAGACTAAACAACAGGTGGTAGATTATTTTCAGAATTAGCAGTCAACTGCTAGGGCAACTCTCAACCCAATTACTTTTATTTGAGGTTTAAATTTCACAACTTAATGACAGGCCATGTTTCTCACTAGTAGTGAATGAAGCCAGACTTCCAAAATGTGTGTCCCTCTGTGTTCTTTCCTTCTGGAAATAAGCCAGCTTCTGCTATCACTTATTGTAAAACAAAATGACTTATTTTAGAATAATAAACTCAATTATAGCAGTATTGATAGAGCATGATCTTTTAAAAGCATTCAGAATTGGCCTGATGTTTCCCCTATTGATAGTTTATCATTAACTTCAAAGGGAACAGATCATAGAATCATAGAATAGAAGGGCCAGAAGACACCTGTAAAATCATCAAATCCAGTCTCCTGCCATGGACAGGAGGTAATTTGTCTCAAACGAGCTCAACAAGGTGCTTGTCCAGCCTCCTCTTGAACAATGCATGGGATGGTGAATGCACCACCTCTGCTTGGAGTGTGTTTCAGATTCTAGTTACCTGGATGGAAAAGAAATGTTTTTCTTATGTCTAACCTAATTTTTTTCTCTACTAGCTTATGCCCATTGGAGCTCATGCTCCCAAGGGGTGCTTTTCTGAAGAGTTGCTCCCCTAGATCCTGGTGTTCACCCCTGACATACTTGTAGACAGCCATCAAGTCACCCCTCAGTCTTCTTTCCTCAGACTGAACAAACCCAGATCTCAAAGTCTCTCCTCATAGGACCCTGGACACAGTACTCCAGCTGTGGTCTTACCAGTGCTGAGCAGAGGGGGAGGATGCATGCCATTGGTGACTCCATCACACTAACAGTCCATATTTATCCTCTCGTCAATTGTCACCCCCAGGTCCCTTTTAAATGCAGTGCCAGCCAGTGGACCACCACGTATCATATAGATATGGTGAAGGTTCTTCCTACCCAGATGAAGGACCCGACACATGTCCCTACTGAATTTTATCTGATTGTGTTCAGCCCATAAGACTAGCCTGTCAGATCATCCAGGATCCTTGCCCTGTCTTCAGATGTGCTTACATGTGCCCACAGCTTGGTGTCATCTGTAAGCTTAATCATTGCACTTTGCACTCCCTCATCCAGGTCATTGATAAAGATGTTAACGAGCATGGGCCCAAGCACTGATCCCTGATGGATACCACTGGAGACAGCCCTCTAGAATGAGGCCATCCCATTGATTACAACTCGCTGGGATTGGCCACTGAGCCAGTTGTCAACCCACCTCTCTGTAGCCTGGTTTAAGCCAGAACCTTCCAACTTGGTTGAGAGAATTTCATGGGAAACAGTATCAAAGGCCTTGCTGGAGTCTAGGTAAATGATATCTACCTCCTGTCCCACATCCAGCTGGTTAGTTACCTGGTCATAAAAGGACACCAGGGTTGTTAGGCATGACCTCCCTTTGACAAAGCCATGCTGGTTATTTCTCAGTACCCCACCAGTTGCGAGCTTGTGGTTGATGGGCTCCTTTACAATTTTTTCCAAGATTTTTCCAAGGACCAAAGCAAATAGTCAGAAAAGATAGTCAGGAAATTATTTTCCCAGCCCAGAAAAAAATAAGTTAAATACTTTCTCCACACTGATATGGAATGGAAATACAAGTTTTCTAAAATGTTCATAAATCAAAATTCTGAGTATTATGTTGGCTCC
>NW_017729030.1:58252800-58267246 GCF_001723915.1 Gavialis gangeticus
TTCTAAAACGTTCATAAATCAAAATTCTGAGTATTATGTTGGCTCCAGTCATCTGAAACATTTCATTAGAATATTTCACAAAGTTTCATTTTGATTTTGACCATTTTTACTTTTCATTTTTTTCAATACTTAGCTTACAATTTAACTGAAAAGTATTTTGAACTGGAAAACAGATTTTTTTTTAATTTAGAAAAAACAAAATGATATATTTTTACAACGTTGATGTTATTTTCAATTTTTTCCTATAAACATTTTCACTTTTGACGAATCAGCAAGTCCCATGGGAAAGAATATTTCCAACCCTCCCCACCCCCACCTCCTCATGAAACCTGTGTTTTAAAAAATGTCCTGTGATCCAGTGTTTTAAGTCATAATCCTGGGGCATTAGTGCTGCTTATTATTAAACTGGTCTAAAACAAATAGTTAAATGACATCATGGAAACATTAGCATGCTCTCTCTGAATCCTGATTTGCGCCTCTAATACTCCATTATGACTTCCAAATGAAGTTAATTAGATCATTGAAAGTTCTGCCAGGGTATAATATCTTCATTATTGAAAAGGGGAGAAATGGCATGGCTCAGCAATCTACAGTTTTTAATATGTCAGAAGATCTTGGGCCACATTCTATTCCACCTATTAGCAATGGAAGTGGACTAAAGCATTTAAGTGCAATATTATTCCATCCTGTTTGAGTCCCCGAAAAATCCATTAATGCATCTATTTTTGTAATACACCATGATTTGACCCTTAAGGCCGAGTCACAAGAAAGCAGTGAGGATAAAGAACACTCACCCACTTTCTCTACTAACAGTTTTCAGGGACTTAAATTGGGTAAATAGAATTGCACTTGGGCACTATGTCCACTTATTTGACTAATGGATGGAAAGAAACTGGCTCCTAGTGAGCTCCAACAAAGTCAAAAATATATATAAATGAAATTTAAAAGCTTATAGAAGTGGAAAGAAAAAAAATCAAACTGAAATATGATTGGAGAAAGAAAAGAAAAGAAAAAAACCCAAACAAACCCAAAGGCTGGAGGAAGCAAGGGGATAGTAATCCAAGAAGCCTATAACCATCATGGGGGAAACTTGGACAACAGTTGTTCTGAAGAACATCCAAGGGAAATATAGGGCCACAAATATGATATGATCTCCCAGTCTGATACCATAAGTGGTGTGTGATGGTTTTCATTTTTGGAATTTTTTATGAAAAGCCAAAGTGCAAAATTTTTGGAGTAAAAAAGCCCACAGATAAAACAATATGTCATTGAAATTTTAGGAACATGTTCCCCTTGTTTCGAAAAAGTATAGCTGGTGGGGAAAAATTAAAAAAGAGAAATATTTTATATGTTACACTATTTATCAGATTTAATGGTATAATAGCAAAAAAAGGTAATTTCAAGTATTGTATCATGGAATGTGATAGTAAGAGAGTCTTGTTATGGACTCAATCCAAATCCCACTAAGATCAATCAAAAGGCACTCAGTGATTTGAATTGTCTGAGAATCAAAGTTTGGAAGGCAACTACCACCTTTCTTCCTAACTTGCCTCCTAAATAGAAAACTGAAAGCAGTGATGAATCAGGTAAAATGAAATGGGAAAATACGAAGAGCCCAGCTGAACAATGAGCATATGCAAATGCAAGATCAAGTGTGGATGCTATAAATTCCAAGGAAGACAAGGAAAAATTCAGGGTATCAAAGGGAAGTTTAACAAGAAATAATAGGTTAAATATAACAAAGGAAATACTTGGTTGAGCATCAAGAAAATATTCCCTGACACTAAGATCTATAAATATGTGGAATAATTTATTAAAGAGAGAAGGGTAAATCCCATCATAGTGAGCATATAAAGTTAACCTGGACAGTGGGCTAAAATGTAGAGCAAGGGTGTTTGATCTCTAGCATTTGGAATGGTTTAAAAGACTACACACTTAACTTTAATTAGTGACTGTTTAGTGTTTATTTAGAAGCTTGTCATGCTAGAGATTGTTTAGCCTGCTACCAAAGACATTTCTGCTGTGAATATTTTGCTTGTTTGTTTAGAAAAGTAAAGATCTCATGTACTTCATGGGCATGAATAATGAGATAATGAGACAGATAATTTTCCATGCAGTTGTAGGGAAAAGAGCCAACTGAAGTTGACCTGATTTCTTGAGCTGGGGCAAGGACTATGTATTGCTAGGAGTATCATATAAATTAGGGCTGTGCGAAGCTTTAGTAGCCGATTTAATTTGGAGGAGATTTGGTTTGATTTGGCAGCCGAGTCTCTGAATTCAAATTGAATCAGGATACCCATTAATCTCTCTGAATCTAATCAGAAGCCTCCAAATCATTTCAGAGACATTCAGAGAAATTTGGAGATGTACAGGCAGGTACTAGGCAGTGCCAGTGGGAGCAGCTGGGAGAACAGCCAGATGAGCCCTAGCTTGAGCTGGCAGCCCTGGGAGAAGCCGCAGCTCATCCGGCAGATCATCTGGCTTCCCCACTCAACTGGGGTGAGGCAGGCAGGGCTGGCAGGCCTGGGAGAAGCCGTGGGGGATGAAAGGAAAGATCAGGAAGCTGGGGGAATTATTGGTAGCTGGGGGGAATAATTGGGAGTTGGTGGAACAAACTGGGAGTTGGGGGGAATGATTGGGGGCTGGGGAAATGAACAGGGGCTTTCTCCCAGCTCCCAGTTCAATTCCCCACTTCCCAGTCATTCCCCCAGCTCCCTGAGCATTCTCCCCAGCCCCTGTGGCTTCTTCTGGGGCTGCCAGCACTGCCTGCCTTGCCCGGGGGGGGGCAGCCACAGCTTCTCCCAGGGCTGCCAGTTAGAGCTGGAGCTCGTCCAGTTGCTCCCCCAGCAGGTCTCACCAGCACTGCCTGCCTGTATAGTCTATGGCTGAATAAGATTTGATGCTGAATATCTTCAGATTCAGCTGAATTGAATAGGGACAGTGATTCAAATCACCAAATTGAATCACCATCCCTCTGAATTGCTGAATCTGAAGCAAATACTTTCTGCTTTGCACAGGCTTAAATACATACTTAGGTCTTCAACTCATTAGGGTCTGAGACTTCATGATTCTAGTATTTCTATGATTTAAGTCTCTTTCTGTCTTTCTCTGGTCCGCTAAAGAACTTGGTCACACTCTCCTCAGAACACATCCTGATTTATAATCTGCTCTTCTTTGGTCTTGACTCCAACTATACTACCTCCCCTCTAAGCCAATCTACAGTTATTTCTATTAGGCATGGATTGGGCAAGCCATGAGCTCAATTTTTTTATGTTTTCTTCTTGGTTCTCTTCATTTTATTGCATTCATTTTCTTACCTCTTGAGCCATGACCCCTTCTTCTACTTACTTCCTATTTGTTTACTGTTTGTTGTTTGGTGTTAGAACTCCAGAAGGGCTTAGATAAGGTACCTCCTCTGAGGAACACACAAATCCTTTCATTTAATGGACTGAAGTTAGTAACATCCATTTAATGTGGTTTCCAACATTGGTTAGCAGAATAGTCCTGTACCTCCCTGCAGAGTAACAGCACATTTTGAAGGGCTAGAACATAGAATCATAAATAAAGCAGGGTAGAGGATTTAGTCAGTATACCAATTCTGTCCTTGATCTCCCTATCAAGAATATAAATACATGTACCAAATAGCTTTGCAATAGATGTGGATCATAACTTCATTACTACTGCTTGATGGAAGTGCAAACCCCACTAATTCCAGTGATGAATCATTCCCAGAGGGCTCATCTACACATGTCACTATGGCAACATTGTTACTGCACTGTCATTTAGTACTTTCTTTTGAAAGTACTAAACCATGGCACAGTAACAGCCCATACTGTGCCATACTCATGCCACAGAGATTTTTTAGCAGATACTTTGTCATAGCAGTCACTATACTAAGGAAGCACATTGCTATGGTGAAGTAGTTGTTGGTCACATGTAGCCGCCTGTGGATGCTACATCACTGATTTTATTGTCAGGAAATCCCATTACATCATCTTTTATTTTATTTTTATAAGACTTTATTTTCAGAAGATCCCATCATATCATCTAGTTTGATTTTTCTGGATAATACAGGGCAGTTACCCTTCAAGACCCATAGTTGCTTTATATCAAATAAGTCTTTCATTTATGTTGCTAATTCTCCTCAACTTCCTGCCCTTCAAGGATGTGGCTGTATTATTTTCAACAGAACAATTGCAACATGCACACAAGTATTTTAGGCATATGTTGTTCAGCATGCAATTTGCTGTAGTATTTCTACCAATAATGTTGATTCCTTTTCTTCATTTTAATTTTAACCTTAGTAGCAGCAAAAGGCAACAATGCTTCTAACATCAAACAAAAAACACGCGAACAATTTGCAATTAATTTAAGTAGTACTTCATTTGTTTTCTTTGATTCTTGGCTTCTCTACACTGTATACAAAAAAACCCTCCTTGATGAGCTTTTGTATAAGTAAACACAATCTATTGGCTTTTCTCCTGAAGTAAAAATTGTTTTCTTGCAGCCAGTGTTTGAGAAAATTCAACAGTACCATTAATTTCCAATATGCAGTTACCCCACTTTTTCATTTGGTAAACATGAAGGAAATATTTGAAAATAAAATACCATAAAAAGCATTATCTTTAGATCGTACATGGATAAAAACACTATAGGACCCAGATGTGTGCAGAAGTAGGATAAACCTCTGATTAGTTTCTCTGTAGTATAAAGTTAATCCCTAGTTGTCATACAGGGGAATAATGAAAATGTGATGTGATTTATTCCAACAATATATTCCCTATGGGTGACTTGTGACCTTTTTTGCCATTTAAAGCATTTTAAAGCTGTCACTTAATAGATGGCAGTGACTTTTAAACATATTTAAAATGTAGGAAGTCACCTTAATTAAATCTCATATGTGTTTTAAATGTGAGGTGAACTGTGGCAGTACATCTTAGCTTACCCAGTTGAGCCCAGTATCAACATTCATTGTGCAAAGTCCAGCAAGCCCTGCCTCCTACTCTGCAGAACTACAGCAAGGCACAAAACTCACACCAAACTGTGGAATGTCTATTCAGTTTTAAGCCACTATACCTAAAGTGCTTTAAGTAAAGCACAAAAGTTACACCACCTTTGGAAATGTCTGCCCTATATGGCCATGTCCAAATACATGCGGTCGTGTGGTATGTGGCACCGGACATGTCTGCAATATCACATACTGCACATTTAAATATTCTCCACGCTGCAAGAACATGCTGCCTACATGTGCACTACTAATAAGTGGAGGGATAAAAAAATTGAGGGGAAGGGGGCTGAACGCATGTGTTCATGCATGCACCAGTCCCCCCCCCCCATGCAGGAAAGCCTGAAGGGGGAGGGGCGGGGGGAAAGGGAGAAGAAATGGGGTGGAGGATGGGACTGGGCAGAGATCCGGAGGGAGCGAAGTCAAGCTGGGCCCCTGATTGGGGCCAGGAGACAATGACCCTGCGTGGCCACCCCTTCCCCCATGCCCAGGGTTGTTGCCTTGTGCTGGTGCCAATGAACGTGTTGCCCCCACCGTTCTTCCCCCACCACTGGCCCCAGCTGTCTCCCTGTACTGGCTGGCCCTGCACCACCTGGGGGGGGGGCCTGGAGCAGGGGGCCGGAGTGGGGCCAGCCTCAGCTAAGCCACTGGGATAAAGGAGATGGAGCTCCCAGGACCCCTGTGCCTGCCCTGCTAGGTGCTGCAGAGATGGGGCAGAGTGGGGCAATGGGATGGAGCTGTGGCTCATCAGGGGTGTGCAGGGTGGGAGTGGTGGCCCCCGCCACTGTATGCTTCCTGGGAGGCATGGGCAGTGCATGCCCCCAATCTGCATGGGGCAGGATGGGCAGCCACTGTGGGCTGGGGCTGGGGCAGAGCCAGATTCTTCTCGGCAGGGCGGAAGCATTCTACACTGGGGGTGGGCAGCAGGAGAGCTGGGGGGGGGTTGTGTAGGCTATAGTGAATCTTATGGTGGCTGAAGCCATCTCCCCCATGCTTAGCCTCCCTCCCAGTGCTGCTGCCACCTGCCCCCAGCATAGCATGACCCCCCCCACTAGGAAGAGTCCAGCACAGCCCCAGCCCTGGCCACAGCCCTGGCCCCAGTCTGTAGCAGCAGCCCACCCTGCCTCATGAAGATTGGGGCACACCCCCATGCCTCCTGTGGTGTGTGTAGCAGCCAGAACCATGCCCCCCAGATGAGCTGTTCATGGCTTATTCCTACGCTGCTACCTGGGAAGTACCTGCCCCTCTCCCCATCCCGCCCCTGCTGCAGCTGCTGGAAGCCCTCAGCTGGGCTTCCTTGCAGCCTGTAACAGGAAACCTGAGCCCTGTTACCTAGAAGCATGGCCGCTCCTTTAGGAACTCAACTTTCAGGGCACAGCATGTCAGCAGAGCCAGGGTTAAAAGCTGAACCTGGCTGACTGGTCTGTTGATTGGGGCATCAAATAACCAGAAGATAACTCAGGCAAGAGGTATATAAATCCTGGTCTGAGCTGTCTAGAAGATGACTGGCTGAGAGGGTGGACTCCTGAGAACTCCCAGAGAAGCTGTGGCAGCTCTTCAAGCAAGACCAGCATGCAATGGAATGCAGAGACAGAGCCATGGAACTCTAAGCAGGCAGCTTGTCTTCTGTACCTTTATTTTGTTATAGCCCAGGCCCTTACTGTTTATGTTTCATTTGTAAACTGGTGGTTGGTGGCTGAGGTTGTAGGGGAGGTGGATGCCTCATTAGCATCCACAGGGAGCAGCTGCAGACTAGCTGGAAAGCCCAGTGCCAGAGGGGTGCAGCAGACAATGGCCAGGGGCCCAGTTAGGGGCTAGGGCCTTAAAGCCATGCCTGACACAGTAGATATGGGTTAAACGGCCTTGCCATATAAAAAGGGGACAAGGCCAGGTAGGCTTAAGCCCCAACAGAGAGTCAGGGAAAATTGTATAGGGCCATAAGCCTAGAGAATATTAAGGGGCCTTAGAGCCTCGGCCTATCTAGTGGGCTTATGGGCTATGCATGGCTCCAACCACCCCTTTACCATGCCCCAAGCCTAGCAGATGTAACGGACATTGTTTGGTCTTACTTGATGTCTCACTGGTACTCGGGCTGTCCGCAGCCCTGCCTCTCTCTGTGCCTCACTGGCGCTCTGGGCTTTCCACAGCCTTGTCGCATTCTGCATCCCACTGGTGCTCAGGCTCTCCACAGCCCTGTCTCACACTGCACCTCACTGACACTCAGGCTTTCCACAGCCTTGCTTCGCTTGTCACCTTACTGGGTGCTTGGGGTCAGCACACTCCCCTTGCTACGCCCTTTCTGGCACTCAGGGTCAGCACACTCCCAATGCTGCACCCTTTCTGGTTTTTAGAATTGGCACACTCCCAATGCTGCCCTTTTCTGGCATTCAGCGGTTACTTCCCCCCCTTCTGGGGCTTCCCAATCACTGCCTGCTCTTTGGGGCTTCTCAATCGAAGCCCTCTCTCTGGGGTCCCCACTCCACCATGAGTCCCCTATGAGGCCTCCTCCATCCCCTTATAGCCTCACCCAAACCACAGGTCACAACAGCAAACAAAACCCCAGCCCCTGGGCTATAATATAAATTCATGCCACTCAACTAAAACTTCACTCGAGCCACCCCAAGGTGCTCCATCCCTCACCTGCATCAAGCTACTCGTGCATTCAGGCCTCTTCTCTATCCTCAGTCAGGCAGAGCTCCTTCCCCCTTGGCAGCCAGGAGGGAACTGCCCGGCTGGCCTCAGCCCTGGGATTTAAATGGGAGCCAGGCCCTGCCCCTTCTGGCCAGGTGACCACTGGCAGGTGTGGGCCCCTATCTACCTCTGGTTTCCTTAGAAACCAGCACCTGGGCAATTATCCTGGCTCTCCCAGTAGCAGGCACCTTAGTGCCCTGCTACAATGGGCCTAGCTAGAGAGAAAGGGGTAGAAGCCGAGTAAACTGAAGCCCCAACAGAGGCATACAAGCTAACACCTGCGAGCCAAGGGGCATGTTAAGGGAAGTTGGAGTGTGCAATTAGCCCTTAAGGCAAAAGTTCTTCACATTGGTGAGTGAGAGCATAGATCTTGCCTGGGTAGCCCTAGGGCAGCCTCCTCTTCAAGAACCAAGGAACATTAAGTCATGGCAGGTGAGCAAATGAGAGTCTGTTTCTAGAGGAAAACGGATATCAAGGAACTTTGGGGTGCCTTCATAGGCTTTAAAATGCCACTGAAGATGATACCATATTACACGGCCCTACCGCTGCCCTGTGTTTGGTGCGGCTAAGCCCTGTTAGCCACCCCACTTTGTGGCACTGCTCCAAAGCAAAACAGCACACACACACAGGCAGTCTGTACCTCTCAAAAGTGGAGCCAGGCCAAAGGTGGCAAAGAGACATTCCCTAGACTTAATCCCAGCATGATACCTATATATCGTACAGATATAATATGATTGTCCCTGTTTAACAAGCAAAAGGGAGCAATAGACTTAGCAGTGGTGATAGAAATGCCCTCATCTCCCCAGTTTTTGCCTATGGCAAATTATAGGGTATCTTGCTATTTCTGATTTTGTACATTGTATTCATTTATGAGGTGTTGAAGTTCTGATCAAGATTACTTAAGTAAAAGTCTAGCTGTTAATACAGGGAACTGAGTTAAATGGCCAGGAAGCTCTAGCCATGCCGATGTTCCTTACATTTGAAAGGGGTCGTATGTATGGGAACTGGAGTGTAGCTTGTGTCCAAGCTGTCATTTTTAACAGATATGCAAGGGAGCCCACAGAGGTCTCTCTCCCTTATTCTCCTAAAGGCATTATATCTGCTTCTGGTTGCCATAGGTGAAATGTATGTAACCACCACTACTAGAACTAGCAGAATTGAGACCTTCACCAACAATGGATTGCTAATTTTATTTGTGTTTTTGAAAATCTCTTAGACCTTGTCTTGTGCATACACATCTTTTTCCAGCTGAAGCTCTGATTATTAACCACAAATGAGCTCCTAATATCAGAAATGGAAACCCTGACAGTTTCACTATGCTTCTAGTAAATATACTGTGCTACCAGTGAATATTGCTGCCTTATGCACATTTTAGGAGGGAAGCTTACATGACCATTATGCATTTTTATTACCTGCTTAGAGACAATATACAGGATTTGTAATTATCCGTTATTGGCACCCGGTTACATTTACCAAGGGAAGCTCTACTTTTGGAAACTAATGCATTCACATGGCATGTCTGCAGCATAGCATATAACACCATTTTTATAAATTAGCAAATAAAATATTTATATTTAGTGACCTTGAAAAGAAATGTGGACCACCAGCCTGAGATGAAATTCCTTGAATTCAATAAATATTAATAGAATACAACAAGTATCAGAGGAGAAAATAAATGACTGAAAGACCTCTAATGAGTGTGGTGGCATTTATTATTTAAATAACCATTAGAAAAAAATCTTAGCCTTTTGAGAAATTCAAACAGGCCTACTAGACAGATGCTTTTGTTTGCAGCAGATTAATCATTCCATTTTTTTTTTTTTTACAGTGCAGGGCCAGTTAATTCATTGGTGTTGTTCAATGAAGAAGAGAAAAAATAGTAGCCAGCTATAAAGGGTTCCATTCAAATTAGGACCAGAATCCTACCTTTTATGCACAGGCTGCATACTAGGAAGTATTGTGTGGGTTTGTGGGAAAATATACCTGGTTACTTATAGAAGCTACCACAGTCAGGTAGCTTTGATACTTGAAATGTTCCATTCATACAACAAAAGCAATCAGAAAAACTACCTACCTAATGGCAAATCAGTATGCTCACCTCTCACCCTGGCCCCCGTTCCTACTGTGTCTAGGGTCTCTCCAGGGCTAGTGAAGCATCATTCCAGTACGAGTTCTCAGAATCCAGCCAGGTCCAGCTGCAGATGTGCCCTTTGTATATGTGAAAGAAGGTTCAAGATTGGATTATGATAGGAGCTGGAAGGGCTCAGTGCTTCTCAAAGATAGATGATGCATTTATACTAAATACCCAATAATATACTACAGGACAGCAGCTTGGGCCACCCAAGGTCAAAACATCTGGGCCAGATTTTCGGCTGATGTAGATGAGCATAAATTCCCTTGAAATCAGAGTGAGGGTCATTGTCCTTTGACCATGATTGAGAGATAGCTCATTAAACTACAAATGGAATGCTGGAATGTTGTAGCTCTGATGGTCTAGGTAATGTTGAGAGGCAAGGATTTTTTGTGATCTTTTATTGGACCAACTGGATAGTTGGGGGAGATGTTGGACAAGCTTTTGGGTATCAGATGTCTTTTCTTTCTCAGGTCAGAAGGGGAACCAGAGACAGACTGAGCTAAATATTAAAAAAAAAGGTTCAGTGTAAATATAAATACTCAATGTAAACAATTTGCTTGGAGGGTTCAAGGAGGGCTCTGAACTAGGAATGAAGAGATATAAACGTGAGCCATTATAAGACAAAAGCAGTAAAATAGGTAGTTTAATTACTGGTAAAGTAACTTCATTCATGAAGGGGGTAGTTATTACCTGTGAAGTACAGGGAGATGGCTGTTAGTGTTTGTAACCTGATTTCATTACTGTCCAGTAGGCTTTAGAATTTATGTTCCCAGGCCCATCTTCTGGAGGTGTTTTGTAAATTACCTTTGAGCACAAGAATTTTGAGATCAATGAGGAAGTGGCTGTTCTCTGAAAAATGTGCTCCTAGTATATTTTGCATATGCCTATACTTTACACTTGTTTCTGTGAAAATTAATTCTGGTGAGTAGTTCCTGCCTAGTTTCACCCACATAATTTCTATGTGAACATCTGATATACAGGAGAAAATATACCACATTCATGTGTACTGTTCTTGGATTCTGATGGTATTGTTGTGAGTGGTGTTCACTGTTGTGATACTGGACATGTGTTGACAAGTTTTGCAGTAATAGTAGATGCTGAGTTGTGTTCTACATGGAGTTTCTTGATTGGAGGGGAGTTTCCTACAAATGGATGAATACATATGGCCTGATCTTATCCCCATTTTCAGTGGATATAAAATTAACCTTAGAGAGTGGTGTAGGAAAGATAAGGTAATCTGAAAATATTCAGATTCCACCCTCATCTCCAAAACAAGAATAGGAATTATTGAACCTATTCCTGCTCTCCAATAGACATTCTGTGTGATCATGGACCAGCTACTGATCCTCTCCATGTGTCCTTTGCATGGTACTGCAGGTGTGTTAAGTTGCATTGCTGAGAGTCAAAGAGTGCATCTACACATGCCGTTAATATACAGCAATAAACTGAGGAACTTATTGCTCTGCAGTTTATTGCTTCCAGGAAGCTGCTGGGGGCACTATTTACACATGTGCTGGGAGTTCATGGCGCTGAGCCCAACTGGAGCAGCCCCAGCTGGCAGGAGGCTGTGGGGTGTGGTCATCCTGCCAGCCTGGGACTACTTCAGCTGGGCTCAAAGTGCTGCAGAGGGGCTGGCTATGGTATGAGTGTGCTCCAGTTCAGAGCTAGCTGGCAGGCAACCTCCAAACTGAAGCCCCTTGTGTCCCTTGTGCCCCAGGCAGCTGGCTTAGCATCTACATGTCCACTGCTGCACATGAAAAAAAAAACTCTGCAACAGGGTAGGACTTGTACTTACAAGTCCTGTCCTGGTCTGGACTTTATTAGTTTTGTGCACCCCAATATGGGCGTACACGTAGACACTGAGATGCTTTCTGTGCAGTTAATTAGTCAACTATGCAATAAATATCTCATGTAAATGCACCCAGTGTTCCTTAACTCACTCAGAGTGCCACATGAATAAAGACATGCTGAATTCATGGCACAAGTGGGCTGTGCAACAGCTCCTTTTATTTTTCAGGTCCCCCTGTGTGCTCTCTCCCCCCATTGCTGACTGCCTAAGAGGCAGGGGTGGCCCTGCTGTTTGCTGCTGATCAGCCAGGTGACAAAGTTGGCTCCATATTTCAAACTATGGCTTTCATCTCCCTGTCAATCAGAAGCAAGTGGTGCAGCCCCTCTGTCAATTGGCAGGGGTGGGGAGGGTCACCGGCGAACCTGCAAAATTAAAGTAAGTGCCATGTAGCCCATTTCCACTGTGAATTTAGTAGGTACCTACACATGAGCTCAGCTTCACTACTTCTGGTACAATATATAATATGTGCAGAGCGACACCCCACGTGTGAGCCAGCTGCTGCCTGACAGCAATTTTGCAGTGTAGATATTCCCTTAGAGAAAGGGGGGAAATGCATTTCCATTAGAAACAGTTTTAATGGGTCTTGAAATTAAATAAAGTTTTAAGTTGACTGTTGAACATTAGCTTTTAAAAATTATGGGATTATTGTCACAATCCAAATCTGATTCCAGTACCAAAGAAATCCTGATTATTGATAAGAAGAGTTAGCACTAAAAATGAAAAAAAAATAACAAAATAAATCGTGTCAAATATCATGCTTACTTGTATACAAGACAAATGGGGAATATTAATGTACTCTATTGATATAAGCAGTATTGCTGGCATCTCAAGAAATAACTTCTGAAGTGAGAAAATGCCATTTAACACAGAAGTTTCTCAAACTAGGGATTGGATGTGTTTGGGAGAAGGAAACAAAATAAGCATTTTTGCTTATTTGGAACAACCGTGCCAAGGGCTTAATTCTGCTCACTGCTGATAAATCTTTGTGAAAGATAACAGAAAGCCAGAGCTCTCAGGCATACTCTTATTTAAGATAAATACAGCAGAAGAGGCACATTACTTATCTCTCCCTTGATGCTGCTTCTTCTTAGGTTCTTACCTTGATTTGTTGGATGTTAAATTAATGGGATCTCTTGCTCTGTGGGTGGCTGAGAGAAATATATAAATAAAACAAAAGGCAGAAATAAATGTTTTTTAAGTTTCTGAAGCTTGGTTCAAAGCCAACCAAATCATTCCCAGAAAGTGTGTTCCTGGATTACTTAAAATCTTCTCCTCTAAACTCTTTCTTCACAGATAAGCCTTTTCAGAGATATTGTAACAGGATGTCATTCAACTCTTAATTGCAGCCAGATCAATGGAAATCAGAACCTGTCATGTGGTACGTGGGAGTTGTATGGCCAGAATCAGAACACTGGTGTCCAAGGAACATTTTCTTTCCTTTCAGTAAAAACATGAATACTTTATTAAACTTTGCAGAAGTCTGAAGGCTAGATCCCTAACTGGTATAAATCAACATAGGACCATTGACTTCAGTGCAGCTTCAATTTATATCAGCTGAGAATTTAGCCCAGAGGGTGATGGCCTGGTATTATTAAACAGGCTGGAAATCAGGTGGAGAAAATGGTGCAGTACCATTCATTTTAAAGGCCACTGTTATGCAGGTTGGGTTTTTAAATGTGTCAGATTATTTTACAACAAGCTATAGCCAATATTTTTTTATTGCAAGACAGATATTGCCAATAGGACTAAAATGACATTAATTTTCTAAGACACACTGGTTCCCGAGAAGTTCACCATCAAAACATTTTTTCTTACTGTTTCCCCTCCTCTCCTTTAAATGATTTAATACTCATTAAAGGTGCTAATTTTAAAAACAAATGAACAAACAAACAAAAACAAACACAAAACTGAGTTACTGAAATCTTGCAGTCATGATTATAGGAAGTAGAATATGGGCTAAGGCTAAGATATCTGCTCAATACTTTCCTATTCTGCTACAGCAGAATCATGTCTAACTGTACAAGCACAGTTCTTCATAATCTATTCAACATTCAAGCCTTCTGCTACAATTGTTAATGATGGCAGCACTTCAATAAAGCATATGATTGAGTCCACCTAACCAACTGAGTGGCAAGATGACAATTTCTATACTCTATTCTATTCTATATTATGTATACATTAATAGAACTTGTCACCTTGCTAGTCCTGTTAGTGTAATACCACTTTGAGTGTAGGAATTACTTAGTCACTAAAGGAAAGCAAGCTGCCCAGCTCCCAGTAACTTTCAGCGTGTTTCTACATTACTGAGGTATTCTTCAAAAACCCACCTTTTGTCATTATTCTTTGGAAGGGTGTCATGGATTCTGGAGGCTTTAAAATATATAACTACATTCATAATCAATTAAACAAAAGCAGTAATGCAAACACATATCCTTTAACTATATAAAATTAAGGAAATTCTGGGCATTCCTAGTTTCAAACTAGTAACCAAACATGGCATTTGCTGCACAGCTGTGCTATTATTGTTCCTTATCCATCTAAAATGTACTTAATTTATTTTTAAATGTTTTGTTTCTTTATAACTAAAAACAATACAAGCTGTCCACAGTCACTGAGATGGCTAAACCCCAGGGCCCTGCACCTCTTTCTAACACTTGATGCCAGCATACAGAAGCATAAGATGGCTTGTTTGCTAGGAAGTGCATTGTCGCTATCATTACATTTGTTCTGCTATGTGAGTCTGTCCCAGATTCACAGCAGATTTTAT
>NW_017729030.1:58272246-58276074 GCF_001723915.1 Gavialis gangeticus
CCCCAGGGCACTGCACCTCTTTCTAACACTTGATGCCAGCATACAGAAGCATAAGATGGCTTGTTTGCTAGGAAGTGCATTGTCGCTATCATTACATTTGTTCTGCTATGTGAGTCTGTCCCAGATTCACAGCAGATTTTATCACTAGGATATTTTTTTAGCTACATAAAGGGGTAGTCAGCCCCCCCCACCCCGGTTTTTGCTCATATGCTCAGTAGTGCACCTGAGTTACTTTTCAATGAAGCATGATGTTCATTCTACATCAGTGATAAATCCCCCCAAACATATCCCCAGATGATTCAAGGCTATAAACAGCAAACAGTTGTGGGTCATAGCAGAGACTAGAGTGGTATGTCACTCAGTCCATATATGAAGGACAGTCAAATCAGCTAGCTGTACCTTTAAGTGAGAATTTTCTCTGTTGGAAATTCTTGAACAACACTTTCTCCCCTGAAAACAAACAAAAACAAACAAACAAAAAAAACAAGAAAACAAACAGATGGCAGATAAAATACTTCCAGTGGAGTTTTTAGTGACTGATGCTAATCAGGGTAGAATGTCTTGTAATGACTGGCTAATTTTGGCTCATGTGAAGTACAACAGGAATACCAAAACTCTAGAGAAACAGCCCTCTTTACACTTCCTCTCCTGCTGGTCCTTGGTCAAAGAAATATTTTCCAATTATGGGAATTATTTCTAATCTCTCATTCAATATGTAATAACCCATTCACCCATATGTCATGAATGATAGTTCATGTAGCTTGCTCTACAGCTGGTGAGAGACCAATTCTTCAGCTGCACTTACTACCTGAAATGCTGTAGTTTGTGGTTAACTCACACACCTCCTATATCCAATGGCTTGTGCTTCAGTTAAAAAGGCAATAAAAGATGTTTAAAATACATGACAAAAATGAGTAAAGGTTATGAACTGTCATGCTTCATGGCTAGTTACTAACTAGCTAGAATTAGGAAGAAGCTTTCTCTATGGGTAATCGATTTGATTGTATTTTTACATAGTGCTAAGCAAAATGAAGCCTCTCTACAGTTCAGTAACGTATAAAAGGCATAGCCAGACAGTTGTAATGTAATTGTCCTTTGGGGAGGTTATGGACCTTCTGCTGCATTTGAGTCTGGACACTACTGGAAATGGGATGGCAGTTCTATGTTCCTAGGAAATAGTCAGTCAGATTCACAGGAGTCAAAGCATTTTATCTGACTTCAAGATTATTTTGAATCATAACCATCAATATCCTCCTTTTGCTTCTAAATTCTCTAACAAAGCCCTGCCCTACATTTCTGCTTGGCTTTGGAGTAATTTTCTTCAGTTTTATTGTTGGGTTAATTATTGGGTTAGGTAAAGCCCACCGGAGCTGAGGGTTGTAACCACTAGCCTACAATTAAGATAGTAAAAACAGTTCCTTATATTTAACAACAGCCTCTGAAGCAAAATGCAGCTACATCACTATCTGAAACAAAGGTACATGCAAAACCTCTCAGAAATCTGAAGTGTGTGGGTAGAGGTGTTTCAGCGGGTGTTTCTGAACAGGGGTATATTTGTGGGGAAGGAGGACAAGCACAACAGAAATAGAGAAAGAAGCCCCATGTGCAGCCTGAAAAAGTGTTCTGTGCAGCCCTAAGAAAAGTCTGGAGATCTTTGGAGTAAAGGTCCAGCTCATAGAGGCTTGGAGCTGTGATCCAAAAAATAGTATATTGCTGAAAGCTTTTTCCTGTATTTAAAGGCATAAAACTTCCTGCAGTTCTTCACAAATTGCTTCAAAGAAACACTTGCCTCTGTCTTCAGTGTCTCTTCTTAACTGCATAAACCTGCAAAATCTCAAAACCTCAAGCAAACACTCAGGTCAGAAAGGGTTATGGAATAGTATTTTTAAAAATGAACCACCAAACAGCATTGGTACCCATGTATAATGAGCTTTTCAATCCAAACGTACAACTCTTCAAGAAGATCAAACTTGAAAAGCTACATGGGGTAAAGTTTCCATAGGAATAATTTCAGGAATCAACTTCCATACAGAGCAATTTATCTTGACCAGAGAACCTCCTTTGATACCTGTGGTGAAACTACTGACTTCAACCACTGTAGATTAAACAAAATCCAATTTCTAATGATTGAAAATGATAGGAACAAAATAATGCATACATATGGGTGCATCTACATGAGACATTTACTATGCAGTTCACTAATTAGCTGCACAGTAAACATCTCAGCATCTACATGTGCACACCTATTAGGCTGGAGTAAATGAATACAAATACTTGTAAATGCAAGTACTATCCTGCTTCAGAGTAAAAAACTCTGTGGCAGTGCACGTGTAGATACTAGAGGGGTTGGCTGGGGCATAAGGGTGTTTCAGTGAGGAGGCTGCCTGCTGGGTAGCCCCACACTGGATTTCATATTTCATAGAAAAGCTCACTTATGACACAGCCAGTCCTTTCACAACACGTTTAGCTGGGGAGAGCATCCCTGGGCTAGCAGGTTGACACCCAAGGCTCTCTACCAGCTGAGGCTGCTCTGATCCAGCTCCATGTTCTGCGCATGAATAAACTTCAGAGCTTATTGCTCTGGATTTAATTGTTCCTGGGCACATGTCCAAATGTCATGCCAGGGAGCAATAAACTGTGGAGGAATAAGCTCTGCAGTTTATCCATGCACAGTGATGGCACCTGTAAATGTACCCACAGAAATAGCCCCCTGCACCTCAGCTTCCTCCTGCTTCAGGGAATTTAATAGCTGATGGCATGTGCACAAGTATAAACATTGGGGGTGGAATAACAGAAAGCACTTAAGAAAAAGAAATGTGTTATTTTATATAATGTTCTATTATATTATGGAATAATCTCTCAAAAATATCTGATATGGGCTATAATAGCATTGTTGGGTAAAGCACTAGCAGCCATATTATATGGGATAATCTTACACTAGCCACAAGGTGGAGTATATAATTTAACAGGCCCCATTTTAATCATTGGCCACAAGTTTGGCACCTCCAATTTTGTAGGCCCAAATAATCGTGGGAATAATTTTGAGCTTATAATTTAGGCCATGCATGGAAGACATCATGTACATGTTTTCAGGTGCTGTCAGGATTTATGTGTTGAAACTAGTTAAAGTGGAGGTACAAAATAACATGCACAGATATTAAAGAATGAAGTTTGAGAAGATAAAGTCCAGCGTTTGAAAGTCTAGGAGAATAAATCTAGCTTATCACTCATTTGTATGATTCCATGAGGAATCCTGGAAAATACCATTACTGCAGAGTAGATAGCATCAAATCATTCACAGCTAGGCAAAAATGCTTCTTCACCTTCCCATCAGAAATAGTATTAATACGCTAAACGTAAAAAAGAGTGGCTATCTACCAGTGATGTGGTTTTCCTGGAAGGTGTTACAGGCATACCTCGTTTTATTGCACTTCGCTTTATTGCGCTTCGCAGATATTGCGTTTTTTACAAATTGAGGCAAGACCCTCCACCAGCAAAAAGATTACGACTCGCTGAAGGCTCAGATGATGGTTAGCATTTTTTAGCAATAAAGTATTTTTTAATTAAGGTATGTACATTGTTTTTTTAGACATAATGCTATTGCACACTTAATAGACTACAGTATAGTGTAAACATAACTTTTATATGCACTGGGAAACCAAAAAATTCGTGTGACTCGCTTTATTGCGATATTTGCTTTATTGCGGTGGTCTGGAACCGAACCCGCAATATCTCCGAGGTATGCCTGTACAGAAGTATGTGGACTGCTCTAATAACCGGAATTCTTTGTGGATCACAATATGTATTTTCATTTCCTTCATGACATGG
>NW_017729030.1:58281074-58287931 GCF_001723915.1 Gavialis gangeticus
TTTGCAAAAGTGGTTAAGGGGAGTCGTTAGGATGTTCTTAGGTACTTATGAACATCTGATCTACAAGTCACATCTAAGTTACATAGCAGACCTACTGAGGGAGGAATATTTATGATCTTGATCTTTCTTTGCTTATTGTTTTATTGTAGAAACTACCAAGTGAATTCTCTTTAATCACTTCAGATAGAATGTAAGTATAGGCAAGACTCACTTATGATTAACTATGTTGGACAAATCACAAAGCCCCTGTGGGTCCTTGTGGTTTCAAAGTTATCATAAAAAATTCTGTGTCAATGGCTCTCTTTGGGTATATGTCCTTCTTGAATATCAAAATTACCACACTTTCTTCAAAATCCTCCCCTATCCCCCTACCCTGCATTATTTCCCGGTATGTCACCATAGCCATTTCCAAAATTTTTCATAAAATTCCACCAGAAGTCTGTCTGTTCCTGGTGCCTTTCCTTTCTTGCAAGTTTTTAAGCAGTCCTCCACCTCTGTCATACTTAGCATCTCCTCCATCTTCTGGTCCTTCCTTTATCCCCTCAAGGAACACCATTTTTCCTCCAACTACTCCTCTTCTTTTGTACAACTCCATATAAAACTCTGCCACTGCATCCAACACATTTGCACTCTCTTCTTTTTGGATTCCTTCAACAGTTCTCACTACTTTCAGTTCCTGCCTTCTTTTCCTCAATTTTGCTGAAAAACATTTACACCATCCTTCCTCCTTCTCCATCTAAGGTGCTCTGTTCAGAAAGATTTTCTCATCCATTTTCCTTTTGAACCATTTTTCAGTCCATCGCTTTGTCTTCCTGTTCTTCTTTCGCTCATACTCCTCTTAACTGCCTTCTTTAATAATTCCTGCTTCCTTGCCTGCAGTTCTACTAACTCTTCTATCCTTTTCCTCACTTCTTTTTGACCAATATTTATGAAAAAAAAATCCTGTTCTTCTCTTTCTCATAGTCCACCACTCCCAGGTGCTTTTGTAATATCTCTTCATAGTTTGTTTCCACCTGACCCTGGCCACTAGTGGTCCCTGTTCCCATCTCTAAAATGCTTGTAATTCCTCTCTGATGGTGTTACATAATCCTGTAAACATATTATCTGCTTTTACCCCACCTAACATTGGCATAATATTATCCCACATCTTCCCTGATAATATACTACTGACATTTATAGATGCAATACACCGTCATGCTTGTCCATTTGAATTTCACATCTCTACCATTTTATAAGTCTTCTATGCTGCTTCTTGATATGATTGGCTCTAATCCCCACCCACCCCCTTCACATCCCTGTAATCTTTTCCAGTTGTTTTATTGCTTTAACCTTTTCTAAAGCTTCCCATTTCCCCTCTCCTGCTTCTTTCCACTTCTCCCCTACCCTAAATCACATTAGACTCAGACCATATTAGCTCTGATGAGCTTTTCGTCAGCTTGTCCCCTTCTGCCTCTCTCTTTGTCTGCATTCTTGTTTCTAAGCTTCATAGCATGTGATTTCTTTCTTTTGTTACTTTGGCTCTCTTCTTCTTTCTCTTGCTCTATCCTCACTCCTCCTTCCTCTTCCATGCATCATTCTCTTCTCTTTCCCTTCTCTCTCTTGTGTCTCAAAGTCACTTGTTCCATTTATCTTTCCTTTTCTTCCCTCCTCTGTTGCCAGCTGTGCCACTTTGCCTACTGAAATGTCACTCTCTTCCCCACAGCTCTTCCTCCTTGTGGTGTCTCCCTCACTACTGTACATTCTGGCTCAACATCTTCTTCACCACTTTCCCTTTCCTATCTCTGTTGCTCCTCTGTAGATCTAGCTTCATTTTGAGAAGGACCATGGGTATCAGCAGTGTAAGTGTCCCTCTTCCACACAAATAACACACTTCAGTATTTCTTGGTACTCTGCCTCCTTGTGCCCTATCCTTTCATATATGTAGCATATCATATACCTGTAGTATGTGGCTGGGTGTCCTTCCAGCCTAAACTTGCTACAGAGTTCAGGCTGTCCAAAAAACATTGTAAACCCTTGTTCTGGGCCTCCTTGGATTATTGGTGGTAAGTCTATTAACCCACCAGGACTCCTCTCATCTGCCCTCATTACCACCCTAGCTCTCAACAATCCCATCCACATACCATATTTATCACATACCTTCCCAACATGCATAACGTTTTGTACATAATTCTCCAAACATTTCTCTATCTCTCCAATCTAAAGTATGTCCATGTACATTTTTTAAAAAATTGTCCTTTCTCCTGTCTTTTCTCCTGTAATAAAACATATCCCCTTAAATTTGTCTCTCTCGCCTACTGCTGCATACATCTTGCAAAAATCCTGATAAGCTTCGTGGCTCCAATACAAAACTTTACAAGATTTCAGGTTAGGAAAGGTGATCAAGGCTATTCAAATGTCCCTCTTTAACATCCAAAACGTCAATCTTTTTTCCCCTATAAATTCATATCTATTAATTGCCTGACTCCTCTATTCTCCTTCCTCTGTTACTACTGCTCTTATTTTCTTGAGTAGATTACCTGATGATCCATCTCTTTCTTTCTCTCATCTTGTTTCTCTATGCAGATCTTGTATATTCCTCCCACTACTCTTCCTCTTTCCTTCAATCACTGTTTCATTCGTCATTTTTCTCTCCTGACCTCCTCTCCTCTTCTCCTCTTCTTCCTGTTGATGGGGCTTTTACCTCACTGCTTTTTTTCAATAAAGCCGCCTTCTGAACCCACCACACTTTTCTTTACTACCTTCTTTCATCCATTCTTCCCCTCCTTCATCCATCCTTCATCAGACTCTGGATCTTCCCATCTACTCTCTGATTCTCTCCACATTTGCTGGTCCACTTTCCCTTCCATAATTGTCACTCTCCTCTCCAAGACCACTGCCAACACTGTTGGCCCAGGCTCCAAGAAATCCTCCTCCTCCTCCATCCCTGTGATCCATAACTATCCCTCCAGCACTTCTGGCATCAGTCCAGGAAATATACCAAACCTCCACCCAGACACTAAACTTAATCTTAGCCAAAAACAGCCAAGAAGCTATGCCACTGATAGGAATCTACCACAAAGATAGGTTAGTGCAACCCATCTGAATAAAAGATATGATAGTGCCTATTAAGCAATGCCCCCCTCACCACCAACTCTTTTTCAAGTCAGGGTACCCAGAATCCCTCTGTTGGCCCCTCTCTCAGTCTGATGCATATGGTTATTGTTACCCTAACCTCCACAAGGTGAAACCAGGCCAGTTTTTCCTGAACCTCATCTGCACATAAATTTTGAAGTCTCCTATGACTTGTGACAAGAACACCCCCAGTTCCAGTCATGAGTAAGGGCTAATTAGTACATGGATCTTTGTGGGAGGGTATCTGGAGTACACACACATGAAAAGCAATGCTAATCTGTGGGGTCACCATTGCGGATGTGGCCATACTAATCATATGTGCCAGGCAGAGAAAGGGACCAACAGAGGCATTCTGGATATGCAATGTCATGACTCATCATGACTTGAAATGCTGTTCCCTCTGGTGGCCCCATGCAAACCATGGTAGCCCAGTAAACTAGGTGGTAAATCATATGACTTTTGACTTTGGACTAATATAATACAGGGGAGATCCCTTAATCGTGAAGTTGGTTTCCCCAAGGTTAGGCCTATCCCCTGCACTCAAGACAGGCTGCTTCATTCAAGTTTCTCCAAATGCAGGAAACTCAACTGCACAATTTTGTGGCAATGAGGGACTGTTTTCTCACTTTCTTACTATAGTTTCATGAAACTGATATATAGTATTAGTTTATTAGCTCTGAAGTTTTTTGCTCCCAGGTGTGCAGTTTGAATGTGTGCCCAGGACCACAGCACACTGAGATAAGTCAGAGAAGCCCCAGCTGGCAAAGGGCCTGGGGGGTGAAGGGTCAGCCTGCCAGCCTGGGGCTGATTGTTCTAGCGTAACATGCTACAGCAGGGGTTGGCCGTTCACAAGGGTGCTAGCCAGCAGGCATTCGCCACACGGAAGCACCATCATGCTCTAGCCAGCTGGCAGCATCTACATATGCACTGCTACAGAGTAAAAAACTCGACAGCAGGACAGTACTTGTGTTTACACAAGTACTATCCTGCTGTCGAGTTAATTAATTTACTCCAACCTCATGGGGATGCACATGTAGATGTGCAACATTTACTGCAGCTAATTAGTCTACAGCTCAGTAAACATGTGTACTACACATCCAGTAGAAGCCAAAGTGCTGCTCCAAAGTGTGTTTATGAAATGCCTGTGCTAAATTTTGCAGCAGTTTAAAAAAAAAGCAATTGTGGATGAACTAAGTCTTTAGGTACTATATGCAAATTGCTACATCCATGTGTAATTTCAAGGTTTTTTGTTTTAAATTTGCTTTTCACTTCTATGGGCTAAGGAAGAGCAGGGTCTGACAGTAAGGGGCGGGGAAAGGGGCAGCCAAGGTAAAAAGTTGGGGGGAAGCAGAGAGCAAAGCAGCACCTGATATCCCAGATTTTTTTGTTTCATTGCTGTAGCAGTGCAAGGGGGACAAATTCAAGGCAAACTTCCAATATTATATTCTATGCCTGAAAAATTATAACAAATTAATAAATTTTCCATATATCAAATCTAATTATTGGGGGGTCATCTTATAATAAGGGTCATCTTTTATTTGAGTAAATACAGTATATAACCTAACTATTCAGAGCGAGAACTAAATATACTCAGGACAAAACATGATTCAGATGTATGTGCTTTTAACAGTTTCAGAGATGCTTTAATTTTAATGCCCTGTGAACCAAAGGTGATTGTTGAATGATTTTTAGTCTTCTATTGTCATTTTTATCTTAGTCTACACAATGGTACAAATCCATGTGACACTCCACTGAAACATTAAATTGCAGGCACATCTATGATATTTTGCAGAGTAGGCAATTTAAACATTTTCTTAAAAAAACAAATATATATATGTCTTTAAAAATACACACACACACACACACACACACACACACACACACATCCTTGAGTGAAGCATTTGTACCTTGTTTATGCAGGTGATACTAATATCAGGTTCCTGGTAAACATAGCTACTTGCAAATTTATTTGTTTCAAGGCAAATGTATGCCTATACTCAGTTTTCAAATGGGATTCACTGGAACATGTACCCAGCTATTCGACTCATTTTTGAAAGATCATTTTTATTGTGTAGTTTTACCCCACACCAAATTGAAATGTAGTCAAGAGGAAGAAAAGCCATTAGTCAGGCTAAAAGCAGATTTGCTGTTTTGAGCAAGTCATATACTTAGATAAGAGTAGTGGTTTAAAAATCAGATTTTTTTTCAACTCTATCTTGATGTTAGGTGTCTCTTAGGCTCGGATACAAAACAATTAAGCACGGACTTATCTTTAAACATGATTTGAAGCCCATCATTACTAAGCATATGAATATTCTGACAGAGGTCATCTAGACTAAACAGAAATCTAAAGTTAGTTCATGCTTAAATATGCTTTGTTGCATAAGTATACTGGCCCTTTAAAAAACTTTAAAGTTCTGCTGGCTAGACTACCTATAGGCAGTTGATAAGGAGCAGAGGTTCCATGAAGGTGTATGTTAGATTTTGTTCTCAGTTGTTTCCCTTTTATTTAGCTTATTTATTAATAAAGTTGATCTATTTCTGATACCTGACTAAGGCTCCTTTGCTAAACCCACAACTAATGTGGGTTGGATCATAAATGCCTTGGTAGATTGGTTTTGATTCAACAAAGGCAAATTCCAAACTGACAAAAATGAATGACTCACCCAAGTCTTTAAAAAGCACTCTACCTGTAAAGTTCTGACGTATCAAATAGACTCTGTCTGTAACTCTTAATATTTAAAAACATAATCTTTTAATTACTTTCATCGTGATTGCCAGTGTAAACAAATGAAACCCAAGAAGTAGCTCTGCAAATGAGGGTTAATACAGTATGTGATATACCACATAAGACTGGGCAGTTTAATACAAAGGTTAATCCTCAGTAGAAAAAGTTATTCCTTTCTGTGCTGAATACCTCAAAAGCTGAGGAAAGAAAGTATTGCCTCTTAGATACTTAATTATCTTCAATGTATATGCAAATATCCAGAATTTGATGAGGTCTTTACTTTTCACCTCTAAGCACTACATTAGTCATTCATGAAGCCAATACTAATGTTGCTGTTGAGTGCAAGACTCAGTGAAAAATTAAGCAATAATGACTTAAAAGGTAGAATAACCACAACATAACTATGCACTTTTGAGGTCATTTTTGCCATTTGAACACAAATTATGGAAGAGTGTACTCTATCCACTTCAAATTTCTAAAAGCTTCACTAATGAAAAGGGTGGTTATTTAGGAAATGAGCGAGACAGTTATTACAGTACAGTGAAGCTTAGCACCATTGTCATCAAATGTTGAAAAAGAAACAAGTTTTTCCTTTGAACAACTAGAATCACAGAAATGGTATTTCTTAAAATGTTCCATAAAAGCAAAACAATTTTTAACTGCTAGTCAAGAAAAGTACAAATAAGTGGACATGTTTTTTTTTCCTTCAAGGGACGATCACCCTAACATGTATTTGGAAGTGAAGCATTAGAAAAGATTGATACTTAAGATTTAGTCTCTGGACGTACAAATCATGTAACATTTAGATTTATGTACTACTTAATGCTGTCTTTTCTCCACTTGCCTGAAGACTTAATCAACGTTCAGAATCAGTCAGGAGTAAGTAGATAAGTAAACATGTGTATTGAAATACAAATTAATACCTACCCACACATACATGCACACGCACATGTGCATGTGCGTGCATGTATGTGTGCGTACACACACACCCCCACACACACTATTCATAGTCAAGTCT
>NW_017729030.1:58292931-58300473 GCF_001723915.1 Gavialis gangeticus
GTAAACATTTGTATTGAAATACAAATTAATACCTACCCACACATACATGCACACGCGCATGTGCATGTGCGTGTGCATGTATGTGTGTGTACACACACACCCCCACACACACTATTCATAGTCAAGTCTGCTTTGTGAAATCATCAAGGAAAAAATATGATCTTCAGAATTACTCTACTGTAAGATTTTGTAAAACGTTAGGCAAGAACAATTGAGATTACTGAATCTGAAAAAGAGTTTATTTTGAACTGAATGATGCATTAATTAATTAACATCGCTTGCAATGACACAGTGCTAATTAAGCCTCAACTGAGGATGTATTTTGACAGTTTGATTCATTTTCTACCTTTCTTTCCCTTGCAAAACAGCATTTCACATGAAAAAAAAACATTAAAAGGAAAATAAATTTGAGCAATTTAAGAAGAGGGGGATAAATTTTGTTACTGCCAAGCTGCCGGCTCTAAATGTAATGCATATTTTAGTCTCAAATTATTTGAGACTCATTCAATGTATACCTATGTAAAAAATGCAGGGTGGGGGAACAGGTTCTCAACTGGTGTATGTCAGCTTAGAGCTTTGTACCAACTGAAAATTTGCCTCTAGTTGTCCCTGCTTTGAAGACTTCTTTTAAGTGATACCTCTCAAAAGATCTTTGCTTTGTATCCTTTACATGTATTTGGCTCTCTTTGTCCTTGAAAAGTCATCCTTAGAAGAGCTCATAACAACAAATATCTATATGTATTAAACATGCCTATTCAATAAATACATGTGGCTAGGGGAGGGCACGGGGGCATAGGGTGAACCTACCTGAATTAGAAATGGGAGAAGCAGGTCATTCAAAATAAGAGGCCGAGGGAGGTACAACATGGGGAAATTGCATTTTTTAGAGACTGTAGATCTATCAGTGAGTTCATACTGTGGAACAGATCGAAGAGCAGACTTTAAGAACCCCAAATACAGACTCTGCGAATAAAAGCTTAAACAGCACGTATTTTTTTAAAAGCAAAAATATGACTGGTGAACCATTTGCATCTCTCTAAACAAAAGAACTGACTTGCCTCAACCTAGGGAGAGGGACACTGTGGGCAAGAACTTACAAATTCCATTTCCTCTTCCTTCCCTCCCAAAGGCAGAACAAAGAGTTTGTAGGAGGTACATAGGGAGGACACAGTTATTTCTTCCACAGCTGCCTTCAGAGCCAAGCTTCTCTGACATTGGAGATGAGCTCTAGAACTAGCCCAATGGGTTCCTCTGAAGTTTTTTCTCACTCTTTCCTATTTTATTGGGTGCTTCATGGGCAATAAATGTTGCAGCTGGCAGGGAGGTTGTTCTTTATGGAGTAGCCTAAAGGTAGTTGTTACCAGCAGAGGTTGCTGTATTTCTTTTGGTAATAGGCAGAAAACAGTATGCAGTCTTATTCTCACTCCAAATTAAAAGAATTAGAATCTATGGTCAGCAGTCACTGAACTCTGGGCATGGACAACCAGAGTGTTTCCTAAGGAGATGTTACCACTGTGTAGCTTAGACCAGCCTTGAGCCTACTCTAAGTTACATTAGGTGTATCTACTTGTGCAATCAATGCAAAACAATACATTCCAGGGCTTATTGCTCTGCATTTTATTGTTCCTGGGCATGCCATTTTCATGTGCACCTGAGATTGCAGCACATTGAGCTGGATCAGAGCAGCCTGAGCTAGTAGGGGACCTGGGGGGTCAGCCTGTCAGCCTGGGTCTGCTCCCTCCAGCTCAGTGTGCTGTGGAGGTGCTGGCTGGGGCAGGAGGGTGCTTCAGTGTGGGGCTAGCCAGACGGCAGTCTCTGGACTCAAGCCCTCATGCCCCAGCCAGTTGGGGCAGCACCTACACATGCATTGCTACAAAGTAAAAAGCTGCAGCAGAATAGTATTTGCATTTACAAGTACTATTTTGCTGCAGAATTAATTAATTTACTCCAGCCTAATAGGGGTGCACATGTCGATGCCTTTACTGGGCAGATAATTATTGCACAGTAAATGTCTCATATAGATGTGTCCACTTTAACAACATTTACTTCTGGCCAGATCCAGAACTGTGGGTCAGGATTGCCAACTGTCTTCAAATTTATGGACAGTCCATAAGAAATGATAAATAATGTTTCTCTGTAAAGTAAATACAAAACATCTGTTCATACAAAACTAAGAAATCATGAGCTTGACTGAAGATTTGTCATCAGAACGAAGCTGGATGCAAGTGCTGATGGATAGAGCAGAGTGGCATTGCCTTGTGTCTGAGGAGGATGAGAGATGATCCTACAGGGAGCTGTCCCCCAGCATATTGTGGCCTACAGAAACCTCCTTAATCCTCTCCATCCCCCGTTCCTTAGTCATGTGCTGCCACTGCAACCCATCAGGAAAGCAGCAACACAAAGGTGTAAATTTGGACCATATATAACCAGCGTATATACCTTATAGCTAGACTATGGGACTCAGTTACACACATTAACATTTAAGCCAAGGGTTTAGCAAGGGAGGAAAAATAACTATCATCCATTTATATAGATAACAAAATAAGAACATATGCCAGAAAGCTGCTTTGGAAAAGATATGACTTCTTATACTTTGGGGCATAAGCTAATTTCTAACTATAAAGATGTAGAAGAAAACTTTTCCTGAGGTCAGGTTACGACTGTCTACCACAGGGTTTCTTTCACTGAAACAGCTGGTACTAGCTGTTGTCAAAAACAGGACAGTAGAGCAGATGTACCCTGGAGGTTACCTAGCATGGCAATACTAAATTCCAATAGTCTTAGGTAGGTCAAACTCCACATGCTCTCAGTGATCATATGCAAAGTCAAAATGTTCAGAAAAGGAAGAAAAAAATCCTTAAGAAGTGCTTATAACCAAAAGGGAAATAGCTCCACAGAAAATTGAAGGTAATCAGATGGACAGTGGATCACCTCTTCCAGAGGGGCAGGTGCCAAATTATGAATATACAGAAAGTACCTATCTTGATAGCAGTTAATCTTCAAGGTAATATGGACTTTTCTATGGAAGAATCAACTGCATTACTATACCTGAAAATAAATCACTTACCTTATGTCAAGATTTCAATTTCTGAGCATTTAAATTGTCCTTTGAAAGCTACTTTACATATAGTCACCTGAACAGCATGAGGTTTATTTTTCATCAAAAAGAAAATGAGAGGTCAGAAGCTTCAGTTGTGATTTGACAGAAAATCCAAAGAAAAGATAAAATAGTGAGAGGAAAGACAGAGAGAGAGAGAGAGAGATACATACCAAGTACTACATTAATGTATAATCCTGCACTGGTGATAGACTAGGCCCAACAACCTAGCACTAGGCTTGTTGCTGCTTCATTTTCTGATACTAGATGCCATTTTTATGATATCAGAAGCATTTAGGAGTGCTTAAATAATATAATATAATATAATATAATATAATATAATATAATATAATATAATATATATAAGCACTCCTAAATGCTTCTAGAATCATACAAATGGCATCTAGTATCATAGAGAATGAAGCAGCAACAAGCCTAGTGCTGGTTTATTGAGCCTAGTCTATCACCAGTACAGGATTATACATTAATGTAGTAATTGGTATTAGGGGTGTGCAAAGCGAGCCCTATTCAGGTTCAATTCAGATTCAGCCTGAATCAGGGACAGTGATTTGATTCTTTGATTCAGATCACTGTCCCTGATTCAATTCAGCCAAATCCAAATCTGAAGATTTGATGCTGATTCAGAGGATCAGCAATTCGGACATAGACACAGCTTTAAATGTTTTTTCTACATACCTCAAGGTACCAGCATGGCTTGTGAACATTGCAATGTTGGGGCGGCTGGAGTGTCGAACAGGAGCATGGGGGGCCCCTCCAAGTGCTCGGCGGCGAACCCAGAAGTGGACCAGAAGTGCTTTTGGCCCACTTCCGAGTCTGTTGCTGAACACACTGGGGAGCCCCCCATGCTTCTGTGGGATGCTGCATCTGCCCCAGCACCACAGCATTCAGAGCCCCTGCTACCTAGAGGTATGTAAAAAAAAACCATTTAGTTGTGTCTATGTCTAAATCACTGAATCTTTCCGAATCTCTCTGAATTGATTTGGAGGGTTCCAGTTCAATTTGTAGAGATTCAAGGGTCCTCTGATTTGATTTTGATTCAGAGATTTGGCCAGTGAATCGGGCCGAATCTCCACTGAATCAAATCAGGGACTGAAGCTTCGGACAGCCCTACTTGGTATGTATCTCTCTCTCTTTCTCTCTCCCTCTTTCTTCCTATATATAAATATACATATAAACATCTCACCTTGTTTGACTAAAGCTGCTACAAAGATGGTTTATATACATATATATGCATACATACATACATACATACATATATATAAACCATCTTTGTAGCAGCTTTAATCAAACAAGGAGAGGTGTCTGCTGGACGCTCCATTTAACTGCTGTATTTTCCAGCTGAGCCAGGTCAGCAAAAAACTTCTAAAACCCCTTTTATTTACACACATTCATTTTCCTTTTTGTATCATTAGAAGAGATTTGGAACAAGCAACCTGTATTTAAAAACAGGAACTCTAGATTTCTATTGATGTTTGCATTTCTTGCAGTTTTTTTCTTTGCCCCTTCCTAGTAACCGAATTATTAAAAACAAAATCATATCTAAGGCAAGAATTTTTCAAAGGTTTAAGATTGTGGGGTCACAGCAGAAAGCAAAACAAAGGCTTGCCCAAGCCAAGCTGCATACTTCTTTTAGTGAATGCATACCCATTTCTACAGGCAATGACACAGAAGGCTTTCCTTGACACCCTAACTTAAATGGCCAGGTTCACATTTAACATCTAGGAGGAGACAGTTCTGAGATCAGAGTGAGCCTCAGACTCAGAGCTCTGGAACTCTAATGCAACACCTTTACTACTCTGTCATGAGTTTCTTGGATACCCAATTCTAATGAACTTTCAATGAGATTTATTTGCTTACCTCCTTTAGGTCCCTTTGAAAATCCATGTCTCACCACCAGATGTTATATTTATATTAATATTGTCTACTTCCATTCAGTTTCCTGGACATTCCTCCCTAAAGGACATCTTCCCTTAGGAAAAACCTATTCTGGCTACATTTTCTGAGTTGACCCATATCTTCCTCATTCATCATCATAAGCCAGGCTGGGGGAATAAATCTGGGAACATCTTCAGTCAGGAGAATTCTGAGAGCAGCTGGCCATATCCTAGCTATGGGATGAGTGGATGCGATCCTTTTGAAAGAGTATAACCAAAGATACATTTGACAACCCCAAAGGTTAATCAGCAATCAGTAAATACTTGGTAACCATATCTCTTTGTCAGGTTCATTGACCGGCCACTGAGAGCTATTGTGATTAAATAATACCTTGTGTGTCACTGGCTGAACACATTGTCATTGAGTATCCTAGTGAAGAGACTGTGTTACGGGAGTTCTGGAATAACTCCAGCTCTGTTTCTTTGAGGTCTCTGTGCCTGGACCTTGGCAGAACATTGCTATACAGGACTACATCTCAGATTACTCCAACTCATTTCTCCTTGGTCTTTCATTGACTTTGGTTTGGAGGCTTAACTAATTATAGAAATAAGCTGATAGCCTATTTCTTAATATTCACATATAAATATTCAAGCCTCCTACATATGTGAACCATGGTGGCTAGCAGAAAGGAAAATATCTCATAAACATGTGTATATATGTGCATGTGTCTATATATGACTGCTTAGAATTGAGCTAATTTTAGTTAATACATGAAAGGCATTTTAAATAGTGGCAGGGTCATCCCTCCCCTGTTCTTTTATGAAATTAGTGCTTGTTATTCACATGACAGACAGAACCGTACTGATGTATCATGCCTATGATCTGCAGGATGAAGTGCAGCAGAAAACAAAGTCAAAACAAAGGACTATATCAAGTTCATTGTAGCTGGTCTTGTATCTACACATAATCCCATTATTTAAGTGAGATGGATTTATCTAGGCACCAAGAATGGATGATTTCAATATCTTCCAATCAGCCAGCTGAAGCAGAATGTTGTTTAGGTTCCAAACAAGTTGAAAGACTGGTGACCAAAGGGAACAAAAGTTCCAACATATATTTTGAATGTATAGAGTTACAAAATGTGCATATATTTTCATATGAGAGACTATGATCGGGGCATGAGATCTGGCAGGTATACAGGTGAGCCTATGTTGATTCTACAATAGGAGCTTGAATAATGGCACGCATGATTTCCTCAGAATACACTCTGTTTCACATTTGCCTGGAACAATCCTGCTTAATCTGCATATTCACAGAGCAACTTTTTCACAAATGGACTTTGAAACCCAGGAGAACCACACCATCCTTTACCTCCCCTGTGTAAGATGAAGTTTCTTTTCTACCTGGGAGAACTTTGGCAACCTTTGAACTCTCCTCTGCCTGAAGAAGGGCACTGGGACCCAAAAACTTGCAAAGAAAAGGTTTTTTGCTACTATTTAGTTGGTCTAATAAAAGATATCTCCTCTAACACACAAGTTTTGTCTGCTCCAAGAACCTTAGACATGTGTATGCATCCTCCTGATATTTCTACGAGCTATGTGTCATCATCCCCGTTATATCACTAGGAAAACTAAGGCAAAGAAGGCTAACACCACTTAAATTCCCAGAGTAGGATTTGGTACCATGGGGCACAGCAAGACTTTCTGATTCCTATTCCTTTGTGAAATGGAGCAGTATCTCTAACAGGAAATTGCAATGCTTATTGGGGTCACTTGATACAATCACAGGGTCAGTGAAAGACAATGAAATGTCTTGTTCCCTCACTCCCTATATATACTTACTCTTCAAAGAGATATGTCTTGTCCACATCTTGAAACATACACAAGTATTCATTTTCTATGCTTGCAATTGCAATCACAGCTTTTTTTTTTTCCTTTTCCTTTTATGGTAAATGTGTGGGAAGGAGAGATGTTTTAATTTAATAAGCTGTTCCTGCACTATTGTACTGTACCTCCCTATAACCTGAGAGTCATAATGATCTGTGTTAATCCCACATAGAGCACCCAATTATCTAGTTGTTCAGATGGAGATTGCTCCACCCCACCTCCTGAGAACATCCCTTTAGCTTCTTATTGCATTGTGACTTAGAGAAGTAGCTCTAGCATGAGGGAGCAAACTCTATGGGGGTCACTTGCTATGAACATATATCAAGTGATGGCATTTGACAGCTGATAACTAAAGCTGTCAAAAGGAAACAATTGTTAAAGATAGATGCGTCCCTCAGAAATGGATGTGTAGGACATGATAATATTGCATAATCCATCTTTTGCATTCCCTCTAATTGCAAAACTGCAGGCTGAACAACTTGGTTGGTAGTACTTCTAATGGCATGGTGTAAGCAGGGCACTAAGGTGCCTGCTACTGACAAGCGGTAATATGGGCTCAGCTGCCAGTCACCAGGGCAGCACAAGTGTGGGTTGCCAAGACAACCAGTCTGGTCAGCTGACCAGAAGGGGGCAGGGCCTGGCCTTTATAAACAGCCAGGCTGA
>NW_017729030.1:58300522-58300805 GCF_001723915.1 Gavialis gangeticus
GGCAGTTCCCCTCTGGCAGCTAAGGAAGCTGGAGCTCTGCAGAAGCAGGCAGGGTGGGAGCACGGAGACAGGCCCCAGTGCGGGTGGGAGTGCGGGAGACAGGCCCCAGTGTGCCAGGTTGGCTGGGAATTTTCATTATAGCCTGGGGCTTTGTATTTTCTGTTTTGTTGTTGTATAACACCAGAGGACCGGGTGAGGCTGTAGGGGTTGGAGGAGGCCTCATGGGAGCTCCCCAGTAGTGGGGGAGGTTTCCTGGTGCTGGAGAGGGTGCTGCATTTTGGGG
>NW_017729030.1:58301064-58303618 GCF_001723915.1 Gavialis gangeticus
TGGCTAAGTTACATCAAGGCACCGTGTCAAGGTAGATAGAAAAGGCAGCCTCCCCTAAACATTTAAAACATCAAAGACGTGGCGGGCGAGATTGTTGAGGGTGCATTGACACGGTAAGCAGGGGGTGCTAGGGGAGGTCACGGCACCCCTAGGTCGCACCCTGCCACAGTGGTGCATTGGCCGGGGAAGTGCTCAGCCGTGCATAGAATAAGGAGCAACAATGAGCCCAGGGGCTGTAATTGCAGACGGACACTTTGGTAGTCAGGCAGTGGGACTGCGGCCCAATAGATTTTTGGAGCCGAAGGGATTGTACCCATTGCCTGGATTTTTTTGAGAGAAAACTGAGGCCGACCCAGTGGGGGTAGGACCGAGATTAGGAGGATGCCAGCAAGGAACAGGGGAGGTCGTAGACCGATCCACTGTGCCAAGCAAAGAGAAAGGGAGGAATGAAAACATGAAACAGACCAGCTTGAGTGGGAGCTGGAGATAGAAATGACGTGAAGAGTCCATGCTGAGGACCGAGCACAAGAGGGGGAGGTTCAGATAAAAGAACTACAGGAGGAAGTAGAGAGGTGGCAGCAGAGAGGTAGCCAGGCGGAAGACTTGGCACGAGAGTTATGGGATAAGCTGCAGAAAAACGATGCATGAGCAGCAGAGATGGATAAGCTGATCTTGCAAGAAGTGGAACAGGTTTAGGTGTTCCAAGCAGACTATGAACTGTTAGAAAAGCAGCGGCTGTCCCGGGAGGAAGATTTAAAGGTCATGGAGAGACAAAAGGAAGAGTTAGGCACCCGAGTGCAAAAAGCGGACAGTGACCGAGATAAGTTGACGCATCAGGTGCAATCACTCAAAATCCGCCTAGCAGACAGCCAGGCTAAGGGGGTAGAGATGAACCAGGGAAAGGAACGGTTACTAACGGAACTGCAGGATAGACAGAGAGAGATCCAGAGGTTAGAAACTAACATTGGGATACTGCGAGAAGCAAATGGCCAGATGGTTGCAAAGATACAAGACCTGGAGAGGTTCGAGGGGCAAGAAGAGAAAGTGACAAACTGGCGAGAAGTAGAACAAAGGCCTCAAACCACAGCCGCCACAGACATAGTGCAGGGAAGGTTGGAGGTACTGGGAAATCAACTAGCGGAGTACGTGGGGGCCGCCCAGGCAGAACACCGAGGGCAATACCAAGAACTAGAGGTCTTGAGAGAAGCCTTGAAGGAAGTAGAAAGTCTCCTAGAACTGGCCTGGGCTAGGATGCTGCCCCGTTCAAAGCCAGCAAAGTTCCCCGGAAAGCAAGGTTCGGGGGAAGGAAAAGAACAGCTGTTGGAACAAGTCCCATCCATTGAAACCCACCGGGAAGACAGACGGACCACAAAGATAATACTAAGAGCAGCAAAGGAGCAGCCAGAGATGTTGCCCAAGGCCAAAGTTCCGGAGGGTCCTAAAGAGGAAGCTGGGCCAGGGCAACTGGGGAAAAGTATCAGGGAGGGGAGTCCCACAGAGGAGAAGCTAGGGTTCTCACGAGCAGAGACTCTGTTAGATCTCCTGCAACATTGGGACCAGGAATGGAACCAGTGGCAGAAGAGGTGTATGAACAAGATGAGCCAGCTACGGCAAAGACTAAAGGAATGGGCTCACCTGCAAGTGGAGAGACAAAGCATAGGGCTCACCCAGGAACAACAAACAGAGATAGACTGGAGGGATGTCAGGGTGATAAAGAAGGAGGAACAAGTCCCCCCAGAAAGTGAGGCCTATTGCTGGATTAACCTAGATGAGGTGCGAACGACCTTATGCCGAGGGCACTCGGAGCCCAAGGTAGATCAGGCAGGTGGGAAGTCGGTTGAGCCCAGCGAATTAGCTGGTACCTAGAGACAGGAGATAAGGAGAAGGATGTGATCAGCTGGAAGGGGATCCGGCCTGAGAGAAGACCGGGGGTCTATGTAAACAACGTCCCTAAGCAGGTCACCTGGTGGATGCTGAGAAACTTTGTGGAGGAGAAAGCTGGGGGAGTAGCTCATGTTAAGATCTACAAAGGGTCAGTAGGAAGATCCACAATCCAGGGGAGGATTGAATTTTGGAAGAAGGAATATACCCAGAAGGCATTAAGGAGGCAGTGGGAGATATGGGGGAGGCTCCAAGAACTTAGAGGGAGACAAGAGAACGTACAGTTTGCCCAGAGGAAGGGACCCAGGGGTGTGCAAAGAGGAAGTGGACAGCCCCAAGGAAAGAGAGAGAGAGAAGACCCCCAGGAGGTAGGCTGTGTCTCAACCAGCAAGGAAGGTAATGTACCAAGGTCAGCTAGTATGGGGCAGACTGCCTGCGGCAGGGCAAATCCCGGAAAATCCCACATGGTGCACCTTGGGTAAAAGGCGTGTAGGAGGCACCTTAAAACCTCTGCCACTATAGGTTGAGGATCCAAGGACAAGAACCCAAGCCTGTGAGATTTGTGACAGAAAGCACCGTGAACTGGAATGAAGACTCGGCTTAGTGAGTTGGAGTTAAAGGGGGGGAGGGTGTGTAGCAGGGCACTAAGGTGCCTGCTACTGACAAGCGGTAA
>NW_017729030.1:58308618-58310111 GCF_001723915.1 Gavialis gangeticus
CTACACAGGAGAAAATGGAAGTGCGGAGAGGAAACAGGACATTTGGAAGAAGTCCACAGTTGCTAACGTTTTCCCTTCACTGCTTGTTTCAGGTCCCAGTTGGTGTTCCTGGATGCAGTGGGAAATACTGTAAGTAGGACCACTCCTGGCATCCTGAAATGTTCCTGGTTCAAGTTCTCCTCCTCCAAATGGAGGGAGGTGACTGCAAGATGTTGTTGAGGCTAACGTTGTTCTTAGTGCTTCTGATAATACTTTCTCCCACCTGCTTTCTTTCCCTCTTCCTAGCATACACATCACCCATTATGGGTTTTCTGGCAGAGCAGGGGACACTGACAAGAAGGTAGTGGCTTCTGGTGTCGTCTCTTCTTGGCCATATGCTACATTCTACTGCTAGTTGGACAAAGCCTGACATCAGAGAGAGGTGCTGGCACTGATGGTATAGAAAAGGCTTGTAGTTATAAATGTCTTCAGTGTAAGGTTGTTAAGAAGGCTAAACTTAGGAATAAAACTGAAAGGAGGAAGCAGCTGGCATCTCGGTGGAGGATTTACTGGAAGCAGAGATGCCAACATTCATCTTTAGAGGGCAGTGGACTATCAAAAAATGTCAACACAAATGCACTATTCGACACTGTCTTAAAATCTTCAGTTCAGGAAAAGTCAAATAATTCCTCTGGCTCAATAAAGCAAGGATTTCTTTCCAGAACTAAGAAGTAACCCACGTAGATGTGGTTGTATGGCTGTAACAGTCAGAGTACTGGTTCTCTTGTTTCAGAGGTTCTCTTATACACTTCCTCATTTCCATGCCCATTATTTCTTACCCAAGTTCCTATTTCCATTTTGTTCATATTTCCATCACTCCATTGACTGTGATTGACAACATTAGTCGATCCAACACAGACAGCTGAAGTCATCATGAGATTTCCTTTGTCCCTACCTTTTTTTCCCCCCCCTAATACTATAACAGTTACTGGAAAATCATAGCCAAAAGGAGAATTCACTGTGGTGCTGGCATTCATTCAATAGGTGGAAACTTGTTTCAGGTGAGCTGATATGCAGTCCTTTTTTTCTGTTCCTGGTTCACTTAAGGTCACAGTGAATAACAAGAGCAGTCACAGATACTTTAAGTCATGTGGTGAAGAACTGGGAAATGTCAAACCCTCATCCACTGCAGAAGGAAAGATGCAGACACTGCACAACTGAGCAGTAGGCCAGCTGGGAAATACATTCAGTGTCCCTGCAGACCTATGACATATTCCTGCATCAAAGACACTAATCCAAAAATAATACAGTACAAGTCCAATTATCTGAATGTCTCAGGAGAGATCCAAAATTTTAGCCAATTCTAGGAGCTTCCCCAGTGAGCTTTAAAGCTTGTGCTTTGTTCCCCACATTGTGGAAAACAGACTTCAAAGTCTGCTGGCTGGCTTTCCTCATTTTACAATTAGTAGAGCTTTGTGGTGAGACCTGCAAGCCCAGAGGGCAGATAAGAGGAT
>NW_017729030.1:58315111-58315440 GCF_001723915.1 Gavialis gangeticus
TGAACAGCCAGGCTGAGGCCGGAAAGGCAGTTCCCCTCTGGCAGCTAAGGAAACTGGAGCTCTGCGGCCCCAGTGCGGGCGGGAGCACGGAGACAGGCCCCAGTGCGGGCGGGAGACAGGCCCCAGTGCTCCAGGTTGGCTGGGAATTTTCATTATAGCCAGGGGCTTTGTATTTTCTGTTCTGTTGTTGTATAACACTGGAGGACTGGGTGAGGCTGTAGGGGTTGGAGGAGGCCTCATGGGAGCTCCCCAGCAGCGGGGGGGGTTCCTGGCACTGGAGAAGGCGCTGCATTTTGGGGTGTTCCGGCCCCAGTGTGGGCAGCATCGGG
>NW_017729030.1:58315679-58319265 GCF_001723915.1 Gavialis gangeticus
GTAGGACCTGGAAAGGGGGTCTGGGGGCCAGGCATGGCTATGGCCACTTCAGCCCCAATTGTGGGAGGCCCCAATGCGGGCGACGCGAGCGCGGGGGACAGGCCCCAGTGCGGGCGATGGTAGGACTTACGTGTAGCCCTAAGGCTAGAGTGCACCAGGGCAACTAGACAGATCATTGGCTAAGTTACAGCAAGGCACTGAGTCAAGGTAGATAGAAAAGGCAGCCTCCCCTAAACATTTAAAACATCAAAGACGTGGCGAGCGAGATTGGTGAGGGTGTGTTGACACCAGCTTGACACGGTAGCCAGGGGGCGCTAGGGGAGGTCATGGCACCCCTAGGTCGCGCCCTGCCACATATGGATAAAACTCTAGGCTCTTGCCTTTGCTGGCAAAGGCTACACAGGAGAAAATGGAAGTGCGGAGAGGAAACAGGACATTTGGAAGAAGTCCACAGTTGCTAACGTTTTCCCTTCACTGCTTGTTTCAGGTCCCAGTTGGTGTTCCTGGATGCAGTGGGAAATACTGTAAGTAGGACCACTCCTGGCATCCTGAAATGTTCCTGGTTCAAGTTCTCCTCCTCCAAATGGAGGGAGGTGACTGCAAGATGTTGTTGAGGCTAACGTTGTTCTTAGTGCTTCTGATAATACTTTCTCCCACCTGCTTTCTTTCCCTCTTCCTAGCATACACATCACCCATTATGGGTTTTCTGGCAGAGCAGGGGACAGTGACAAGAAGGTAGTGGCTTCTGGTGTCGTCTCTTCTTGGCCATATGCTACATTCTACTGCTAGTTGGACAAAGCCTGACATCAGAGAGAGGTGCTGGCACTGATGGTATAGAAGAGGCTTGTAGTTATAAATGTCTTCAGTGTAAGGTTGTTAAGAAGGCTAAACTTAGGAATAAAACTGAAAGGAGGAAGCAGCTGGCATCTCGGTGGAGGATTTACTGGAAGCAGAGATGCCAACATTCATCTTTAGAGGGCAGTGGACTATCAAAAAATGTCAACACAAATGCACTATTCGACACTGTCTTAAAATCTTCAGTTCAGGAAAAGTCAAATAATTCCTCTGGCTCAATAAAGCAAGGATTTCTTTCCAGAACTAAGAAGTAATCCCCGTAGATGTGGTTGTATGGCTGTAACAGTCAGAGTACTGGTTCTCTTGTTTCAGAGGTTCTCTTATACACTTCCTCATTTCCATGCCCATTATTTCTTACCCAAGTTCCTATTTCCATTTTGTTCATATTTCCATCACTCCATTGACTGTGATTGACAACATTAGTCGATCCAACACAGACAGCTGAAGTCATCATGAGATTTCCTTTGTCCCTACCTTTTTTTCCCCCCCCTAATACTATAACAGTTACTGGAAAATCATAGCCAAAAGGAGAATTCACTGTGGTGCTGGCATTCATTCAATAGGTGGAAACTTGTTTCAGGTGAGCTGATATGCAGTCCTTTTTTTCTGTTCCTGGTTCACTTAAGGTCACAGTGAATAACAAGAGCAGTCACAGATACTTTAAGTCATGTGGTGAAGAACTGGGAAATGTCAAACCCTCATCCACTGCAGAAGGAAAGATGCAGACACTGCACAACTGAGCAGTAGGCCAGCTGGGAAATACATTCAGTGTCCCTGCAGACCTATGACATATTCCTGCATCAAAGACACTAATCCAAAAATAATACAGTACAAGTCCAATTATCTGAATGTCTCAGGAGAGATCCAAAATTTTAGCCAATTCTAGGAGCTTCCCCAGTGAGCTTTAAAGCTTGTGCTTTGTTCCCCACATTGTGGAAAACAGACTTCAAAGTCTGCTGGCTGGCTTTCCTCATTTTACAATTAGTAGAGCTTTGTGGTGAGACCTGCAAGCCCAGAGGGCAGATAAGAGGATTCCCCATGGCCAGCTAGCTGTGATCAAATGAGCCCATGTTTTTGCTTGTACCACCAGGAGCATAGTGAGGAGATGCCAGGCATCTGGCTTGGTAGTACAACCCAAAGAACCTAACCTAGCTTCCATTTATCTATCCAATTGACCTAGGCAGACACTTATTTCATCCTTATTAGGCACATCTACATGTGCAGTAAACACAACTGAATATATTACTTCTCAATCTGAGCCAGAGGAAACTAATCCTGATGTCACCATTTACATGTTCATTCAGCACTGCAGGATACCACTTGTATCTGATGGAACTATCTGGCAGCACAGTAAATTAGTCTACTGTGCCCTAATTGCTGCATATGTGTAGATGGTGATATTTACTGTGCAGCAAATTAGTTTGCAGTGAGGTAAAGCACCTCATGTAGATGTGCCTAATATCATACAATCTAACTATAGTATACACTTGAATTAGACTGTATACCTTTTCATTTTAAAGAACAGTCAGCATCATGAATCCACTGTAGCTACCACCATTATTTTATGCATAACCAGAAATGGGGAAAAAGAACAAAATGTTTCCTGTTTTAAAGCTAAAATAACAATGCATTCTCACAAAACATTGCAGGAAGAGGGGTGTTTTGTTTTGTTTGTTTTTGTTAGTTTTGTTTTCTTTCCTGCTTTGATGAGGTTTGAGCGCAATGTTTTATGTCTAAAGTTATGAAAGAGTGAGGAGGAAGGAAAGATGAATTTCAAATATAGCTCAGTGATACAGATGCACAAATCCCTTTAAAAAATTTAGGGTTCTAATATTCCTAAATAGACCAAGTTCACAAACCTATTTATTATTGGAAAATGTTGATTTGTCATACCTGAAACTTATTACCTATTTCAAAGAAATGTTCACAGGAAAATGTTTTTTCAGATCCTGAAGACACTTTCTGGTCAAAACTGAAAAGAGACCTGCTCAATTCAGAAAAGCCAATAGTTTGTGCACTTGTGTGTGCCTCCCCTTCCAAACAAGCAAATATCTTCTCTACTGGTGCAAACAAGTCTCCTTGTGTTGAGCTCATACCTGACCACCACCTTACTCAACATTCTGTCGGGATGAGTCTCCCCTCTCTTTTTCTGTTGTAAGCAGTTCAACCCTGCATAAATAACCATATTTCCCTTGGGGCAGAGGGATCACTTTGGGCCAAAGTGATTTATCAGGAACTTGGTTAGAATACCCACCTGCAGCATTGCTGACCCAGACTGAAGTCCTTACTGTGATGAATCTGTAACTATTTATACAACATGATACAGTTTGACTGGAGAATATTAATCTCACTCCTAGCCCATCTGCATAATTTTCAGGATACTCAATTAGGATGTTGAGGAATGTCATAGCAGGCATATTGACATGGGTCTCCCACATCCCAAAGAAAGCCCAGACCACCAAGCAGTTGTTGTATTTGGCTAACCTGTAATGCAATGTTTCAAGGCTGCACTGTAAAGTAAGCGACCTCCTCTGGGTAAGGAGAGGCTAGAACCTCTGACTTCCAAAGTGAGTACCATAATCATTAAACGATTTGGGAGAAAGAATGGGTGGTCTCACTCTTTTCCCTTGTCTGTGTTTGTGTAGTCATCAATGTGTGCAAAGCTACATATCCAGGAGTAGAATAAAATACTCCTGGATGCGTAAGTACCAAAAATGTCCAGTAGATATAA
>NW_017729030.1:58324265-58351454 GCF_001723915.1 Gavialis gangeticus
TCTCTGGCTTCCAAAGTGAGTACCATAATCATTAAACTATTTGGGAGAAAGAATGGGTGGTCTCACTCTTTTCCCTTGTCTGTGTTTGTGTAGTCATCAATGTGTGCAAAGCTACATATCCAGGAGTAGAATAAAATACTCCTGGATGCGTAAGTACCAAAAATGTCCAGTAGATATAAAAAATGGTCACTTAGAAGATTGGGGGAAAAGATGCTTCCATAAATGACTTTAAACAGCTAAATCCAATTTTCAAAAGTGGCTTAGACATCTAAGTTAAGCACAGCAGATTGGAATTTTCTCATCAAAATAGCTTTAAATGAAAATGCCTCTTTCTCCAAAATCTAAACATTTTGAAAATATATGCAGTTCGCAATTAAATTTTATTTAAATAAAAGTATTTTAAGAACATGAAAATCTCCCATTTTAACATTTGTCAAAAAGGAATATCATTTCCCCTTTTTTGCAACAACTTTTTGAAACATTTTTTAATTTTTAGTTTGGGTGTTTTATTTTGGGTGTTTAAATGGAGGATGACTTGAGACCCTCTGGGTTAAAATATAGGGGGAACATGGGGAAGCGTATATACTTGTAGGAGTTTATTACAGACCTCCTAACTAAGAAGAAGAACTGGATCTTGAATTCAAGAGGGAGCTGGCCAAGACCACAGTGTATGATCGTCATGGGAGACTTCAACCTCCCTCACATCTTGTGGGATGAGCACATGGCCAGGTCTGACTGGTTGCGTAATTTGCTCACCTGCCTTGATGACCTGTACCTAATGCAAGAGTCTACAGGCCAACTAGGGGACAGGCACTGTTAGATCTGCTTCTGGCCAAAGGGGATGATCTGATGAGTGATCTGAGGATTGAGGGCAAGCTTGGAGATAGCAACCATGATCTGATTACTTTCTCTGTCCAATGCAGGGTGGGCAAATCCCTCAGTAAAACAGAAATTGTCAACCTTGGGAAGGTTGACTCCCACAAATTCAGGAGACTGGTCATTCAGGCACTAAAGGACCATGGCCCCCTAGGAAGGGGAGTCCATGAGGCCTGGTTGTTCCTAAAGAACTCAATCCTCAGTGTGCAAGGGAAGTCCACCCTGTTCCGCAGGAAATCAGTCAGAGGATAGGGAAGCCCCCTTGGCTCAACAGGGAACTTCTGGGTCTCCTGAAACAAAAAAGAGAAGCCTACACCTCATGGAAATCTGGAACCATCACCAAGAGGGACTACTTAGTACTGGCCTGTGCCTGTAGGGAGTGGTCCAGAAAAGCCAAGGCAGCAACCAGACTCAGGTTAGCCACCGGAATCAAGGTTAACAAAGAGTATTCTTCAGACATGTGGGAAGTCAGAGGAAGAACAAAAGCAACATTGGTCCCCTGTGAGATCAAATGGAGCAGCTGATGTCTGACACCCAAGAAAAGGCCAATCTCCTAAATGATTACTTTGCATTATTTTTCCATCCACCCAAGGGGGTCACACTGTCAGACAGGAAGCCAAACATCCAGGGCTCAGGAAATGGGCCTACAATTGATGTAGATCAACTGAGAGAACACCTTGAGAGGCTTGACATCCCTAAGTCTGTGGGCCAGACGGATTACATCTCAGAGTCTTAAAAGAGCAGACATCACAGCATGCCTTATGGCCAAGATATGTGAAAGCTCGTGGGTCTTGGGTGATGAACCAGAAGACTGAAAAATTGCTAATGTGGTCCTAATCTTCAAGAAAGGGAAGGAAGAACATCCAGGGAATTACAGACCTATCAGTCTAATATCCATCCCTCGAAAGATCTTGGAGAAAATTATCAAGGAATCCATCTGCAACAGGCTAATGAAAGGCAACCTACTGAATGCCAGCCAACACAATTTTATTACTGGAAGGTCTTGCCTGACTAACCTCATCTCCTTCTATGACCAGGTGACACATTGCCTGGACAAGGCAGACAAGGTTGATGTCATTTATCTGGACTTCAAGAAGGCCTTTGACTTGGTCTCCCATGATGTCCTCAAAACCAGTCTCACAGTCCAATGGCTTTGGAACTGGCTCTGGGGTCAGACCCAAAAGGTTCTAGTTGATGGGAAAAATCAATGTGGCACAAGTGGAGTTCCCTAGGGCTCAGTGCTCAGGCTGGTACTCTTCAATATCTTCATTAATAACCTGGATTCAGGCATCAGATGCAGACTGGCAAAGTTTTAGAATGACACTAAAATATGGAGGAAGGAAGTCACACTGGAGGACAGGATGGGGACACAGGCCAACCTAGATTACTCTTGCAAAACAGGCAGACCAAAACCTGATGGCATTCAACGTAGAGAAATGCAGGGTACTCCACCTTGGGAGAAAAAAACAGCATCATACTTATAGGCTTGATGGTGCTATGCTCACCAGCACCATGACCAAAAGGGACTTGGGGGTCTTGATTGACCAGAAGATGAACATGAGCCCCCAGTGTGATGCCGTGGCTGGCAGAGCAAACCAAACTCTGGCATGCATCTACTGCTGCATCTTGAGCAAAACTAGAAATGTCATCCTCCTGTCTTAGTGAGGCCACAGCTGGAGTACTGCATCCAGTTTTGGACCCCCCACTTCAGGAAGGATGTGGATAAGCTTGAGAGAGGCCAGAGGAGAACCACCCATATGATAGAAGGTCAAGAGAGCAAGCCTTATGAGGAGAGGCTGGGGGACATGGGACTCTTCAGCCTGGTGAAAAGAAGGTTTGGGGGGACTTGGTGGCTGTCTATATGTATATAAGTGGTGTGCATCAGGACCTGGGAGATCAGTTGTTCACCAGGGCTCCCGAAGGGATAACTAGGTCTAACGGCCACAAACTTCTAGAAGGCTGATTAAGACTCAATATAAGGAAAAACTTCTTTACAGTCTGAGTGTCCAAGGTCTGGAAAAGACTCCCCACAGAGGTGGTACAAGCACCTACTCTGAACCCATTCAAAATGCATTTGGATGTTTATCTTGCTGGGATCATCTGATCCCTGGAGACTTTCTGCCTCTGGCAGGGGGGCTGGACTTGATGATCTCACAAGGTCCCTTCCAGCCCTTAATGTCTATGATATCTAGGAAATCCGATATACACATACATACATACATATGTGTGTGTGTGTGTGTGTGTGTGTGTGTGTGTGTGTATATATGGAATGTACTTTCATTATAATATATTGAAAAAATCAAAACCAAGATACCATTATTGTTTTTTGTTTGAACCATTTTTCAAAATAGGCCATTGCAATTACTTAGAGCTGAATTTTAACCATATTTTGGTTCCTCACAAGGCAGATTGGTACCTGAATTTATTTTCATTGTGGCCTAGATTTGAAGGTACTCTCTAAAATCTCATTGATACTGAAATTCCATTTAAATACCATTGAAAATCTGCTCTGAAGTCTCAACCAGATCTTACTTCATTTTTATGTTTATATACATGCTAGTGTTTACTTCTAAATGTGAAACAAGTTTCCAAAAGGTCTTTATGAAGGTATCGTGGCTTTCAGTGAAACCGCACATATTCAAGCAAGGGACTAGAATAATGATTCTCAGCCAAAAAATGTGGCACCTTGGGGTGCTGCTAGATTCTTTGAAGGGTGCCACAAGCTCTAACAAGATAAACAAAGTGTGAGGAAAAAAGCAGATAAACTAATAGATAAGTGCAGGCTCAGCACCCCATGGTCCAGCCCATCTGCAAGGAGGTAAGCATTGTAATATATAAATTTGCTTTTGAAAATAGGAGCCAGTCAATTTACAAAAGTTATGAAGGGGTGCTTCAAGTTTAGTGAGGGATGCCTCACGTCCAAAAAGGTTGAGAACCACTAGGTTAGATGCCAGGACTTTCTATTCCAAAAGCTCAACCATGTCCATTAATAATACACACGGGCCTTATTCAACTGTAGCATGATTATGATGTTGTCCTGTTGTAGTAAGTCCCAAGGGAATGAATTCTCTGACTAAAGGTTGCAAGCCCAAATGGGGTAACAGCCCCCATAAAAATTCTATTGGAATAATTCAGTTCTAATCAGGCTAAGATTTAAAGACCTGAAACGTTTGGGATAGTACTAGAAGTGGTTTAACATTCCTTCCCTTACTGGGCAGCAGATTTGTTTATACAATGTATTTTTCTTGCAGTGAAAAGCTTAAATAAAAAATGAAACAGAAAAGAAAAGAAATGGACAATAAATAAAAGGAAAAAAAATCATTAGCACAATTTTCCAAATTAAAGTTTGATTTTTTTTTTAGAAAAACAAAATGGATTCCTGTAATTTTTCAGCTGAGGGGCCAACTATTTTGATGCAGAAATACTGTTGCAGTGCTACATAGTAGTAGTGCTCTGGACACACAGTCTCTCAACCTCTTCCCTGTGCTCAGACTGTGTTTCCCATGATATATTACCTAATCCATTACTGGTGGAAAGAGAAATAACGTTGTTGCATCCTTGCCTTCTCTCCTGTCATAGAGTTCTATCTAACATATGGAGAAGGCAGCTTTTCTCGTACTGGGCTGTGTAACCCTATCGTCTCTGGCCACATATGGGTGTTACATTTCTAGTGGGGAATCAGTGCTGTCCTGGTAAAAATTGCTAGTGTACAGGCATTCATGAAGTTTCTCCAAGAGAAAACTCGCCCCAGAAATTTCCAGCACTAGAAATGAATGTGTTCAGACCCTCAGGGTGTATATAAACATTCACTGCACCCAATGTACAGTCATGTAGTTTACTTTGAGCCTTGCAATCATAGATCATGAATGGCACATGCAGATGCTTGCTGGTTCGGGGAGCTGTGCTGGAACTTGATATAATTAATTTGGGGTGGGGAGAGGGGAAAGTGGGATAGAGGGGTCTACAAGGTCCATGGGTGAGGGCAGTTGGCACATTGTGGCGGGGTTGATGGGATGAGATGGGCTGGCAGTTCTGCAGCAAGGGCATTGCCCATCCAATGGTGGGGGATCAGGGGGCTAAAAATAGCCCAGTCAGAGTGTGTGGGGAGTAAAAAAGCATAAATCCAGGACTGAGGTGGGCAGCTGGGCTTTCCAGCCTTGGGTCTGCATTTCAAAAATGGGCAGATGTTTGCTGGATTGGATTAACCTGTTCCCAGTCTAAGTTAGTTCAGCTAGTCAAGTGAACTAACTTAGGTCAGGCCTGCCATTTTTGGCCCAGTTAAACCCCCTGAACACTTGTACAAATGGACATTTAACCCTAGTTAGGTTGCTATAAATGTAATGTCTGTAGTACCCTAAATTTTGTGTTATTGAAATACTTCTTTTAGATGATAAAAGATAGTACTCTGTATTGAGATACTGTCTGTTTATAAATATGTATGTGTGTGATTTGGAAGCTCTGTTACAGGTAGGAAGAACAGTAAATGTCAGCTTTCTCAAGCTGATTAATACTTTTCTCCACAAAGGGACCACTTAAAGTAACATGGCACTTAATATAAGTAAAAGCATCCACATCTGGTCCTTTACCTTTCAATTAACTATAGAAAAAAGAATTCTACATGCACATTGTCCAGAAAATTATCCAATGCTTGAACTAAAAAAATACATATAATCCTGTTTGAACATAAACTGTAATGAATATTATAATTACACAATGTTTCAGTGCATTCATTGATAATCAATGCTATGTTCTACAGTAGGGAACTCAAAAGATAATTCATCCTATTGAATGCCACAGTGTTTAAGGCAACAATTCTGGAATACAGTCCTACAATCTTAGGCAGTACTTAAACTGAACACATGTGTGCAATGTTTTGAATGGAGAAAGAACTAATACTACATAAACAATTGATTTTTCGTATTTATTTTTACTGCAGTCTAGTGTGGAAGAAAAATAATGCATCCTTAATAAGAGGCCTTTAGAAATACGATGTACTAAGTGCTATTGCTGGTATTCTCATTACAAGCTCTAAGACCAGGTACAGACATTCAGAAAGCCTGATGCAGAATCTAAGTTATACAGTTTTCTGTAAGTGATATAGTTTGGATCAGTAGAAAGTAGAACACACATTGATCCTTTTGATTGCAGGGAGGGTGGGGGAGGGCAAATCTTAGACCGATTTATGCCATTTTTAAACCAATCTCTGTGTGCCAAACTTTCATTCTGTTATGGATATAGACCAGTTTCTGATCACTTATACTGGTAAAAGTGTAATGTCTGTACCTGGCCAAATATAGGACAAGTGTCAAAGTCAATACAGATCAAGGAAACCTTGATAGTATGCCTTTAATAAAATGTTTTTTCTTTGTCTGGCTCTTCATCACAAGGCAAACAGCTTGCTATAGCTCCAGTTCTAGTACAATAACAGTTTGTTGAATTGAATGCAGCAGCATTGTTAATGTTAAGCTACTATTATGTTCTTAAGTGTGCATGACTGACTTTTAACAGAACAGTTCAGTTCACATTTGTTATACAGACAATAGTGATACTTTGCAAAGGGATATAAAACTTTAAAATCCCCAGAGACATGTTCAATGTGACAGTAATTCACAGGGTGTTCAAAGCTCCCTTTCAACAGAAAATAGTCTCTTTACCTAATGCAAGGATTCTTTCCCCTCTTCTCTCTTTAATGGTTGTTCCATTCATAATCTGGAATTTGTAATAATAAGCAACTGATAGACATTTTGTTACCACCCTGCACCACAAAAAAATTACTAAAACTATGTCAGATAGTCAATCCATAGCAACAGCAACAGCATCCATTGCTCAAGGGCACAGATTTTTCAGGAGAAACAGAAAAATAGCTCTATCTGTGTAATAATCCACTGCTAGCACATGTCAAAACAGACAGAGGGAGCTGTTGGTACATAAACAAGAGATATTGCTGCTGGACAGAAAACTCATAGTCTTTTATAATCAAGTGCTTTTAAAGATGTTCATGCAACTGGCTTTGAGGAATACCTCATTTACTAAGGTCAAAGAGAAAATGCATATATAATTTTTTCTCTACTTGCTTGTACAGCCTTCAATAGCTCTTGCAAAGAAGCCCTTTCTAATGGTAATGCAAAAGAGTTACATAATGTAATATTAAAGGAAACATGTTTTAAAAGTCTACTTCAATTAGCATTTCATATGGAGTCACGTGAATTTTAAAGCATGCACCAATGACTCTAACTTTGGGAGATTATAAAAAATGCTTATTTACTGTATGCTAAACAGGGAGGAATTTATACTTGGAAAGTACTGGCTTATGCATAAGGTACAATTTCTGATGCCTTTGCAGACTTCCTTTGTCACACCAGGCAAGTTGCTTTATCCGTAAATGGGAATAATTCCTCTCTGCCACACATGGCAGAGTAAGGTCTGTTAATGGCTGTGAAGTGCTCAGACAGTACAGCAGAGGCCATGAAATAATTCAGTAGAATTGTATGCAGTGCAACAAGCTAACTGCTCTCCCTATGAACAAGAAAAGACTTGAGTTCCAGGTTTTAGATGAAACAGAAACACCTGTGTTCAAGTGTGGTCATTAGGTAGAGAATAGCTTTCAAAATGATGAAGTTTGGGGCTGTATTCATTGACTTTACAACATCTTCTGGCACTCTATGACACATCCCCCTTCTAGGAAAAATACCTGAAATATTACCCTACTAAGCATTTACCATAGTGGAGAAGCTGCTCTCTGTTAAAAACTTCTCAGCAGTGCTTGGAAATGTGGTAAACAAATAGAGATTTAAAAGAAATGGGTTCCCTCAGCATCCAGTGCTTACCTCAAGGGGTTAATCTTTATGTAAATGACACACCAGACACAATCCTTAGACTCTTCAGAGTGCATTTGTTTGGTGACAAAGGGCTTTCAACTGAATGAAGAGGGCCCTAATGAAGATTACTCATAAACCCAGAAGCAGAAATAATTTGGTAGTAATCTTGGCATCTGGGGAGCAGAGGCAACGCTAATAAAGAAATTAGCATTATCCCCATGCTATTCTGTTGCAGCAAGGTGTACTCTGGTGTGGTTGGCTTGATGTTTAGTTATACCAAGCAATGAAAATTCTGTCAGGGTGTATGCAGCTCATGAGTATTGACCTGCTACCAGTTTTATTCCATCTAACAACAGCTAACAAACTGATACAGTGAAAACCCTGAAGAATACACTGACAAAACTAAAGCTTTCTCTGCTCAGTGACTAATGGACTGCTCTCCATCCTCACCTGACTAAGAAGAGATGCATTTGGAGTAGGCTACATGCTACAGATCAGGTAGATTATACAACATTATGGAGTGGGAATGGCAAAGGATCTACAGATCTATTCATGGATCTACTCGTTCTTACTAATACTTCATCTCAAAACCCAGTAAGAGACAACCTAGTTTATAACTCTCACACTGCTATGGAAAAGGCTTGAACCCTTTCAGTTGTTGTGTGGTGAGATATGCAAAAACCAACAGCTTCTGAGGACTCAGAGCTAGTCCATTATATGAGTAGATAAATTGAAAATAAAATGGAATTTTTTCTCTTGTTATGAGAGCAGCCAAGCCTTACTAGGCTACACACTAGTGACCCAGGTGCAGCTGAACTGCCTTAAGAGACAACAGTGAATTCCTCAAATTTATTTTCAAATTTAAATTTAACCAGATTTTTTCTTATCTTATCAATTTCTCTAACATATAAGCTGGCACATTCACTTTTGTCCTTTATTGTGCATTCAGTTAAAAAAGGACAAAAAAGGCTGATATTCTAGGAATTAAAAAAAAAAACATGCCAGAGAATTGCCCAGCAATCTTGGTTTTGTTCATATTGGCAAGCACGTAGCGCAAAACTAATAATGCTCACTTCATGCAATATTCACAATGAAAACTGACAGCTTTGCAAAAATTAATGGCATTTTAACTCAAGCTGGGTGAAATGTTCATAATAAAACAAGAAACCAAGTGAAACTGGCCTGGCTTCATGCTTCATTACAAATTACAAACTCACACTAGATTTGCTGAAAGGCTTGCTAAAATTCAGTGACCATGACTTTCTTTATAATTGGTGAAGAAATGATAAACTGTGGGAAGGCCCTAGTGGCTTTGAATGATTCTTTTTTTCCTGTCCATCTGTTAAGAGCATGTTAGAGCAGCCTGGCAGGAAAGGCCAGCTTGGAGTCATCCAAAAGGTAAGACTAGATGGTATAGGTATCTTCCAGGTACATCCTTGTCCAGGAGGCTGGGCTATGGATTGATGCAGAGCCTCTCCTGCAGCTCCATGTCAGCTGGAAAACCTCTAATGAAGCAGTTTTCCATGGGAGCCATTTCTGTTTTCTTCATGTAAATAAAACTGGGGGTAGTCAATCCAAACTGGGGAAGCTGGCTATAAACAGGCTGTAGGATGTTTCTCTTTGCAGCTTGTCTTATAGGGCTATTGACACAACCTCCTTGTCTGAAGCTATCATCTTCCAGATGTCTTTTCTCTGTTTCAGGCATCAGTTGTTCTGAATTTAGTTGCTGCTCTTTCAACATACTCATTGTAGCTGTGAGGAAAAAGTCCATCTGTCACCGAAGATGTAAGAGCAGGACCTCTCCTGCTCTACTTTGCCCCAGTCCAAGACCACGAGGATAGTTTGCCAGGCCTAACAACTCCCACAACATACACAATTCCCTGGATCACTTCCTCTCTCTCAGTTGCTCAAATCCAGGATCTCCATACATTAGTCTGAAGTTCTTTTTCCTGTGTCCTTGTCACTAGCTGACATACTTGTCTTCAGCACAGTCTATTCTAAAAACTCCATTCCCTCCTGTGAGCTGTCCAGCCTTCTCACTGTACATCTTCCCAACCCAGATGGATACTTAACTTCCTGTTTCTCAGTTGGATCCACCCTGAAGTGGTAGATTGGAAAGTGGTTAGTCCATTGATTCCTAGAGGGATTCCTGGTCTGACTACCCAAGGACGTCCCAGTGCCTGTAGTCCTGAGCATACATTTAGACACACATTTAGATTCTAAAATAATTCATTAATTTTTCACATGAACATAGTGGGCCTACACCCTGAATAGTGCATGCAGTTCTGGTCCCCCCCACTTCCAAAAGGACAAACCAAAAGTAGATAAGGTACAAAGAAAGACAACAAGGATGAACATGGAGAGGTTTCCATATGAGAAGAGACCAAATAGGCTAGGACTAATCAGCTTAGAGAAAAGATGATGATGGAGTATATAATAGAGATCTATAAAATAATGAATTATGTAGAGGCTACTAATTTAATCAAGATCATAGAATCATAGGAGTAGGGTCAGAAGGGACCTTGTAGATCTTCAAGTCCGACCCCCCGCCTGGGTGGGAGAAAAGACTGGACTCAAATGAGTCCAGCCAAGTAGTCATCAAGCCTCTTCTTAAAGATCCCCAGGGTAGGACCCAAGTTCAAAGGATGATTGAGCAAATTAATTCAGGATAAGTTTGTAAATGGCTACTAAACACAATAGTAGGAGTGCAACAACCAAATAAGACTTCCTAGATCTAGAAGTACTGGTAGATCTAAGGGAGAAGCGGCAGAGGACAGATCATTCTCAACAGACCCTGCACTGATTCTCTTCCCCTTAGCATTTTCTGTCCCACTGTGCGATACAGGACTCTACACTAGACAGACCGGTGGTCTGATCCATATTTTGTGTTCTTATGATATTTTCTGGAGTCATCTTTTTCTCTTAAAACAACTTTAAAAGATAATTGTAAGCATGTTGCATTGTATGGAAAGCTTTCCTTTTCCAATCTGGAATGCCCAAAAGTAAAACAATTACAAAAAAGTAACAGATGTATACGCTTAAAAAAAATCTGCCTTTTACCTTGAACAATGTCAGCTTCTAAGAGGAAAATTATTTTAGATATTGCTACTTATCAAAACAACAATCCTGAATACACTCTTCTAAAATTATACATACTTGTCTTGTCCTGCAGACCTACTTGTTGTCTTTTGACAGAGCAGAGACATGAAACAATCTAGGGGAATGTTCTGGTATTTAGTATATTCATCCAGATTATTTCTGATATTTACCTTATTAAAAGTCACCAAATCTCAGTGAAAACATGATTTAGTGTGTATATAACTAACTATATCTAAGACTAGACATTCAATAAAAAATCCTAAAACGTATTGTGCACAAATATTGTGGACTACGGGCTAAATCTCCTAGTTAAGTGTGTTTTGGGTATAATTGTCTCATAGTGTAATCATCAATTCATAGAATCATAGAAAATTAGGGGTGCAAGGGACCTCAGGAGGTCATGTAGTCCAGTCCTCAAGATTTTTACTTTTTTAAATAAAAAAAATGTCTTCCAAGGCAGCACTAACTTGTGTCTTAATTAAGAAATGTCTTCCAAGGCAGCCTCCCTTAAAGGTGTGTGTGTGTGTGTGTGTGTGTGTGTGTGTGTGTGTGTGTGTGTGTATATAAACAGCAAGACATGGCAGGCGAATCAGAGGGTGCTAAACGGTTAACTTGGCATGGTAGGGGGCGCTAGGGAGATCACGGCTGCTTCTAGGGCCCGCTCCGTGACAACGTGCATGCCTTAATGCGCGTTAACTCAAGCTAATTGGGCATTTTTATACATGCAAGTGCCGCAACACCAGGCACTTTGAAAAGCTCCCAGTGCTGCCACTCATGCAGTTATATAAGTGGTAAAATTCACATCAACTCTGAGACAATGGCCATGGCAAACTTTTGAACTAAAACACATCAGAGGTGATTTAATTCAAAAGTACACTGCCACCATTTTCTGCACACTGATATGCATTTCACTGCTTGTACAACTGCATGCAGAGCAGTACAGTTCACCTCAGTTCGCATATAGAGCAGACAACCTCAGGGCTGGGGTGCTTGGCACCTGCCCCATGGCCTTGCCCCCTAGGCCCATTCCATAGTCCCCCACTCTGGGCTTGAAGACCCAAAATATTGTAACAAGTTTTCCCATTATATATAGTTTTCACCTTATATACAGTTTCCCACATGTAAGAGGGTTTTTATTGTTGGTGGGTAGGGAGGGTGGTAGAGTGGCTTTGATGGTCAAGGAGAAAAGAGGGAGGGATGGAGGTGAGTTTTGTGAGGGTAATAAAGTTTTTTTGTTTCACCCATGTGCATGTCCAGACAGCGGTGCTGGGAGTGGGCAGGGGGTAGGTGGGCTAGAGCAAGGAGTGCAGGAGGAGAGGGTCAGGCAGAGCCTCCTGCATCCAGTGCCTTGGCCTCTGCTAGCAGGTACACAGCTGTCCTGGGGCTTGAGTAAGTTTAGGGTTAGGTTTAGGGTTTAGGGCCAGCAGGGGCAGCACCATGACCAGCAGGAGCATGGGGCATTGGTCACTGTTGACAGGGTTCAGGCTAGAGCAGCGGGGGACTGGGCATCGCTGGCAGGGGCAGCCCTGGTGCAGGAAGCAGGATAGGCAAGGAGGGAGCTGCCACACGCTGCCCCAGTGCTGGGTTCCTGGGCAGGGAAGGGGCTGGCCAGGTGCCAGAGCTTCCCAGATAGCTTCCAGCTGCTGGCAACCATGTGGCCAGAGTCTGGAGGTCCCCCTAGTGGCCACAGGGGCATATGGCAGGGCTGCAGGGACTTGGGGCTAACTTTAGTGCCAAGTCCCTGCAAAGGTAAGACACCTGCCAAAAATTGCTTAATGTGCATTAGTATAACGTGCATTAAATTTAGTCTTGCTTAAATGCATGTGTAGATGGACCCTGTGCATTCTGTTTGCTATTGATATTAACTACACCGCTTATAGAAAACTCTGTAACTTGGATCAGTTTGAATATATATATATATGCACCTAGCCTAAATGAACAGCTCATAAAACCATGGTTGCAAGCTTTCCTAAATTACTTCAAAGAGATGCACACTGCAAAGCCACGAAAGTGGTTAGGTTCAGACACCCACCACTCCTTTTGCAGGAAGATTCAATTTATCTAGCCTTAAGCAATAACAGTAGTGTAATGGCTATAAAATATCTGGCTGTCTATGCTTATAAGCATTACAGTGAGTGAAATCCAGCCCTGTGAATGATCCAGCATGGGTCTATGAATCACTGATAGTCTGTGTCAACCCTGTTTTGAGAGGGTAAGTGGAATGCAAGTGGTACATAGGTCTTGTACTGGCCCTGTGTAGGGGAATAAATTGCACCCAGTATGTATTCCTAGATAAATGGATGAAGTATATATGTTCTGTTTGGGAATCTATCTCCACCCACAAACAAGGGTTATCTATCTTGCAGCAGTATCAAAACATATGTAACTAGCAATGCATACATTTAGGGGAGAAATTAGAAGGCTTCTAAGTATTGGAGCAGTAAGGTTGTATAAGGGCCTGCCAGTAGAAATATTGGGAACACGCCTAACTGTTTTTCAAATGAAACTCACATATTTAAGAATGGAACTGTGGATGTAGATAGGAAAGGGCTGCACTTAAAGGCCCAAAATATGCCTTCTGGTCCTATGTTCCATGTCCCTAAGATGATATGGTGACTCCTCTATTCACTTTATAAGGCCCAGGTGCAGTGTGGTTAGGTTTCAAAGTCTTCCGTATGGAAAATTCTATGAAAATACTTGTGAAATTATAAACTCGCTGCAACGCAAGATTTAAAGCTTTATTTTACTGTTTTATGGGAAGGTAAGTTATTATTTGTTTGAGCAAGGATTCCTATGTTTGTTAGGCCAGATCCTCAGCTGATGTACATTTTCATGTCTTCAATAAAACTTATTTGAGGTAAGCCCCATAATGAGAAATTCTATAATAATAATAATAATATAATACCCACCTCCTATATAATGCTTTCTATCAATAGATCTTAAAAGTATTTTATGAAGGAGTTTGGTGTTATTGCACTCTATTACAGATGAGCCTATTTGAAGCACAGGAAGGCAAAATGATTTCCCCAAGGTCACACAGTAGACAGAGGAATCCCTTCTTTTGAAATCCAGGTTAGTGTCTAACAGTAAGGTTCTGTTCTAGCTATAAGTGGCTCCTAGGTATGATACTATTTCACCTTGCTTGAGCCCCTGAATACAGCTACTGTAGAGGGTGGGTGGGTCCTTCTCCTCTTCATTTTTCTTTGTGACTCAAGCTTAAGGGTTAGGTGACCATGCCTTACAAAATTAGATACATTAATGGATTTTCCAGAACTTGAGTGAGGGGGAATAGAATTGCACTTAGGCTTGTAAGTTCACTTAGATGTCCAATCAGTGGGGTAGAATCTGACTCCTAATTGTTAAGCTATACTCATCTCTGTTCCACCCTCAGCTGATTATAGCCCAGTCTTGGTAGATCTTCATCACATTTAAGATTTTCAATTTCCTATGGGTGTCTACTAATTTCAGCTGCTAGCTGAATGTCCCCAGTATCCCTTCTTGCAGTTAACCTCTCTCTAATGATCTCACCTTCCATGACTTGATGTTGGACTTAACATTTTGAGGGGAAAGGTCTCTGGACTGGTACAGTTCTGAGGAGCTTCTCCTAGTATACTGAGGGCTCCACCTTCTCCTTCATCTTCATTCAGGCCACTCCATTCAGATGTTCATGGTTTCAAAGTCAATATTTTACTAATTGGTAAGGAATCCCCTGTGGGTGGTGTTTATAATTGAAATGAAATAAAAAAGGTACCTGTTCAATTTTTCCATAGGGACCTCATTCTGGATCTAAACTTAAAGTCCATACACTATACAGCCTGCTACTGACAACAGAGGGAGTGAGCTATAATTGCAGTCCCAGCTCCCCTGATTATTGCCACCCATGTCAAGCACTGTATTAAATCCTCAAAAAAAATAACAACAAGAATATAACTTTACTACTGTCAATGACTTACTGTTGCCCCAGCACTCCCTGCTCATTGCTTTCTGTCTCACCAGTGTTGCTCTCTGCTAGTAACCCCCCTAATCTGCTTGTCTCACTCTGCAGCTCTTCAGGATGTTGATACTGCCAAGACAGCCTAGGAGATAGTGGGGCTTGCTTCCCACCCCTCTCTGCTTGGCTGGTTTGGTTCTTTCCATTCTGGGATAGCCACTTCTGCTCTGGTGCCTCTATATGTCCTCCCAGAGTCCTGGTTCTCTCCTCCTACCCTCCTCCAGTTTTCTCCAGGGATCCTTTTATGCTGGTGCTCATGTCTCTTCCTCCTATCATGAGGAAGCACCAGCTAGAAAAGAATCTTTTTTGCATGCTGTTTAGCCACGGCACTAGGGCTGCTTCAAGTACATTTTCCTGACTGGTCTCTGCCTCACCAGTTTGGGTTGTCCCATTACTTCCTCACAGTTTTTTTTTTTTTTTCTGTCTACGATATGAAGAAAAATTGTAGGGCATTTTATTTAAAAAAATATTTTCTATAGCAGTGGTGCTTAATATTTTAGCCCTGTGTACCATATGAGTTGTGTGGAGCTGGACCATAGGCCAGATTGGGCTTGTGCTGTTTCCATCTGACTCCAAGCACTTGAATCAGTCCCAGTGCAGCCTCTGCTGACCCCAGTATGCCAGAATTGAACTGCCAAATTGTCAGACCCATGGGGAGCCCCGTAGGCCAAATGACATGACACTGTCAGATCTGCCCTGTGGGCCAGAGGTTGAGCACCCTGTTCTATAGGATATCTTTTAAAATCATGCTCTATATTTTCTAAATAAACTAGAGAATATTTCCTTGCTGTAGAGTTTTATGGGATGTTTCAATAAATATATAGAAAAGGTTAACTGATTTAAATTTTCAGCATAATTTCTAAAGAATCGAGTTGTTCTTATTTTGTAGCATTGTTCAGGAATGGATTCAGACCTTCCTCTACTCCCCACAGTGATAAAGGAGAATAAATATGTTTAGCATTATGGCACAATATCTTCAACAGGTAAAAATCAGGAAGTTTCCACTGAATGCAATAGATTTACCCACATTTACATCAGCTAAGGATATGGCCCATAACCTAGAGCACTGGTGTGTCATGTTACATATTTCACACTGAAAACCCTATCTAGAATTATTTAAAGTGTTCAGCCCTGGCATCAATCAGCTCCTTGTGAAAGCTATGGTAAAACTTCTGGGGACTCCAACAAGAGTAGTTTAGCCAGTTCTGCATTTTTTTTCCAGTTATCCTCCCTCTGTCTTAGATGTCCCATTCACAATCCCACAGACACATAGCTTTATCAATCTGCTGTATGTGGAACATGTGTTCAGTGTCAGTAGCATGTAAATTACATGGAAGAGACTGACTTCATTATTCTTTTAAGTAACTTTCACAGGTGTTGACTTGGCTTGAGGAATTTAATTTCAGAACTGAGTCCGAAATTGTACTTTCTATCTGGTTTAATACTTTGATTTATAGTCTCATTAGCATGGGAGACTAGCTCCTATTAAAACTATTAAAGGTAATTTTAGCAATAATACCAAAGGATATGAGTAGGTGTAATGATAGTACTGGTAATAAAAATTAATAAACATTCATTATTTTTAATCATATGTATAGTAGAAATGAATAATCAGAAAATAAACAAAGCTTTTATTTTACATGAATTTAAAACCCTGGGGGGGGGGGAAATAAAATCACTATAAATTATTGGTTGTCCACTGAAGATTTAATACATTTTTTTAGATATAAATTTTGAATCATTCTTTTCAAGAGCACTTAGGCAAGATAGCTAACAACCAGTTAGGGATTATGTAATGTCTTATGTCATGTCATTCCTAGCCTTTTCCATAGGGAGATCACACTCTGTTTTCTTATGTGGTTTCCTTGGTTTTTTTTTCATTGTACACCTATGAGTACCTACCAGCCGGCCATATAGGGAAGGGAAAGTTAATAAGTCCCTTTGGATCAGTGGTGCTCAACCTTCCAGCCCTGCAGGCTGGATGAGTGGCACAAGGTGAATCTGTGGGCCTGAGCCTGTGTGCCCAGATCTAACTGTGGAGCAACACTGTGGGCCGGCCCAACTACACACTGGTTTGATTTAGTGTGCAGAATCTTGTTATTCAGTCTGCAGTGCTCTCTTTAGCTCCAGAAATTTGGTGGCAGGGGAGCAGCAATGAAAGCTGCCACCATTCCCTTGCCACCAAATGTGTGGACCCATGGGAACCTTGTGAGCTGAATGACACATCTCCATGGACCAGAGATTGAGTATCACTGCTTTAGAGGAAAAAAAGGATAAACATCTACAGTACAGAGCCCCTTTGCAACGTTTTGTCAAGGGAGTTTTGATTGCAAGATTGATAACATACCCCATGGATGCTGTCCCAACACTGCCTTCCATCCTCACCTTTTTAAGGAAGGACTTTCAGCCCTGTTAGATTGGACCAGACCTGCATTTAGTTTCACCTATCTTCAACTAATAACAAACACAGTATGTCTTTATGTCTCACCTTTAGGTGTGGAAATAGCTTCTGTTAAGTGCCATCTATATGTTATATTTAGATTGTACTGGAACTTTGATTATGGCATAGCATGAAGCTCCAAAAGCTTTCTTCATTTTATATGTAGCTTTACTCTGCAAATGTCAATAATATCAGACACAGGCCTCTCAGGTTTCCTGGAGGTTTCTGTACTCTGCAAGTGCACATTGTGGGCTCTCAGACCTGATAAAAGCAAAAGTGGTAAGGTTTTAACAAATCTATCCTTTTTCCCAAAAATTTCTTTATGCATTGGGATTAAATAGAAAAAAAACCCAACCATCCAAACATAAAGAAGCAAACACCAAGTCACCAAGTCTACTTTTATTGAAAAATCTTTTTGAATTCAAGGCAGTCCTTGAATTTCTGATGTAAAAAAAAGTACTGGAAGGGGTAGGGAATTTTGACAAAGCCATTCCAGACTGTAAAGAAAGAGTACAGCTCTGCTTTTGTATTCTAAATATATAAAGTTCAAATTTTAAAAGGTGACTTTTAAATTCTTAAGAAATCTCTGTTATTTAATGAAATGGACAATAAAATTACTAAGCTTGTGAATAGTAAAGAAATTTCAGCTGGAGCAGGACTCACTGAAAAAGCTTTCTTAGCTGTTAAATGATTTGTAAATTTCTTATTTAAAATGAATTTCAGAGCTGAAGTGAAAAAATAACTGGTACATCTTTAATTATCATGGTGTTCCTGTTTTGAAAATATTTGCTCCTTTTGAAACTCCAGAAGTTACAAACTCCCTAGAAAATTGGATTGTAGAAAAAAAGGATAGTCTCTCAGATCTGACCTTTAAAAGATGCATCCATCTTCTCTCCAAATAAGATTCTTGGAAAGTGAAAAATTAAGTGTAAGTGTGGGAATAGCAAAGTCTCATATTGAATGTACTCATGCGCTTCCACTACTGATTAAGCTTTAAGTCTAGCACATGTGGCTGACAGTCAGCATTGGGTTATAATGTTCAGATTTTTACATGCAGCTTGAAACCCCTATATGTCTCAGTTACTCACATAGCAAAATATAGCATATTAAGAAGACTGTTGTCAAAGCAAGGTCTCTGATCATTGATATTAAGAGGAGATTTGCTTTTAGTAATGTAGAGATTTTGCATAGAAAAGCTTATAGCATAATCACCTGACTGACTGGGCTCAAAATCTATGCATTGCATTGTGAGAAAAGTAGGCTTCATATACAGTATGATTATCTACTGTTTAAAACCACCATTCCTGCCAGCATTTTAGGATTAATGTTGCAAGAAGACCAAACAGGAATAATAATTTTAAGTTTCTATTTAGTGTGTTTTACTCAGCGGCTTAAGCGATCAGCTATGTTAGAAATTCAAAGACAGACAACCCAAGAAGTGTATGCCTGTGCATAAAATTATCCCTCTTTTAAACAAGTAGGTTGGATTCTTGAAAACAGTAGTTTTATACATTTTAAGCTTTCAAGGGGAAGCCATAGCTTTTATTGTGTTATAATCTTTTATACTGATTGGATGAGATGGAATCATAGAAAATTAGGGTTGAAAGGGACCTTAGGAGGTCATCTAGTCTAACGAGGTAGATCATCCCAGCCAAAGCTTTGTCTAGCCTGGTTGTAAAAACTTCCAGGGATGGACAGTCCACAACCTCTCTGGGTAACCTTTTCCAGTGCTTTACTACCTTTGTAGTGAGAAAGTTCTTTCTAATATCTAACCTAAGCTTCCCTTGCTGCAACTTGGGCCCATTGCTCCTTGTTCTGTCATCTACCACCACTGAAAACAGTCTAGCTCCATCCTCTTTCTTCAGGTAGTTGAAGGCTACTATTAAATCCCCTCTCAGTCTTCTCTTCTCCAGAATATGTAATCCCAATTTCCTCAGCCTCTCCTCATAAGTCATGTGCCCCAGCTCCCAAACCATTTTTATTGCCTTCTGCTGGATATTCAGAAGCAGTTAATTTGACCTAACTCTGCATGGATTTTAGGGTGTTTTACCATTGCCTTTATAGGTATAGTAGCAGGTCAGTGGTGACTACCTATATTGGAGATACCTATTGTGTTTGAATATGATAATGAAAATTCAAGTTAGCTGATAGGAGGTTGACCATGAAAGTCATCAGTCAAAAGAAAACAAAGCAAATCTTCAAGTATAATCTCTCATGGTTAAACTATGCCAAAGTGAGGATGTAACCACAACAGGTACACACGACTTATTTTGCTCTTCAGTTAAAGTAGACAAATGTCCAATATTTTGTCATCTGAGCCAGATGCTCCCAAACATATTTAAACACATTACAATTGTCCAGTAGAATGGTAAGGTATTTCATGGTTTGTCATTTTTTTTAAGGCTTTTCTTGCATTGGAAGAAAGATTGAAGACTTCTCCTGACCATTGCATGTCTTTATTCCCATGAAGAACTGGAAAGACAGCGTAGTGTTGTAGTTAGGGCAGTGAATTCACCCTTAGGAGAAAAAGCTGAATGCCTTTCTTTGCTACATGGGTTTTGTTAAAGAAATGTGTAAGATCCTAAATGAAAAAGTAGATAAATCGATAGTAACATTAATAGTACTAATAATAATCTGAAATATCAGGCAAATCAGAAGTGTTTTTACACCATTGTTTTCATACTCCATTTTTTAAAAACTTCTGAACATTTTTATGATGCTTTGTTTTTTGAAATCTTAAATTTTACAAGGTGAAAACTTTCAGTTAGAAAGATCCCTATATTGGAAGGGATAGAAGAGTCAGAGAGCCCCAAAACAGAGTGGGAAATGTGGAAGATGGTGGTACTGCAGCCTAGTAAAAGACTGGAGCTGGTCATCAGTGTCAGACCCTTAAGGAATTTTCTTGGTCTCCTCACCTCAGGTTTTAGTACTTTCTGAGGAAAGCTCCTCTACACCCCTCCCTTAACCCTGCCAACTCAGGTCTGTGACACAAGCAGAATGTACCAGCCATTTTGGCTGTGGTCCTTAGGCCAAATATCCTGGGAGGAGTTGAGCATCAACCAGCAAAGTACTTAAATACATGCTAAAAGCTGAGCCTGAGAGTAGTCCTGTTTAAATCAATAGGGCTCCCTGTACCTGTTACAGGTATCACAAAATTAACTAGTTAAATGTGTAATTACCTTGAAAACAGCTACACGTGAAAATTTCTTATCATGCCATAAAATCTCCAACCAGCTTTGTTGGTTTCATGCATTCCCAAGCCCTAGGGATCATAGCAGCTGCAATCCCCAAGGTGTGGGGGTTTCATGCATCCTTGAGCCTCGGAGATTACAGCCCTGGGGGTGCATGGGATTCCTCTGTGACTGAGAACCCCTCAACTGAGGGGGCTCCCAACTTCAGAAGCTTGCTTCTTTTCAGTGCAGGGGAAGCCTGGGATCAGGCTCCCCCAGCACCAGCAATAAGGCATGATGGGATCTAATGTACAATCCCACAATTGTGCCTATTGCCATGTACATATGGTATGGCAGGAGGTGTGATTGTGTGGATTGCTCATTATATCCCATTACACCTTTAACTGCATGTGAAGAGGGGACCAATGTCTCAATGGCTGGAAACCAGTGAGAGTTATGTATCTAATTTTGAGGATCTATGCCATAACCTTTTGCTTCTTTGAATGACTTAAGGACTAACAATGTTGCATGTAAAAAACACTTGTGTAAGTTGGCATATATGTATATTAGCTACTATACAAAGAAAGATAAACCATAAGATACATTTTCCACCACATGCTTACCACAATGAAGTGTTGCTCATATTAAGGGACATATTTAGATCAAGTAATCGATAAGTTTGCCCACCTGTTTAAAAATTATAGTGAAATAATTAAGCCTTCATTTGCAGCTCTAAAGGTGAATAAACAATAACATTTCTATTATTACTAAACATTTGGGACTTCAGGTTGTGGTCATCTCCATTTCTGTGATGACTTTTTCTAAAGGCAGAAATGCAGTAATCATTGCAGGTGTCTGTTTGTTAGAATTCAAAGCAGGCTAAATATTGAAAAGGAAATTTGAATACCATTAGTTTTTAAAATCATTTAAAAAATCCACCCATTTTTATCCCTTTTGAAGAATTCATGATCTGTATTTAACTCTACTATTTCTTGTGCTCTGAAAGACATTAGAAGCTCACTGCTTCATTTGAAAGGTGAACTGTGTTAGCTTTACCAATTATTTTTTCTTCTGTATTGTGGACTGCTTTAAAATTCTTTCACGATTTTACTGTGTGATATGTGACAGAAGACAAATTTCTCACTTTTATCCCTTATAAGGGAGATTCCTAGGTGGTTTGTGATTTGCACAAATAAGCATTCCCCAGTTTGTAGGAGCAGAACAAATGAGCTCTTGGCAGGGCTTTGAGGGGTAATGAAAGCAACATGGAACAAGAACAGTGTCAGGGCAGATGTGATCATTTCAACCAGTGCAGTTTCAAAGAAACAATATTAAAATTGGTCTGCTTTTATGCAGTTGAAATCAAGATCAGAATCAAACATAAGCGAGGTAGACGCTTAACCTCTGAAGACATGGACCCCATTATTTGAAAGAGCACCGCACCATAGGCAGATCTAGGATTTTGGAAAGGGGAGGTGTACCTGGTGTAGGTCATCGTCACATATAACAACACATTTTTCTCCTTGTGAAAAGAAATTAGAAGCTTTACTAATATGCTAGGGGCCTAGGGCTATATTATTCAGTTTATGATCAAAACAAAAACAAATACAACTTGATTGGAAAGTGCATTGATTTGCTCCATCATACCTTATATTAAAAAACACAACCAACTAGGGCAAAAATAAACAAAAATGCTTTTGCTTTAGCCCTGTAGTTATTAGAATTAAATGCACATCTCTTTCAGATTAATAAAATAGTCTAGTCTTCTCAGGAATCTTGACAGCATACCTAATCCTCACTGAAAGTTATTTCCACACCTGAGTTAATGTTCACCTGAGTTAATTTTTCTACGTCATTTTTTTTTTTTTTTTAGCTAGAGTTAAAAACAGTCTGCAGGGCTATGAAATAGGAGATAAATTACCAGGAGTGGCTAACAGACAACAAATTTTCAGGAGAAAGAATAGCTTGATTAGTGTAACACTGCAAAAAGTGAAAGGGTTGTTAACATGTGTGAAATTAAGAGATTAGAAGGAATCAGGTAGATTATAATCAGCCATAATGTCAAGTGACTCACCGTCACCTAAACAGAAGTGCTGGTATCGCTTCCAGGCAGTTCTTCTAAACTTTGAGTGGACCAGAAACCAAACCAAGGTGTGACTGCACCACTGTCCTCACTGGATCTGTTCCTTTTCAGTACTATTGGTACACCTCCCTTTCCCCACTCCTCAAGTGGCATAATTGCCTTAATAGTCAAAATCCCATTTTCAAAATTGCTTGGATATTTACAGATAGTTGTACTAAAGATATTTATGCAACTAAAGTATGTGGGAAGTTTGGAAAATACCACTTGGCTGATGCTTTGTATTTAAATCAATTTAGAAAATGGGACAGGCATTTCTGAAAATTTGACCCTATTGTTGATATTCTTTTTTCAACATACGTATTTTTCGATGTAACTTGAAAATGACTTTTAATGTAACAGGAATTGTTCTCAATTTGTAAGGTTACATGGAGATCAGGATTTGACATATTCAAAGAAAACAATGAATGGGAAGGAAACTTGCAATATTCTTTGACGAACAAAACACATTTCTGACTTTTTCTTTAGCATGAAACATTTTCCGTGAAGAGCAAGGGTGGCTGCTGTGTTCTCAGCATATATAAAATCTGGCCATTCCATTTAGGTAGCTAATGTAGCAGCTGAGCCTCTCAATCTGGCCTCAGATTTCTAAGCCTGCCTGTGTTGTTGTACAAACAGCAGCCCATTGCACAACAGCAAAATCTGGCCCAGTATTTACCTACACCCCATGTCTGCCTATACATGTTCTTGGGGGATGAGTGGGGGACAATTTAATTAGAGTGGTTCTTGGAGAGCCACTCTAATTAAAAAGCCTCACCTTTCAAAATGACTGCAGGACTCTTTAGCTAAACCTCATTTGGTGAGGTTTAGTTAAAACACCTTTGTAGTGACTTCAAAACGTGGGGCCTTAACACATGTGATGGTGAGGTGATGCTGGAGCATTCTAATTTGAACTTGGAGCAGACTCAATTAATCAAATCTGCTTCAACATGTACTAATTGAAACATGAACCAGTGCATGTATAAGCATTCTATGTGATGACAGGAAGTCACTGGGTATGTTATTTTTTTTCCTGCAGAAGGAGTAGTCACAGCCAGCTAAAGTGTCAGGTTATGCCCAGAAGTCCCCATTAAGCCCTTTGTTCTCATTAAAGGTGAATCCTGTCTGGTCTCTAGCACCAGTGATGACAACTCCCACAAACTGAGGCAGCAGCCAGTAACCCAAAAAACAAGATTAGGTACATCTGGTTCAATGGCTGCCACAGAGAAAATAAGATCACAATCAAATATTTAGCTCCAAGAAGGTGTGTATAAACAGAAGGGGATCCAAAGGGTGTTGGGGATGCAGTTGTATGCATCCCCTTTGATTCCTGCTCCATTGAAAGTTTAAAACAAACTGCCTGGCAGAAACAGCTGTATTTCTATTCAGGTGGAGCTCAGGGAGTCAACTGATTTCATCACTTGTTATTATCTATTTAGATTTTTGCTAATCTGCTCACGCTATTAACAACCTTGGATTTTCTTCCAGTCAAGCTAGACTTTCTTCTGTAATTATCCTGTCTGTTATCTAGTCCTGGTATTGTTTTTCTGCTGGCTTCCTAACATATTTAATGAAGGTGTGCTCCTTGCTTTAGGTACCTGTAAAAGTAGCTTTAATCATAGGGGACTTGAACCACAACAAATCAGACACAGGGGGAGGGGAGAGGCAGGGATAAATGCTAGGTGGAGCTCTGTGGTAGCATAGCACTGAAAAGCAGCAAGGAGTTGCAAAGGTGATGCAAAAAGGTAAGTCATTGTAGTGATCTTTATGAGATGACACAGGCGGTGGGAGGCTAAAATAGATGCAACCAGTGCAGCATAAAGCTGAGTATGGGTGAATGGAGAGGTTGGCTCCCCCATGTAGGGGTACTGCCAGTGGCTGAAGCAAGTCCTCCCCTGCTCCCAACTGCTTGTTCGTCTATGTTGAAGGTGGAGGCCAGCTATAGGTGTGCTGTGAGGGGCGGGGGTACAATGTGGGGGCAGTTACAGCCCTTCCTTCACCTGTCTCATGCTCAGGGCTTTGAAGGATGGGGAGAACTCTTTTGGAGATGCTTTGAGGGAAAAGGGTCAGAGGCTGGATGGGTGGGGGGAGAGTCACAGCCACTAAGGGGCTTTTAGGGAGAAGAGGCCTGTTGGGTAGAGGGGTCTGGAGTGAGGAAGGGTTGGGGCATCAGCCCATCACAGACTCAGTTATACATGAGTTTTTTCTTAGATCACAAATGGAGTAATACAGCCCTAGGTCCCTAGCATATTAGTAAAGTTTCTGGTTTCTTTTTAGTTGGAGAAAAATAAATGTTGTGTTATGGGATGATGCATGATGGCATTACCACCCCACTCTCAAAATCCTAGATTCACCCAAGTGTTTGTAATAACAGTTCCTGGGAGGGGAGCAAGAAGGATTTCCTGTAAAACTAGTAAAGAATGGAGCTTTTATTGTCTAATTAAGGAAGGCCTTCAGTAAAAAGTGCTGCAACCCTTCTGCCAGGTATGAATGGAAGGAACAAGGAATGGTCAGTAAGTTGTGAGGCCCCTATCCCTTGCAAATTGAATTGATGGGCTATACCCCACCATAGCTGTGTTCTCACTCCCTGCTTTTGGCATTCAGCCCCCCTCATGTTTCCAGGGGTCTTTTCCTGAGAAACTGTCTTTTAAATGAAAGCATCCAAATTCTTTCTTTGGTAAAACAATTCCCCTCATGCATACACCTTTATAAAATAAAATACAATACAATAAAATTAAAAGTCCAGTGTCTGAGGAGCATGGCCAATCTTCTCTAGTCTCCATTAGTTGCAGTACAGTACCCTTTTACCTGAGCCACACTCATAAACCTAAATAAATCTAGCAAAAGTTACATTGGTGCCAAGAGATCGTTCTTTCAATTTGCCTGTTCCTGGTCCTGTTTCATTCTTCACCACAGAGGCTTGAAAGTCAGACAGCTCTGAACAGAATCTAAGTTTCCCCAAGAAGCCTCATTCTCCACTGCCTTACTCTGAAATCTCCAGCTAAATCACTCTGGAGGTTTTGCTTCACAATATTTCATGATTTAAGTACATCTGGAGAAGGCCAAACACTGCCTTAAGATGGAATAAGGGGTAGGGGCCTGAAACAAGGACCATGCTATAATGGTGATGACATCATTGCAGCAATGCTAACATGCAATACTGGGACTGAGAAGCTCTCTGCTTCTCTGCCCTGATGGCTGCTGGCTGGGAGCTGTCCCACTTCTGGGGCAGCTCCCAACCAGCCCCAGCTGGGTGGGGAAACCCTGCTGGGCATGGGGCTTGTCCCTATGTGCATAAGGCCAGAACAGCTCTGCAGCAGCAGCTGTCTCCCAGCCCCGTGCACACCAGCAGCTCTCCCAATGTGCTAAAAACATCAGGTTAAGCAGCTCCAATGGCCTGCTCCTGGGTATGGAAACAGTTGAGAACACTTTTTAAAATGGGCCGGCCCAGAAAAAACAAATGTTATTTCCTTGGGGCAAATCCTAAAATCCATAGTCTTTAAAACAAAGCTCATGTTATAATCATTTACAGCAAGAGTGCGCTAATCATAACACCAGGCTGAGATACTGGCTTAATACTGGCAAAAGAAAGGGAGTTATTTACTGAATAACCAAGATCTACCATACTGGGTCCATTTCTAACTTGAACTCATGTCCCTTAGAAACATCCCTGTACTTCTGTAAAACATCTCACAAGGATAGGATAAATGCTGTGCTTCCTTTCTCCTGTCCCACGTGGAGGATATTTTGGTATTACACTGAGATCAGATTCACAGCCTGCAGTGCTTGGCTGCCTAACAGGGGATGACATTCTTCAGTGTCAAAGACTATGAATTCCAGGCAGTACTGTTTGCAGTTCTGTGGATTTTTTTTTTGTTTATAGTATGCATTTATCCACTAGTTGTATAGTTCTTTTATTGTACATCACTGGTATCTGTTCACGTTCATCTAGTTTGATATTACTGCTGAGCAGATCTGAAGGAATTATATTGCAGCTGGCTTCACAATCAAGCTGGAATCTGACTAGGTTTTTGCTTTACTACCATAGTTCTAGATATGGCAGATGGCCACGTAGCAGCTTTCTTCTGCAGTGCATGTATTTTTGGAATATATAGATCAGCTTAGGCACTGAGAGAACATCATTTTCTATATTAAAAAAAATCAGAATTCTTTCCGACTGCATGTATTGTCACTTTATTTCTCCCAGGTTTGTTCCTGGACTAGGATATGAAATGGTTCTTTCTTCCTCGGCCTATGCATCTTTGTGCATAAGCTGAGCATTTCTCTTTCCATCTTTCATATTGCTTCCCACACCAACACAGGAGCCTGAGGAACGCATTCCTAGTTGGCCTATCTTTTTTCTTCTTCTTGGGTTCCTTTAAATTGACCTTGTATAACTTGTTCTGCATCTGCTTTTGTTTGATTCTTTCTGGGTGTGTCTACATGAGAGGCTTTACTGAGCAGTAGACTAATCTACTGTGCATTAAAATGTCACCATTGACACGTGCACCATTTACTGGGCAGTATATTAGTCTACTTCACAGTTAGCTAGTATCTACTGCATAGCAGATTATGTGCAGATGCTGACTGGGAGCAAATTTGCTCCAGACAGCCCCAACACCAGGGAGCAACAGGAGAAAGAGAACTCCCCTGGTGCTGGCACTGCTTAGCTCCTG
>NW_017729030.1:58356454-58362544 GCF_001723915.1 Gavialis gangeticus
TGACACATGTGCACCATTTACTGGGCAGTATATTAGTCTACTTCACAGTTAGCTAGTATCTACTGCATAGCAGATTATGTGCAGATGCTGACTGGGAGCAAATTTGCTCCAGACAGCCCCAACACCAGGGAGCAACAGGAGAAAGAGAACTCCCCTGGTGCTGGCACTGCTTAGCTCCTGGCTCCCCAAGGAGCCAGGAACTGAGCATCGTTGGGATGGGGTAGCTCTCTGCTCCCACCCTGTCCCAGCACTGTTCATTTCATGACCACAGTACATCTGAAGAAGGTCAGACACTGCCTTAAGAGGGCACAAGCAGTACGGGCATGAGACAAGGGCCATTCTATAATGGTGATGACATCATTGCAGCAATGCAGACACACAGCACTGGGACTGAGGAGCTCTCTGTTTCTCCACCCAGATGGGTTCTGGCTTGGAGCTGTCCCACTTTTGGGGCAGCTCCCAACCAACCTCCAGCTGGGTGGGGAAGCCCTGCTGGGCATGGGGCTTGTCCCTATGTGCATGGAGCCAGAACAGCTCTGCAGCAGAAGCCATCTCCCAGCCTGATGCACACTAGGAGCCCTCCCAATGTGTGGGGGCTTAGGAGACAGCTGCTGCATCCAAAGGAGCAATCCTGGCCTTGTGCACATGGGGACTGAATCTGTGGTCCCTGCCAGGTCCCAGCCTAGCACCCTAGAGGAGCCTGCATCTCCCCCTGGCTGCTACAGGGGGCCAGTGCAGGGTGGGAACAGCACTGTGTCAGGGCTGCTGCTGCTGGGAGCAGATTTGCTCCCAAGGGGGAGCACATGTAGATATGCTCCCAGGAAAAGCTTACTGTGCAATATCTTGCTGTGCAGTAAGCCCTTATAGCATTAATAGCACACGTAGATGTGCCCTTCTTAGATAATTCTGCCCTTAAAATTGACACTTCTTCAGAGTAAGATCAGTCTCTCTCAACGTTCTCTCTTTAGCTTAAGCTCAGATGTTCCACAAATAATTCTGTCTCTAATAATGGAATCTGTTCTAGTCATATGAGGGCCAGGGGACAAGTCATTCTACCTTCCCATTCCTGGTTCTGTTTCAGTTTGACTGCAAGTGAGGCCCCATCCAGACAAGCCTAGTCCACCATCATTAGTTCAGTTCTCCATGCAGTCTTGTCCAAAACAAATCATTTTAAAATCTCTTCCACTGGAAAACAACTATTGTTTAATTCGATTCTTACATTTCAAGGGGGAAAAAAAGCTATTTCATATTCAGAATTAAGAAAAAAAAGGTACAGAAGTATTTTTCCTTTGAGTGTCACAAGGAAGAGGTATGTGTATGTATGAAAATCAGTCACTTTCTCTACCTTAACTGTAAAAACATCAGTCTTTGGACACTAGTTTCTTACATTCATGCCAGGAAGAGGTATAATACATTTCCCTATTTTCTTGTGAGAGATGTGTGCTACTTTGGTAGCAGGCCTTTATTTATTTATTTATTTATAGTGAATTTCAAGAGTGATCACTTCCATTTGGCCACCTAAATAATTTAGCAATATTTTTAAATCTTTCTAAAATCAAAGATGGCAGCAGCAGATTTTTCTGGTTAAGAGATTTATTTATTTATTTATTTAAATTTATTTTCAGTCCAAATCAAGCCACAAGCAAAATTAAAGATTTCTTTTTTTTTCTTTTTTTGCAAAAATCTTGTTGGTCCAATAAAAGATATAATCTCTACTACGAGTCCTGATTGCCTTCACAAGCAAAATTTGGACTTGTCAGCGTGGATAATTGTACTCCACTGAGAAGTTTGACTGACATCAGTGTGACTTTCCATGTGAAGGAAGTTATTAAGTACTTAAAGGCCTGTAGGTTTAGTCTCTTAGTCTGGAGTTAACTTGTCTACTGACACAACTCTATTCTTCAAGTTCATGATATTTTGAAATCCTATTCTGTTTTTTTTTTTTTAGTGGCAACAATGTCATTTTAAGAGACAATTTAATGTGTGCAGTTGGAAATGCCCTTCAGTTATGACAGGTTCTCCACACTTGTTCAGAAGTGTACAGAGCTCCTATTCTTAATAATGTCATGCTAAATTTTCAGGAAGAGGAGCCAACAAAACATCCCACAGTATTTTTAATCACCTTTTAATTAATTTGCAGGTGTATCTTCATTTACGTGTTGCAGGAATATTGGAAAGAAATCTCAGCTTTTCAAAATGACAGCTGCTCTGCATTTCCTAGTAGTAATAGAGGCAACTTACATGTTTAAAAATGTCACCTGCCGTACTTCACATTTATTTCAAAGATGATCATTCTGGTGCATAAATTTAGGTTGGGTGATAAGATAATTTCATTTTGAGTTCTTTATGTTTTACAATTCTTTTGGGCTGCTTGAAATATCTGCTCAATATTCTATTACAGCAAACATCCTGAACATGGACCAAAATCCTGTTCTGTGCTGAAATCAAATTCTGTGCTTGTCACTCACCTCCTAAGGTTACACGACGGAGACACAATGTGTAAACTAATTGTGCATGAGTTTTTCAAACGTGCCCTTGTTTCTCAATTCTTTTGAAGAAAGCCACGTATTTCATGATGTCCTTATTGTTCATCCTACCCCCCTCAATTACAGTCACTTGCAGCATTGCTATTTCCTGTGGCGTGCATACACAATGGATGAAGACAAAACAACTGAAGGAACAATATAACTGATAACCATGTCATCTAATGTGACTGCTGCTCTACATCAACTGAATATTTAAAATCAGAAGCTCTTCACTCCCATCCCATAAAAGATACCAATTAAATAAATGTCAATGCCCAACCGAGGCTTATGTCAATCATAATTTTGTACGATAGGGTGCGTAAGAAAAGCTTCTATAATTATTTTTCTTGGGAGCACACACAAGAAATCAAAGCTCCCTATAGGTCTCTGCAGAGGAAAAAATATTTTCATCCAGATTTTTCCAAAGAAACTCAGCACCCACTGATGAGGAATGGAAAAGTACTGAAAGGAGTAAATATATTTTGGGACAGGATGAGGGATATGGGTGAAGGCCAAGTGAGAACGACACGGCAGCCTTCAGGATAAGCCTATAAGGAGACAGCTTGAGAAAATGCACCCGGTTCAACAAGACACCAGGATGAGTTGCTGTCAGACTGCCAAGACTGTGTTACGGGGTGGGCTGATCTGTATGTGATTTATCAGTATATAAAGAAGTCTGTGCTTTGCTTTTGTTGAGAAATAGCTGCCCCTTCTTTTTCTCCCGTGGCCATGCAAAATAAAGCACTTCTGATAGCCTAACAGCGATTCTGTCTGAATTTCCACATCACCACTTAGGCCCCAAATATAGAGATCAGTACCCAGCAGCTCACTCTGAAAGCAACACACCTAGTGCCTCTGAAAATGAGGGCCAGATTCAGTTCCATGTATTAGGTATGAGTATAAACTTAGGTGCCTCAGTGCAATCATATTTCCACCCTACTCAAGTCCATGAAAAACAGCTATTGCCAAAGGTGGGTGTGGCCTCCTCCTCCTCCTCTTCAGGGCTGTTTTGTGACTCAGTCTTTAGAGCCTGCTGAGTTGCCAGCTCCCTCAGGCAACACAGGCCCAACTGCAGCTACCGCCCTGCTCTCCCCAAGACAAAAAGGAAAGTGTATGTTGTGGGAGACTCCATCCTGAGGGGGACTGAGGGGGCAATCTGCCACCCTGACCCCTTAGCCTGGGAAGTCTGCTGCTTCCTAGGGGTCCGCATCCAGGACATTGCGGAGAGGATTCCTAAGCTCCTCCAGCACACAGACCACTATCCTATGCTCCTTATTCATGGGGGCACCAATGACATGGCTCGGAGCGCTCCCAGCCGGGTCATGAGGCACTATAGGGATTTGGGAGCGGGGCTAAAGGGTCTGTGGGCACAGGTGGTGTTCTCCTCGATCCTCCCAGTCTCAGGGTATGGGCTGAGGCGGGAGAGGAGGATCCACATAGTCAACCAAAGACTGAGGCGCTGGTGTCATTGGGAAGGCTTTGGCTTCCGTGACCAGAGCCCACTCTTTGGTGAGAGAGGCAGTGAGCTGCTGGGAAGAGATGGCCTCCACCTCTCTGCCATGGGGAGGAGGCACTTCTCAGCCAGACTGGCTGACCAGCTCCACCGGGCTTTAAACTAAGCCCGTTGGGGGACAGGGGGACTACCGCCACTGCTGACCTGCTGAGCAACGCTTGCAAAGCTGGCAGGCCAAGACACTTAAGGGAGCTGACCCCTGCCCCAGCCCTGGTACAATCTGTGGGCAAGGCAAGAGCCCCCAAGGGGACACTTGCCTGTCTGTACACAAATGCCAGGAGCTTGGGGAATAAGCAGGAGGAGCTCGTCCTCCTGCTCAATGCAAATAATTATGTCAAAGGGATAATGGAGACCTGGTGGGACTCCACCCATGACTGGACCATGGGTATAGATGGCTATACCCTGCACAGGAGGGATCGGGTAGATAAAAGGGGTGGGGGTGTAGCTCTCTATGTTAAGGAAAGCTACGCATCCCTGCAAGCTGATATTGGCGACCAGGGTGGATGACTGGAGACCCTCTAGGTTAAAATCCGTGGGGAACACGGCACAGGGGACACAATGGTGGGAGTCTACTACAGACCTCCCACCCAAAGTCCTGAGCTTGACCAGGAGTTCTCCCGGGAAATGGCTGAGGCTGTATGCTCCAGGACCATGGTTGTCATGGAAGACTTCAATTGCCCGGACATCTCGTGGGAGGATCACTCAGCACAGCACAATCTGAGCAGTTGTCAAGCTTCCTCTTGTGCGTGGATGACCTATGCCTGACTCAAGAAGTCTATGGGCCAATGAGAGGCAAAGTGCTGCTCGACCTGGTACTGGCTACTGGGGATAACCTAATCGGTGACCTAGTGATTGATGGGAAGGTGGGTGACAGTGATCATGAGCCGATAACCTTCACCATCCACTGTAAAGCTGGCAAGTCAGTCAGCAACATGGAAGTCCTTGACTTCAGGAGGCTGACTTTGACAAGCTCGGGAGGTTTGTCAGTGAGGCCCTAAGGGACCATGACCCCAGGGAGAGGGAAGTTCAAGAAGGGTGGTTGCTCCTCAAGTAAGCGATCCTCAATGCACAAGCTAAGTCTATTGCATCTTGGAGGAAAGGCAGCAAGAGGGCACAGCAGCCCCCCTGTCTTTCCAGGGACCTAGAAGACCTCCTGATGCTAACAAGAAAGGCCTACAAAGGATACAGGACGGGAGGCACCTCCAAGAAGGATTATTTTGCACTGGTCTGGTCCTTCGAGGAGCAAACCAGGAAAGCCAAGGCTGCAACTTAACTCCAACAAGCTTCGAACATCAAGGACAATAAAAAGTCCTTTTTCACATATGTAGGGAGCAAAAGGAAAAGCAAGAGCAACATTGGACCCCTGCAGAACCAATGTTGGCATAAAAAAGCCAACCTATTAAATGGGTACTTTGTGTCAGTCTTTCATCAGTCCAATGGAATGCCCATGCCTGTTACGGGACAGGGAGGTCCGGGTGAGGGAGATCTCCTGCCTTCCATTAATGATGACCTCATGAAGGAACACCTTGAGAAGCTGGATACTTTCAAGTCAGCCAGCCCTGACAATCTACACCCCAGGGTACTCAAGGAGATGGCAAAAATCATAGCCCAACCTCTGGCACGGATCTTTGAAAACTCCTGGCACTCTGGTGTAGTGCCCGAAGACTGGAAGAAGGCCAATGTGGTGCCTATCTTCAAGAAAGGGAGGAAAGTGGATCCGGCTAACTATAGGCCCATCAGCCTGACTTCTATCTCAGGGAAGATCTTAGAAAAGTTTATTAAAGAGGCCATCCTTAATGGACTAGCCGACACCAACATCCTAAGGGATAGCCAGCACGGGTTTGTTGCGGGTAGGTTTTGCTTGACCAATCTCATTTCCTTCTATGACCAGGTGACCTATCACCTGGATAAAGGAAAAAAGATTGATGTCATATATCTTGACTTCAAAAAAAGCCTTCAATCTGGTATGCCATGATCACCTCTTGGTAAAACTGGCCACCTGTGGCCTTGGGTTCACCATGATCAACTGGCTGGGAAATTGGCTCAGTGGTC
>NW_017729030.1:58363293-58363744 GCF_001723915.1 Gavialis gangeticus
CTCTGGTGTAGTGCCCGAAGACTGGAAGAAGGCCAATGTGGTGCCTATCTTCAAGAAAGGGAGGAAAGTGGATCCGGCTAACTATAGGCCCATCAGCCTGACTTCTATCTCAGGGAAGATCTTAGAAAAGTTTATTAAAGAGGCCATCCTTAATGGACTAGCCGACACCAACATCCTAAGGGATAGCCAGCACGGGTTTGTTGCGGGTAGGTTTTGCTTGACCAATCTCATTTCCTTCTATGACCAGGTGACCTATCACCTGGATAAAGGAAAAAAGATTGATGTCATATATCTTGACTTCAAAAAAAGCCTTCAATCTGGTATGCCATGATCACCTCTTGGTAAAACTGGCCACCTGTGGCCTTGGGTTCACCATGATCAACTGGCTGGGAAATTGGCTCAGTGGTCATAACCAGAGGGTAGTAATTGATGGAAGTCACTCATCATGGTG
>NW_017729030.1:58363909-58364904 GCF_001723915.1 Gavialis gangeticus
TTCCTGCATTGGCAGCATACAATCAAAACTTTACTTCAACAGACGTTATGTCCCAAAGTTTAGTGTCATCGTCGAATTTGGCCAGTGCCCTTCTGACACCAATGTCCACATTGTTTATAAAGATGTTGAAGAGAACCAGTCCAAAGACAGAGCCTTGGGGGACCACTGATCATGGAGTGCCATAATGATTCACTTCCATCGACTACTACTCTCTGGGTCCAATCTCAAAGCCAATTTCCCAGCCATCGGACTGTGGTATAGCCAAGGTCACATTTCTCCAATTTTTCCATGAGGACATCATGGGACACCAGATAAAAAGCTTTTCTAAAGTACAGATATATGAGTCAATCTCTTCTCCCTTGTCCAGGTGATATGTCACCTGTTTAAAGAAGGTGAGATTGGTCAGACAAGACCTACCCACAACAAACCTGTACTGGCTGTCCCTTGGGATGTTGCCATCTGCCATCTTATCAAGAAGGGCCTCTTTGATAATTTTCCCCAGAATCTAACCAAGGATTGAGGTCAAGCTGATTGGCTTGTAATTCCTGGGATCTACTTTCTTCCCTTTCTGGAAGATGGGTACCACATTGGCCTTCCAATCTTCAGGTACTTCTCCTGAGTGCCACGAGTTTTTAAATATTTTTGCCAATGGTTGGGCTATGAGACCTGCCAGCTCCTTGAGTACTCTAGGGTGTAATCTGTCAGGACCAGCTGACTTGAAGATGTACAGCCTCTCAAGGTGTTCCTTTACAAGGTATACACCAATGCTAGGTATAAATATGGCTTTACCCTGGCAGTCCCACATCATGCTAGTCAGGGCAGTCCCTTTGGTCTGATGAAAGACCAACACAAAGTACCCATTAAGCAGGTTGGCTTTTTCCTGGGTGTCAGTTATCAGTTGTCCCATTTGGTTCAGCAGGGGTCCAATGTTACCTTTGCTTTTTTCTGACTTCCTACATATCTGAAAAGGGACTTTTTTATTATCCTTGATATGA
>NW_017729030.1:58369904-58376084 GCF_001723915.1 Gavialis gangeticus
TATCTGAAAAAGGACTTTTTGTTGTCCTTGATATGTGAAGCCAGATGGAGCTCGGTTGCAGCCTTGGCTTTCCTGATCTGCTCCCTGTAGGTATGGACCTTAGTACAACTGCTTGGTGGTAATACCATACTTCCATCCTTTATAAGTCTCTCTTTTTAGGCGCAGGAGGTCCTCAAGTTCCCTGCTGAGCCAAGGGGGTTGCTGTGCCCTTTTGCTGCCCTTCCTCCAAGATGGGATGGACAACCCTTGTGCTGTCAGGATCACTCCCTTGAGGAGCAACCACTCCTCTTGGATTACTTTCCTGTTGAGTCATGGTTCCTTAGGGCCTCGACAATGAGTCTCCTATGCTTGTCAGTCAGCTTTCCTAAAGTTAAGGACTTCCATATTGCTGACTGACTTGCCAGCTTTGTGATGGATAGTAAAGGTGATCAGCTCATGGTCACTATCACCCAGCTTTCCAGTGATTCTTAGGTCACTGACTAGATCATCCCCTTTGGCCAGTATCAGGTCCAGCAATGCTTTACCTCTTGTCAGCCCATAGAGTTCCTGAGTCAAGTAGAGCTCATCCATGCATGTGAGGAAGTTTTGCAACTGATCAGATTTGACCAAGTGCTCTTCCCATGAGATGTCTAGGCAGTTAAAGTCTCCCATGACAACCATGCACCAAAAGTGTTCAGCCTCAGCCAGTTCCCTGGTGAATTCCTGGTCTAGCACTTTTCTGGTTAGGAGGTTTGTAGTAGACTCCTACCATGATGCCCCCTGTGCCATGTTCCCCATGTATTTTAACCCAGAGGGACTCCAGTTATCCTCCCTGGGTGCCAATGTCAATTTTCAGGGATGTGTATCTTTCCTTGACATGGGGAACTACCCCCCTACACACTCCTTTTGTCTGCACAATCTCTCCTGAACAGGGTATAGCCATCTATACCTGTGGCCCAGTCATAGGTGGAGTCCCACCAGGTCTCTGTTATCCTTATGAGATCATAGTCATTCTTTCTTAGCAGGAGGACCAGTTCTTCCTGTTTGTTTCCCAAGCTCCTGGCATTGATGTATAGACACGTAAGTGTTCCATTGGAAGCCCTAGGCTTCCTTGCACTCCCAAGCAGACACCGTTCCAGGGCTGGGGTAGGTGTGGATTCCCTTGGGTGCCCTAACCTGATGGTTATGCAGTAGTTGCCTAGTGGACTAGCATTGGCAGTTATCCACCCATCCCCTGGCAGGCTTAGTTTAAATCCCAGTCGACCAGGTCAGCCATTCTGGCTGAGAAAAGCCTCCTCCCCAGTGGAGTGAGGTGGAGGCCATCTCTTCCCATTAGACCACTACCTCTTTCACCAAAGAGCAGACTATGATCATGGAAGCCAAAGCCTTTATAATGACACCAGTGCCACAGTCTCCGGTTGACTATCTCAATCCTTCTCTCCCTCCTCAGCCCATAGCCCCAAACCAGGAAGGTCGAGGAAAACACCACCTGAGTCCCCAACCCCTTAAGCCCCATTCCCAGAGCCCTGTAGCACCTCATGACCCAGCTGGGATTGCTCTGAGCTGTGTCATTCATGTCCACGTAGATAAGGAACATAGGGTAGTGGTCAGTGGTCTGGATGAGCTTTGGAATCCTCTTGGTCACATCCCAGATACAGGCTCCCGGGAAGCAGCAGACCTCCTGGGATAAAGGGTCAGGGCAGCAGATTGCACCCTCAGTCCCCCTCAGGAGGGAGTCTCCTACGACGACCACTCTACAAGTGGCCTTAGGAAGAGTGAGATGGTAGCTGAAGATGAGCCTGCATTGCCTACAGGAGCTGGCAATTCTGAAGGTTTTACTGAGGCTGCAAGAGGTTCATTCATACCTGTTGCAAAGCTCCAGAGGGGCGGGGACCTTGGTGCAGCGGGCCTTGCAGCAGCTGACCACTTTGGTTCAAACCCCTGGCTTGACAGTGTGGGAAATCCCTGAGTTTTCCCTTGTCCTGGAAGGTGACCTTGGTCTACCCTCCACCTCCAGGGAGTGAAGGGCCTGGCATTAAGAGTCTATCTCCTGCTCACCATCCCTGATGGCACACAGTCTCTGGACTGTGGCCTGAAGCTCCTCTATCTGGCACCCCAGGGACTGCAAAGTAGAGCAAACCTCGCAAGGGGAGGTGGCCCTTCTCCTGGTCCCATGTGCCTGGAAATGTGCCAGGCAGCCCCCACAGCCGAGAGCCAGAGGCTCCATCTGCATGGAGCCCAGAACCATGGGTTTCAGCTGGGTGGAGGCCTCTGAGGTGCCAGAGGGGGAAGCCACAGACTCTGAGGGAACCCTCAGTGTGTGGTGTGTGCCCATCTGCATCATGCTTCTGGTAGCCCAGCTACTGATGGAACTACTTTCCCTAGGGTTCACTGGCAGGGCTGCAGGCCCTCCCACTCACCCTCCTACACGAACTTCCATGCTAAACTCATGTGCCAGGCCCAGAAGTGCACAAGTTTGTGCGTCCTGTTCATGAGACTCCGGTCACATGGCTCCCTGCAGGGCTGGGCCAAGTAGTAGCTGAGGTGGGGTGATACCCTCCTCAGCTCCTCTCAGCTGCTTCCCCACAACTTAACTGTGCTAGTCCCCTATCACCATGGGCCCCACTTACCTCCAGCTGTGCTGGGAGTTGGTAGGGTGCTCCACAGCTGCTGGGGGTCACTAGGGACTTCAGGGTGTGGGGGCACAACAGGCTTGAACCTGTGCATCTTGCACCACTCCCTGGGCCTGACTGTGCCTTTTTTGCTGTTGGCGGGCCCTTTTAAACTGCACACATGTGCAGTGGGCCCACCACCAGTACCGCTCTGGTCCCCAGCAAGGGGGGGCCTGCCTGGGATGTGGGTGACCCTGCCTCCCCCTCTCCTCTCTTCCTGGGGGACTGAGCCAAGGAGAAGCTGGGGTGGGGCAAGACCCTCCTTGGCTCCTCTCAGCTGCCTCCCCACAGCTGAACTTTGCTAGCCCCCTACCACCATGGGCCCTGCTTAGCTCTGGCTGTACTATGGGTCAGCAGGGTGCTTCCCATAGAACAAAAGTTACATGGTTTTCTATAAGTAGCCCAGGTTAGATTGGTAGCAAACAGTATACGCATTCACCCTTTGGTACAGGAAGCATGCAGGCTTCCTGCACTGGCCGAGGCCTGCAGGTTGGGGATACCTAAACATACCTCCCAGTGTGCCCCATGGCTTCCCCAGTCTGCCAGACTGCCAGGAAGAGCTGAGTAATTGGGCTACCCCTGATTGACTGCCATGCATGGGCAAGCACGTGACCTAGTCACCTCCCTAGTACTCCAGGACTCCGTAGCTGTGGGCTAAAAACCTTTGCAGCACCATAGGTGCTCGTGGACTGGGTACCTGTTGGCAGTGGTCAAGCAATGGAGGTGACAAGGTTACCTGCATGCAGGTATAGTCCAGATATTATGGCCTCTACCACCCCAAGCCACCAGAGGCGAGCTGCCCGCGCCAGTTCCTGCTTGGGGAGGGTTCATGCCACTATCTCTGGCCTCTGAGATGTGGTGTATGGTAGCCAGTCAGGCTCCAGGGGCTGTGCCTAAGCACATCAGTGTGAGGTTCCTTGGCTGGGTATGCAGGAGCCAGGGTTGGGTTTCATGGGCCTATGCCTAAGCATGGAGGTTCTCCTGGGCTCAGTGTCGGATGTGTGTGTACATCATGGGGTGGTTCATGACAGGGTATGGGGACATGGCCTGGGCACATGGGTGCCCAGATCCCAGGGCTCATGCAAGGGTCACAGATGCCTCCTACCCTTTTCTCCTCACAGTGCCTGCCTGCCGCTGACAGGTGAATGGAGGCAAGAGACCAAGCTGGGAAGAGGTTCTGTGTTGGCTCAGCTCTGGGAGAGCTCAGGGATGGGGCCCACTTGGCACTCAGGCAAAGCATCCAAGCAGAAGCCAAGTGCTAGTTCATCTCCCTGCAAGGTGGGTCTTGCAGGGGGTCACAAAGGAAACTGGTATGTGAGAGAATGGTAATATAACTTGAATTGATAGGGGATTTGGTACAGAAGTTCAATTCATTAGTCTAACCTGAATTGATTGGATTTGGGTGCACATCAGACCAGGTCTATCTTAGACCTGGTTCTGCCATTTTTATATAGGTCTATGTGTGCCAAACTTCTGTACAGTTATGGGTTCAAAACAATTTCTGATCACTTACACCAGTTCATGTGTAATGTCTGTAGCTGCCCTGTAAGTATAACAGACAGACAGAGACTGTGTCCTGGCAGCAGCCAAAAAAGTTGAAGGGAAAAGACAAAGTTGCAGCCTACTCAGAAACCAAGAGGACCTTATGGGCATACTTGTCTAAAATGTAGGAGAGGAAACAGAGCAGCCTGGTAAATATCCATTGATGAGTTGCTCAGCTAGGGTTATGTCATCATACTAAGACGTGATTTCTCCACAGTGTTTTTTATAGGTGGATTTACAAAGAAAGCCTGTATAATTTTTTTCCACTAGGAATCCAAGGCACAGACATGTGAAACAACTTGCCCACAGCCAACAGAAGAGAACACAGTGCTCTTATGATCAGCCTGGTCTGTTATTCACTTGGACATGCTGTCTACTAGGCCTGTGCGAGTTGGCAGTGATCCGATCCAGATTCAGATCCAGCCGCTTCAGATGGCTGTGATCCGAACCAGAGCTCTGGACCAGGTTTCCGCCTCGATCCAGCCAAAGTGGCTCCAAAGCTTCAAAGCTGCCTTGGAGATCCAGCCATAGGGTATAAGGAGGAATCAATGAAATATCTATAACTTTGTTGGTTTTTGTCTGATCTGGTTGAAACCTGCAGAGATGGTAGCCTCTGCTGAGAGCATGAAGCCTGCCAAGTTTCAAAAAGATTGGTGTAGGGGTTTTGGGGGAACTGTACCTCAAATTCTTGAAAGCCAAACTCATGTCACGGCTGTGTCTTACCACATAGGGGGGTCAAAACTGCAGGGGTGGTAGCTCTTACTGAGGCCACAAAGCCTGCCAAGTTTCAAGGAGATAGGTGCAGGGCTTTGGGGGGAACTGCACCTCAAGCTGTGGACAAGCAAAACTCATGCCATGGGTGACACTGCATGTGTTCAGGCAGGTTTCATGCTCTCAGCAGAGGCTACCATCTCTGCAAGTTTCATCTAGATCAGACAATAAGCAACAAAGTTATAGATATTTTATTGTTTCCACATTATACCCTATGGCTGGATCTCCAAGGCAGCTCCAAAGCAGTTCAGAGCTTCCGAAGTGCTTTGGGAAGCCTAACAAGGCCAACGCTTTGACCCAGATGTACTGCTTCAGACCCTGAAGTGTCTGAAGTTTCTCCAGATCTGAAGCTCTGTCTGAAGCCTCGCACAGCCCTACTGTCTACCTAAAATCTTTTTCATATAAAAACATTGAGTGGTACCTGAAGCATTTGCTATGTTCCATATCCCCTTTAACATTTGTAGATGTCAGTCTAGTTCTTCATTCCACAGATTTACAGGCCATGCAATGGAACAAATTGTTCTAGGGTATTGTACTAAATATGGAACATTTAACCTGCTGGTTAGTGGTTTGACTCTAATCCACAGTGGTAGTGAATGAAAACCACTGCTGTCTGACGACTGCGGAGTATCCGGAACAAGGAATTGGTGACCTCCAAAAATTGCTTCTGTGTTGACAATGTCAAGCTAGAAACAAGGGCTTAATAAACCATTTTTACTTCCAGAGATCACCCATCCAGAACTGGCACTGGGGCAGGCTAGTGATGCAATGTAAGAAGATTTGTGTTGCTGCCACTGGTTTTGTCATGTTTTTTCTCATGGGAACTTAAAGGATGTCAGTCTGAAAGACTATGGATCCAGCAGCTTTTACAACCAACTTTTACAAGTTACTAAAAAAGATCCTGTGCAACATCTGTTTAGTAGCATCAGGTAACTGTAGAGAAATCAGTGCCTTACACACAAGACAATATACCATGCCATGTCCCATACTAACCCTATTTCAGTATGCAACATATTTCTATTTTCCATAAGGAGAGTAAGGGAAATTGCCTTTTCTTTCTGCACTGGATTCTAGTCATAAAAGCTGGATAAAATATAACAACAGAAACTCTTATCTCACTACTTAATCCTTCCATTTGTGTCACTGTGTGTAAACAAAGGGTCTTCAGGTTTAAGGTCCCTGCAGCTGGGTTAATTATTCACTTCCATTTAAGAAG
>NW_017729030.1:58376095-58391500 GCF_001723915.1 Gavialis gangeticus
GTAGTAGACCCCCACCGTTAAATCTCTTTCCCCTCAACTTCCTTGTATTCTAACCCAGAGTACTTCAAAGTGCCCCTATATTGAAGTTAAGAGGAGGATAAGTTTAGGGAGCCATGCCAGAAAATACTGACCAATAACATTTATTTTAAAATGTCTACACATAAGAATGGGGTAGGCATTTGAGAAAGGAAATACTTATTTGGCCATTGTAGAAGTGATAATACAGATATCATCATGAGTGATTCCAGCAAAGATTAAGGAGAGATCCTTGACCAGCCACTTATTTTTTTCCACATCATGCAAATCTAGAGGCAGCTTTAATGTTTCTATCATCTCCAAGTCCTCCCACCAAGTTACATCTGTCTTTACTTGCATATCCTAATAATTTTATTTTTCTGCTTACAGATTTGTGAAAGAAGAGAATTTCTATATCTAAATAAGTGTTTCTTATTACTCCTTTTAACCAGTTCCATGAATCTGGCTATGATAACAGGAAAAAGGGTGGAAGTGAACTGTATTAGAATTAAGAGAAATCTATTGGAGAGTTACCCACTGAAATTACTGGCACAGATTTTTTTGTGCAAAGTGATTTAGCATCTCTGCTTGACTCCTCAAAAACATGATCTATCTGCAAGGGTATGGTATTCAAGAATACACTCTTTAAAAACTGTGGTGAACAGAACCTGATATAAAAGATCTGACATTCCCAGGTTGCTCAGGGTGTTATAATAATCCAAAAAAAGGAATTTACTTGAATGAAGATCAAGAATGCGTTTGATATTTATAAAACAAAATACTAGTGCTTGTCATTAATAAACATAGCCATTCCAGTACTTTCAAGGAATACATCAACACAATTTCACATTTTATCTACTGTAGTTGAACTTGAAGAATAGAACTTAAGTATTTCCTTTCCACTGCTACTACCTTTTTTCAGTGAAGACCAGAATATATTGTTCTGCTTCACACTGCTTCTTCTGAATTAAATTCCTACACATCTAGGAGTAAAGTGTGGTCCTGGAGTAATTAAGCTAGTGAATCACACCTCTGGCGGTAGGAGTCCTAATCATGCTGAGGGCTTGTGTGTAAGGTTCCCTGCAGTTGACCAACCTGTAAATGGTATTTGATCATTTGGGCTGGCAGGTCATATCATTCCTTTGTGTGCTCTTGGTCACAGAATGTGGTATGCTCTAGATGCCAGACTTTTCAGCAGTGTCTACTGCCACAACAATCAACACTCTCCACAATGTTGTTATTGGCAATCCTTCAATCCAGGGATAATTGCTACTATAGCTCATTGATGGGTCTTGAGGTGACGTAAGAGTCCAATCCTTGAGCCACAGGTTCATCCATAGTAGTTAAAGTTCTTTTCACAAGGGAGAGTAGGCTGCAGTCTGTGATTCCTCTTTTTCCTTCCTCTGCTCTCTCTTATCTGCTTGAAGGGGAAGCAACTTTAAATTGAAACAGGATGCCACTTGGTTATGGTGCCATTAGAGGTTATGGTGTCAATTTGCAGCCAGCTCCTCCCAGGTCTTGATGTCAGCATCTGTTTTCTTGAGGTATGCCTTCAGAGTCTTCTTTCAGCATTTCTTCTGGCCACTAGGAGGTCTCAGGCCTCTACTAAGCTGAGAGAAGAGAACTTGTTTGGGGAGTCAGGAGTTGGATATCCTCACACAATGTCTAGTCCAGCCAGGTTGATGCTTGAGGATCAGTAACTCAATGCTGGTAACATGGATGGAGGAGAGGATTTTCCTGTTGTGGAAAAGAAGATGATACCTTAATAGTTCCCACACATAGACTTATCTCCTTTCTTTAAGATAGTCATGATGTTGGCATTCCTCAGGTCCCCAGTGCTCTCTTCATTGTTCCAGATTCAAAGAATACATTTATGGAGTTTCAGTACCAGTTCTTTGCTCAGCCTTGTAGATTTGGCAGGTATGCCATCCAATCTGGTAGCCTTGTTCTTGTTGGTTTCCTGAATGGCATTCCAGACTTCTTCAAGGATAGGAGGACTGTGAGGGATCCCCTTTTCAGGGTTGTGGGAGATGGACCCAGCGGTGCTATCTATCATAGTTGACTCACAGTTCAGGATTGCCTCAAAATGCTCTTTCCATGTAGCCTGGATAGATTCATTGTCTTTGAAGAGCATTGAGCCATCCCATAATCATAGGAGAGTAAGACCATGGGCCATAGATGGCTTTCATTGCCTGGAAGAAGATATGCATGCCAAGTTTGTCAGCCTAGTGCTGGATCTCCTTGGCTTTATCTTGCTACCACTGATTTTTTTCCCCTTAATCTTCCTTTGAGTTTTGGCTTTGAGGAACTGATACATATCCTTCTTCGGCTGAAATGAGATGTCATCTTTCCAAGCAGAATAAGCCCTTCTTTTCTGGTAGAGGAGATCTTGGATCTCAGCATTGCTCTCATCAAAACAGTCTTGGTGTTGATGTGTGGTATAGATGTTAGACTTAGCACAGGCTGCATGGATGGCAGTTTTAAGGCCCTGCCAGAGTTCCTCAGTATTGCTTCATTTATGGACAGGGCACACAGCTTTTCATGGAGACACTGTTAGAGATCCTTACAGATCTCTGGGTCTTGAAGAGATTTGGCATTGAGAATACTTCACATTGCTTTTGGTTATTCTTGGTGTTTCAGAGCAAGTCAGATGTTTATAATGTACTGGACAAGCCACTAATCTGTCTGGCAGTCATCAGTTCCTCACATGGCTCACATGATACAGACATCCATTCGTTCACTGGCTCTAGCAATAACATAGTTGAGGAGGTGCCAATGATTAGACCAAGGGTGTCTCTAGGTGGTCTTGTATTTATTTCTTTGTCTGAGGATGGTAATTGTGATGACGAGACCATGTTCCATGCATTTGCTGAGGAGAAGGGTGCCACTGTGGTTGGCTTTCTTTACTCCTTCCTTCCCAATGTTAACATTCCAGAGTTCCAGGTCACATCCAACTCTGGCACTAAAGTCACCAATGAGAATGATCTTGTCCTCTTTGAAGTATTAATCATCAAGTGGTCAAGGTTGGAGTAGATGTAGTTTGACATCGTCATCAACATCAAGCATTGGAGACATAAAGCACTGATGATGGTGGCTTATTAATTGTCACTGAACTTAAGATGGGGGAGTCATAACGTGCTCATTAATGCCCATAGGGAGCTCCATAAGTTGACTAATAAGCTGGTTCTAGATAGCAAATCCAATACTGGAAACATGCCTTTCCTGGGCTGGTTTCCCTTCCAAAAGAAGTTGCAGCTTCCACCCTCTTCCCTTAGCAGCCCTTCACCTGGTTGTCTTGTCTCACTCAGAGATGCAGCATCAATGTTGTATCTCACTAATTCCCTGAAGATGATGGTGGTCCTTTCTAGTTGTCAGCTTTCTCAGTTATCCATTAAAGTTCAAACATTCTATGTTGCAAAAATAATTGTCTTCTTTTGATGTTTTTGACTACAGAGGGAGTGATCTCACTGAATGTGGATATCCATCCAGGAACAGATAAGACATCCTGGATTTAGGTACCTTTTCTAGCCCATTCCCCATGTGAGATTATTATAGGGGACTCTGAACAGGACTGCTCAGACAAAGTAGCAGCTGCTGAATTGCACCCCTGTCTCAATCTGCTGCAAAATGATCATCAGGCTACCACTGCCTGCATGCAGATTTGTGGCTGAAGACTGCCAGATTCACTAATCCTGTCTGCATCCATCACTTTTGGAAACTAGTACAGGAAAATGTGTTGTTTCCTGTGGTAGAAATCTGTATGTGACTTGGTTTAATGTGAGGAAGCTGGTGCATGAAAACAGCAGCCATGCGATATTGACAGGGTAGAGATATGGGCCCAGTGGCAAGGAAGAACTCTAGACAGCAGGAGACCTCCATCTTGCTGAAGCCTTCTTTCATTTTTATCCTTTGAGATTCTGACATCTTCTTCTGCTTGATCCACTGTTGAGGACTTGGGGTTGGATTGGGGTTTGTCTGGAACTTCTCCTTCTGCTGTGGGTGACCCTGCAAATATGTAACTCCAGGCAACATAGCTCTGAGGATCCTTGGGAAACACAAACCTCTCCACCACCATAAGGTCTTTGTCCACAAAGAGAGCCCCACAACAAAATAGATAGCACAGATAACATGCATGGTTATCCTAGAAAATGGCATACCTTGTTCAGTGCACAAAATGCAGTCATGGAAACTATGTGGGTAAAACCAGAGAAAAAATATGCATGAAAATGAATAACCACTAAAATAAAGATAAAGGATAGAGACACTAGAACACAGGTAGAAGATCAGTTTTCACAGGGGAAAAAAATCCACTTCCTGTCTGACCTCACAGTTCTAATGTTCAAAAGAAATCTCCCCAATACCCTTACAAGAGGACCCTGGGAACAGAAAGTCATCACCCTATTAGACATGAAGCACCAGAGTTTTAACATAGACAACAACTTCATGACTCATTATAATCTTCCTGATACTTGCTAATCCTTAAACTTCACAAGCAATAATGACCCTACTTAACAAGCTTTTGTTCCACCTGCTTTTCAGTTTAGCTGTGTCTACTGTTGTCTCAGAAGCCTAAGGAAGGGTACTGTGAACCCAAAAGCTTGCCTATGTCTATACAATTCATATTAACATAAGCAAGTTTGGTGTCCAATAAAATATATCACCTACAAGAATTCTTGCTTTAGGTACGCACATACTCTTTTGCCATATACAACTAATCATCACTTACATATCTGCATAAATGCCATTTTTGGCACTTAGACACCTTCTATTTCTATCTTTTCCAGAATAGAAGCACTGAGTATGCACAGAACAGCCCAAGGAAAAATTAAAGAGGATGTTTTTGCATTGTAGCTCAATAGCTTAAAGTAGGGGTTATCAACCATTTAGAGAGGCAGACTGGCTTCTTGAAATCTGACTGCCACTGCTCCTCTCTGCGCCACTCAAACCACTGGCTGCTGCCTCTGTTAAGCAGCAACCTCTCCTTGCCACATGCCATTTACACATTCCTGTAACAGAAATAGAAGAAGCTGAATTCTTTCATGATGGTGGTGACAAGCAGCTCCTGGCATGGTGGGGAGGGAGCAAGGAGGACTGGGGAGGGAGATGCTGTGGAGTGGATTAGCATTACAAAGCATTGTGGAGATGGGGAATTGGCTTTTCTGAACTTAATATCCATTGGAGAAAATGAATAAATGGCAGTTAGATGGCTTCTGCCCCACTGAGCAGCTGATAAACATAGCTTTTCTTCCACCAAATTTTGGGGGACTAATATGCAGCTATATGTTTACCCAAATGATACAGTTTCAACTTGGAGCCTACAGTGCAGACTGATGAATATGGTCAAGAGGGTAGCAAAGGACAAGTGCAGCTACACAAATGGAAATAAAATGTAAAATATGCATTTGTGACAAAAATGGCATTTACATGGCTTCACAATTGGCACTTAAGAATGTAAAGGTAAAAGGGGTTTTAGCTCTAAGTCTGTAAGTCCTCAGAAAACCAGCCTTGAAGTTTTTTTCAGGAATTGCTTAGTTTTAGTCTTTGGCATTCTAGCCCTCATCCTCACAACTCAGTGAATCAATATTGCAGTTGGTATAGTATACTATTCCTTCATAATATAAGAACGCTGTATGTATAATGAACATACCTGAGCTGGTCTCTCCTTGGCTGGAGCTGTTGGATACAGCAGACATGCTGGTGGGCTAATAGTAACGAGCAATGCGTTCTCTTCCTTCTCTGCTATTAGGCCACTGAAAGAAACTCACTTCACTTACTGCTTTTTATTTCCCTCCCATTTTTGGCCTCTTTCCATAATAAAATCTTCTAGGCAAGGACTTTTGTACTATATGCATGAACAGAGCTTAACACAATGAAGCCTTAATTTCACTTGGAGCCTTCAGTTATTCTTACAATATAAAAAATAGTGATTAGAATGCACTTCCATGGTAAACAGTAAAAATGGGTATTTTACTGAAAAAACAGACAGTACTTAATTGGTCCTTTTACAGTGCTTCAGTAATTCCCCATCTAGTCCAAGTACCAGCTGCATTGTGCCACTATTTTTTCCCTTGAATGTAGAATTAGCTTAAACCAAATCAGTCAAGGAAGAAGGGGAGTCATTACCCTGCCATCTTCCAGCAATTGGTTCTATATTTTTAGGACTCTACTGCTAACCAGTTACTCTGAGAACAGGACCTATAGCATTCACATATATGTTGAATGCATCAGTATAAGAATGTGGGATGTGCTTGTAGAGAGTTGGTAAGAACATGTCTCTTTTATCATCCATGCTCCTTGGAAATCCTTCCTATAGGTTAAGAATATGTCATTCCTCCAAGCTTTATCCCAAGGCTTTCTCTTGCGTTGGGATGCCTTCATCCCAAGGCTTCCAGTTACAAAAATATGATACATAACTAAAAACACAAATATGTCATGATAAAATTCAGCAGCAGTTCCATAATTGTACACTGATGAGGGCATTTATACATGTGCTCAGGGGGGAGGGAGGGTTAATTAGAGCAGTTCTGAGAGCTGCTTTAATTAAGATGCCCAGAGCATCATGTGTTTCAGTGTCACCATGCTAAAAAATGGCAGCAGAGGCACTTTAACTAAAGCTCATTGAACAAGCTTTAGTTAAAGCATTCCCATTTTTCAGTACAGGGAAACATACACACGATGCTGGAGTCTGCTGGAGACTTGATTAATCGAGTCTGCTCCAATGCACTGTAATTACAGCATGTTGAAGCAGCCTCCCTGCACATGTATAGGTGCCCTGAGTATAAGCTTCAAAAGGTTTACAAAAGTCAGCAGAGAATAACTGATAATATTGTATGGATTTCTTGGGTAACCTAATAAGAGAAAGAAAAGGTAAAGGAGATGAGTGAGAGAGAGGAAGGAAGAGATCTTCCTTTTAGGACAGCATATACAACTTATAAGTCATTCAGTCCATTTTTGGGAGAACGTTGGCAACTGACTTACCTACCAACTGACTGCAGTGTTTATCCGTCTTTATTTGGTGACATGCCCAACAGGATTTCCCCAAATCACTAAAGAAGTTTGTTTCTATTTCCATTTCATGTGGAATGTATGTGTGTGTACATACATACATATACACATATCTATACATATACATATTATATATATATATAAAATACACACACACACATAGGTAGATATAGATATAAATAAAATATTATTTTCACAAAAGTTTTTACTACCTGAGGAAATTTGTTTTTTTCATTGTTTCATTTCTAGACAAAGCCTTTTGAAATGGTTATTCTACAGTTATATGCACCAGGACTTTTCAAGCTAATACTACTCTTTTATTCCTTTCACCCCTTATAAAGGAATAGCTAGCTGGATTTCAGTGAGTGTTTCCACTGAAATTACAGGCACATCTTCTGTTATTTTCAATCCTCTTGAAGAGAGAGGGTGAATGATTGTCATGTTTAGATCACTATGATTGCTTTAGGGTGTGGGGGGTAGAGGATTCTCCCCCCCCCACCCTTGTTCCATCACAGCAAAGTTTAAGTAACGAACATAACATAGAAATTAAATGAAGATCTTTTCAGGAGACAAGGTTCAATTAGAATTGAACTTGATGATAGTGACACCAATATCAATCATTAATGAGTGATGGATCCAGGTTTTTCTAGGGGGAGGGGAGGGATGGGAACTGGAATCAAGCCCTAGTTTAGGGGTCATGCTCTGGTGAGAGAGTCATTTCCAGAGCGGCGCTGAAAAATACAGCGCTAGAATAATTTTACTTGTTAATGTGGGAGGAAACTTCCATAACTTAGATTCTCAGGGGTAATTTTTTTACACTTGGAGCTGCTTCAGTTCCTGAAGGTGCCCCGAAGTCAGACTACACAAAAGTGGCTAAATCTGTCTTTAGTGACCATTCCTCCAGGCCAGTGAGTTCTCCACTGTACCTCTTACTGGAGCACCATGAGATGTGACCAAAAGTGTTTAGGATCATATGTCTCTACTGATTTACTTTCAGTGGGTGTGTCCCCACGTGCAGAGGTGTGCATTTGCCATGGCAAAAGTAGTAGCGGCACAAATTTGATCCACTGCTTTTTGCCACTGCACACGCCCCTGCCTGTGGGTTCTGGTGGGGGGAGAAATACCCAGCTTCAGGATAATAGCCATTTCCCCATTCCTCTTGGCTCCCAGCATGCTGGAGGAGCTGAAGGACAACTAGAGGAGGGAAGAAGCTCTGGCCAGGAGCTTCTTCTGTTACAGTGCTAAGACTACTTTAAAAACATCCTGACTGAAACTACTGAGATAACTATTGATATTAACACAGGTTAATAACTTGGCATATGTTCAGCTTAAGGTTTCAGCAAAAGTCAAACAGGTGTTATTGCTACGTTACATATAGCCTGAAGAAATAAAACAGCTGACTAGCTAGACTCAGCCACAAGCTCTTGCTAAGTCATGAAACAAGTTACTCTTTAACTTTTCCTTATATTCAGGATGATTCTTGGATTCCTTTCTGCCCAGTGGCACAATTTCAGCCAGAGGGTAGAGATTTGCCCCATCACAGCTTTTCTAAAGCCTGGTATTTAGTGTTCTCTCCAGGGAAATAGAGGATGTAGTTTTGAATCCCCTTGGATGGAAGAGGGCATAGAATGATAATCTCACATTTCCTGGGCCAGTGCTCTTACCACTAGATGTTTGGGTAAAAGGTGGGTTCTTCCACTAAGAAAAGAATGAGCCTATACATAAATAGACAACTTAGATATCTAAGTTTAGGTATTAATTTCAGTCTGTGAATCCTTATCTCACACAGGCACCTAATTCAGTGCATCAGAGAAGTGCCTCAGTCTGGAAGAGAGGAAGAATTTTGGATACAACCCTCTCCTTAGCGTTTCCTTTTAGCTGGCTCAGGGTTCCCTCACTCACTGTGTCCATGGTTGTGAATAGCAGCCTTGACTTATTCTCTCTATTTAAAGCAAGTTAGGAAAATGAGGTACCTCATAGGGGTTGGACATCCCATTCCAAGAACATGGCCCTTAACTTTTCAGTGTGGCCACATCTATGTAGCATCATGGTGTAGCACTAGGGAACAACATCATAAAATTAAAGATAGTTAAACTAAATCCACTGCAGACCCCTTCATCCTGAGGAAGTTTTGTTGCTTAGGTAACCAGACCAGGAAATATTGCAAATATTCCAAGCCACCTTGTCTCTTTAAATAGCAATATGATCAGTAAGACACGTCTTTGTTAAAGGTCAGTTATGTATAACTACTAAAGTATATATTTTATATGAAAGAATCTGAATCCTTCAATGATATATTGAGAAGCCAATGTGATTAAATGAGATTGGCAGTTTCACAGAGAGATTTTCATATATTAGAAGGTCCTACTTACCTTATCACTGAGGGGTAGGGTCGGGGATAACTAAACATTAGTAAAATGGTATACGCAACTCTTTTGTGTGATGCCATTAATTTTTATCTCCTGACATAGCAAATGAATCAATTAACTTTATTTTGTTGCATGATGAATAACTGAACAAATGCAGAACCATTCATGAGTGAGAAGATATTTTATATAAATTTTATGTTCTAAATGTAACATGGATATCTCTGCAGACAATTAAAATTGATAATATAAACAGAGTTAAGTCATGCAATGTTGGCCAAAAGATCGCAACATAAGTGGACCCATAGACAATAGAATGTGAAAGGAGCTAGCTGAGCAGAGCTAAACTAGTGGATATATGACCCAACATATCTTATGCAAGCTAGAATGGCATAAAAAGTTTGGCACAAACTATTAGCATTTTCATGAATGCATTGGAAAAACACTAAAGTCATAAAAGGGATGCTTTGCATTCTCACTACATGATGAGAATGTATATATCTCAAATACTTGCTAGATATCTCAAATCTTCACCAGAAGCATGAATCATTTTTCACTGATCTCCTACCAACTTCCCCAAGGCCCACCAACTTCTCCAAGAGCTTAGATATCAGGTTGAGGAAGTCTGTGAATGGGGTCATCATTGTATGGCTAGTAAGAATGTCCACTACTAGGAAGCCATGCTTGTCACTCACAAGCACTTTATTAATCTGTTTTGTAATATCTCATCTAGGGAAACTTACAACATCAGGAAAGAAAACAGGAATACAGTTGTCAGAACAGTTAAGGTAGGATACTTGAATGAACTCTCTTTTTACCCTGACAAACCAGTACATTCATCTGTGAAGTTAAGTTGCAGACAGAGCTGTCCCTAGGGTACAGTGAACCAAAGTGTCCACCCAGGGCCTGTGCCCCTTCCATTCCATGGGGCCCACCCGGAGCTGGTGGCTCAGCCCTGTGCCATGGAAGAAGCACAGAGCACCCCCACACACACCCTTTTGCAGGAGGACCACAGCCCCGCACAGTGTTAAGGGGGGCCCCTCACAGGCTGACTTACCCTGGGCCCCGCACCCCCCTTAAGATTGGCTCTTGTTGCAGAATTCAACTACCTAATTACTGTATAAATGTATTGGCCAGGAAAGATATTGTTAAGCTTAATTCTTCTCAGGAAATACATACCCAAATTAAACTCTCTGAATGACTGAAATATAGAATGATTGTTAGGGCTATACTAAGCTTTGGTTGCTGATTCGATTCAGCAGAGATTTGACCTGATTCATCGGCCAAATCTCTGAATCAAATCAGGAGACCCTTTAATCTCCCTGAATTGAATCAAAACCCCCTGAATCAATTCAGAGAGATTCAGAAAGTTTCGGTGATTCAGACGTAGACACTGCTTTAAATGTTTTTTCTACATACCTGAATCTTTAGCCAAATCGAATTTGGGATCTGAATCAACAAATCAAATCACTGTTCCTGATTTGGACTGAATCCATATCTGAACTGAATAGGTTTCACACACCCCTAATGATTGTCTGTGCTTTACTAACATGGTTAGTTTTAGTTGTCTAGAATATATGGTAAATTAAAAAAGATAGCATCAAAGTGGAAGTAATTCATTACACCAGCTAAATCTATCAGTATTTATCACAGGAAACTGTGTTTTCCCTACAGCAGTGATTCTCTACCAGGGTACTATGGGACCCTGGGGTGCTGTGAGATCTTTTCAAGGGTGAAAAGGGGTGCCATGCAATATTGGGCTTGCAAACACCTATACAATTCATAAGACAAATCCATACATTTCAAGTAGGAATCCACCATGTCAAAAATATTTTGATCTTTGTGGTCTTTTTGAGTTCCTTGCAACAGAAGAATTGTTTTATTATGTTTCTTTAGTCAAGAAATGAGCAAGAGGTAAGAGCTAAATCTAACATGGTTGAGAACCACAGCCATACAGCAATTTCTAAATGATATTGCTAACTGAAAAAAACCCCAAACCTCTGGATACTTCAGAATTTTAAGTTTAAAACTGAAGGCAGGGTAGAGTTGTATCTTGTGGGTGGGTCCCCACGTGTAGGGGTGTTGCAGGCCATCTTGGGGTGTCTGCACCTTTAAGAGCAGAAACAGCTTAGCAAAGGCAGGCTACACAGAGCCCCAGAGCTTCAGTAACAGGCTAACAAGGTAATCAGCTGGCGTCTGCAGGCAGTCAGTTAACTGGAAGGAGTTAGAGCCCAGGGCACATAAAAGCTCAGGGCTGAGGCTGGCTGGGGTCACTCTCTTTTTGGTAACTGCCAGTAGAAGGAGCTCCTGCACAAGAGAGCAGCCCAATGCATCTGGCTGCCTGCTTTGCTTCCTCCAAACACAGTAAGACTTCCAGAGGCTCACAGGGTGCCCAGAAATAAAGGGGTCTGGCATTCTAAGGGTGGGAGTTGACACTTTAAAAGGGGCATAGTGCTGCCCCTTTTAATGTTGTTATTTTATGTTGTAGCCCAGGGACTTACGTTTGTGCTATTGTTTGAACCGGTGGACCGGGAAGAGGCAAATAGGGGAGGAAGAGGCCTCAATAGGACACACAATTGTGTGGAGCCCCAGCGCCAGGGGGAGGCAAGCTGGAAGGGGCCAGAGAGCCCAGCACCAGAAAGGCACAAGCTGCAAGAGCCAAGAGTCAAGTAATAAGAGTTTGTGGGTTAGTGCCTCAAAGCCAAGCCCAACATAGTGGGTCTAGGCTAAAAAGCCTAGCTATATCAAAGGGCAGGGGCTGAGTAGGCCAAAGCCCCAACACAGCATAACAGCAATGTAACATCTGCAAATTGTCGGGCATGGTAAAGGGGTGGTTAGAGCCCTGCAATTGGCCCATAAGGCCTGAGGTGTCTTGTGCAGCACCATACTGAAGAGGTGCCTGGCAAAGGGCCTACAAATCAGAGGGCTTGAGTAAGGTTCAGCGAACCAGGACTAAGTGAAGGCTTGTGGGCAGCCTCCCAAGTTATTTTTCCATCAAAGACGTGGCAGGAAAGATAAGAGGGCACTCTCATGGCAGAACTTGCATGGTCACAGAGCTGCCAGGGCCATGAGAGCCACCCCTTGGGATCTCTCTCCATGACAAGGGGCATGTGCATGTAGAGGCACAAAGGCAGTGGCATAAATGTTTTGTACCCCATTGCATGCCCCTGTGTGCTTCCAGGTAGACGTAGGGGAGGCTGGGGCCAGTCCTGTGCTGATCCCAGCAGTATTACCTGGTGTCCTGGTGCAGCAGGGGCACAGATCTGGCAGCATTGGGCCTGGCCAGCAGTCAAAGAGTTTCTCTGGGTGGATAGCTCTCTCTTTGCTGTAGCGCATGCTACTGACATGGTCTGCACTGCTTTTTTCCCTGGAGGTTTTTGGATTTTTTGGAGGGAGGTGTTGGTTTTGGGGTTTTTGTTTTTCTACCAGGATTTCCTGGTAGCAAACCTTGCAAAACATAAAATATTTTAATATTCTTCATGCGTAGTTTGTGGTGCCACCTACAGCCCTGCATATGGTTTGAAAAATGGACAGATGCTTAGAAAAAAGACAAATGGGATTAGACAATGCTACTATTTGAATTTTGGCTAAGTTGGCAAAAGAGTAAATAGCACTAGTGAAATTCCAGAAAATTTGAACAGCTTCTACATAAGCTGCATATTTTGAATTGTGTGTGATAGGTTTGTAGGTAATAGTCAAATTTGCTTAAGAACATCACATGGACAATTCAATATAAACTGAATTAACATATTTTGATAACTTTAGTTTATGTACATTTATATATTCTACTTTAGAATTGTTTGACTTACCTGACACAAGAAATCCTAGATCCCATTCTTTTTGCAAGCTTGATTGGCAATAAATAAAGATCTATCCTTAAATATGTTTATTTCCCCCCAAAAAATATCTGGCATTGAACTAGGGTAAAAGTTTGTCTTTTTTAACAAGGTTATGATAAGACCTTTAATTAACTGAAGGGTTGTTGGTTATAGCCATGTTGGACTAAGGACATAAGCAGGCAAGGTTCTTTGGGTAGATGCGATATCTTTTATTAGTTGGTCTAATAACCCAAAGAACCTCGCCTGCTTAATTAATTGAAGAGTTTTATTGTTGCTTGAAAAATGTGACAATAATGAGGTCAATTTTGATATTTTGAACAACTGCCATTTAATCCTGTTTATTAAACACTCTGCATATTCTTATTTGCTTTCAATGTTTTATTTGCTAAGAAAGGTCATGAATTTTTAATAATCCTGCACTGCACTTTTTAGTGAAGGGGCACAAATCCAAAGGAAATTGAGAATGGTAGTAAACAGTTATTTGCATTATATAACCAATGTATTTTATAACTTATTGTTCTTGAAGTACAAATAAAGCAGCTACTTAACTTTAAAAAGAATGAAACTGCTTTAACACATTCTTTGATCTCAAGGCTTATCTGTCATCTAATTTAATGAGCAGGATGAGATAGAAGGCAGGGCAGAATGGTACTGTAGGTCCCTGCTACACATTACATATATTATGCAATTAACTGGTTAATCAGGCAATACATTTAGACCAGCCACACATGCAAAGTCATTATTCCATGACAAAAATGACTATCCAGGTACAAAAAGAGTCAATCAGCTATAACATTACCGCTTGAAAATATATAACAACTCTACAGCTGGTTTTTATCCAGTTTTAATTTAAATGTGTAGCAGGACCTTCATTGACTAACTAAATGTAATCTTTGAAAAACAACAAATAGCTCACTTTGTCGGATGCCAGTCTGATGTACTTGAAGATACCCATGAAAACTTATGCCTTTCTGAACTTGTTAGTCCCTAAGGTGCTGCTCTGCCCTGACTTCTATCTAGTTACTATTCTACTAAGATTTTTTTTTACCTCTCCTTATTCCTTTCACTTTACTATTCAACTGGAATCTTTCTTCAGTTTATTACAAGAAAGAAACATAAGCCTGTGACAGATAGAGATATCATTTGTCTATTGAATTTATCTTGGCATCTATTGGATACACAAAGATAACCAAAAGAATCTGCATAAATATTCATTGGCAAAAAAGTCAACCAGGATACCTGATTTGAAGCATTATACATTGTTTTTATAATGGTAATAGTGATTCATCAGCACTAATGATATCTCACTAGGTTGCTTGACTGATCTTTTACTTGCGTGAGTATAATTTATTTTTCTATTTTATATCCTGCCTATCATTTGTTCCCAAAATGAGGATTGAATTTGCATAATAGAATTCTGCTTGGTGGTATTGGACAGTTTTTCAGGTAATGATGGCAATATCAGCTCTATCATTGCTTTGCATCTCATTTGAATAAAGCATATAATGTGACAAGTAAAAGATGGCACTGCCTTGCAACAAGCCTGTTGTGAGAAGAATTATGGCGTAGGTATTAGGTAGTTTGGAAACATATCTGAAAACTACCATTGCCACATAAAAATATTCTTTCATATTAGTTCAGAAGCTAGCTTTATTTGTCAATTGCTACTACGCTTGTACATGTATCTTATAATGACCATTTATTCTGTATTGTAAATCCCCTTTAGCACAGAGTAAAACTCATTTCTTTCACTCCCCTTTTATTTGTTAAAATAATAAAAAATGCAGTTCATTTTAATAGCTTAGCATTATTACTGGGGATTTAAAAGGGCACTTAAAGGAGTCAGGGTAAAACTTTCACCAGCATGTAAATAATTTAGGAACCAGTTCAGCAGTAAGACTACTCCCCAGTGCCTGCCCTGAAGCACACCATGTGCAGCGGGCATGAGAGGAGGCAATGGGAACAAGCATAGAGTAGCCTCACTGGTAAACTTCAAATTCTGGAGTGTGTCAGTAGACTTGCGGGGCCAGGCAGGCTCAGTCGTGGGACCTGCCACTGATGTGGTACAGACAAGCCCAGTGCATTTATCACTTGCCACCTTTTTTTTACTGTGTTTGTACTGTCATTAAACAGCTTGGGCTTTCCATGAGTTTGCTCATTCTCTTGTATTTGATTAAATA